>NC_035434.2:132682568-133324685 GCF_002127325.2 Helianthus annuus | reverse complement strand
GTGCGTGACTATACATATTTTTACAATGAAATTACACACGAATTGGTTTTAAATTTATAAAAGTGATTATTACTTTTACATCAAAACACACACGAAAGAGGCAAGTGTACCCCGTCATATATGTAGTAAAGTATCGGTAAGAACCAAGTATCGATCCACGGAAATGGGCGGAGAAATAATACTAGACCTTTGTCACTAAATTACCGGTAAAAACATAATTTGTTTGGTTTTAATTAATCTAAAGTAAGCATAAATAAATACTTATAAAACATAGTATATAATATAGCCTTGCTTAATACACAACCAGCATGTCAACTAAGTCAGTTTTGGCACTAGAAGCATTCGGTCAATTTTCCATTTCGAGACAATTAGTATCCCTTTCGGGAATCCTAACATGACAATCATTCGGAAAGTTAAAACGATAAACACACTTTAACCACCTAAAATTGTTCTTTAACGTGCAATTGATAAATGTCTACAAATCTCCTAAAAATAAGTTAGTCATCCGTTAGGAGTTTTCTAACCTCACTTAATCAAGGAAAGCAACACCGATAAACACAATGCAACCACCGAGACAAGCATAAACTAGATTAAATCACAACCGAGTTCATTTTACAAATCTTACACATAAATTCACCAAGATAGCAATTTTGGCCGAAACTGCTAACTAGGCTAACAAATCATGGCAAGAATCCGTAACAACACCATCTAACCCGTTAGAGTCCTTCCGTGAGGCAAGCTCTCTTGATTAATAATAATTGCATTTTATTAAACCACTAACCCGTTAGAGTATCATGGTGCCTACATTTTAACCAAGTTAAACTAGTTAACCAAATTAAAAGTTTACTAATACATGATTAAATAAGCTTCATTTTGCAACTATTTTACCTAACAAGCACCAATCATCCAACACAATTACTTATAATCAAGAAATCAATATCAATAACAAGGTTGCAAACTAATCATCAAGATAGTCATAGAAAATACTTCAAAATGTCATTACAAACATAGATTAACATACTAATCAAGCAAGGGATTGTTTGTGTTTTTGCCCAAAGGCTTACATTAATACATAATAATCAGTCTAAATGCTTGAAAATATAACAAAATTATGGAAAGATTCGAGAAACCAAACCATAAACAAGCATAAGAATGAGAATCTGGATAGTAAATGAGCAAAAACCGGGCAATGTGGCTTGAATCCGAGTGAAAGCAGCAGCCTTCGGAGCCTCAAAATCGCCTGCAGAGCTCCCAAAATGTCCAGAGTTACGTCTAAAATGGTGCTGTTCTGTTTAAATGCTTTTTTCGAAGTCGCACGGCCGTTCTTCCGATCGCACGACCGTGCACTTTAAGCATTATTGGTGGTGGGCCACCATACTGCGTGACGTCACAGATCGTTGACTGGTCTTCGGTCACGCACGGTCGTTCTTGGCTTGGCACGACCGTTCTTTTCCGGCATTTGGCTTGCACGCCTTGACTTGTGGTCGTTCCACTCCGAGATGTTGTTTGATCTCGGATCCGCACGACCGTTCTCCATGAGGAACGACCATGCATTTTCGGGTCTGCCTTCATTGCCTTGCACGGTGAGTTGCACGCCTGGTTCATCGCCGGGACTTTCTTGTTTGTCGGATATGCACGGTCGTGCATATGGCCGCATGACCGTTGCCAAACGCCCAGGTCAGTCTTTTTCCACAGAATCTTCGCAGCTTCATCGTTTTGTCCGGAAAGTCCTCGTTTTTGGTATCATCTCGTCTGGTATGCTGTTTTAGGCCTGTAAACCAAAATGTAGATAATTAAGTATCCGAATGACGGTTTTACGGCCGAAAACGCATAAAATGGGGGTAAAACGGGGACTAAAATATGTGTAAATTAGCGAATATCAAATCTCCCCACACTTGAACCTTGCTTGTCCTCAAGCAAGCAGAACTAAAAAGCAATAAAAGACGGAAAGAAACAAGTACGATAATTTACACACTATTTTATTGAAAACTACTTTAAACGGTTGGCCGGTTTGTCGAAAGACATCATCAAAAGACTAAAACCCAACAAGCATATGCAATTATAATAGCGACAACCAAAAAGCCGTGACTTCACATTTAATTGACTCGACATGTTACTCTTCACACGACTCACAATATTCACACACACTCGGTTTTATTTATGAAACATACATAAAATGTGTATGTGCAAACACTCAACGCCTAGTCAATGAAACATGTAATATCATAAGCTTGTCATAAGATCTCGTCTCCACCAACTAACATGCAAATAAGTGTAAATCAAGAGTCTTTACGGGTTGTAACGTTAGGCTTGGGCGAAGTGTATGGATGTAGACATTTAAAGTGGCGAAATGGTTAAAACTCGGTTTTAGCGTTTTAACTAGCAAGAACATAATACAATTATACATACAAACGCCTTAAAAAGGCGACTAAAGCGCAATCGAGCTTATCAACGAAATTTTAACATTTAAGCATTCAAAATTGCTCGATTTCTATCAACTTCACCCTATTTTAGGGTGTTTTATTTTCTGGGTGGTTTTTTTTTTTTTTTTTTTTTTTTTTATAAATAACTATACAATAAACCGAAACAAATGCTAGTTAAACGATTATTTTTGTCCGAGTTTCAACACTAAAAAGGGTTTAAAAACATAAAAAGGCTAAATTTGGCTAAGTGGGCGATAATGTGGGTAAACAAAGGTAAACGGGAAGGCTCGACATGGTTAATCCTAAAGGGTAATATAAGGTGAACGGGAAGCACAACACAAAGAACAAGGCTTACAACAAAGGGGTAATCTAAGTGCCTCTATCACTTTTACACGAATTCACAAGTTCATGGTCTTAACAAGCATACTAGTGACAAATTCTAAATTACACATAACATCCGGCTCACTCCTATATCCGAAATGAACAAATATATAACAATATCAAGGCTCAAATATGCTCACGTAACGGATGGAATGGGTAAATGTGTAAAAACTATCATGTAAGTCTTTCTTTGTTTGTCACGCTTTCCGGTTTTCTTTTTCAAAAATATTTTGCTTGTCGAGTTTTTATCAAGTCCGAGGCTTTCTAAAACACAACCAACCGGTTTATTTACTAATATATATACAAAAATACAGGTATTTTTGAATGATTTTTCTGAATTTTCTGACTTTTTTATATATATATATATATATATATATAAATGAGGACAAACAAAGTTAACGAAGTTAACCCCCTCCCCACACTTGAACTTCGCATTGTCCCCAATGCGAAACCCGAAATATAGAGAAAAAGGATAATGGTACTCCCCTCAAGATGATATCTGATGAATCGAGACTTCCAAAGCTGCGTCTGTCATATGCTCCTGTGAAAGACTTGATAGCCATAATCTGCAAATGTGTCATATGGTTACAGCGCAACAGAACAGTAACAGAATAAACCCAAATAAACCATAATTTACATAAATACTACTAGTTCAAACAAAGACATAACAACTAGTAAATTGTTTTAAAATACAAAACAAACCGAGGGTGTAGGAAATAGTACGCAAAAAGAACACCCGAAATAACAACTACTAATAATAACCATAAAAACCACCAACGAAAATCACCACCAACGCCTACTCGTCATCATCGTCATCGTGTCTCGTAAAGGACGGGCCTGCACCACCGTAACCAGGAGGGTTCCACGGTGGGAACTCTGGAGGGTTCTGGAAGTAGTTGGGATATGCATGGCGCATTTCCCCAAATAGGTATGAAAACCCGGCACTCACTCCCTGATACAAGCTCTCCTGGCTTTGCCTCAGCTGATCCTGACTGGTCCGCAGCTGATCCTGACTGGCCCGGATATGGTCCTGGCTGGTCCTGATCTGATCGATATACGTACCATGTTGTTCCTGCGTGACCCGCATTTGCTGGAACTGCTGATAAAAGTCCGGCCAATCCTGATGCTGGTAGAACTCGTGGTGCTGCGGCTGGTGTGGCGGTGTGTGTGGCTGATGCTGCTCGTGCATCTCTACATCTTCTTCCTCTTCCTCTGATGGGAGCGGAGGTAACGGGTCCCATACCTCGTTATTCAGCCCCCTCAACCTATCCCCGTGATCAGTCTCAATAATAACCCCCATCGCCTTCAGCGATCTGATGTCGACATGCACCCCCTCAGTAATCAGGGTGAGACTCTGAAGTACCTCATCAGTCATAAGATGCTCATTGTAAGCAATTTCGGTCACATACTGACCGCCATGTATTTTGACTGCTAGGAGTCCTCCCTGAACACTTCATAAAGTATTCAGCCATACGCGCCGCTAAGTTAATTGGCGCCTTCTCCACCAATGCGTAAAGAAAAATCAGATCTGGTGTTGGACAGTTACCAAGACTGTCCATGCGCCCGCATATAGTGTGGCTGAATACATGGTGCATCACTCGCACCAGAGGGTCTTTAAGTCGCGAAGCTTTTGACATTCTGGGGTTGTATGGATCCCCAACAGCATTTTCGGCCCAAAACTCATCCCTTGCTGCATCAGACGGGAAAGTGAACTGCTCTGTGAAGACACTGGCATCATCCATGTCTTCCCTAGTGTAAATACCGAGTCTCCTTCCCAGACGACCAACCGACCACCGGTGCCATCTACCACACAATCGGAAAGCTATCCGCTCCTTGTGGCGGAATTTGGGTCGTCGAGCAGCAACTGGCTTCTCGTAAGCATACGATGCAAAGAACTCGATGGTAAGCTCCAAGTAAACGGGTCGGTTGCAACCGACCAAATTTATTAATGGACGACTCATCATATTTTCCAAACGATCATATTGATTCAGTTCTTGCATCACTTCCCAATCAAGCCATCTTGGGACTCCGAATTGCCCCCTCCGGGACCATAATTCATCTCTTTTTGGGATGCACAAAGCTTCACGCTCGTTGTTAGGATCGAACTGTAGGAAGGGATGATCCATCTGTAATGGGGAACATTGTTAGAAAGACAGAAACAGGAAAAACTGGAATTGAAAACAGCCGAGCAGCAAATTATGAAGCTTCTGTCCAACTGATCTGGGCAACCGGCACGAGCGTGCTTCGATATGCACGGTCGTGCATATCCGCGAATTAACAGTCAAGCCCAGTGAATGTCGGACACGCACGACCGTTCCTTAAGTGGAACGACCGTGCAACATCGGACATAAGCTGATATCGTTGAACCACCCGGAGTCGCACGACCGTTCCCTACAAGGAACGAACGTGCCACAACAGACCTGCAGTTTTTCGGACCCCTGATCTAGTAACAGCCTGATTTTTCGCAAATTTCAACAAGTATTTGGGCTAACAGGGGTCGGAATCACAATTGGGTGTTCACGATACTTCGATTTAACAAAGGTTAGGGTTTCGATTTGTTTATGAAGAGAACCCTAATAAATCCCTTGTTGAATCGGAAGAAATCTACCTAGAAAGCAAGAAAACATGAAATCTAAAACTAGAGACGTACCGTGCGAAGTTGGGTGCGAGATCGTGCGATTTGGCGTAAAAACCGCTCTGGAACGGCTGCAGCTGCTAGGGTTCGCGAATGAGAGACTTGGCTGCAGTTGAGGGTTTATATATTGTGCAAAATGACAAAACTGCCCCCAGCCTGCCGCACGGTCGTTCGCTGATTGGCACGGTCGTGCGGAACCGGCGACTCTCATGTTCCTCGGTGATGCACCGAGGGTGCGACTCGCCGTGCCAGATCCTCGAAAACGCACGGTCGTGCGGATCCTGGCACGGGCGTGCATCAGCTGCAGATCAGAATTTTCTGCAGAATGCATTTTCAGCAACTGTTTTGGCCGTTTTTCGCCATTTTTTCGACACGCCAACTGTTCTAACAATATTGCAACATAGAACCTTCGCTCGGCACGAATAGAAACTGTACAAACTATCGGAAACTACCTAACTAACTTAAACTACGCTAAAACTAGAAAATAAATCCTAAATGACTAAACTACCCCTAAAGCGTAAAATACGCTCTTGCTGCATTTTTGATCCACGAGTCAGCAGCGTAGACTCTCTCCTCCCCACACTTATGATGTGTGCGAGGTTTGGAGTTCAATAACCTCCATCACCGACTCTGTCGGCCCGACAACGTATAACTTCAAGCGATGCCCATTTACTTTGAAAATAACGCCGTCCGCGTTCTCTATTGCAACAGTCCCATACGGAAATATCTCTTTAACCGTGTATGGGCCTGTCCAACGTGAATGGAGCTTTCCGGGAAATAAGCGCAACCGCGAGTTGTAAAGAAGGACAAGATCGCCCGCTTGGAATTCTTTGTGGTCCTTCAAGCGTTTATCATGCAATCTCTTCGTGCGCTCCTTGTATAACACGGAGTTCTCATAAGCGCATTGTCGCAACTCTTCCAACTCGTGAATCTGGAGGAACCGGGCTTCACCTCCGGCTTTTAAGTCCAGATTTGCGGTCTTTAGCGCCCACATCGCTTTGTGTTCCAGCTCAACCGGTAGATGGCATGCCTTTCCGTAAACAAGCCTAAAGGGAGTAGTCCCAATAGGCGTCTTGTAAGCCGTACGGAAGGCCCACAACGCTTCATCAAGCTTATCTGACCAATCCTTGCGGTTTGCACCTACTGACCGCTCAAGGATTCTTTTTAGCCCCCGGTTCGTGACTTCCACCTGCCCGCTTGTCTGTGGATGATAGGGCATGGATAGACGGTGATGCACACCGTAACGGGACAAAGCTCTCTCGAGCTGAGTATTGCAAAAATGCGTCCCTCTGTCACTGATAAGCGCTTTCGGAGCGCCGAACCGGGCAAATAAGCTTTTCAAAAATCTCACGACCACCCTGGCATCATTGGTGGGTAAGGCCTGTGCCTCCGCCCACTTCGATACATAGTCTACCGCGACCAGGATGTACTTATTACCTCGTGAGGGGGGAAAAGGTCCCATGAAGTCTATCCCCCAGATATCAAAGACTTCACAAACCTGAATCCAGGTCTGAGGCATTTCATCACGTGCCGATATATTTGTCGCTCTCTGGCAAGCATCGCACGCTCTAACCCAACTCTGCGCATCACGAAATATAGTCGGCCAATAAAACCCGGAGTCCAACACTTTCTTGGCGGTAAAGTTAGCTCCATGGTGGCCTCCGGTAGGTCCCTCGTGACAGTGGCGCAGAATATCGGTCGCCTCCTTCCCTGAAACACATCTCCTAATCACCTGATCAGCACCAACCCGAAACAAGTAAGGGTCATCCCAAATGTAGTGCTTGACATCCGAAAAGAATTTCCTCCTTTGCTGGTGAGTCAACCCTTTAATCAGAATCCCGCAAGCAAGGTAGTTCGCAATGTCAGCGAACCATGGCGACTCATCGCATATCTCGACACTCATCAAAGACTCGTGTGGGAAGTTGTCATTTATGGAATCCCAACGCGCGTCCACGATGTCTCCATGCTCTAACCGAGATAGATGGTCAGCCGCTACATTCAACGCACCCTTTTTATCTTGAATCTCAATATCAAACTCCTGCAGCAACAAGATCCACCTGATCAGACGTGGCTTAGCGTCCTGCTTGCTGAATAGATATCGGATGGCAGCGTGATCAGTATACACAACGGTTTTCGAAAGCACCAAGTACGATCTAAATTTGTCAAAAGCGAAGACGACCGCCAAGAGCTCTTTTTCAGTCGTTGTATAATGCTCTTGAGCGTCGTGAAGAGTTTTGCTCGCATAATAGATCGGGTGAAAGTGCTTTTCTCTCTTTTGACCGAGAACGGCCCCTATGGCGTAATCACTCGCGTCGCACATAATCTCAAACGGTAAACTCCAGTCCGGTGCAACTAAAATAGGGGCCTCAATCAACTTTTGCTTGAGAAGGTCAAAGGCTCTCAAGCAATCATCTCCGAATATGAACGGAGCGTCTTTCTCCAACAGACGGGTCATGGGTCTGGCGATTTTTGAAAAATCTTTAATGAATCGCCGATAGAACCCGGCATGACCGAGAAAGCTCCGTATCGCTCTAACAGAGGTGGGAGGCGGAAGTCGGGAAATGATATCCACTTTGGCTGGATCGACCTCCATACCAGCATGCGAAATCTTGTGCCCCAAAACTATGCCCTCCTTCACCATGAAGTGGCATTTCTCCCAGTTCAGGACCAGATTCGTCTCTTCGCACCTCTTCAACATTTTCCTCAAATTTTCCAAACAGTGATCGAAGGAATCCCCAAATACCGAAAAATCATCCATGAAAACCTCCATGGAATCCTCGATCATGTCATGGAAAATTGCAACCATGCATCTCTGGAAGGTCGCTGGTGCATTACATAACCCAAAAGGCATCCGTCGGTAGGCGAATGTGCCGAAGGGGCATGTAAAGGTAGTCTTCTCCTGATCCTCAGGAGCGATAGGAATCTGAAAGTACCCAGAGAATCCGTCAAGGAAACAGTAATACAACTTCCCCGACAGACGTTCCAACATCTGGTCGATGAATGGAAGCGGGAAGTGATCCTTGCGAGTAGCATCATTGAGCTTGCGGTAGTCAATGCAAACTCGCCACCCAGTGACGGTACGGGTAGGAATTAGCTCATTCCTATCATTCGAGACTACAGTCATACCACCTTTCTTAGGTACAACCTGCACCGGACTTACCCATACAGAGTCAGAAATAGGATAAATCATGCCGGCATCCAACAATTTAATCACCTCCTTCTTCACCACGTCCTGCATATTTGGATTTAAACGCCTCTGATGCTGTGCACATGGTTTGTACTCGTCTTCCATCAGAATCTTGTGAGTACAAAAAGAAGGATTGATGCCCTTGATATCCATGATTTTCCATGCAATGGCTCTCTTATGAAGTCTCAGAACCTCGAGAAGCCGAATTTTCTCATCCTTTTCCAACGATGCCGAAATTATGACCGGTAGGCGACGCTCCTCGTCTAGAAATGCGTACTCGAGATGTGGCGGGAGTTCCTTTAACTCCAAAGGCGTCGGATCATCAACCGAAGGCTCTGTTTCCACCTTTTTCACATGGTCAATTTCAAGAAATCTCTCCGGACTCTGGGAACCATCGTCACCAATCTGATAGACTGGCTGCTCGAAATCGTGGCCCTCCTGCGTAATGCCAATCAGGTCCCCACACGACAGACGTGTGTCCGAATCAATCTCATCAATAGTACCTTGAAAATGAGAGCAAACACATGCATCGACAATGTCGACGTAATAAAGCTTGTCATCGTGACATTGCGGATGCTGCATCGATCTTTTGATATCGAATGTCACGTGCTCATCATTCACTCGGAGCGTGATTTGGCCAGCTGCCACATCAACAATCGTCCTCGCTGTATTGAGGAAAGGACGTCCAAGTATCAAAGGTACCCTTGAATCTTCATCCATGTCAAGGATAACAAAGTCCACGGGGAAAACAAATTTATCGATTTTTACAAGCATGTTTTCCACAAATCCGCGCGGATACTTTATTGAGCGATCTGCCAACCGAATGCTCATCCTAGTGGGTGACGGCTCACCCAGATCCAGTTTAGTAAAAACCTTATATGGCATAAGGTTAATACTCGCTCCCAAGTCAGCCAACGCATGGCTAACAGACATGTTTCCAATCAAACACGGGAGCGTGAAACTACCAGGATCTCCCATCTTCGTGGGCAGACGGTTTTGCAGAACGGCGGAACAAGTCTCATTCATCACCACACACGATATATCCTCGAGCTTCTGTTTATTTGAGAGGATATCCTTAAGGAATTTCGCATACTTTGGCATCTGGGCCAAGGCTTCAACAAACGGTATATTGATGTGTAGTTGCTTAAACAACTCAAGGAACTTACCGTATTGTTCTTCATTCTTCTGCTTCTTCAGCCTGCCTGGATAAGGTACCGGAGGAGTGTAATCTTTGACCGGCTCCTGGACTTGTGCTGTACTTGCTGGGCGTAGCCTGGCTTGCACCTCGTCCGGTGTGTCAGTCGGGACCGCTTCAGTGATCGGTACTGAGTCCGATATGACGGGTCCGGTAGTTTTTCCACTCCTGGTCATCACAGCATTTACATCCCTCTGTCCGCCCGGGTTTGGTTCTGTATTACCCGGAAGACCGCCTGGGGGCCTTTTGGACATCATCTGTGCCAGCTGACCAACCTGATTCTCGATATTCTGAATCGAGGCCTTCTGACTCCTCATTTCTCCCTCGTTAGCCAGAAAACGATCCTCGCTTTGTTGGTATCGTTTTTCAGAGCTAGAGAGAAGCTGAGCCATCATATCCTCCAGCTTGGAACTAGACTGAGGGGCCTGCTGCTGGGAGCTACTCCCAGTGCCCTGATTCTGGTACGAATATGGACGCTGCTGGTAGGGTTGATTGTACTGCTGGTACTGCTGACCCTGCTGAGGCGCTGGAGCACGCTGAGTGAACCCCAATGGGTTCTGATTTCCTGCATTCGCTCGCCACCCAAAATTTGGGTGATTTCTCCATCCGGGATTATAGGTGTTGCTGTACGGGTTGTTCTGCGGCCTTACTTGATTACTCACAAAATCTACCTCTTCCTGGCCCTCATATACGACTCCCTGAAAACATGCCCCAGGCTCGTGTGACACTCCGCACTGGTCACATCCCGAGCCAGCATGCGCAATCATCTGGGACCTGTCGAATCTCGATGCAAGAGCCGAGATTTGTGCAGTAATGGCCGTGTAATCGTCTACAGCATGAACTCCTGAGCGAGATGATGATGATGATGCCCGACCTCTATCTCCATCCCGACGCGAGCTGGATTTCAACGCCGCTTTCTCGATAATATCATACGCTTCAGTCGGCGTCTTAGTTCCAAGATCGCCGCCCGCGTTCACGTCTAATCGCTCCTGCGTGTTATAGTTGAGCCCCTGATAGAACGTCAAAACCAGCTGTCGCTTGGAGAAGCCGTGATGTGGCACATCAATCAACAAATCCTTGAATCTCTCCCAAGCTGCATGCAACGACTCGCCCTCGTCTTGGCGAAAGGAAACAATCCGGTTCCGTAGTTTGTTCGTTTTCTCAGGTGGAAAATATTTCTGCATAAACTGCTCCGCCAACTGATTCCAGGTCCTGATGGACCCGGCAGGAAGTGACATAAGCCAAGCTCTAGCTTTGTCACGTAACAAAAACGGAAACAACCTCAACCGAATTGCATCCTCTGAAACACCAGTCATCCTAAATGTCGAACAAATAGCAAGAAAAGCAGCGATATGCCTCCCGGGATCCTCATGCTCACGTCCGTCGAACTGCACCGAATTCTGCAACATGTTAATAACACTAGATTTAATTTCAAAATTAGGTGCATCTATAGTGGGCTGAAGGATACTCGGCTCCAGGCCTGCCCTTCCGGGCTGATTTGTTTCATTCAATGGTCGGTCGTCGTCCGCCATGACGACTCTCTCCTCGTCCTCTAAGCTTTCGTCTTCAGAGATAATCACCGGCTCGTCAATTGCATTTGCAATGCGTTGTGCAACGACGAGTGACCTTTCGCGCAGCCTCCTACTTCTTCTAAGATTATGCGCTGGTTCGTCAGTCGGCTCAGCAATAGCGGGCGCGGGAGTTGAGGACATCAACCTGCAAACGAAAGACTGACACAATGAATATTTTATTAATAAAATAATGTTTTTTTTTTTTGTTTTGTTTTTTTTTTTTTTTTTTTTTTTTTTTTTTTGCTGAATAAAAGCAGAATATGTATAAATATAGGCTGTAAAATTTATAAAAATCCGAAAATGGGCCGAAATTTTTATAAAAATTAAAGCAATGGAAATAATCGAATCGGCTAGTTTAAAAACGATTTTAAGAGCCGAAAACTCAAAGAATAAATGAATCAATAAATCCGGATTTGAACAAATAAATAGAATAAAAATTTACAAATGTACAAAACAATCACAAAAATGAATAAATTCAATTAAAACAAGAAATATTAACAGATAAATCAACGAATAAATAATCACGAAAGTATACACAAATATTAACAAGTATATACACCGATAACACAATGACTCGGGTCGTTCCTAAAACTCGCCATTCCCCGGCAACGGCGCCAAAAACTTGGTACGTGCGTGACTATACATATTTTTACAATGAAATTACACACGAATTGGTTTTAAATTTATAAAAGTGATTATTACTTTTACATCAAAACACACACGAAAGAGGCAAGTGTACCCCGTCATATATGTAGTAAAGTATCGGTAAGAACCAAGTATCGATCCACGGAAATGGGCGGAGAAATAATACTAGACCTTTATCACTAAATTACCGGTAAAAACATAATTTGTTTTGGTTTTTTTAATTAAACTAAAGTAAGCATAAATAAATACTTATAAATCATAGTATATAAATAGCCTTGCTTAATACACAACCGCAGCATGTCAACTAAGTCAGTTTTGGCACTAGAAGCATTCGGTCAATTTTCCAATTTGAGACAATTAGTATCCCTTTCGGGAATCCTAACATGACAATCATTCGGAAAGTTAAAACGATAAACACACTTTAACCACCTAAAATTGTTCTTTAACGTGCGATTGATTAATGTCTACAAAAATCTCCTAAAAATAAGTTAGTCATCCGTTAGGAGTTTTCTAACCTCACTTAATCAAGGAAAGCAACACCGATAAACACAATGCAGCCACCGAGACAAGCATAAACTAGATTAAATCACAACCGAGTTCATTTTACAAATCTTACACATAAATTCACCAAGATAGCAATTTTGGCCGAAACTACTAACTAGGCTAACAAATCATGGCAAGAATCCGTAACAACACCATCTAACCCGTTAGAGTCCTTCCGTGAGGGCAAGCTCTCTTGATTAATAATAATTGCATTTTATTAAACCACTAACCCGTTAGAGTATCATGGTGCCTACATTTTAACCAAGTTAAACTAGTTAACCAAATTAAAAGTTTACTAATACATGATTAAATAAGCTTCATTTTGCAACTATTTTACCTAACCAAGCACCAATCATCCAACACAATTACTTATAATCAAGAAATCAATATCAATAACAAGGTTGCAAACTAATCATCAAAGATAGTCATAGAAAATACTTCAAAATGTCATTACAAACATAGATTAACATACTAATCAAGCAAGGGATTGTTGTGTTTTTGCCCAAAGGCTTACATTAATACATAATAATCAGTCTAAATGCTTGAAATATAACAAAATTATGGAAAGATTCGAGAAACCAAACCATAAACAAGCATAAGAATGAGAATCTGGATAGTAAATGAGCAAAACCGGGCAATGTGGCTTGAATCCGAGTGAAAGCAGCAGCCTTCGGAGCCTCAAAATCGCCTGCAGAGCTCCCAAAATGTCCAGAGTTACGTCTAAAATGGTGCTGTTCTGTTTAAATGCTTTTTCGAAGTCGCACGGCCGTTCTTCCGATCGCACGACCGTGCACTTTAAGCATTATTGGTGGTGGGCCACCATACTGCGTGACGTCACAGATCGTTGACTGGTCTTCGGTCACGCACGGTCGTTCTTGGCTTGGCACGACCGTTCTTTTCCGGCATTTGGCTTGCACGCCTTGACTTGTGGTCGTTCCACTCCGAGATGTTGTTTGATCTCGGATCCGCACGACCGTTCTCCATGAGGAACGACCGTGCATTTTCGGGTCTGCCTTCATTGCCTTGCACGGTGAGTTGCACGCCTGGTTCATCGCCGGGACTTTCTTGTTTGTCGGATATGCACGGTCGTGCATATGGCCGCATGACCGTGCCAAACGCCCAGGTCAGTCTTTTTCCACAGAATCTTCGCAGCTTCATCGTTTTGTCCGGAAAGTCCTCGTTTTTGGTATCATCTCGTCTGGTATGCTGTTTTAGGCCTGTAAACCAAAATGTAGATAATTAAGTATCCGAATGACGGTTTTACGGCCGAAAACGCATAAAATGGGGGTAAAACGGGGGACTAAAATATGTGTAAATTAGCGAATATCAATGAACGATTGTTAGCTGCACAGAAAGAAGCTGTGTTGGAAGCTAACTATCCAAGCGAAAAGCTAGGGGTAACTGAAGAGCAGTTATCTTATGGCAAGGACAGAATTCTAAGATTGAATGGGAGGATATGGGTTCCTGTTTATGGAGGTCTTCGTGACGTTATCTTCCAGGAAGCCCAAAGTTCCCGATATTCCGTTCATCCTGGTGCTGATAAGATGTACCAGGACTTGAAGGCAAATTTCTGGTGGATAGGCTTGAAGAAGTCTATAGCCACCTATGTAGCAAAGTGCTTGACTTGTGCACAAGTAAAGGCTGAACATCAAAAACCGTCAGGCTTGCTACAACAGCCTGAACTTCCTGAGTGGAAATGGGAAATGGTGACGATGGATTTCATCACCAAATTACCAAGGACAAAGAAGGGAAACGATACAATATGGGTGATAGTGGATAGACTGACTAAGTCAGCGCATTTCATACCCATAAAAGAGACTCATAGCTCCGATATATTAGCTCAATTGTTTGTAGACAAGATTGTAGCCCTTCATGGCGTGCCTGTGTCTATCATCTCTGATAGAGATACAAGATACAAGATACATGTCACACTTTTGGAAAAGCTTCCAGCAATCTTTGGGCACACGTTTGAA
This sequence comes from Helianthus annuus, assembly GCF_002127325.2. Classification (NCBI taxonomy): domain Eukaryota; kingdom Viridiplantae; phylum Streptophyta; class Magnoliopsida; order Asterales; family Asteraceae; genus Helianthus; species Helianthus annuus. The sequence goes on along the minus strand of NC_035434.2, from coordinate 133,310,132 downwards.
TTTTAGTACGGCTTACCACCCTCAGACGGATGGACAGAGTGAGCGTACAATACAGACGTTGGAAAACATGCTCCGTGCATGTGCGATCGACTTAGGTGGTAGTTGGGATAACCACCTACCCTTGGTCGAATTCTCCTATAACAACAGCTACCATACAAGCATTAAGGCTGCACCTTTTGAAGCTTTATATGGTAGAAAATGTAGAACGCCCGTTTGTTGGGCAGAAGTTGGAGATGTCCAGATGACAGGACCTGATATAATATTCGAAACAACGGACAAGATTGTCCAAATTCGCGATCGATTGAAAGCTGCCCGAGATAGGCAGAAGAGCTACGCAGATTTGAAGCGTAAGCCTTTTAATTTCGAAGTAGGCGACAAAGTATTGCTAAAGGTATCACCCTGGAAAGGGGTGATGCGATTCGGTAAGAAAGGCAAACTAAGCCCGAGATATATTGGACCTTTCGAGGTAATCGAACGTGTCGGATCGGTTGCCTACAAATTAAACTTACCGGAAGAGCTCAGTGGTATCCACAATGTGTTCCACATCTGTAACCTGAAGAAGTGTTTCGCTGACGAATCACTGGTTATACCGCATACAGATGTACACATAGACGAGAGCTTAAAATTCGTTGAGAAACCTGTGTCGATCGAGGATCGACAGTGTAGGTCCCCTTGATGTCTTATGGATCTTCACAGAATCGTCTTTCCAATCAAGAGTGCGGAATCCTCTTGATCAGAATTAGCAGAAAACGTGTAGAAACAGAAAACAGTAAATCACTTTCAATCCGGATCTTTATTGATTATCTATCAAACTGATTACAATCAATCAAGATCCCTAACAACCCTAATTTCGTCCAAGACCTAGTCCCTCACGAAATTGCTCTCTCTAACACTGTTTTGGCTGATTAACTGATTTTTCTGAACCCTAAAGCCTAACCTTGTTTATATACCACAAGGTTTACAAGTGGGCTAGGGTTTCCTACATGGGCAAAGCCCAATTCGTTCCCCCTTGACCCAAATGGGTTTAGTTTAGCCCAAACTCTATAATCTCACTATTACAAAGCTAAACCCGCTAACTGTTTATCGTTAAACTAATTACAAGATATCCAAAGACCAAATCCAAGCTGTTGTCACAAACATGCACCAACAAACTCCCCCTTGACAATAGCTTCATAAAAACTTTGTCTTGAGTCAAAACTTTGTCTTCAGTCTTCTTGCAATCTTCATGTAGTCTTGCACTGTCTTTGGTCTTTGGATAGCTTCAGCTTCAATAGCCTCTGTCAGCAACAGACTCCCCCTAAGCTGATGCATCCAATCACCAAATCTTCAACACGATAGCACTTGAGTAAACTCCAGTTTAGCATTTGCACAGCAATCTTCAAACTCTTTAACTTTGTCTGCAATATAGAAAGGAGGTTCTACCATGCATCCAATCAAACTCTCATCTTCACACTTCACAGCAACTTCTCAGCAACAAACTGCTTCAATCTGTATACTATAAAACAAACATCTCGAGAAACCATAAGAATTTTTCAACATAAGTTAAATAAATTATTATTTTTCAAGAGATTAGTTAAACTGTATCACAGATTAAGCATTTTCAATTTCATCACCAACACGCAAAACTTTTGTCCAACACATAAGAACCTGTCTGGTGAAAATTTTGAACTCACTTTCTAACACCGTCTCCCCCTATCAGTAACAAGTCCTCCATGAATAACAGTTTTTCGTACGTTAAGAATTTTAAACAGAAAAAGACACTATTTTTGGATTTTTATAATTTCTGAAAGCAAGTAAATAACAAAAACAATAAACACTCTATTTTTGTGAGAATCATTGGTAAGAAGATCATATCAGCACAATCAAACTGTTTCACATAATTAGATAATTCTTTATTTAATTTTTCGTGAAAAAACAGTTCAAGACGATTACCAGTATGTTTGTCCTCTTAAACAAAATGCATGAACATTTCAAGTACCATTACCATATGATATGTTAAGGTAATTTTATTTTCTAAAATACGAGCGTGTCCCACTTTAGGATATACTCCCACGATCAAGGTATGCACAAAGGTTCATCGTAGTAGGTGAGTATACTGATGTCATACTTTAAGATATCCTTACTGTGTCTAGGTCTGCATATAATCTGTTTTATCATGTTTTGATTGCTTAACAATGAACACCCAAATAAATACTCATCAAATCCTGGAAATATAAACAACACACTCTATCATGCAAGTATCTTCCCTACCACATATTTCACAAGTCCAATCCAGAGTTCTGAAATCTTAACTGGGAATAGGTTGAGAAGAGAACAGAATAGATCTTTAGTAGAGATGGTATAATATACAGATCAAATGAGATTTTCTCAGTTTGATATAGGTTTCTTGGGTTTCTTTTGGGCACTTGAGGGCCTCTTTCGGGTGTATTAGATCTATAGCGCGACAACGAACAGCTAGGTCAGCATGTATCTGGATGCAGCAGAAGCTGTCGTTGCCTAGCACCTCCAGGTCAGCATATATCTGGATGCAGCAGAGGAGGTACACGACTTTTTTCAGAGAAGATTTCAGAATCAGATCAAAATTGTGTGTATCGGGAAATATACAGACATTCAAATAGAAATGAGCTAATTCCAAGTGACTATCTTTCCTGGGGTCATGTACAATTTTAGTTCTAACAGACAAACAGCCAAGATATCCCTAGTTGAAACAACAGTATAAAGACCCAAAACTTCAGATTTTGGCAATCTATCAACGCAAGAATTAAGGTCATTAAACCATACACCACTGATGTGTTCCCCACTCATATTCAGTTCATTTAAGTTTAGATCACATTGGTAAGTTGATTATTTCATGCTTTTGCCTACTGGTACATCATATGACGAAGCTGCTATCACACTTAAGCAATATATGATTCAATTTCAGTGTGACAGTCTAACTTGCCGATGTACTATCACTTCTTCTATTGCACACAATGAAATCTCATTTTTGATTTTCTATTTTTTTTTTGGAAAAAGCAGTAAACAATTTACAAAAATTCTTATGAAAAACCAGTTATTCAGGATTCCTCATCCCGTTGAGTTCGACTAAGTGTTCAAAGCGAGCCCTGTCAAATGCTTTAGTATAAAGATCTGCCAGGTTATCCTCTGCGTCGACTCAGCACTTTGAACTTCAATTTAAATCATTTAAAATATATACATATCAACAATCTCACATCCCCCGTCATGTGCCTGAAGCAGCCACTATCAACATAAGTTGATAATCCTCCTTAGCAGCTCCTGCACACACTAACTTAAAAATTAGTTAGATTGGGGGACCCAAGCCTTAATGGTCTTGGGTCGTCCAAATTCACCAACCACTGGAACATCCATCCAATATCCATTACTCCTAACTGGAGTCTTGGATCTTAGACCTGTTGGAATTTGATTTTGATTTCCACTAGGTCTTTGGTCCTGAGGGTTCCTATATACATTTGGACTATTTGACCTTTGGAAATTTTGATTTTGAAACCTTGAATGATTCCAAGAAGCATTATTGTTGTAATTTCTAAAGCCATTGTTATAAAAATTTCGACCACCATTATTTTGGTATCGATTTTGATATTGACCTTGACTTCTGAAATTATTTGAATTATAATTGTTCATTCTTGGTGAACTGCTTCTAGGTCTCTGATATCTGCCTGGTGGAGATCTAGGCTGAAATCTAGGTTGATTTCTTTGAAAACGTGGAACTTGTGGAGTTCCATTTTCAGCCTTATCTACACCAACAGTAACATTCTGTGGTTGCTTAGGAGCAGATTTCTTAGGAGAATTTGAACCTTTCTCCTCACTATCACCACTCTTCTCTGGTGATTTCCCTCTCTGTTTGTCACTCATTTGTGTTTCACTATTTTTGTTAGGACAGCAGCTAGCTACATGTCCCTTTATGTGACACCTGAAGCACGATCTCCTTTTCAAAGACTTCTTAGCAGGAGTCTCTGAGGTAGATCCTTTATCAGAAGGTGATGATCCCTTGGAAGAATTTTGTTCAGTTTGCTTAATTTTAGATTTTTCTATGCTCTTATCTTTTGCAAACTCTACATTTGATTCTTTTTCAATAACAGTGGTTTCATTTTTCATATCACTACCTTGAACAAAATTAATCTTTTTAACAAAAGTTTGATTTTTGCTCTTAGGAGGTGAATTTTTCTTTTTCAAAGATTCCCTGTTATTGTTCTTCCTAGCATCACCACTCTCAGACCCCTCACCTTGACTTGATGTAGATCCGAAACTACTTGGTGCAGTTGACATATGGGCTGCTAGCTCATCTTCATCAGGGAGGAAAGAATAGTCATGACTAAGAGGAGGTGGGACTTCATTATATCCCACACTAGTCTTGTCATTACTCTTCTTTAACCCACCCATCATGTGTTTCATAACAAAAGACGAATCTCTGAATTGACTTAATTTCTGTTCAAGTTCAATAATTTTGAGTTGTGCATCTGACAACTCTTTGCATTTTTCAGAATTCTCTTTTGTTTTCTCAGCCATCATTTCGTGATCTAAGTCTATTACTTGAAGTTTTTCGTTTAATTTGCATGTTAAAGCTTCGATTTCACTTTCATAGCCTTTAATCTTCTTCAAGTATAGAGATTCATTTCTTTTAGCAAAAAAATTTGACTCTTTTATGCTAGACATCTCACTCACTAGACTTTGGTTTTGTGCTGACAACCTGTCAACTTCACCCTGTAGTTCACGACACCTCAAACATACAGAATTAGATTGTACCTCTTTCTCATGAACTTCTGTGGTTTCATCAGCAACAACCTTTTCAGCTTCACTCTCCTTCTCTACTTCAGAATCCACTTTTGCTTCAGCATTCTCCACTTGAGATTCAGCATCACTCACAGTAGTTTCAGCCTCATCAACTGGCACTATTTCTGCCATGAATGCCTGAGTGACGCTCTCATTTCCCTGATATCGCTTTTGTAATGCATCCCACATATCCTTTGAATTTGTGTACTTTGTAAAGGTATGTTTGATGCTATCAGGTAAGGATGTCTTTATTGCAGCTAAAGCTCTCTTTTCAGCATTAACCATAAGTTTCTCAGATTCATCCATCTTATCATAAGAGATCACTTTCACTCTTCCTTCAACATGACGTGTAGGAGCAACATATCCATTTATCATACAAGTCCACATCCTTGCATCCTGAGATTTAATGAAGGATGTGAAGCTGTTTTTCCAAGTAAGATAGTTCTCCACCTTCATCATCTTAGGAGCATTCAAACTCTTCATGTTCGACATTTTAACCGTTGCAAACTGATAAAACCGTACAAAATTTTTCCGAAAACAATGGTTACCAAATTACACCGTTAGAATCGTCTCGAAAAGACGAGTCCAATGATATATAATGTCAAAAACCGAATTCGGGATTTTCCAGAGACTTTTTTTTTCCAAAAAATCCAAGGAATCTAACGGCGCAAACGGTTCTGTCAAACGAGCTACTGAACACTTTCTATTTGTAAAACACTGAAATTTTCCCGACGCTTGCCAACTAAAATTCCACCACTTAAATCCTCTCTTAATTTCGCTGGTTTTGATTTAATTTCGCTGGTTTTGACTTAATTTCGCTGATAAATCAGTTAAATTTGCTGGTCAATTTCGCTGGAATGTTAAAGTTGCTGGTCAAATTCGCTGTCAGTTCGCTCAGATTAATTTCGCCTGTAACCAGTTCGCTATTATAATGACTGGTAAAATCGCTGAAACCGTGATAATTTCACTGTGGAAAATTACACGATTACCAAAGTCGCCTTTGGATTTAAGTTCGCCGGTCACCGAGATATAGGGTCTCAAATTCGCTGATCAGTCAGCAAATTTGTTAAATTTGCTGATGTTGCAAATTCGCTGGGCTGCAGATTTGGAAATTCAATCTTCACAAAATTCAGCAGATTTTGTATCAATTTCCTGCAAAATCGAACAAGCAAATCAGCAGACTTTTGACACAAATTTAATGAATCTAATGAAGAAAACGAAGAACACGAAGAACAATCTTCGAATCCTCAAGCCTTTTTCAGCCAAAGTCCTTCAAACAGTCATTCAGAAACTATCCTGAAAACCTGCAAATCAGCAAACAAACAAACCAAAAGATCAAACAGCCAAAAAATTCGAAAATTTTATCAAACCAAACACACAAATTTCGAAAATTTTAAAAACCCTAATTTTCAGGTTTCAAAAAATCGAAAATTTTACTCCCTGATTCTGCAGCAACAATTCTGAACCGAGCAATTAAGAGCCTAATGCTCTGATACCAATTGTAGGTCCCCTTGATGTCTTATGGATCTTCACAGAATCGTCTTTCCAATCAAGAGTGCGGAATCCTCTTGATCAGAATTAGCAGAAAACGTGTAGAAACAGAAAACAGTAAATCACTTTCAATCCGGATCTTTATTGATTATCTATCAAACTGATTACAATCAATCAAGATCCCTAACAACCCTAATTTCGTCCAAGACCTAGTCCCTCACGAAATTGCTCTCTCTAACACTGTTTTGGCTGATTAACTGATTTTTCTGAACCCTAAAGCCTAACCTTGTTTATATACCACAAGGTTTACAAGTGGGCTAGGGTTTCCTACATGGGCAAAGCCCAATTCGTTCCCCCTTGACCCAAATGGGTTTAGTTTAGCCCAAACTCTATAATCTCACTATTACAAAGCTAAACCCGCTAATTTTTTATCGTTAAACTAATTACAAGATATCCAAAGACCAAATCCAAGCTGTTGTCACAAACATGCACCAACAGACAGGTCAAGAAACTTCGCAGGAAGTACATACCGATTGTGAAGGTGAAATGGGATGCCCGTAGAGGTCCCGAGTACACGTGGGAGGTAGAGTCCACGATGAAGGAGAAGTACCCTCATCTATTCCAATAAATCTCGAGGTCGAGATTTCTTTTAAGGGGGTGAGGATGTAACACCTCGAAATTTTTGCGTCCAATAATGTATTGACACGTGTCTTGAGTTTACACGTGGTGTTAAATACTGAATAAAGGACTAAAGTTGACAAACATTGAAAGTATGTAAATTCGAGGGTTAAAAATGTCAACAAGGGATAATTACACTGTACAGTAACCCTAAATAAGGCTCGTACCTTCAAACGGATAAATCATGGATCGTACGGAACGAAATACGGAAGAAAGTGAGAGATTACAAACTACAGGGGTTAATTGTGTCAACATGTTTAAGTTATACCTCTGAGTGACCCTTTAACATACCTGAGGCTTTGTAACAGTAAATTAAGCTCACTAGAATATACGATATAAATTTCGCGAAGTTCCGTTTTAAAACGAGAAAGTTATGATCAATTTCATAAGCGAGGGGTTAGAAGCATTAACAATGAAAGTTAAGGCTTTTCGGATAGTAATTAAACTAACCCGGGACTTAACGGCGCGGGTAAAGGTCACAAGGCCCTTATTCGTAAATAAACGAGGCCCAAAACGCAAAGTTACCCCTTCAAAACCGAAAGGCCAAGGCATTTATGACAAAAGATTTGAAAATCTAGAAAATCAGGTCTCAGGCGACCCGCATTAGAGAAACAAGGAAGCTCACGCGGGCCGCGAGCCTTATGCAGATTCGTTGCCTGACAAGAAGATTCAGGCGGCCCGCTTAAGGGAAGCCTGATCCTTAATACGGGCCGCGTCAGACCGCCAGATGCAGAAAACATGCACAGGTTCACTGTTTGCTGTTTTAACCGACCTTGGGTGCAATTATGGCAGCATGGGCGCCCCCTACACGTCCCCTAGCACTCAGGGACAGCTGCTGATCATCCATGAGCAATTATAGACTGAGTTGTGATGATCTTGTGCTCAAATTTTCACTATAAAAGGCCATGTAGTACACACATTTGAAACACACCTCAAACCTGCTTTCTTGATCACCTCTGGAGCTCAAGAGCATTCTTCTAACATCTCTGGTCGTGTACCAAGCTTCTGTAAGTTTGCCTAACCCTTTGTGGTTTAGTTTTTACATAGTTTTAGCTTAAAAGTCAATCCGTCGTAATTAACGATTGACTTAGCGATAAATCACAAATGGTCCAGTGGTTTGTCGAATCAAAGGTAGTTATATGTTGGTAATCATGTGGGCTTTAAACCCCAAAAAGGGCACCCTCTGATTCCCACTCTAACTAGTCCGATTGTCGAGTCAAACTTGCTTAGAAAAAGTCAACAGAATGCTATTTTGCGATTTTACGCATAATCAGTAATGTAGATAGCGTGCAACCTGTTTTAACACTCATATAACATGGTAATAAGTATATTAACTAGTCTAAGCTTGTTTGATCCGACCATTTTCTGTTTTGACCCGGTTCGGAACCGAAAGTCGCAAAACTTTGACTTTTTCTTTGACTTCAGTTCTGACCCGTTTTGGTATAATTTAGATATGCCTTAGGACTCTCTTAGGACCAGGTTACATGATGGTATGACCCTCTGTGACCGGTTCGTTGTTTGTCCGAGTCTTTAACGCATTTCCGTTAAATGCTTAAAAGTTGACCGTAACGCCCTTTTTACTTTAAAACGAGAATTTTGAATATGTGAAAGGACAATAACCTTAGTTACTGATTACTAAGCATGTCCCTAAAATTTCACGTCAATCCGAGGTCTAGAATAGGAGTTATGCCAAATAGCGCAATTACGGAAACGTTAGTAATTAAACGACGCATTTAGCATAAAGCCTATCTAAACCCAAATTTCGGCACCAAACCTTTTACACACTGATGTAAAATAATATTTTGTAATTTTTAAAAGATTTTTAATTATTTTTAGCCTGCTCATAACCTACGGTTATGGCATCGGTTCGGTAAATACCGAATATACCATTTTCGAGCATAACTTGAGTTCTACAAGGTATTTTGACCCGATTCCAGTTGCTACTGATTTTAAATAATAAATAGAGTATTTTGGACTTTATAAACTGTTCGGAAAACTCAGATTTCCTGTAGAACTCAGAAACCTCCTTTATAAACTTTAAAATGACCGAAATACCCCTACGGGGCATATAATGGATTTAAACTCGTTACGGGCATTATGGAAGGTATCCTAATGATACCACAACCTCTTTAAAGCATATTGACTTAGGAAACTTGTGTAGGACTCTTACGGTTACCCGTTACGCCTTTTGCGCGCACGGTTCGGTTTATGTAACTAGTTTACATAAACTAGCCGAAACGGGTCAAACTTTATTGTTTTGACCTCAAAATCCAGAGTGTGGTTATATTACCCATATAAAACAAGTCTTCAAACTTGTTGGGTCCAAACCACATTCCATTCCCGGTTTTCGCCTTTCACGCGATTAAACCGTAATTATCCTTTGAAACTAACCGGTCTAGGCTAAGGCTAAATTAAAGACCCGTTAGGATTCTAATAGGTTGTTTAAACCTTCGTTCCAGAATAGAAGACCAGTAAAAGAAACTTGCATTTGTTTATTAAGGATATTACTTGCTCAGGTAAATACTTTTAACTTATTTTCCGTTATACGGGCTTGGGTTGCGGTATTTAAAATAGGGCAATTGACCCCAACTCATTAGTAGTCGGGTGATTTCAATGTGACCCGTTTAAAAATTGGTTTTGTTGGCTTTACGCCTTTGGGAGCTTAATGACCATGTCCCGGATATCCTTGGCATCATTTTACGAAATGGCCATGACCTCAACACACGGGTGTAGGCGTACACCCGTCAATGTGTCTATATTATAAAGGTATAACCGTTGGTTTTCCCGCCACGGCTTTATGCTTTGTGGCGTGTCTATTAACCTTAAACCCGGCACGACCCGGGCGACCGAACGCATAGTAAACATGTAATTCTTTTACAAGATTTAATTATAAATTTTCCCAAGTTATAAAGAGTTTGTGCCTTGTGCATTCAAATCAATTTTATTAAACATTTTACAAAAGTGTCGGTTGAATGTATTTACCAGTGTAAACTGACGTATTTTCCCCAAAAGATTAATGCAGGTTCTACTCGTAATAGGCTGGCCACTTCTTAGCATCGTTAGAGTCTCGCAAGCTTTGGATGCCAATATCTGTTGAACAATTATTTTTTTTCTATCTTATTTTGATCCCCTGTGGATTATATTTCGACGATTGTGATACTTGGATATTACATTCAATAGTTGAAATATATTTATCTTTATGTTTCCGCTGTGCATTTATATATTGTGTGGTTTGACTATATTGTTGCCAACTACGTCACGGTAATCCCCCACCGGGCCCACCGGTGATACACGTGGAAATCGGGGTGTGACAGAGGTGAACTTGGACGACTAATTCAGCTTCTCGTGGTGTGACTGTATCGAGGGTTCGGGTTAGTATAATCTGCTCAACGAGACTCGCGGGTGGTGTGTCTGTATCTCGCAGGGAACCGTTGTTTTATTTTGTCATCAAACTGTCGGGTATTGTCGATCCTAATCAAGCTGATTGCCATCATTTGGTATCAGAGCTATGGATACCCGAAGCAATGCCGAATTGAAGAAGATTTTGGAAACTATAGAGGCTAATAAGAAGGTTACGGCACAACAGATGAAGGCGATGCAAGATCAGATTCACGAGTTGATTGTTTCTCAAAACCAGGGTGAAGGCTCACCTTCCAGTGGGTCGATTAACAAAGGGGGCCCGAGCGATTGGCATCCAAATGACATTAAGGTTGACATACCTGAGTATGACGGAAAGCTAGACCCAGATGAGTTTGTGGAATGGCTCCGAACTGTAGAACGGGTTTTTGATTACAAACAGACTACGGATGAAAACAAGGTTAAAATTGTTGCTCTTAAACTACGTAAGTATGCCTCAACATGGTGGTCCAAGTGTGATATACCTGAGGATGATCCCCAAACCCTAGTACGCTACTTAGGAGGTTTGGAACCACGAGTGGCTAATGTGGTGGAATTACATTCATATCAGACCCTAGCTGAACTCACATTGCTGGCCCACAAGGTTGACTCTCAGCAAAGGGTTAAAGGAAAACAGGAACTTGCTCGGCCCAATTATAAGCCTAACTCACAACAAAGACCCACTACCACACCCAAACCCATCACCCCTTTGAGCCCTAAAACACCTTCTACAATTACCCCAAACAACGAACCTCCCAAAGCTCCCCGGAGATGTTTCCGATGTCAAGGACTAGGGCACCTCGCATTCGAGTGTCCGAACAAACGAATCATCACTCTTACTGATTTCGAACTCGCTGGTGGGTATGATTTCGACAACGAACCTAGCCATGAGCACCAACTTAATGTTGAACCAGAAGAGGAGATAGTTGGTCCCGATGAGGGTGAAATACTGGTGGTATGATGATCCTTGAGCAGCGTGCCGGCTCAAGATGAGACCCTCCAACGCGAAGCCATTTTTCACACCCGGTGTACTATTGCCCAAAAGATTTGTACCGTGATAATTGACGGGGGAAGCTGCACTAATGTGGCATCCCAGACCATGGTTTCTAAGCTGAATCTTCCTACTGAACCACATCCGTCTCCCTACATGATTCACTGGCTTAATCAAGGTAAAGGCATACAAGTGTCTCACCGAGTTTTGTTGTCGTTAAGTATTGGTAAATCCTATACAGATGAATTTTGGTGTGACGTCATTCCTATGGACGCATGTCATGTGTTATTGAGGCGTCCCTGGCAATTCGACCGGCGAGTGATGCATGATGGATACCGGAATACATATTCGTTTGTTCACAAAAACCGAAAGATAGTCCTTACCCCTCTTTCACCATCTACACCATCCCTTAAATCAACCCCACCATTGAGCACATTATTAAAGTCTGAATAGCATGAATATCACCTTGTCAAGGAATTCATTCTGTTGGGGCTTGATGATGATGATGTTGAGTACAAACCAACCCAACACCCACTTATCCAGCCACTGTTAAAGTCCTATAACCTTGTTTTTCCAGCTGAAATCCCTTCTGGGTTACCCCCTATGCGCACCATCCAACATAAAATTGATTTAATCACGGGTTCCGCCCTGCCCAATAAGCCCGCCTATCGTACCAATCCACAAGAAACGGCCGAGATCAGAAAACAAGTTCATGGCTTGTTAGAGAAAGGGCTTATACGCGAGTCTCTCAGCCCATGTGCAGTCCAAACATTACTCGTGCCAAAGAAAAACGGAGAGTGGAGGATGTGTATGGATAGTAGATCAATCAACAAGATCACTATTAAATACCGTTTTCCTATTCCCCGACTAAATGATTTATTGGACGAGCTCCATGGTGCTACCGTATTTTCTAAAGTTGATTTGAGAAGTGGCTATCATCAAATTCGAATATACGAAGGAGATGAGTGGAAGACGGCTTTCAAAACAAAAGAAGGGTTATATGAGTGGCTTGTTATGCCATTCGGGTTATCGAATGCACCTAGCACTTTCATGCGATTGATGAATCAGGTTTTAAAGCCATTCTTGGGCAGGTTCATTGTTGTCAATTTTGATGGCATCCTTGTGTACAGCAAAACAGAATCTGATCACCAGTCCCATTTACAACAATTATTTGAAGTACTTGACAAGGAAAAGCTATATGGGAATTTGGAAAAAAAGTGATTTTTTTTGCTGATCAAGTAACCTTTCTTGGTTATCTCGTTTCTACACAGGGAATACAAGTGGATGAAAAGAAGATCCAAGCCATTCGAGACTGGCCGGTCCCACAATCCATACAACATGTGCGAAGTTTTCATGGGCTTGCGTCTTTCTATCGGCGGTTTATAAAGAACTTTAGCACTATTGTGGCCCCAATGACCGAGGTTACCAAACTCAAGCAGTTCGAATGGAACCCGCAAGCACAACTAGCCTTTGAAGAACTCAAAAAGCAATTATCTTCAACCCCGGTTTTGGCACTGCCATGTTTCAGTGAGGTATTTGAGGTTTAATGTGACGCGTCCGGAGTAGGAATCGGGGCTGTATTGTCACAATTAGGTCGTCCAATTGCCTATTTTAGTGAAAAACTCAATGATGCAAAACGGCGTTATTCGACGTATGATAAAGAGTTTTATGCCATCATTAGAGCTCTAGAACATTGGCAGCACTATCTCACATCGAAAGAGTTTATTTTACACTCCGACCATGAAGCTCTCAAGTATATTCAAGGCCAACATAAGTTGCAGCCAAGGCACGCTAAATGGGTGGAATTTTTACAAGCATTCAATTTCACTATCAAGCATAAGTCAGGAAAGTTAAATAAAGGAGCAGACGCATTATCCCGTAGGTATTCACTGATTACTTATCTCCAACCAAAAGTCATTGGGCTTGAACTTCTTAAACATGAATACTCGTCGGATCCTGACTTTGGAGAACTCTTTTCTAACTGTCTAAATCATGCTACGGGTTACTTTCATATCTTTGATGGTTTTCTGTTTAGACAACAACAGCTTTGTATCCCTCGCCACAGCATCAGATTCGTGTTAATCCAGGAGACTCACGAGGGAGGATTGGCCGGCCATCTGGGTATTGATAAAACTGTTCATCTGTTACGCGCTCATTTCTTTTGGCCCAAGCTCGCTCGTGATGTTGAACACTTTGTTCGACGTTGCCTACCATGTCATCGAGCAAAAAGCCATTCTTTTCCACACGGATTATACATGCCATTACCTGTACCGGTTGCCCCTTGGGAAGATGTCAGCCTTGATTTTATCATCGGTTTACCACGTACTCAACGTCAAAAGGATTCTATTATGGTGGTAGTTGACAGATTCTCAAAGATGGCCCATTTTATTGCATGCTATACTACGTACGATGCTGTCCAGGTGGCTACTCTTTATTTCAAGGAAATAGTCCGTCTCCACGGGGTGCCCAAGACAATAGTCAGCGATAGAGACGTTAAGTTTCTGAGTCATTTCTGGTTGACACTATGGCGGAAATTGGGTACTAAACTCAAGTTTAGTACTTCGAGCCATCCGCAAACTGACGGTCAAACGGAAGTCACCAACCTTACCCTCGGGTCACTCCTCCGATCACTCATTACGACCAACCTGAAACAGTGGGAAGACTTAATACCCCAGGCTGAATTTGCTTACAATAGGGCACCCAACAAAACAACTGGACTCAGCCCCTTCATGGTTGTATATGGTTTGAACCCCTCAACTCCGCTTGACCTTGCTGTCCTCAATACAACTTCAAAGTTTAGCAAGGAAGCCAATGATTTAGCAGCTGAAATTAAGACCATTCATCAGCAAGTTCATGACAGAATCACAAAGAACAACGAGCTCCTTAAATATCGTCGGGATAAAGGGCGCAAACACATCCTTTTTCAGCCAGGTGATTTAGTGTGGCTTCATTTGCGTAAGGAATGTTTTCCTTCCAAGCGTCGCTCTAAATTGAGTCCTCGATCTGATGGTCCGTTCAAGATCCTAGCTAAAGTGAATGATAATGCTTACAAGATTGATCTTCCGGGTAATGTTGCGACCACATTTAATGTAGCAGACTTACAACCTTACTTTGATCCTGAAGAACCTCTTCCAAGTTTGAGGACAAACTTTTTCGACGGAGGAGAGGATGATAGGCAAGTCCAAGAGTACCAGACAAGTAACCCAGATCCAAGCCCAATGCCCCTGGGCCCGGTTCAGAATGAGCAGAAGTGGGTCAGCCTGGTCCAACTGGATTCCACCAAGACATGACTGCATAGTGTTTTAGTTCCCCACGTTTTTATTTCACAGTACAAGTTATTTCTTTTCTTTTCCACTTATTTTATTTTATTTTGATTAAGTCAAGGCAGTTGTTTAATTCCAAAAGTGTAGGAAACGTGGGTGGTAGTTTCTTTTCTCTCTTTTGTTTATGTACTGCAGTTATCAATGAAAAGAAACAGACTTGAATTTTTTGAAAACTTATTCTCTGCAGTTAGAGGGTATTTTGTGTCCATTGCTATCCTAAATTTTTGGCAAGTTTTAGGAGGTGAACTTGGACGACTAATTCAGCTTCTCGTGGTGTGACTGTATCGAGGGTTCGAGTTAGTATAATCTGCTCAACGAGACTCGCGGGTGGTGTGTCTGTATCTCGCAGGGAACCGTTGTTTTATTTTGTCATCAAACTGTTGGGTATTGTGGATCCTAATCAAGCTGATTGCCATCATATACTATTCAACACTATTGTATTGCTAAAAAAATCGTGTTTCTGAGCCTCCAATTTAGATTTGGTCAACATGTAAATCATGAATGTTCACATGTACAAAACATAAGTATTTTTAGAGGTCGTTAGTTTGTTAATAATAATTTGTGAAGGTGATTAATTATCTATGTGGTGTAATCATGTTAGCAATTAGTGAAATTTTTTAGTTTCTCTCGGTTCCTTCACAATATTTGACTATTGATAGTTTGATTACCAACTCCTTATCACCTTAAACATAGGGCTGTAAACGAACCGAACGTTCAGCGAACAGTTCGTGAACTGTTTGGCGGGAAGTTCGTTTATGTTCGTTCGTTTAATAAGCGAACGGACATGAACAAAAAATTTCGTTCGATTAGCTAAATGAATGAACATGAACTGAGGTCTCGTTCATTCGATTATGTTCGTGAACGTTCGGTAAGGTGTTTGTGAACCTGTTTGTAAACATTCGTTGATTTGCGTTCGTTTATGTTCGTATGTTTGTGTTTTACTTAAAGATCTTTGTACTTTCTTATATTTATTTGTACTATTTATATTATTAAACTTTTATTTATTTTATTTCTCTAACAATTAAACTAAGAAACTCACTTTCACCTTGTTTA
This sequence comes from Helianthus annuus, assembly GCF_002127325.2. Taxonomy (NCBI): domain Eukaryota; kingdom Viridiplantae; phylum Streptophyta; class Magnoliopsida; order Asterales; family Asteraceae; genus Helianthus; species Helianthus annuus. Next base: position 133,294,409 of record NC_035434.2, on the reverse strand, counting down.
TGTATCATTTCCCTTTCATTTCTCATTATTTACATCCACGAATACGATCGACCTCCGTTCTACAATAAGGGATTCAAGTTCGAGTTCTACTCTCTGGGCCATCTATCTTTATCCTTCGTTGCGTTCGCCAAATTTATTTGTGTTCGTGAACCGTTCGCGAACACGCTCATTTCCTTAATGAACGGACACGAACATAAAATCTCGTTCGGTAAGTGTTCATGAACCGTTCGTGAACACATTTATTTCCTTAACGAACGAACACGAACAAGGCCTTGTTCGTGTTCGTTCGGTTCGTTTACAACCCTACTTAAACATATTTGCACCCATAATTTTTAAGGCTATGAATCTATTTACTATCTTTAATCATCACATATATCATACTTATATAAATTAATTAAACACAATCATGGCCTTTTATGTAATAACTTCATATTAACCAAACAAAACAAATATAATATTAGATCAGGGCCGACCCGTTAGATTACCAATTTAGGCACGGGCCTAGGGGTACCAAAAATCAAGGGCCTCCAATTTTTAGTAAAGTTTTATATATAGTATATGTATCGGACCCATATAAAATTGCACAGATAAAAATTGTTTAGGAAAAAGGACCCACATTAAAGACCCAGTTTCGAAATTAAACCACAGACATAACTACAGTCTATAGCAACCATCGACCACTCGACCTCATCAGAATTCAGCGAATTAGCACCTAGAATCCCTAAAATTGAGCCGCAGTCATCGTTCCCACTTCCCATCGCAACCCACTATTTTGATTTTCTAGGTTATCAACTATAACTAACGGTAATCACTCATGGGGTCGGGTCCGCCAGGTTTGGAGGAGAATTTATGGGCAAAATTAGGTCTAGTTACTCAACATAGGTTAACTTTAACGGCTAAATTTTCTATTAATCTCTGTATGTTATGCAAAAGGGCCTCCACTTCGTAGTCCGCTTAGGGTCTATAAAAACATTGAACGGGCCTGTATTAGATATACCCGTTCTCATTCTCTATTCTAATTATGAAAAATTATAATATTTGATATTATTATTTTATCTCCGAATATAAAGTGCTTATACATAATCACCTCCTACAATTAGAAAGTGAAATAAAAAATTAAACATTATAAACAAGTTAATCGGCTAATATTAATTGGTCATGAGTATTAACCGGTGTTGTTTTCCCAAATCAAACATAACCTTTGCTTAGTCCCGCACAAAAGGATCTAAATTTAGAAACCAAATTGGGTATTTAAACAACTCCCTTTCATTCATTTTTCATTGCCCCCACAATCACATCTGACATCTTCTTATCACCTTTCAATAAAATTATATATTCTATAAATCAACATCCTTTTCAATCCTCGGTGGGCATTATGGTAATTTTTCACTCTCGCTCTCTCATATGCATGTGCATCTAAGATTTCTTTTACTAGTCTCACCTTTTAAAAATGTTCGGTATCAATGTCACTTGAATATCAGATATGTGTATAACACATAAAAAATGTGATACTACTTGTATCACCTTTTAAAAATATTCGGTATCAATGTCACTCGAATGTCAGATATACATATAACACATAAAAATAAGTATCAGATACTATATAACATAAAAAAGTTATTAGTATCACATGAAATTGGTGCTATCTATGTAGATTTGCCCATGCATGTGTAGTCTTTTACCATATCAAAGTGGGTAGTGTTATATCAAACATGATGTTTGATGTGCTTTTATATGTAACACACTAAGTGGATCTAATGATGTATATTAACAATATTTATTGAAATTGTGAAGGCAAACGCGGCATCTGGTATGGCTGTAAACAACGAGTGCAAGATGAAGTTCTTGGAGTTGAAAGCAAAGAGAAACTACCGATTCATAGTTTTCAAGATCGAAGACAAGACACAACAAGTTGTCATCGAGAAGTTAGGCCAACCAAACGAAAGCTATGCGGATTTTCAGAAAAACTTGCCCGCCAATGAGTGTCGCTATGCCGTCTATGACTTAGATTTCACCACCGTCGAGAACTGCCAAAAAAGCAAAATTTTCTTTTTTGCATGGTAAGCACACAACACTTGTTTTGGTCACCAATAGAGTATTCTGACATAACATGTTATTGACAAAAGAACTTGCAAATTTGAAAACAACTCATAATGTATGTTTGTACATTGGATCGCGCATAAACAACATTATCAATGTTTTTACTATGGTTTCTATACGTTTATATGATCTTTGGCTTCATGTGACCATACAACATAAACAAGATCTGAAAAGAAATGTTACATGTTTGTAATTCAGGTGTCCTGATTCATCACGGGTGAGAAGTAAGATGATATATGCGAGCTCAAAGGAGACGTTCAAGAGAGAGCTAGAAGGGATCCAACTGGAACTCCAAGCAACAGACGTTGGCGAGATGAGTCTTGACATCGTCAAATCCAGGGCCTTGTAACGTTTGTTGAGTTGCAAAAAATGTAAAATGTTCAAAAATAAATAAATAATACATTGTGGGGGCAATTAATAATCTATGTTCATGTCAAGATGAACACTAATTCACATGTATATGTACACACATGTGAATTCATATATCCAATAAACTACGAATATATAACATGATAGATGACAAAATTATAATATTCGCGCTGTCGCGTATCACCCGATACAAAAACAAAAAAAAAAGATATACACATTATATGAAACTATTATATATAATATCAGAATGACACTAGTGAATTTCCTTCAACCAAATGGTAAGGGTTCAAACCCATTTTGGGTAATTAGATAGATTTTAGATGGTGTGGCATATTACACTATAATAAATGGTTTGGGGTGATAATTGTCAATTGTAACTCTTGAAGGGACTATTTTGCAAAAATTCAACTAACATTCAATTAGTTAGTTTGTTATTACTTATTAGCATATATTAATACTTTGTTTAGCAATGATATTTAAAAACACAAAATCTTTATTTTTGTATTCATTTCTTGTAATACCTAAAAATCTATTCTTCTTGATCAATGGTTATACACATAATAATCATAGCTGCCTTGAATAATGAATACATTTATTTTAACACCAATAAACACTTTTTTTTTTAAATTTAGGGTGTTACATCTTTCTTGAAATAAACCCAATTTATACTTGTGTAGACCACCTCAAAGAACCTCTCTTCATAGCACTCCCAACCTACACATAATGAATACCACACTTGATCTTGGTTAAAAGTCTCACACACATCAACCCATCTTACACCAGAAGAATGAGCAAACAAACTATACAAGAACCGAACGGAAACATGCGAGACCATTATTCAACTCTATTGGCACATGTTAGGATCGCTGATTTCATCTCTTCTTTCCCCATCGATGTCTCAACGATCACCTGTCGCAAAACAACAAACATGCATCGTTTGTCATACTTTTAGTGGTAAATAATTTTATAGTACGACAAGCAACTTAATTTATTTATAATCGTGAAAACCCATCACTAAAAAACTTGTGGGCCCCACCAGTACACTGCTAATCAATGAGACAGGTAAAATGTAACATGTGATCGCTACTAAAGGAATAAGAAACGTTACAAGCAACTTATTTATACCTCTTGTACTTTGTTTCCGGCCCGAGCAAGCAATTTATACTCGTTGTCAACCACGGATGCCATATAAACCTACACGTAATTCATAGAACGTCGTTTTTAATTTGAAATCCTGATGTTTTAGGATCGTTAAGTGCACACACGATACGAAGAACATAATATAAGGAAGCTGATTGCGAGAAAACTACCTGAAATGTCGGGGCCAGACCCGGGCTCAAGAAAAACCCGCCTTTCTTTACCCGGTCAACTCCTTGGTACTGCTGCAGTTCTTTCACAAGTGATTCAACCTCAGACCACTGTACAGTTTTATATGCAGGATTCATCAAAAATGATCCATTGTAATATGAACGTGCTTTGTGTGTACGTGTGTGACTTCAGTGTGTGTGAAGAGTGAAAGATCGAAAAGATGTAAAGCAAAAAACCTCCTCGTCGGGTTGGGCTGCTTCTAATCTACCATCCAAGTTAGCTTGATCACCGACAACAGCCTCTAAAGTCTCGATCAACGGATCTGGCTGCCACAACATGACGATTATCGGAGTTTTAAGATTATCTTAAGTTCTAGATATTTGTCCAATCCAAGAAATACAGATGACAGATGACAGATTACCGTAATATCCTTTAACGATAGGAATATACGTTCAAGTGAAAAATCTAATTGATGAACCTTTGCTTCGACAACCTATGAACAAAATATTATTATTATTATTATTAATATAAAGAAATTCAATATGAAAATGGTATTTAACAATAAAACGCTCAAGGTACCTGTCCGATTTTAAAATGAGATATGATGTCCAAAGTATCATCCCACGACACCTCGGTTTGGTGAATCAATGCAGGTACTCCTTCAACCTACATCATTACATAATAAAAAAATTTGAGTCGCAAAACCAAGTGAAAAGACAAGTTTACCCTCATCTAAACGATGTTTCTTTTGGCGAAAAAATTAAGAATGAGGGGTGCAAATGAGATATATTGGTAGTAGAACAAAACTGTAATACCTCAACGAAAATACCGTAATACGTAATCTTTTTTATGCAACACTTCACGACATCTCCGACATTAAGCTTTGCCTGCACAAGTAGAAAATACGAGCTTAAATCACTTAATATATTGTCATTTAAAGAGATAATTCAAGAATATAAAAGAATCTTACCATGAGATTTTTCTTTCTCTCAATCGATTCATCCTTCTCTTTCGGTTTTCCAGAAAATATTAATCTGTTCGTCTCTTTATCCGCTAAGACCACGTTCACTTTTACTTTCTGCAACGAGAATACAATGATAAATTAATAATCAAATAATCAGATGTTTGAATGTTTGAAAAGTTCATATGATTAAACGAATCAATAGATAATTCAAACCTGACCAACAAAGGATGATAAGTATTTGAGTTTTTCTTGGTCATAAATTGCAAGAAGGTCCTCAAGTTTCATATCAGGCGATATTTCACCCTCGATCTTTTTAACATCTACGGTTGACTTAGGAGTTGACTTGCTTGTTGCATCATAGCCTCCGATAACACCGAGACTTTGCCTGTACATAGCGGGATCCAACCCTTTCTTTCTCAACCAAGACTCGAATGCTAAATACTTCCACTTGGTGGCAAGATTTCGGTAAGGCAAAAACCCGATTAAAGAACCAAAAGACGCCTATACAACAAGGGCATAAAGGTAAAATCACCAAAAGGGTAAATCGGTAAATCCCCAACATAAAAAGATAAACTTTCTTATCAGCACTTACGACAAATCCTCGAGTGCTAGAGTTTATGAGTTCCACTTCTTCCCTTCCTTCTGCCTTCATCAAATCTTGCGCTCGTTTCCAGTCGGCATCTTCACGGCCCTGTAGAGCGAAATATTTGTCACAACTAACCTAAGCAGTCAATAGCGGTGGGATAGCGGTTATCGGGCCTTTCAAAAAAATAGGTATCAAATTGGTAAAATTACAGATATCCCACTGCGATAACCTATATCTCAAATATCAGTCATTGACCGCTGTTTGATTTTCGACTGCTATAACTGCATAGCAACTAACAGAGAACAGAGGGTAATATTGTCATTTGACCATGGCAGAATATCAGTCATGTACCTTTAAAAGTGGTGTTGTAGGTAACGTTTCACTGTCACGCATTGGACTCGTTGGTACTGTATTCGTTGGGCTTGAAACCGGTTTCTCGATCTTTGATGCATCTTTGACGGGTTGATCTAATCTATTATAAGTTTATAACACATCAACAATAAGATAACATAGTATGATAAACGACCAAGAAGTCAAACAAAAGAAATGTTGACTTGTTCATAAAGCGATCGATGTGCGTTTATATCACAACTTATTACTACAAAACAATGAAAAATCATGTGGAATAGTTTAAAGTACCTTTTAGGTGGCCCTCTCAAGGCGGCTGCTATATCGGGAACCGAAACTGTCTCGGCGAACCCTGTTTCGGTTTGCTCAGAAGGCTGAGATCCTTAAGAAAGAACATAGGGTGGCGAATTAATGGCTTATGCATGAAAATAAAATAGTGTTCTAAATTGTCATGTGATATGGGAATACTTGTTTCGGACAATATTCAATGCGAAAAAAATATATATTATAAATACCAAAGGTGGCAAGATTGGGGGGGAGGGGGGGGTGTCATACACGTTGGGTAACGGGTCAAAAAATTTAGCACAGGTCAAACCAAGCCGAAAACATTTGTCTGTATTTTACATCTTATTATGAACAAGTAGTGTGTTAGTTATGATAGCAAAATAACATAATAAGACACTAATAATCTAAATCATTGAATAAAAACGATTTAAGAGATTGTATGCATTAAAAAAATACTATTTGGGTGGCTTTCAACCCGTTTGACACACGTCTTGATATGAATGCATTACCAGTTGAATTATTATCCTCCTTTTCTATCTCGAAGGCTAAATCGACTCTTCTTGAACTGTTCTTCACTTCATCAATCTCAGCACTTGATTCATTCTGATCTCTAAAATCTTGATTCACCTCGATCCCGGGCTGCGAAACATCTGTTTGGCTTTCACTTTGACTATCATTATCCACAACTTCTGTTTCGTCTTTTTGCAAAGATGGTGCGATCTCGGGCTTTTGCAGGAGTGAAGCATCTGTTTGGATTTCACTTTGACTTTGACTTTTACTTCCATTATCCACAACTTCGGTTTCTTCTTGTTGCAAAGATGGTGCGATCTCAGGCTTTTGCAGGAGTGAAGCATCTGTTTGAATTTCACTTTGACTTTGACTTTGACTTTGACTTTCACTCTCATCATCCACAACTTCTGTTTCTTCCTTTTGCACATACGGTGCAGGCTTCCTCACCATCGTCATATCCGTAAGCCTGTCTTCTTCCTCTTCTTTATTAACTTTATACGCGAAATTCGGTCTAGGTATCATCGTGGTCAAACCATCATCATCGTTAAAAGTAGTCGGTTTCCGTAATTCGACATTTGGGACGACACTTGGCACAGGATTACTGGGAGCCTTTGCTAAGGGTTGACTTGGTCTTTTTACTTCGGGTACTACCGGTTTATCATTTGTTTCAAATTTGACTCCTTTTTTGGGTACGGGTCGGGTCAAATTTAGCCCGTCGGATGATTCATTTTTTTCGAATTTGACCCTGTTCTTGGGTACCGGCCGGGTCAAATTTAGTCCGTCAAGTGAATCATTTGGTTTTTTCCTAACATCGGATACATCAAATGGGAGCTCCTCTATGTCGTTAAAAGCTTTAAGACCTTTCTTGTTGTATAACTTCTCGATTTCTAAAGAAGACATTTCTGGAAATGTCTTTCTACCGAGTATCTGCCACAAAGCATTAAAATATGCAAGTCACTGTTAATATCTCAACATACGGTTAAAACATCAAAAAATCAAATGTCTATCTAGTAATGTTAAATACAGTTTGTTTACGTTTTACAAGTTATTGACTTTTTGAATTATCCCGTATGGCTTCTTCGTATACTAATCATCATTCTTGCAAAAATGCACCAGAAATGGACCCGAAAGAAGATATCATTATCGGCTGCTGTTGGCGTGTAAAGTTTTATTCATTCTCAGTTTTGTAAGAAGGGTTTGTATGTAACAGAAAGACGGGTATGATGGTTTTAAGGTTGAAACAACAATAACTCCTTTTTATCATTTGGTATATCGGTTTACAAATAATGTCGCTTAGGTCATAGCATGTAGCATTCAAACGGTCCGTTTTCCTCAACATAAAAAATGAAGAAATGGACGAAAATGTGGTTTAATTCCTAGATCAAATTAGCATGACACGCATGTATTTTTCGTGCAAGTTTTCGATATACTCTCGGTGCACTATCTTTGATCCTAAGTATCATCCCAAACAATACCTAAATCAAATTGACCTTAAGATTCCACTTCTTCTTTCTAGGATTCAACAAAAAGATAATAAAAAAAAACTAATAACTCAAGATGTTATCTTTTTATCTTATCTTTATCAGAATCAGCCATACCAATATCACAATTCCAACAACACCCAAATCAAACTGACCTTACAATATTACTTATGCTTTCAAAATTCAACAATAATGTCAACAAACCAATCACTTAAACTTCAAAATCATCCTAAAAATGTAAACTTTGAACCACACCCATATCAAATTCACCTTCAAGAATCACACAACTGTCAAAAGACTTCATCTTTTTAACAAGTATCTGTACATATTTCATAATATAATAAAAAATATTAACAAACCAATCAATTAAACTTCAGAATCATCCTAAAAATGTAAACTTTGAACCACACCCATATCAAATTCACCTTCAAGAATCTCATAACTCCATTCAAGAATCAAACAATTGTCAAAAAAGACTTCATCTTTCTAACAAGTATCTGTTTATATATCATAATTCAACGAAAATATTAACAAACCAAGCACTTAAACTTCAATATCATCCTAAAAATTTAAACTTTAAACAACACCCATATCAAATTTACCTTCAAGAATCTCATAACTCCATCCAAGAACCAAACAATTGTCAAAAAGACTTCATCTTTCTAACAAGTATCTGTTCATATATCATAATTCAACTAAAATATTAACAAACCAAGCACTTAAACTTCAATATCATCCTAAAAACGTAAACTTTGAACCACACCCATATCAAATTCACCTTCAAGAATCTCATAATTGCTTTCAAGAATTCCACAATTGTCAAAAATACCTCATCTTTTCACCATGTTATCTATTCATCTTTTAAACACAAAACAACTACAAAGCAAAAAAACAAACCTTTGCAAGGGTAAGTTTAGGGTCTTCACCAATCAACCTACCAAACTTAATCTCCATTTGGTCATAACTGTCAAAACTAGCATCATCTTTAGCAGCAAAGGCTGCAAATTTCCTGTGTCTTTTGTGGTTAAAAGGAAGATTCTTATAAATTTTGGGATTTTTATAACATGGGATAGAGAATCTGAACTTTGAAGTGTTTGTGGTGGCAGTGGTGGTGGTGGTTAGAGTGAGAGACTCCATGTTTCAAGAAAAGGGTAACACACTCATCAGTTGTAACCGATAAAGTGGTTGAAGATCAGAGTGTGTGTGAGAGGTCTATCCGTTTCTCTGTTATGGGTGTTTCTTGGTTATTAGTGGTGGTGATGGGGATGGTGAAGTTTGAACTTTGGGAAAGACTAAAAGGGCTGGATTTGTAATAATGAAAAGTTAAAAGCTTGATTTTTAAATTTGTTTGGATTAAAATATATATTTTTTTAAATTAAGATCACAATTTAGTTGCAACTTTTAATCCCTCCAATTTATAATTTCATAAACTTACATAATAATTAATAATTAATTAACTAGTAAATTTTTTCCTCGCACGTTGCGGCGGGTATTCAGTTAGTATCTTGGTTAGATTCATTACACTATCGGTACTCCGTATTTCAACCGAACAAAACCCCGAAAAAGTAAAGTTATGATATGATCAAATGATATCGACATGTGTTTTTATATTTGTCCAAAACCATAAAAACGAATATCATTAACGATTCTGATAGTACTGATACTTGTACCGAGGTTGTTCATTTGAAATCGACAGGGCTCGATGTTGCTAAGATGACATCAGTTTTGTTTGTTACGGTATCGATACATCACCGACACTCGCTATAGCTTAAAATATATAAAATATACTCTATATTACAATCGAAGTTGTTCTGGCGGTATTGGTTTGATTACTCACAGTAAAGAACAGCAAAATTATTTATACTTGACCCGTTCGATTTTGAAAAAAAAAAGGTTTTATTGAAACACAGATAAAAATAAGCATGTCAAAAATGTATATTCGGAATTTTATAAAACATCACAAAATATAAAATAAATAACCTAACATTATCTAATTCAAAAACGGATTTAAAAATATCAAAGTTAATGAGACTTGTTATATATATTGTATAAAAGTGACATACTTTCATATCCACTCCTAATTCTCCGTCCCTAATCTCTTTTCAATTTCATATCTTATACCATGGACTTTTCGCTTCCAAACTTTTATTTGAATCTTGGATTCCGAACAATCAATGCAATGAAAACACTCTGTTTTATTTAAACTCGAGTCATGTTCATGTCACTGAAACTTTCAGACCTCACAAAATACTGAGAAACATCCACAAAGTACTAAATGAATGTTGTTCAAGATGTCGCTTTAATGTCATCATGGTGTATTGCTAGTAAAAATAATATATGTGGCAAAAACCAGAAATCTACAGCATTGTAGGCATAAGTAAAGAAGTTGTATGACAAAGCTCAAGTAGAAAATCTAGAAAATCTTGGCAAGAGGAATGTAGAACAAATGAAAGGTCGTAATAAAGGGCTTAAGGAAAGTGTCCAAAAGTAGGTTGGTGCTTCTGAGGAAGCATATCGCTGCATAAAAAACGGAATGAGCCATAAAGATGTTGAGGGAGGGTATGAAGCTCATCAAACTAAAATTCAGGAGCATGAAGTTAAAAGCAAGTTCGCTGACTGTGTTGTTTTTAATGAAGTTATATGTAAACAACCGAAGTGGGAGTTACAGATAGATCGTGGCACGACACGTTCTCGTCCTTAATGTAAAGCGGGGGATGAAGAAAGTGGTGATATTAGAAAAAGATCAAGGACTAGTAAAGAAGGGGACTACTCCAACCCAGAAATGCCAAATAGTGGTGGTTCAACAATTCAACGTCCAATACGTAGAGATGCGGCTAAAAAGGGAAAAAGTAAGGTTTCTGATGGAGTTGATGAACAACTCTATGCATTTACGCTTACCAGATACACTAAGAATGAACTCTTTAAAAGAAAACTCGACACAGAGCAAGAAAAACAACATCTAGAGCAAGAAAACAACGTCAAAAGGAAGAAAGAGACACGAAGAAAATTCAACTTCTTCATCTTAACACAATGTTACGAAATGAACATTTGTCGCCTCATGAAGAAGACATGTAAACCTTTCTAATGTCGAAGTTTTATGGAAAATGAATCTAGTTCCATATTTCATGTGTGTGAAAGATTAGCTATTAAGTGTTTTATCTTTAGATTGTTGTTAATGCATTTGTAATATATTTGATTATCATGTTATGTATTTCATGTACGTGTAAGATATAATAATAATCTAATATTATCTGCTCATTTTAACATATCTTCGATTTCCACTTTCCAACTTTTCATTGGTTACTTAGATCTTATTTAGATAAGTTAATTTAACATTATCCAATCAGTTTAACATTATCTTCAGTTTTCTATTTGTCAACTTTTCATTGGGTGCTTAGATATTATTTGGATGAGAAATATTAACATTATCCGGTGTTAATAATTATCATTTTCTTATATAAATAGAGTATAATGTGAGATATTTCCATTAGCCGATGCACGTGATGAATATTTGAGAATGAGTGAAACTGTAACAAGGGACTCTCTTATAAAGTTTGTAGTTTCATGCTTTAGTCAAAAGTACCTTACAAGGCCAAATGATGATGATTTAGCAAGACTACTTCATGTTGGAATAGAACGTGGATTCCCATGAATGGTAGGCAACATTGACTATATGCCCTGGGAATGGAAAAAGTGTTCCAACCCTTGGGCTGGGCAATTTGTAGATGCAAGCTGGAAACCAAAAATTATATTAGAAGTCATAGCATCATATGACTTATAGATATGATACACATTCTTCGGAACACTAGGTATGTGCAACAACATCAATGTCCTCCAATGATCTCATATTTTTGATGATGTATTGCCAGGTCGAGCACCAAATGTGAGTTACGTCGTGAAAGGTCAGGAATATAATAAGATATATTATCTCACTGATGGAAAATATCCTTCATGGGATGCCTATTCTCCACAACTTCAGAAACATAAATTATTTGCTGAACATCAAGAGACCGTTAGAAAAGATGTTGAACGAGCATATGGAGTAATACAAGCTCGGGTTGCATTTCTTCTACACCCATATTATAACGCGTAACGTTTTGATACTCTTATTACCTTAGCAAGTCTTATCGTACTTCCTATCCATTTATGCTTGTACACTCGAGACGACCGATCATAATGAAAATGAGACTATTTTAAATCATAATTGGGTTAAACTATGTGCAACAATTACTCTATGTGATGCTTTTTATAGGTGAACGATGTATTTATCCTAGATTCTTGACACTTATTATCCTTTGATACTTAATGAACTAGAAACTATTTTAACACAAACTTGAAACATGGAATTACTCTTGTTATTTATGCTATTTGAACGTCTAAATGTAATGATACTATATGTAATGGCTACTCACAATAATACGCAATGCAACACTTAACCTCGCTCGTAAACGAACCAGAGTTGGAAAACGAACTGGCCGTCCGAATGGCCATCCGCTCGGAGACCATCCGTCCGGATGACCATTCGGACACTGCCACTCGCCACCACCTTAATTCTTCGCCATCCGAACACAACCATTCGAATAGGCTTGTCGCTGTCACCTATAAATAGTAGGCTTGAACCTTCAGTTTCACATTTCACCTCTCCCATTCGCTCTCAAGTTCCAGACGTGATTCAATGCTATTTTGTAAGCTTTTTCACCCAAATCTTCTTCAATCTTCATCCCTATACACTTCTACTCCATCTTCTTCATCAAAATCACACACACACCTTAACTTTTTCTCAAAAACACTGATTTGAGACCTTCTGAAGGTGGTTTTCACTCGTTTTGCTTAGGCAAACTGTTGTGGAGCACAAATAAATCGAGATTGGTCTAAGATCTAATGGATTTTCATACTTTTTCACTAGCTATGAAAGATTTCAACATTTTTCTCCTGGTTTTGACCTTTTCTTCAGTTTTTTATACAAGTTTTTTATACAAAACACTGGTGAAATCGGACTCAAACAGACTCTCGACTCATTCCTTAGTCGAGAGTCGGCTTGAAAACTGATTTACACCAAAGAGATGGACCGATTAACGGGTCAAATATGAATGTTCATCAGTAACAGCGCGTTGTCTGAAAGGGCTGAGCCCATCCGGCTGAATAAACTGGGTTTGGTATATTCCGTTGTTTGACACATCATCACCCCGTCTCCGTTAACTTGAAACCTTTACTTAGAAAATTTTACTAAACTCCGAACACCGACCATCTACTCGAATGGCCATCCATCCGGATGACCATCTGTCCGGATGATCTGACCATGATAATAATCATTGTTTAATTTTGTTAGAACACTTTGATCAAAACTTCGAGAATTTTAACAGTTCACAAACAACCACAGACTAACCGATTGACCATATGTCCGAATGACCATCCGTCCGGATGATCATTCGACCAGGATGACCCATCCGCTCGAATAGTTTGTCGATCACTTAACTTGTTTTTTGCACTATTCGACACTCTGTTCCCGACTGGGTCAGCACTTAGAGGACTTATATGCTGTTCTCGCACGCAGGTTGATCCAGCGGTCCCTTCGATCCAACCAGACTGTGTTTATGTTCTAAGCACTCACTGTGAGTGTACTCGATCCCTTTTTGTTTTAAACACTTTGGGATGCAACATGTATTCTATATAAACGCACGACACTTGAAACTTGTTTATAAACATACTCTATCCGCTGTGAAACATGAAAACATGATGCTTGTGATACTTGTGAGTCTTTTATGTTACGTGAACGTTGAATCTTGTGTTTAGCCTACCTTGACAATTCTAGCGTTATAGGGGTAACACACCGCCCTTGAGTCTTGGGGTATTGTCGAGTCAAACATTTTAACCTCCCGCTGCTCTTTTGGGACAGGCACAATTAACGCGTTGGAAACTTGGGTTAACATATTGGTTACATTAGCTTAGCATGTTTGAAACTTTTAATATGTTATTCATGTTGGATAAGAGGAATTCACATTTTAATCTATTTATACTATGTATAAAACTTGTACACTCGCCAACAATTTTTGTTGATTTTATTTTAATACATGTTGCAGGTTGATAGTCGTAGTGAATCAAGAATCAAGCTAGGGTGACTTTAGATACACACCTTAGAAAAACAATATTTTGGACAATGTTTGAATTTTGTGATGTTTGATACAAATTTTGACAATGTTTTGGGTTGTTTGACGATATAGTTATCATTATGAAATTTTGATTAATCTATATTAAAACAAGTACCGTTATGATGCTTTGAGCGATTTGTTCGTCCCGCCCTGATGTTTCCGCCATCAGTTGGGGTGGGACACATATCTTGTGTGGGACAAGGATGGGGAAAATTATGATTGCATGTATAATATGATCTTTGCAGATGAACGAGACATGTACATTTAATATTAGGGTAAATTACAAAAATCTTCCTTTATGTTGACATCAAATTGTAAACTATGTCCTTTATCTTCAATAAGTGCAAAAATGTACTCGATGTTTACAAACCCTTGCACAATATGTCCTTTAGTGTCACACCCCAACCGATGGCGGAATCATCGGGGCATGGCACTGAGCGAAACAGACTGTCCAGAAGTTTCCATAACAATTATCATACTATTCAATTTTAAATTAATACGTCCCATACCGTATCTCAAATAGCAATTAAATTATTACAGACAAAAATCCAGGCAAATATTCTGTTCCGACAACTCAGATTTCTAAATACAGCAATTGTTTATCTGCTTCTAGAGACCCATAATTTGACCACTACAGACAACTATTTGTTGGGCTCTAGAGCTTTATTCTAGCCTCGCTTTCCTAGCAGGTAAGCATCTTAAACACATGTCACATACGTTAAAATAAAGTCAATACATAAAATGTAAAGGTGAGCATACAAGTTTGATATAGCATATAGAGTTCGAAATAGTTTACGCATAACCAGCACGTACACAGCGGAAAATGAAGCATGTTAATTATCGACATGGATCTATCGATACCAATGACTACAGGTTGACTGCCCGAGGCAGTTCGCAATACATGATTACCACCGTAATCCATGCAAGTAATTGTCCTTAACAACCCCCGTGTGAACGGGTGCTGAGTCCAAACTATAGTACTATCGTCGTTAAGGCAGGTAGACAGCATTCCACGTGTAAACATAACAACAAGCATTCATTTAGTCACGTAATACATGCGGTAACGGTTAGCGTTTAAAGTAGTTGCGTAGTGTGTTCAAATGTGATTTAGAATAAGTAACGTATGCAACACCCAAAAGTGCTAAAGCAAAAAGGGTTCGAGTATACTCACAGCGGTTGATGGATTGAAGGGAGCACTTGAGAGTAGGGTTAGCCTGAATAGTTTGATAGCATAACGATAAGCAACACGTACAACGGAAACAAGTGTTGGAGGGTCGGACAGCTGGTCGATCGGACCGATCGGACGGCTGACCGTTCGGTTGACTGTTCGTTCGGACAGCTGTCCGGTCGGTCGGTAGGCCGATCGGATGGCTGTTCGAGTGGATTGTTCCTTCCTTTGAGTAAGATGTGTTTGTGTATGATGGTTTGACTTTTGAAGTTTTTGTTGCAGTATTTGAAAACATTGAAGTATCTTTACCTTTCAGGTCATTCGATCGGCCAACAACCCGATCAGTTAGGTGCCTTAGTAAAGTAAGTTCTCAGCAGGGTGTCACCTGATCGGACGGCTGTTCGATCGGGTGGCAGTCCAAATGCGTTGAACATGTTGAAAATCGATTAAGTGTTGAAGCATAGTATCTCATGATCCGAAGAGTAATCCAATCGGACGGTAGTCCGATCGAACAACAGTTCGTTCAATACTAGACCTCAAAATAGATTAGATGTGGGACCATGTGGTAGCCGATCGGCTAGCCGGTCGATCGGCTGACTGTCCGATCGGCTGGCTGGCCGTTCGGACAGCAGTCCGATCGGTCAGCATCCTGACCTGGTCGGCCAGTTCGTCTAACACTTGGCTGTTCTGATTTGTCTGTCGTTTTATTGAGGTATTTTGAGAACGAGTTGAACAATAGAAAACTCGTCTTTACTTGGTTCTCCTGATCGGACAGGAATCACCCAACCCGGTCAGTGAACTGTTTGGGACAGTTGTTTAACGTTGATGTCACACCCCAACCAATGGCGGAAACATCAGATATAATGCGTTTGTGAGTTGTTTAAAGTTCGTCCTAGGTCATTATTGGTCTGCAAAACACTGAATTTCTCCTGGCACGTTTTACGAAAGTTTGGTAACATGGTGAAAACACTTATGTATAGGAAGTACCAGCGGCGTATCCACCATATTTTGACCACATTACGTTCGTTTCGTATTCGGTGTCATGTTACGTTCCGTGTCTTACCATACACAATAGTACACTCTATGGTTTTCACACGCCTATCACTATAATCCAGTGTGCACCCACGATTATTTTGATCGTCGCATGATCCGCATAGCTTGTAATAGTTGTGTATGAATCAGGGTATACATAATTTAAAGAAAATGTAAGAATGTGTACGTATGAGAATATAGTAGAAAAGCAAGTCTATGCTTAAGTATGTATGGGACCCACGCAAGCGAATCCTTTGGATTACGCTCGCGTACGGGTGCGAATGTATGAATTATGAGTATGAACGAAAGTATAAGCATAAGTATAAGTTCAAGTATGAATACGCGTGTATGTATGAGCATAACCATAAAACGTATAAGTAGTATGTATATAAGTATAAGCATAAAATGTATGAGTGTGAATGTAGGCACAATTAATAAAACTATGTATATAGTGTATGCTGAAGTATAACGAATTCGAGCATATACAATGATAGAGATTTTGAAAATGTAAAGCGAATGATGTGAGCGAACTCATCGCGAGGTGATGATTAAAACGTGTATGATGATTTACATGTATAGTTGTTTGAGTTTATCGAATCAAAATAGATTGATAGGTGGCATTTCGTAAGGTTTTGAGGTTCGAGTAATAAAACGTTTTAAGACATGATTAAAAATCTCGTGTATATGATTTATGTGAAATATGTAATAGAATAAAGAATACGTTTGATAAAATAATAAATTTAAAAAAAATCGCATAAGTAGGGATTTGATTAATAATAAACAATTTAGGTATAAAATACGATCGAGTTTGCATAATAAGACATTTTTAAAAGAACGTTTTGGTAACGATCACCTAGGTAAGGGAATCACCCCTAACTCGTTGGTGAGGTCGTTTTAAGGAAAAGGGGAGTGGAGTTAATCGTCGAGGTAAGGAAATCACTCCTATTTTGATGATATGTCCCCACTTGTCGTTACAAGGAGTATGAATTTAAATTATATGAAATCATGCATATGTATAAATGTATGGAAAAAAATTCAATATGTTGTGTGTGTGAAAAGAGAATATCGAAAGTAAATTCGAATTCAAAAGATATCATCGTATAAAACAAATAGTAGAACACATGGTTGATTAAAATTTAGGATGGTTCCAAAACGGAACTTTGACTAACCAAAGTGGTCGAAAAGTCTTTCGAGTTTGAGGAGCATGCTTTGGCCTAATAGGTGAAATACTCTCGCCGACAAATCGGTTAACGGTATTTACCCTTCCGGTTACTACATGTCACAAATCGATCGAAATCTCGAGACTTGGCGAGATTTATGAAAAAAAAATCGAGGAGTGGAACTAGTCGACAAGGTGCGGGTTTCACCCCTAACTTGATGATGATGATGCTATGAAATGAAGTAGCGATGATACCTAGATACACATATAGACGTTTAGGTTTAAATGTTGTATCTAGGCATCATCGCTACTTCATTTCATAGCATCATCATCATCAACCTGTAACATGTTAAAATAAAATTCAATGCAAAAGCAAAGGCGAGTACACAAGGTTTAAATAGTATAGCATAAGTATAAAGCATTTTACTCGAATCCACATGGCAATTTGTATACAAGGTAACTAGCATGCATAACATTACGTCTAAACCCAAAGTGTCCACTAGTATTTAGCATCCCTCGCCACAAAAGTGACGAGACCGTATAGTATATTGACTTAACATACCCCCGTCGGGTGGTGTGCTACTCCTATAGCGCTATAATTGTTAAGCGAGGGTATAACACAGTAATGGCATAAAGCATGTATTATCTAGCATAACAAGTAGCATGTATATCGGATTGAGTTCGCAAAGTAAGTTTAAGTGTGTGTAAGTGTAATTGTTGTATGGTAACATGTTACAACCCAAAAGTGGTTTAAAATGTAAATGGGTCGAGTGTACTCACAAAGTTTGCATATACTTTCCGATTATCCAATTGTTGACGAGTAGAGATTTAGAGTCCAAATGTATAAGGGTTAAAGTTCAAGTATGCTTTAAGTCGAGATTCGGAATAAAACAACATGAAAGTATTATATCAACATAATCATCTTCAACACATAACACTTGTATGACACTTGGTAACCACGATGGTTATAATAATGTTTTCATGAGTTGAACACTCATAAGAATCATAACAAGGTTTAGGTCTTTAGATGACTGCCTACTACTTTGACAAATGAACATGAATTCAACATCAAAGGTTCGATTGTACATAGATATTATTTAGGTTAGGTATTATATATTAAAAAGTCCTTAGTACAAGTATTTCAAGCATGAGGTAGAAGATTTAATCTTCATTTAGGTACCTCAAATGTGTCATAGAAGTCATGTAGGAGGTAGGAAGAACAAGCTCCCATTTAGGCACCTCTTATGTGTTCACCACTACACTTGATGTAAAAACAAACAAGGAGGGTCTTGAACATTATTAAGATAAGAATAAGAACAATTATACTATGAGAAATCATCAAGTCATGTGGGGATTCTATGTTGGACAACCCAAGTTGTTCCATAATCACTCCTTTATCAAGCTTGAAGCTTGAACATGACTTGTGGGTCAAAACCCCTAAACAAAACATAAAGTATTTGAGGATTATCCTCTGATTTTGTATGTCTCAACCTTGTTTTTAAGCCTAACTAACCATAGGAGTGGTTATAAGCATAAGGACATAGGTTTGAGTGAGTTAAACTCATGTCTAAACAAAGATTAACGAAAATAAACTTAAACAGTGGACTTTGAAGCCTTTTTGCCAGAGTTCCAGGGACTTGTTTGCTGTGAAACACCCCTAGAATCGAAGCCAAGGTCAAGCCAAGCATTCTGGAAAAAGAATGGACCAAAACGGATAAGAAATGAAGAAGTTATGCCCATTTTCGTAAAGCTCGATGAATCTACTCGAACACTGAATTTCAGCTACGTTTTAGGTGATTTGAGAGTGTTTTAGATGAGTTTGTAAAGTGTTTAGAGCTTAGATTAGTGTGGTATTTATAGGGGAAGGGTTAGGTTAGTTGTTAGGTGATTATTAAATGTCAAAACTTGGTTTAAAATCAAAAAAACATAAAATTCGCGCTCAAAACAGCAGTCTGGTCAATTTGTTGCGCGCTGGGCTAGTCTGGCGGGTGTTTAAAAGATTATTGGTGCGGGTTTTGTTCAATAAGTTGGTTGTAGCATAGCGGTTATATGCGTGCAAGGTGGGGCTGTTGGCCCGGGTTCGAGTCCCGTCCAACCCCTTTTATTTTTTTATTTAATTTCCCTTTCTTTCTTATAAAACCTCATAGTTTCAGCTATTTACTTAACAGCTCCTGGTCTTAAATAAGGTTTATGTTATGTTATTAAAAGAGAAGCTAGTGTTATAACTAACTAAGTTATACCATTTAAAGGAGCCTAACTCTATAATTAACTAAGTTAGTCCACTAACTTCAATATTTAACGAGATTAACTAGATTTCATAAAAATAAGCTTTTTAAATAGTAAAAATTTATTAATTTATTTAATTTAAACTAAATAAATTTAAATAACCATATTTATGAACGCAATAAATAAATAAAAGAACCTTTAACGATTATTCTTTTCACGAGGCTTTCGAATACTATTATTTTAAGATCTTAACTAGTTTAACGAGTATTGAGTGTCGAAAAATAAAGAGTCGAGAACCCATGAACCATATTTCATCCAAAAGGTGCATAATTCACAAGTTTCATGTATTTGCAAGATTGACACGAAGTTTCCAAGAATTACGAATATGCATCGAATGTTTCACGAAATTAAATGTATGAGCATGTACAAAGTATCTACAACATGAATTTAACAAAATACGAGTTTTATTTATGATCCAAGTCTCGGATTTTACAACGATTTCAACGAGAGAACAATTATAAGAACACAAGATTTCCAAAAATAGAATTTCAAGCAAGGGTTACCAAATACAGAAAGTATGAAAACGCAGGGCGTTATAGTTGAACCTGAAATCGGTGAACCTCGTGGATAGAATCCGAATCTTGAAACACACAACTACTAGGATGATTAATAAGTCGGCACAAGCTCCGTTTCTATCGGTTTTGAAGGCATTTGAGTGTAAAGGAGTTGAAAGAAAGTTGGAAAACCATCCTTCAATCCTTCTCACCGTGTATATGTTTAGATCTATAACAGATCTTTGTTTGTTTATGTGGAAATCGGCTAGATCCAAGTTATTCTTGGTGGATTGAGGCCAAAACATGAAGTTCTTCAAGAACACCATGATGACATCATCCTAGAACACTTGAATCTTGATGATTTCACGGTTAAAAGTTAAGATTTGAAAGATAGAAAGGTGTAGGAGTGCGTGTAGATCAAGAAAGTACAAGATTTAGGATGAAATCTTACCGGAATCGAGAGGAATATGAAAAAAGAATGAGTTGAGCGTGCTGGTCGGACAGAGGTTTCCAAAAGTGGAAAGGATGACAATGACAGGGGTATTTATAGGATGCCAAAAGGGGAAAGAGCTGGCCGATCGGCCAGGCAGCTCGATCGGACAGCTTGTCCAATCGGACAGCAGTCCGATCGGCTGGCTGTTTGATCGGCTGGTAGCCTGATCGTTCAGCTGCCTGTTTTGAGCGTTCGGTGCGGCGATTTTTGATATTTCGATTTCGATTGAGGACGATGTGAGTACGATACTAATCAAATTACTCTTAATCCCAACTATTATATCTAACATACAAGCATCTATATCTTGCACTATCTCTTCTCCACCAATTATCAAGATTCGATTTCGATTGAGTCGATTGAGTTTCGAGTTTCGATTCGATTGATTACCACACCTAACATAAAGTAAACATGCACAAGTAACACATAAGGCACACGCACACGTATAATAACACCAAAGTTGCATAATTCGAGTTTCGAGTTCGATGATGATTTGATTAATTCGATTATTGATTAATTGACTTTATCGCATTGTTACTTCCTATTATTCACAGTCGTAGAGCGTTTCGCAGCGATAAACATTCGATTGCTTCGATTTTAATAATTACTCCACAAAATACAACCAACGTAAACAAAAAAATAGACTAACTACAGTCAAAGAAGTCAAAATAGTAGTTGAACAAGGAGTAACAGATCGCAATTAGCGATCTTTTCCTCCTTTGACTTTAATCTTGACTTTGACTTTGACTTTTGAAAACACGAGGTGTTACAGCCTCCCCTTGTTTAGGGAATTTCGTCCCGAAATTAGGATGAAAGCTGCACAACACCGTGATTCACTTTTGAAACTTTCTCTCTCTAGACTTTCACTTAAACAACTGCGGGTATTTCGCCTTCATGTCGCTTTCGAGTTCCCAAGTGAACTTTGCGCCTCGTTTGCCTTCCCATCGGACTTTAACAATAGGAATGTGCGAGCGCCTGAGTTGCTTGGTTTGGCGGTCCATGATTTCGACAGGCTTCTTCACGAAGTGTAGCGTTTCGTTTATTTGAAGGTCATCAAGAGGTACAATTAAATCATGCTCAGCCAGGCACTTCCGGAGGTTTGACACATGGAAAGTTGGGTGGATGTTACTAAGTTCCTCCGGTAGTCCGAGTCTGTAGGCGACTTTTCCGATCCTTTCTAGAATCTTAAAAGGTCCAACATATCGAGGCGCTAGTTTCCCTTTCTTGCCGAATCTGACCACACCTTTCCAAGGTCATACCTTTAGGAGTATGTAGTGGCCAACGTCAAATTCAAGGGGCTTGCGTCTTCTATCGGCGTAACTTTTCTGTCTACTTCGAGCTTTCAACAAGTTGTCTCGAATTTGGAGGACCTTGTCAGTCGTTTCTTGCAGTAAATCGGGACCGGTTAGTTGCGAATGACCGATCTCGTGCCACACAATAGGCGATCGACATCTTCTTCCATATAAAGCCTTGAATGGTGCCATCTGTATGCTGGTATGATAACTGTTGTTGTACGAGAATTCGACTAGCGTTAGGTATTTATCCCAATTACCACCGAAGTCTATGACACGCGAACGTAGCATGTCTTCAAGAGTACGGATCGTTCTTTCAGTCTGTCCGTTGGTTTGAGGATGGAATGCGGTACTTAAGTTAAGCGACGTACCAAGGGCTGCTTGAAACGTTTCCCACAATCGTGAGGTAAACCGAGCATCACGGTCAGATATGATGTCGCGAGGTGTACCATGGTTACAAATGATCTCGTCGGTGTAGATTTGGGCTAATCGTTCTACCTTGTAGTCTTCCCGTATTGGAAAAAAAGTGGGCGGATTTGGTCAAACGATCAACGACAACCCAAATGCTGTCGTGACCTGATGACGTGGGCGGTAGTTTTGTTATGAAGTCCATAGCTATACTCTCCCACTTCCATATAGGGATGGGCGGTTGTTCGAGTAAGCCAGAAGGTCTTTGATGTTCAACTTTGACTCTTGCATAAGTCAGACATCTTCCGACATAGAGAGTGATATCCCTTTTCATGCCCGGCCACCAGTACTTGTAGCGAAGGTCCTGGTACATTTTATCGGCACTGGGATGAATAGAATATCGGGATTTGTGGGCTTCATCCATTAGAATCTTTCGCAATTCGGTCCGCTTAGGGATCCAAATTCGATCTAGAAAATAGAAGATCCCATTCGATTTGCTTACGAGCTGAGCTCCATCGTGACAGATTCTCTCTTTCTTCAAGGTGCGTTCATTAAAACAAGCATGTTGGGCTTCGCGGATGAGGGTTTCGAGATCGTGTTGGGCTTGGGTATTGCGAATACTGAGCAAATAACTCCGTCTGCTGAGCGCGTCGGCAACAACATTTACCTTGCCTGGGTGATACCGAATCTCACAGTCGTAATCGTTAAGAAGTTCTACCCATCGGCGTTGACGCATGTTAAGTTCTCTCTGATCAAATATGTGTTGTAAACTCCTGTGATCGGTGAAGATCGTACACTTGGTACCATACAGGTAGTGTCGCCAAATCTTTAACGCCAAAAAAACTGCGCCTAGCTCGAGATCATGGGTTGTATAGTTCTTCTCGTGGATTTTGAGCTGACGAGATGCGTAAGCTATAACCATGTCCCGCTGCATAAGAACGCAACCAAGACCAAGGTTGGAAGCATCACAATAGACAATGAAGTCGTTGTTTCCGTTGGGCAATGTGAGAACAGGAGCATTGCAAAGCATATGCTTGAGGGTCTGGAAGGCAGACTCTTGTTCGGTTCCCCAAACAAAAGACTTGTCTTTATGAGTAAGAGCGGTAAGAGGCACAACGATTTTAGAGAATCCTTCGATAAATCGTCAATAGTAGCCTGCTAATCCGAGAAAAGAACGGACTTCAGACGGGTTCTTAGGCGTAATCCAACTCTTAACTGCTTCAATCTTTGCGGGATCGACATGTATACCTTAACTATTAACGATGTAACCCAGAAACTGAACCTCCTCCAGCCAGAATTCGCACTTGGAGAACTTGGCATAGAGTTGATTCCCCTGGAGTAGCTCGAGAACTAAACGTAGATGTTGCGCGTGTTCGGCTTTCGACTTGGAATAGATCAAGACATCGTCGATGAACACGATGACGAAACGGTCTAGAAATGGCTTACATACACGATTCATCAGATCCATGAAAACCGCGAGTGCGTTGGTTAAGCCAAAAGGCATAACAACGAACTCATAGTGGTCGTATCGAGTGCGAAAAGCGGTTTTAGGTATATCTTCCTCTTGAATGAGTAGTTGATGATAGCCTGAGCGTAGATCAATCTTCAAGAAATACGTAGCACCTTGCAGTTGATCAAACAAATCATCGATACGAGGCAGAGGATAGCGGTTCTTGATGGTCAACTTATTCAATTCCCGATAGTCGATGCACATCCTGAACGACCCATCCTTCTTTTTAACGAAAAGGACTGGCGCGCCCTAAGGAGAGGTGCACGGGCGAATAAAACCTTTTTCAAGCAATTCCTGGAGTTGGTTCGAGAGTTCCCGCATTTCGGATGGCGCGAGCCGATAAGGAGCTTTGGAAACAGGGTTAGCTACAGGAATGAGGTCGATACGAAAGTCGATATCACGACTCGGCGGAAGTCCTGGAAGATCATTAGGGAACACCTGAGTAAATTCATGGACTATAGGAACGTCTTTAACTTCGGTGTTCCTTTTCTTTTCCTTCTCCGCTACTACAATGTTGGCCAACAAAGCTCTTTATTCCTTGCGGAGATACTTGCTAGCTTGGACACATGACATGAGCCTGAGACCTTTCGAAGCAGTTTCACCGTACACACATAATAGATCACCGTTTGCGAGCGAGAATCGAATCATTTTATCGAAGCACACAACTTCGGCATGGTTTTCGCGAAGAAAGTCCATGCCTACTATGATGTCAAAACTTCCGAGTTGCATCGGAATGAGGTCGATTGGGAAAATGTGATTGTTGAGCTCGAGGGTACAATCATGGAGAGCAGAGTTAACGGCGATAGTTCTTCTAGTAGCGACTTCAACTTCGAATGGCGAGGGGAGATAAGAGCGCTTACGACTAAGGAGCTTCTCGAATTCAAACGACACAAAGCAGTTATCAGCTCCAGTATCAAACAAACACGATGCATAAATACCATTCACAAGGAACGTACCATTAACCACGTTGTTGTCAGCCTGGCCTTGACAAGCATTGATGTTGAAGGTTCTGCCGTGTGCTGCTTGTTGCTGCTGCTGCTGGGGTTCTTGTTTCACAACCCTGTTTGGGCACATGTTTGCGAAGTGGTTAGGATCACCACATGCAAAGTAGACTCGAGCATTAATCGCGGGTGCCTGAGCTGCGTGCTGGCCTTGCGGGGCTGGGAGTAGAGCTTGATGAGCAGTGGCAGGAGCTGCGGTGTTACGGGGACTATAGCGACAATTGGCAGTGAAATGACCGTACAGATTGCAATGAGCGCAGAAACGACAGGCGAGTCCCACCGGGTGATGATATGAGCATGTCGGGCAGAGCTGGTGGGGACCTGTGTATGCACGCATTGCTGGCGGTGCATGAGTAACTGATGTTGGTCGATGATGAGACTGTTGCTGAGCCAGTACGGCTTGCAGAGGAGCAGCAGTGGTAGTGACAACACAGTTCTTGTTGCTGGAGCTGTTGTTGTTGTGCTTCTTCTTGCGGCGTGATGACTTGTAGGGTTGAGCAGTGGCGGTGTCGGCGGTCGGTGCAGTGGTGGCTTGATGCAGAGACTTGGAGGGCTTATCCCAGAAACCAGATTTCACCCACTTGTCGTTGATCTCGGCGGCAAGCAAGTAAGTCTCTTCAATTGACGAGGTCTTCGCGGCGTGAACAAAATAGGCAATGCAATCCGGTAGAGCTCGAATGTACTTCTTGATTGCCATGTCTGGCGTCTTGACTTGATCGGGACAGATGATGCTGAGCTGCTTAAAGCGAGCAGTCAGGGCAGCGTTGTCTCCATCCTTCTACTTAATGTTCCAAAACTGGTCCTCCAGCTTTTGGCGTTGATGGGGAGGGCAAAATTCGTCCATCATAATGGCTTTCAGCTCTTCCCAAGTCAGCTCATAAGCTGCATCATTCCCGGGTTTGTTTCGTTCGGCCGTCCACCAGTCTAAAGCTCAAGACTGGAAGACACCGGTTGCGTTTAGGGTACGGAGATTTTCTTGATAGCCGCTTTGGCGCAGAGTGACTTCGACGGAATAGAACCAATTAAACATAGCTGTAGGGCCATCTTCTCCGGTAATTCCTTTGGTCCGCATGCCTTGAACTGTTTGAAGCTGAAAACAGTCTTCGTAGCGTCTTTAGGAGCTTCGGTTCTTGACTCCTCAGATGATTTGCTGACGTTCTCATAGACATCGCTCACAGGTTTTGCTACTTGTTTGGCGATGATAGCAGCAAGACGTTTGTCTCTCTTGGCGAGAAAGTAGGTATCGGGATCCAGATGACATTGTCTGCAACGGACATCGCCACAGGACTCAACACATCATAATCGAATCTCACCTCACACGTCTAGTTCTAACTAAAGCTCAGGAACACAATAAGGCATGTACCACATAAACACATAGGCACGAAATCACAGAAGCACATAAACACGTAGGGCACAGAATCACAGAAGTAGTTAAGCACATACGCATTTAATCACAGAGGTAGATCTAAACACATTGTTCTCCTAGAAGCACGCAGAAAACCTAGGAATATCCTGACTACCTCTATTTTTCAAAAGCCCTAGATCGTTCGAGAATGGCTATCGCGATCTACATAGCGTATAGTATAGCGTAACGTTGTTTATATCATAGCGACTTGTCAGCATTTTGAGATAGAAGTGAAGCGCGAGTCGTGCGTACCGATCAAAGGGAAAGCAAAAACTGAATAATTCTTCAAAAATTTAAAGCATATAAATAGGTAAATACATTTAAAACACATAAAATTGACGAATTATCAGAGTCAGCAATTGCGGGCTCAGAATCGAAACACGTAAAAATCGAGAAATAGATTGTCTGCGGCTAGATAGACATCGACTAACCAAAGCGATTCGACTATTCTCAAAGACTTGTCATCACATACCGACCTTCAGAATCGGCCTCTGCCTCGATTCTTGGGCATTCGGCACGCATTCCTTTAGTCATACTGTGAGTTCAGGTCGTTGGAGTCCGTCGAGGCTTTGGTGAGATAGATAAAAGCCGGAACAAGTTGTCAAGGTTAGGGTTTCACCCCTGGCTAAGCAACTTATTCCCTGTTTTTAGTAAAATGGTGGAGATTATTCATCAAAATATGGATTTCACTCCTGATTTGGTATAATTCTCCCCG
This sequence comes from Helianthus annuus, assembly GCF_002127325.2. NCBI lineage: Eukaryota > Viridiplantae > Streptophyta > Magnoliopsida > Asterales > Asteraceae > Helianthus > Helianthus annuus. The sequence continues at coordinate 133,267,349 of NC_035434.2, read as the reverse complement.
TTAAACAAGCGTTCGTTATTGAAAAAGAATAATGAAGAGATCATTGATAAGTTGATAAAAACAGCATTGATCAAGCAATTTAGCAATTTAGTTGAGAGTTTGCGGTTTTCACACCTAATCTCGACTAAGTCGCCTTCTCATTATTGAAAATTCGAGTGCGGTGATAGTGTAGCAAGAACGAGTATGGCGAGATACATGGCATTTAAGCTTGGTCTGTTGGTTTCTAACCATAGTCTAGGTCTCTAAGAATCCGAATCTTGAACCGCACAACTACTAGGATGATTAGTAAGTCGGCACAAGCACCGTTTCTATCGGTTTTGAAGGCACTGAGTGTAAAAGAGTTGAAAGAAAGTTGGAAAACCATCCTTCAATCCTTCTCACCGTGTATATGTTTAGATCTATAACAGATCTTTGTTTGTTTATGTGGAAATCGGCTAGATCCAAGTTATTCTTGGTGGATTGAGGCCAAAACATGAAGTTCTTCAAGAACACCATGATGACATCATCCTAGAACACTTGAATCTCGATGATTTCACGATTAAAAGTTAAGATTTGAAAGATAGAAAGGTGTAGGAGTGCGTGTAGATCAAGAAAGTACAAGATTTAGGATGGAATCTTACTGGAATCGAGAGGAATCTGAGAAAAGAATTGGTTGAGCGTGCTGGTCGGACGGAGGTTTCTAAAAATGGAAAGGATGACAATGACAGGGGTATTTATAGGATGCCAAAAGGGGAAAGGGCTGGCCGATCGGCCAGGCAGCTCGATCGAACAACCTGTCCGATCGGATAGCAGTCCGATCGACTGGCTGTTCGATCGGCTGGTAGCCTAATCGTTCAGCTGCCTGTTTTGAGCGTTCGTTGCGACGATTTTTGATTCGATTGAGGACGATGCGAGTACGATAGAGTTTCCTATTCAAATTACTTTTAATCCCAACTACTATATCTAACATACAAGCATCTATATCTTGCACTATCTCTTCTCCACCAATTATCATGATTCGATTTCGATTGAGTTGATTGAGTTTCGAGTTTCGATTCGATTGATTACCACACCTAACATAAAGTAAACATGCACAAGTAACACATAAGGCACACGCACATGTATAATAACACCAAAGTTGCATAATTCGAGTTTCGAGTTCGATGATGATTTGATTAATTCGATTATTGATTAATTGACTTTATCGCATTGTTACTTCCTATTATTCACAGTCGTAGAGCGTTTCGCAACGATAAACATTCGATTGCTTCGATTTTAATAATTACTCCACATAATACAACCAACGTAAACAGAAAATAGACTAACTACAGTCAAAGAAGTCAAAATAGTAGTTGAACAAGGAGTGACATATCGCAATTAGCGATCTTTTCCTCTTTTGACTTTAATCTTGACTTTGACTTTGACTTTTGAAAACATGGGGTGTTACATTTAGCCATAGCTCAGTTAGTTTTCATGGTTAAACCTGACCAAGTGGACCCCACATGAGGGTGTTTTGGTCATTTTACTCTATACTTAAATAAATAAAACCCACCCACACCACCTATCATTTTCTCTCTAAACATACACACACACACACACACACACACACACACTTTACTAACTCTTTCTCTCTTTCTCCACCACCACTCAACTACCACTACAACAACCACCAACCGTCTAACCCAGCCACCACCACGAATTTCTGACCGTTGCACCATACCTTATTTCAGATCTTCGATAAACTCTCCCAAAAAATAACGGTTGAATGTGAAATTTCTTGTTAACCTCATTTACGCAAATTATACTTTATCTATTTGAGGTTCACTTTCCTTTTCCAAGATTTCAAAACCCAATTTCATCATATAGGTTGTTGGGTGTTGCAAATCACCAGATATTTTCAGCTAAAAATTATTTAAATTAGGGTTTTTGAAAGAGAATTTTCATAAAATATGGCTGGAGAAGGAGTTGTGATAGGCTGCCATAACGATGATCAGTGGAACGTTGGCAGTGATGGCATTGATGGCGTGATGGCAGTGGTGGTGCAGCGATGGCTGTGTGATGGCAGTGATGGTGTGATGGCAGTGGTGGTGTTATGGCGGTGGTGGTGATGTGATGGAGGTGCCGCACCATATTTTTTGTAGAGAGAGAGATAAAGAGAGACAGACAAACAGTTTGTAGAGAGAAAGTGAGAGAGAGACTTTGGAGAGAGAGAGTGTGTATGTGTGTGTATTTTTAGAGAGAGAAATGGTAGGTGGGTGGATGAGTTTTATTTATGTTTATTTATTTAAGTATTGAAGAGGTATGGTCCAAAATCAATGCACACATGTCACGGGGACCACACCACTTTTCCAACATGGCGTCTGCATCACCCAGGTGCTACTAGAAGGTTCTGGAATCTTCTAAAAGGAATCACATGGTAGCAAAGAAGATGCTCCTGGCGATAAAAAGGACAATACGCGGCACCAACGGATGGACGCCAACCACGAAAGCAAGATCTCTGGAAGACAGGCTGACAGCCAGTACTAGCAGGTGCCCAGCTGGAATGAGTAAGCACGTGCCACGTCACCCACGAGACTGGCAATGGCAAAGGGGACAGAAAGGATATTCTCCCTGGTCGGACAGCTGGTAGGCCTCCTCATTCTCCTTCATTCTCTGGCTATTAATAGAGGACTCCACCTCCAGGTTTAAGGATCCGCTTTCTCACTCTTTTACTCTTAACACACACTTATTCCTCAGAATAGTACTGATTGTCACACTGGAGGGTGGTCATAAGAAGAACCCCCTTATTCTCCTCCTTGTGGCGAGTCACCGGTGTTCTGTTTTGCAGGAGATTCGGCTTAATGGCGAGTGGAGGAAGAGATTGAACCTTACTTCACAAGACGAGCAGCCGGGATAACCTAATGTTAACCAGTGTTTCATCATTGGTGCCCACCCCATTTTTTACAACCATTTTCATCTCTTTTCTTTCTGAAAACACTCATCAATGGTTGAACCAAACCCTTCTTTCCAGATCGACGGGGAAAGCTCTCTGTTTGGCCCGGCAACGGACAACGCGCACGTCCAAAGCCACCAAAGGGACGAGCCCGTCGGTGAAGAGTTCACAAGCGCTGGAGTCACAAACATCTTTAGAAGTGCCACCTGGGTAAACCAACAGACGACTCCCGACACAAAACACAAGCCATGGGGCTGGTCCATCGGCACCGGCACAAGCAAACGTTTATGCGCTGTTAGGGCTACTAGAAGGTGAAACTCTCACCTCCTGGTATACAAAGTCTCAAGCAACGTTGAACTTGATCTATGTGCAGCTGAGCGCACAACAGGCGTTGATCCAAGCGTAAGTACAACCACCTTCTTTCGTGACTCATGTTCCTTGTTAGGTGAGCAATCAGACTCCGCACCATGCGCACGCACGGAACCAACAACACGAAAGGTCATCAACGATAAGAAGGCAGAGCGCACATCACACGTGCGACACCTATGGAGAGACAGAGAGCAATTATGACGAGCACACTCATCAATAGAGGAAGCCTCCATTGAGCAGCCGGATAGGGCCGCACAACATAATCAAAGAATGGGAACACAACACCGAAGATGAGGACTCAACATACCAACAAGAAGAAACCTCCGTTTTCAACAGGCTTCCACCAAATCATGAATCATACAGGCCCCGTGCGCGCGCAGGGTATAATCCAGCAACAGAACATGATTTCACCCTAAGTTACCGTCCAGAGGGCGTAGCTGAGATATCGAAGTTCACCAAAGAAATCATCATGGCTCCATTAGAAAAAACAAAGCTGCCACACAATGTGGATAAATACAACGGTCTCACAGACCCATATGACCATCTCCAAGTATTCACATGCGCGGGAGTTGTGGAAGGATGGTCACTACCAGTATGGTGTCATCTATTTATTCAAACCTTCGTGAGAGCAACACGCATGGTTCGATAGTTTACCAGCTGGAAAGATCAAGTCTTGGATGGACTTCCAAGAGAAATTCCTATCACACTTCAGTCAACAACGAAGGTATACCAGAGACCCAGCAGATGTCTTGAACATCTGGCGCAAGGAAAATGAAGGTAACGAAGACTTTATCACCAGGTACAACAAAGAATGCCTGGAAATTTAGAATGTTGGAGACGAAATCATGAGCGCCATCAAATGCGATGATCTGATACAAAGGGTGAAAGGAAGAGATGGAGGCCCAAAAGACCGTGAAACCTTCATCGAAGTAGCAAAAATCATTGCGACAGACAGAGAAGCGGCTGACCGGCGATGAAAGCCGTTAGCATAACCATAGCCAGCAACACGCAAATGACAGGCGTAACAAAAAGGGCGAGGCCCACCATGGAAAGCGTCTGGCTATAGCGAGAAAAGTCAACCTGTGGAAGATGCACGCACGACCATCAATTAGACCGGTTGTCGAAAGGAAGTCAAACGAGAAAACAAAGAGAAATAGTGGACACCACTTACCAAGACTCCTTCCGAGGTGCTAACCACTGAGAATCACTAGTTCAAAGCTCCTCTACAGATGCGCAACAAAAGGGGGCAAGGCCCAAACCTTTTTTCGAATATCATAAAGACACAGGGCACCTGATAGATGATTGTATTAGTTTGAGGCAAGAGATAGAGCGAGCCCTGAAAAGTGGCAAATTGACACACTTGGTCAAGAACGGCAAAAAAGACACGCACCAAATACACATGCGAGATGAAGGGCCAGATAACAAGAAAATTCGAAGGTTAGAGACGCACATGGTGTAAGGCAGCCCAAGGAGATCGAAAAAGAACTACAACAAGCGCATCCAAGATGATTCATGGCGCGAAAGGCAAGTGGTTTTTCCTATTGTTAGGGGAGGACCATGAGAAAGGAGACTAATTGTAATCTCAGGTGTACTTGGTCACTACCAGACAGATTACATCTTCATCGATCCCGGGAGCACAACAGATATCATTTATGAGCAATGCTTCAACCAACTGGACCCAGAGGACAAGGCACATCTAGAACCGGTAGACTACATCCTTACCGGATTCTACAATGAGGTTGTCTTTCCTTTAGGCCAAATATCATTCCTAGTGCTGATGTCTAATGGGAGAAATTCTCGAACAGAAAAAGTCATGTTCATGGTCCTGCCAGAAAACTCTCGACATGGCATCCTCTTGGGAAGAGAATCCCAAGGAGATATTAGGATGATCTACTCAGGCCCCCATTCAGTGGTTGGATTCCCAACAAAAACATGGGTAGCCGTCATTTACGCGAGCAAAGAGGTGCTCATGACCGATGAGGCGTGCTCGTCAAAAACGAGCAAACCAACTCCGTGCATAGAAGCAGAAAAGTGGGTCCTCAACAGAAAATATCCAGAACAGACGGTCACGCTAGGCCCAATGATTTTAGAAAACACTCGCACGTTCCTCAAACAATTATTGTTTAGAAACATGGACATTTTTTTCCTGGACACCAACATATATGGTGGGTGTTCCACAGCATGTTGTAGAGCACCGGTTGAGCGTCTCCGAAAACGCCAAACTAGTTGTGCAGACGAAGCACAATCTTGGCCCAGAAAAAAATGAAGCCATGAAAGAGCAAGTGATAGAACTGCTTAACGCATGAATCATACGCGAAGTGCGCTACCAGACCTAGGTCTCGAGCCTAGTAATAGTGCCAAAAGGAAACGGCAGATGGTGGATGTGTGTTAATTATAAAGATCTCAACAAAGCGTGCCCAAGGGATTGCTATTCCTCGCCAGAGATCGACAAGAAAATTGATTCTTTAGCATCTTTCTGATGGAAATGTTTTCTGGATTGTCACAAGGGGTACCATCAAGTTCAGATGGCGATACATGACGAAGATAAAACCGCATTCCGCATGCCGATGGGCTTATATTGCTACACCAAGATGTTGTTTGGTCTACGCCATGCAGGAGCCACATATCAAAGGCTGGTGAATGAAACATTCGAGGACGATATCGGCAAGCATTTCGAAGCATACATGGATGACTTAGTAATCATGAGCAGAGAGGACGACCAGATATTACAGAACATAGAGAAAACCTTCGATACGCTTCGCGGTCTCAACATTAAGCTGAACTCAGCGAAATGTTTTTTTGGAATGGAGGAAGGGAAGTTTTTGGGTTTCATCGTCATAAGGGATGGGTTTAAAGTAAACCCAGAAAAAGTATAGGCAATTGAGCGGATGCCTTCCCCATTAACGATTAAAGAAATGCAAGTTTTGGCAGGGCGTTTAGCTGCGCTAAACCGCTTCCTCGTCAATCGTATTGCCAAGTCATTCCCATTCATTAAAACTTTACATAATTATGTCAAGAAGAACAAATTTCTGTGGACTCTAGAGGCGGAGGTTGCTTTCAAAGAAATGAAGGAATGCCATATACGTCTTCCAACTCTCACAGCTCCAACAAAAGACGAACCATTGGTCATGTATCTGTCAGCTTCAGAAAAGGTAGTGGGAGCAGTCCTATTGGTCGACCGGTAGGCTGTACAGACACCAGTGTATTACGTCATCAAGTATATAGGGTAAAATTACCAAAATACCCTCATGTGGGTCCATTTGGTCAAATTTAACCATTAGAACTAACTGAGTTATGGCTAAAGGACATAATGTGCAAGGGTTTGCAAACATCGAGTACATTTTTTTGTACTTTTTGAAGATAAAGGACATAGTTTGCAATCTGGTGTCAACGTAAAGGACAATTTTTGCAATTTACTCTTAATATTATGATCCATCTAAATTTCTAAATGACATGGCTACAAACCGACAACAAACAAGCTCTACTGAAGATGATGGGCAATCTTCTAAACGAATTGCAAACCTATTGGTTATATGACCAATAGGGCACAACTTCACAACAGAGAAGCTTATAACACTCTAAAAACAATTTGATTGAGCATACGTGGCACAAATTTTCCCTTGATGAATAATTATATAGTTCGTATCTTATGTACATCTAATTTTACATTCAATGTTACGATTGTAACTTGATTTATCTATTTAATTAAGTATTTTGATGAATGTAAATTTTGTTATTTTGATCAATTTTTATATTTAAAATAATATAGTTTAGAAAATAAACATTTTTATTACTTATAATAAATTTTATAGAATGAATTAAAATCTAAATCATATTATTTAGTAAAACATAGTATATGTGTGTGAAAGGTTGGAATAGGTTGGGTTGTGTAGGTGGAAGAGAGAGAAATTAGTTTTTTATTAGAGATTGGGTTGGGTTGGGTTGGGTTATGAATGTGGATAACTTAACTGAATTTGGAATCTGATGTGACGCTAAGGTGACAGTTTGTAGAAATCCACCGTTGTAGATGCTTTAGGACAAAGCTAAGACACATATATGCATTCCCTTAAAGTTCTTAACCTTAACCCTACATAGCCAAAAACTCCTTTCATGGACCAGGTCCTCAGAGATGTGCAATCTAGCAAATCTTGCCTAATGCACCCATCCCAAACAATTTTGGTCTCCCTCTAGACCCTTTCCCTCTACAATGAAGGTTTCCATTGCTCTAATTGGCGTCGGCGTCTACTTCCTCTTCACAAGCCCAAACCATGTCAATCTCGCCTTTTTTATCTTATCTGATATACTAGCCACTACTAGCAGTTCCTTAAAACCAAAATTAGAATTGAACTTCCAAATCAACTGAGTCGGCGTTGCTCTTAGGCTATATGTTGTGGTTTAACTAAAAAATGCATAACATCCTGCCATATCTAATGTTTGAAAAGTGTGTATATTAATTTGAAACAAGTTTTAAAAATGGAATCGCTAACTAAACCACACACAATCGACAAGTGCAACCGTCGCAGTGTAGTATATATGGCAAGACCGGATATCACTCCGTGGACACTATGAGCAAACCCTCGATACTGAACCTTTATCAAAAACCTAGTTAATTTAAATGATGAGTTTTATGATTTTCTAAAAACCTAATTATAGTGATTTGACCCAGACCACTCAGCAAAACAAACTGGACACAACAAGCAAGCAGACAAACTCGAAGAATGGGATCTAAGATCAGATATCAAAGAACTACCTAGGTGTCAAATCCCTAGACTAATGCAATGATATCCTGACTACCGTTATAGATTTAATACCCCAATCTACCCGATAAACCTTGATGTCGGGTCAAAACAAGTATACTTTATAGTGATTAGCGTCGGTTTTTAGCATGTTAAACATATTTAAATCATATATATTTATTAAGTGTTGGTTTTGTGGTTAACAGGTGTTAACGAAGGTTAAACGAAGGAAAACGAGCTTGAAAATGGGATCGACAAGACAATACAAGACATGTAATGGAAGAATTCAAACCCGATACCGTAGGCGACACGCGCAAGACCAGGGTCCATGTCCGCAACATGCCTAAGCAACTAAGACATGTTGGTCAAGAAAAGAAAGTCGGTTCAATGGATGACCCCCGCGTGGCTTGTGGCTGGTCCGCGACGCGCGGAGGACCTGAGGATAGGGAAACTTATTTAATCGTTCAAGTTAGGTGATTTGGGGGGCAAATTCATAATTCTAATATCACAACCATCAACCATAAACCCTAGGACGGAATTTCAGTATCATTCTTCATCTTCAAGCCAATCAAGCATGTCCAAGCAACTCAGGATGACAACTGAAGTTACGAAGACTAGCATGAGCGGCTAAGTCTCTCGGTGACTTCCGCCCGGATGAACGATTATTCGGTTTGACATATTTATCCATTTTTTTTCTGATTTGTATAACTAGGATAACTTGACTATTTGTGTTGGTTTCTTGATAAACGTTGATCGTGTTTAAATTACTTGCCGTTTATTAAGCGTATTGACAACTTTCTCGCGTTGTTAGCGGGTTGGTAGATTGGTGGGTAATTGATACAATTAAACGGGTTGTTAAGTTGAATGGTGAATCTTAAAAACTATCCTTAACAATTAATCAAAATCATTAATTACAAGGCCAAGTCTATGTGGTGTTTTGAATCAGTAAACAGATTTTTATGTTAAAACGAGTATTCAGGATTCCGGGTGGCGGTTACTTCTTCTTAATTTGATAAAACTTTTCGTGACAAATCGTTTTTTCTTTGCAATCGAACAAACAAACCCCCAATTAGATAGTCTAGTTTTTAATTAATTCCTTAAACATTGACCACAGATTCCCCGTGGATACGATACCCTACTTACGCTATCTACTTAGTTTAATTAAGTTTTTGCATGACTATTACGACAGTCATCAAACCTCCTGTTAGAGATGATAAACCGTGCAAGAAGGTGGGCAAACTGCGAAGTGCTATGATGGATCGACTCGACCTATCGATACCAAATCCCATAAATATTAGATGTGTGACAACTAAGGTGTCAAAATCCCAATTTGTGAAGCAGATAAAACCTCGAAAACCGAAATCCTAGGAAACCTTAGACGCGAAGAAATAGACTGATCTGAGCTATCGGTCACCCAATCTACCCAACAACGGCTAGCTAATAACCTAGCAAACCTAATCCTCCTCTTGAATCACTAGGTAAGGATGTATGTTTTAGTTAATTGATTTTAACTTTTTGATTAACTTGAATTATTTCTAAGACAAGATCTAAACCGAAAACCCTAGAATTAACGATTTAAACAGACCCCTAGATCTAGGTGATATCTCTATGTGCCTAAACCAATGAAATCAACAACCAAAAATCAACACAACCAACTTTAACATGCAATATCAAGAACAGATTCAAAGCAAAATCATGTAAATCTCATAAAACAATCAGAATTGAGTAAAAACATCATCACATATCGTCTAGATCATCAAACCTTAAGTAGTTTAAGTGTTCAGGTACTCATATTTTTCTATAACAAAGCATAAACACAACTGAATTCGAAGCAAAACATGTTTCTAAAGTGAAATATACGAAAGAACAACGTAATATCGAACCCGTGATGCTCAAAACTCGATCCCAGAGCTTCCTTGACCTCTAATATGCTCTAAGAACTCCTAAAATCGTCCACAAAGTGCTATGGAACGGCTGGGTTGCGAGTTGTATCAAACCCTACATTTTGATTTATAATTTTTCACAAAAACAATGTCCTTGCGGACCATAAGACTTAGGTTCTTGCGGTCCGCAAGACACCCGGGTGGTTTTTATTTTTTTTATTCGTTGAAACTTCTTACGGACCGTAAGACCTAGGGTCTTGCAGTCCGCAAGGCCTCCCAAAAGTGCATAATTCTCCTTTCTTCTTGATTTTTCAGTGTACCACTTCACGGTCTCGTATCTTATTTCAGATATCTTCGTTTTCTTCGAAAAATTTACTGGTTTTTCACAGTTTCCTGCAAATTCACATGTTAGTCGGATCAGTATCATAAACCCGGAGAAATCACATACGAAGAACTCAAAATATAGGGAACTTGATAGTAAAAAAATGTATAATTCTAAGCATATCAATATCACTGCCACGTAGGCAATAGACCTTAACTAATCCACCCTTTAACTATCACGTCGTGGTGTAACTAACCATTTTTATTAAAAAAACATTTGTATTAAAAAAATAAAAACTAAATTAAAATAAAAGTGGGTTAGGTGCAATTTTTTTATTGAGTCTGGAAATTAATTGGGTTGGTGAAGTGGATGGTGAGGGCGTTAAGGGGTTAACGCCCAAAGATAATGGTTTGGCGGTGGTATTTTGGTTAAAATGGTGGTAAGTTGGCAGGGCGCCACCCCACAGCATACTGTTCTATCAAGGCATTTACTGTTTAAAATTTGTACTTATAATGTCCATGTTTTCCAACTTTCTTTGTAATGCCTCATGGCTCATAAGTCTATCTTTCGCAAAGAGCAACACTTCAACTATATATGAGAAAACTTTCAGCTTATTACTTTACAAACCTAGCAAGACCACTGGTCCTTGCACCGGCACTATAACAACGACGATGTTGTCATGTTAAATGTGTGGTTTGAACTTGAACCCGAACACTTTAAAGCTTGAGAATAGAGTGACATTGTCTATCGGATCATAATACACAGCAGAAAACATGTTACCTAGATCTTGATTACCATCCATGTGTTGACCATTTTGATTGATCACATTCATCGTTTCGGAGTTATTTATGCACGGATCGATTGAAATAAATTATACTTGGTTATGTCGATCTGCAAACACATTTTTGTTTATTTTCATAATTGTTTATAACTAAAGAACTGTTATAAATCAGATATACAAACCACCCCCCATAACCGTTTTGGCAGTTATAATATAGATGTCCATTTGACAGTTACTTGAGAGACTCATTTGTATATTTGTATCAAAACGTGTGAAAGGATATAAAAGTTCTGCAGAATACAACTTCATTGTTTTCTTATCACGTTATCAGCACGATCGCACTATTCATCAAGGAATTTTCCGGCTTGGATCCAGATAATTATTATTCATCAAATCCGGGTACACTATCAATTTTTCTGCAATTTCCTTTTGAACTTTAGAACCAACTAGGACTGCCCTGTTTTGTGAATTAGGAGTATAAACGAAATAACTATTTTTGTTTCACAAAGAACTGCCCTCATCAAAGAATGAAACCCAAACAAAAAACAGTTTAAAATTTCCGGCAATCCAGAAACGTGAATCGAATACACAGTATCTAGTATCACTAATCTTTGAGAGAATCAAACCAAAACAGTACAAACAAACAAATAAACCACTCCAACCGGAAAAATGAACGACGAACCATTTTGTTTCACCGGTCACGGTTCCTACCGTCATGCATAAAATCTCTTAACCGAAAACCTTCCTCCGGCGATTCAACCTGTCCGGTACATTCAACCGTCAGCGAAGACGCGGTTCCTCCGATCTCCGGCTGCTTAACCGTCGCCGGAGATGACGTTTTTTTTTGGAAGATCCGGTGGGTCAGAACGGTTTACCGGCGGTTGCGGTTCCTCTGATCTCCGGTTGCCTAACCGTCACCGAAGATGATATATCACAATATACAGCTTAACCGTCTCCGGCGGTTGTGGTTCCTCCGATGATGTTTCCCATCTCTGGCGGTTGCGACGTTTTTTTTAGTACGGCTGCAAAATTGAAAATTGTTGATATATCATGTTAATGATATATTATGATGGATGGAATGGAATACAGAATAGGTAAAGTGTGCAACTCTTCAACTATATATAATTACTAGGTTATCACCCGTGAATACTCACGGATTAGATATTTAAATTTTATAAATCACAAATGTTTATATAACATCTCAAGTGAGCTCCATGCTACCATTTTTTTAATTTTGCATCTTCTATCAAATATTAGCTAAATGGAAGAAACACGTTCATAAATGGTATGCCACACTTCAAGTGGAAGAAACATGTTCGTAAATGGTAGAATAACATGGCATAGCACAGAAAGGTTTTTTTTTTTCTTTAGAAAAAGGCAAGGTAAATATATTAAAACCAAAGAAATTCTGGAGAGATGATTAGATGAACCCATTGCAACAAAGGAGGAGACAACAAACCCCACACTAATGTAACAGGAAAAAAACACGACTCAACTAACAAAATTACACCATCTCCATAAGAAAAGCAGCTCTTTGACCTTGTCTACCAGCTGGAGTAATGAAGTCGCCCTGCCGTTAACATTTTTTTTTGTTCTTGGCCATCCAAGCTCTCCACATAGCCGCAAACATCGCTGCTGTCAACACCTTTTTACACTTCTGATTTGTACTCCAGTTGACCAGTTATTTACCTCGTGAAGCCAATCAACTACTCCTTCCCCGGCTAACAAAACCAGGAGCCGCACCCAATTGAAAATCTGCATACATATTTCTTTCACCAAGTAACTTACATCTTTACCAATTAAACCATATATAGGTCGAAAAATGGCCAGGTCTCGTAGGTTGAGTGCATGTTTGTATAAGCTTTTCTATTTCTCGTTATTGCCTTTTTAATCTCCTTATCTCCTTTTTGAAAAAGTTACAACCAAATGACTTTTTCATTTCTCATTTTCAATGCCTAAAAAGCTCATTTTCACCTTATTACCTAAACACTATTTCACAAAAACTTATTTTCAAAAAAGTCAATAAGTCATAAGGAGGTAAAATAAACTAATCCAAACATGACCTAAATAATGGGTCAAAACAGGTTGGGTTGGGCTAACCCAAATCACTTTGTATATCATTCCTTTTTTAACGAAATTTGAATGAAACTTAATGACCAACGAAATTTTATTATGTGCACCATACTATTATTATATATAATACATGACGTATTAAAAAGATGCAATAAAATGAAATGAAAAGGAAAAGAAGCACCACTTTAGTAAAATGAGAATACATTGCAAAGAACTACTTTTGAATATGATGCTTTTTTATAATATCTATAAAAGCCAAAAAAAAAGCCATCTTATTTTACCAAAACTAAAAACCAAGTGCGTTTTTCCTATATTCAATATAATGTGATATACTAAAAAGCAAAAGAGTAACTAAAAACTTACAGCAATAGATAAATAGATAAATGAACTATTAAGGATCATATATTAAGTGTATAATCGAAACAAAATAAAATACAAACAAAGTGTCATGTTACATAAACAAAGTGTCAAAATTTAACATCAAAAGTTAGAAGCCAATCACAATGCCAATCATTATAAGAAGTCATATAAGATATTTAAATAAATACACTTGCAATCATGTCAACAAAAGCATCATGCTTTGTTCCATAAATTTTTGATTTGCTTGTTTCCACCCTCATGCCTTTCTTTGCATACTTTGCCATCTTCTTCATTAAACTGAAAACCATGAATCATTATATTTTAGAAATGAGAAAATAAAAGGACTTTTTGACAGAGTTGTTTCCAGTTGCATGTCTAATTTGTTTCTCAAGAATTGAAAACCTCATACCTTATACATTTGTTTAATTATTTCAATAAAGTTTCCTATAAAGTTTTTATCCCCACACCACAAAATCCCAAAGACAGTGTTAACGAAAAGACACATAAGAAATGATCATCAAGCGCCTACATGGCCAAATACAAATGCCACATAGCCCAAATCCATCTCATTTATATATATATAGGTTATCACCCGTGAATACTCACGGGTCGGGCATTTAAATTTTATTAAACACAATTGTATGTATACTTTATAAAATGAAAAATGTGTGACGAATAAGATACATTAATTAAACATTAACAACGTCTGAAAAACAATAAGTCAACTTTCTAGATCTTCTATTAGTCCATCTTGGGTCTTATAAATGAATTTCGTGCATCTGATCTAAATTATGACCGAACCTATTAACCAATTAAATACACAGTACAAAAACTCCAATATTGGACAGGCCATCCCACAACACATACATAATTGATATATTCATGCATGTGTAGATATGTATCTACATATACATACTGAGAAAATTAGTAAAAATAGGCTTTAGAATAAAACAATCAACCAATCATACTTATATTTTTTGTTTAATAAATGGAAAAAGAAAAAAACCGAATATGCATGATATAATTTTTCTAAAAACAAAAGCTAAAGCTATTGTAATTTCATTTTCTACCATTTGTTGCTCATCTCTGGAATAATAAAGTAAAAGAGCTATAACACTACAAAACTCAAAGTCAACCTTATGTTCTCGCCTAAAAAAGTTAGTAGCATCTCTAATCTCTATTATTCGGGTAGGATTTAGTACTTCAGTACTCCAAACATTTATGCTTGCGATCGATATCTTCAATCCTGAATCAAAGTTATTTACCAACAATATTAGTCAAATAATACAACTGAATCAAAGTTATTTACCAACAATATTAGTCAAATAATACACTTTTGGAGATAACCCAAACCCAAACATTTGAAGCCCATTAATGTTATGCTGAGGCTCTAAAGCCTCATGAGCAAACTTTGCAATATCTTGATTAAGCATCTACAACACCAGTTTTAAACACAATATTTCTGACCAGGTACCCAACCCTATAGTGTTTTCTTCGTAGATATTAATGATAAGAATAAAAACATTAACTTTTTGCCATTTTCTTCGTAATAAGTTACATCTAACCCTCCCCTTTTATGAAACATGGCTACTGTAGAGACATTAATAAAATAAAAATTAATCCAGTTTTGGGTAATCCCAACCACATACCCGATTAAAGCCAGTTTGTCTCATACCCGACCCATACCCGTCATCGTATCTATCACCGTATGTATCTTGTTTCATCCTTCGATCCATACGAATCATAAATAGTACACAAATTAAAAAGAAAACAGGGAAATAAGGGTTTGAAGCAAAGAATTAGGCATAATCAATAGCTGATAAAAAAACATGAAAAGAATTGCTTGGTTTCTTGAATCTCGATTACAGGAAATGCCTAATCCATGAAGAAGAGAATGGTAAATCTACATTTTACAAAGCTCAAAAAACGAATCACAGAAAAGTAAGTTACCTTAATGAGAATTAAGGTGCAAGATTGTGGTGGTGTCTTGTGTTACATGGCTGTATAAGAAATCAAGCCCCATCATTTCAGCAACGCCAACAAACTATCCACTCCCGTTCACCTACATAATCACAAACCAAATCATTCATATTAAAGTACTTATGTCCATTTTGACCCGTTAACTTTTGAACCGATTTGAGTATGTTCTATTTCTATCTTTCCCAAGTCAAAAGGGTTGAGAGGGTCAAACAGGTCAGATTCACCTAAAGTGTATTTTTAATGCATATGTAAACCTCCTAAACTATTTTATTCAAAAGATTTAGAACATTGATTAGATTATTAGTGAGATAAGGTAACTTTTGTAGTCATTTGTAACCTTATATATTTATGCAAAATTCTAAAAATTCGGACAAAGAAGTAGTTCAACCAAATCCATTTTAGCCCGGTATTAACCCATAAACTTACCATCACCAAGAGAACATGAGTATATCCAACTCATAACCCTCCACTGGTATAGTTAGTTGAACCTCATACAGGTCATCACTTGCTGTTTGTCCTGTAATATGCAAAGGATTTCAAATATTCCACTTAAACGGGTGAAGTTGGTCATACGGATAAAAAGTCGCCAAAAGTGATATTATCTTTGAACCGTTCAAAATCAAAATCAAAATCAATATCCAAAAGTGATATTATATTGGAACCATTCAAAACTAATAAAGCTACAACCACCAATGTAAAGCAAATTAACTTGTCTCTAAGTGTGTGATCTAGGCTCTAACTCTAAATTCTTAATCCTCCATTCAAACTACCGGAGGAACAACTGTACCCCCCCCCAAGCGGTCCTATCCCACCTAAATTATTATTCCTAACCCAATCTGAAAGCCCGACCACAACACCATTCCTTGTCATTGACTGATTAGGTTGTATATATCCGAAAAGGCAAGGTTTTTTAATAGTCTCAACCTTTTGTCATTGTATTTAAGCAAAGTCATTTTTATTGTGTAGATTGTAGAATACTCAGTTTTTTAGCAATTTCATATGCATTTCATGCTTATTCATGTGATAGTAGACCTGGTCATTGTTGCTCAAGCCATTAATTTATGATGAGAGTATTCAAAGAAATTAGTTTTGTGAACTCATAATCAATTTTGAATTGGACATTTTGAAGAGAAGTACCTTTAAAAAATTATGTTAACAAACCATATAGAAAGAACACATACCTGATTACGCAGAGGAGAATAAAAACAAACTGAGTTGGATAACTCTCTACTCGTCACAACATCATAAGTAGCAGATGCGGTAGAACCATTTGAGCCAAAAGTGGAACCAAAAATCGGGCCTTTTCTCATAAGCAGATCCTATAAAAATTGAGTCGATACGTTGATTCATTGGTAAACGCACAAAATTTAGCAAGCACATAACCTTCTACTTGAAACCAAGAGTCTTCATCCTATTGAACTGACAGAAAAAGGAAAATCATAAATAGGCTAAAACTAAATATGTTATAAGAGAAGTATCTTAACTTCTGTTACAACAAACAGAGTTGGTTAAAGTTTCAACTTTTTTTGTCAGGTGCTTTAGATTGATACGATAGACCTACAAAACTAAGAATGCAAATAAATAACATGAATGACCCCATATACTTCTTGGAACTGAATTATGCAAGAACTTTGCTACTTCTAACCCACCATATACTTTTGTTTACCTATATCACTGCATCATTAGCATCTTTACAGGTTCAGCAGAGAAAGTAAACGACAAACTAAAATTTTATATTTGCATCACAGAAAGAAAGAGGGAACAGAGAAATAGGGGTTTGAAGCAAAGAATTAGGCATAATCAACAACTGATAAAAAAACATGAAAAGAATTGATTGGTTTCTTGAATCTCGGTTATAGGAAATGCCTAATCCATGAAGAAGGGAATGGTAAATCTACAGTTTACAAAGCTCAAAAAACGAATCAGAGAAAGTAAGTTACCTTAATGAGAATTAAGGTGCAAGATTGTGGTGGTGGCTTGTGTTACATGGCTGTATTAGAAATCAAGCCCCATCATTTCAGCAACGCCAACAAACTATCCACTCCCGTTTACCTAAATAATCACAAACCAAATCATTCATATTAATGTACTTATGGCAATCTTGACCCGTTTACTTTTGAACTGATTCGAGTATGTTCTATTTCTATCTTTATCAGGTCAAAAGGGTTGAAAGGGTCAAACAGGTCAGATTCACCTAAATTATGGAACTGTCACACACATATGATATTAAAATTTATGAATTTCTCCAAAAGCTATAAACAGTAGACCGTTTGGCCGAATGGTATAAGCCTATAAGGTGCCAGATTTAGGTTTAGGCGCTGGTTTGAAAGCGTGTGGGTTTAAATCCCAGAGCTGTCAATGTTTTTTCTTAATCTATCTTTCATTTATTGTTAACTTATTGTACTGTCCCATTTATATTCTAAAGTAGTTTCTTCAAATATTATAACCATGTGACAGTTTGGCCGAGTGGTCCAAAGCGCCAGAATTAAGCTCTGGTCCGAAAGGGGGTGGGTTCAAATCCCACAGTGGTCATGTTTTTATATTAATCTATCATTTTCAAAAATTAATGATGAATCCTAATTCTATACAACTAATCAACAATTATCTAATCTGTATTAAGTAGAAGTAGACAGAAAAACAATTGATTCCCAACTATTATTCAACAAAATTTAAGTTCATTCAGGATACTATATGAGGTCATACATAAATCAAATACTTTAAAAATCAAAGCTAACTCAAGTTCATTCAAGATGCTTTATGAGGTCATACGTAAATTATATACTTTAAAACCAGACACATGTTGAGAGAACACATATAAAAAGAAGCAACATTGGCATACATAAAAAGCAAAACTGAAAGAACTTTTGAATAAAAGAACCGTAAGCAGGAGTCAAACCACTGCCTCCTAAAACGAAGGAATATGCATAACCACTAAACCAGAGTGTAGTGTAAACTTGATAAACCTACGAATCCAATATTTAGTAATACACTAACTAAACAGCAAGCAATTTGTCCATGTCATCTTTATACATGATGTCACAAAGAGGAAATGAAAAGCAACATAAACTCACCTGAAAACCGGCGATGACCTACGTTATCATCCCCGAAAATCCAAAAGCAATGACATGAGAACAATGAACAACTAACAAACACATAGAGAGCGAAAGTTAGAAAACGTGTCCTGTTCATGCAGCGAAATAAGAGACGCTAAACAAATATAACCCATTCAATGTTGTTCACATCTTCGAGAAGATTAACTTGTTGACCGTCTGTTAAGACATCCTTGTTGACAGTCAGAGGCTCTTCAAGATGAATTTCAACATTGTTCTGAACAGCGTGTTGTGAAACTTCATGCATAGCATTTGGTGCTTGAACTGAAACTTCATAATCATACCATGGTCAAATATCATTGTCATGTAATTTGACTTAAAACATAGTCAAAGTAGATTTTATATAAGTTTACTAAAACAGACACACACACACACACATGTGGCCGTCAGATCTGTTCCATGAAGATTTTATTACTCAGTGGCAATTTCTTAAGTAGCGTGAAAACACGTCAAGTCAAAATTTGATTCATTTGTATATAGTGTATTCACCGGTGAATACTGAATACACATGGTTTTACGTTAATTACGAAAATGTCACTGCACTCGAATAATGTGTTCACTAATACACTATATTGTTTTCACGTTGATTAGATTTTTATTGGTTCTTATTTGAACCGAATATATGTTCTGAATAAATTTACTGACTGCTGCTCTCTCTTAAAACTTTATCTAACGAAAGTTGACTTTTTTCCAAATCTGTTGTACCGTTGGAGATATGTGCGTTAGCTTCTTGCATTTGACGGATTTAGGTTAGAAGATAGAGAAGAGACTCCACCAGCATTATTTTTCATATCTAAACTCTGAACGGCTACTGAAACGTTAAGATCAGTGACATTATTCTCCACCTTTTCCAATTTAAATATGTTCGAAAACCAGCTTTTCTTTAAAGGCACTTCCTTCAGAGAAAGTTCACTTTTTTCTTCGTTGTTTTTATTTCCAAAGCCGTGAAATCACTTAAACCCATTTCCTGCAACATCAAGCAATTTATATAAAAACACAAAAACTGAAAAAAGAAAAAAAAAAGATAGATAGATAGATGAGACTGATACCTGTGGGCATTAAAATGCTGAAGCATGACAAACATCTGAATACATATGGCTCTCGTTGATGATCATATTCATTAGGTGTTGGTGGTTGAACTTGATCGTCTGTTGAATTAGCTAAACCAACATTCGATTCAGAAGAAAGAGAAGAAACTGGAGTTTCCGTTTTGTTACGTTCGATTCATAAACACACAGCTCATTCAAGAACATAAAGAAAATAAAAAAGATCCCAGCAAGACCTCCACCAAAATTGTTTAGGACCTACCAAAGTCAAGCTCATCCCACCAGACGTACTTTTTGCTCCATCATTGTTATTTGACATAAATTCACCCAACATATAAAGAATTTCAAATCAACCCTACAACAGTTTCACACAAATAATCCTATAAACAATCAACAATCCACAAAAACCCTAAGTCCTAACTTAATAAGCAAGAACACGAAGAATTACATAAGGTGATGTAAGAAACCATTAAACCCCATCAATTTATACTACTGAGATACTCGGTCGATTACCCAAAGAAACATTTAGAAAAATTACCTGGATTGATGAGCAGATTGCTCCCACTTTTATTTTATTCCACTTCAAACATTCATCAAAATCGTACAAACTGTCTTATGTGCACTATTTAGAAACAATAGGTAAAAGTATCACCATGTAACACTAAGGTATAACACAAAACATTGAACTTTACTGTATAATCTAATAAAAATACAATATAATTAAA
Source organism: Helianthus annuus (assembly GCF_002127325.2). Lineage (NCBI taxonomy): Eukaryota > Viridiplantae > Streptophyta > Magnoliopsida > Asterales > Asteraceae > Helianthus > Helianthus annuus. The sequence goes on along the minus strand of NC_035434.2, from coordinate 133,247,053 downwards.
ATAAAATAGGGAGATTACACCTGTCCCAGTACCAGATCTTGCAAGGTTGTCTTTCAAAACAAAAAATCCACCAGGTTTAAGCTTAAGCGTAGCCTGCACATAATGGCCATAATGATTTGTAAAATATTGGCATTTTCTGTTGGTGAATCTTTTGAGGTTTTTAATTGTACAGCCCGTAATAATTATTTCAACCAAAATTAAACCTAATTTAAACATCTAACAACTACAAACTCTCTTAATCTCAAACAAATAATCCAATTGTAAAAAAACATCTAACAACTCTTACTCTCAAAGCAATTAAACCCTAATCCCAAAGAAGGAAGAAGTGAATCGAGAGATAACTTACCAATCGGGTTTGGATGATGGATCAGTTTTAGATGATGAATCGGCGGCGAAGAATGAGAAGAACCAGCGTATTGAAGAAGAGAGAACATACCAATCTAGGGTTTGTCAAAAAAGTTTGTTTATAGGATTTATAGGATCCATATTACCCATAAATCCGACCCGAATTTAGTCGGATCCCGCGTCCAAATAGTGGTTTTTGTTTGTGTACAAAGAATAAAAGGAATTCCCTCCCAAAATCACCATCTATTCAACAATAAGTTGCCACATCATCAATTTGGCTTCATCATTCAAGGACAAATAGCCCAAATCATCTCCTTTATTAATATATATAGATATTATATAATATAATATATGAAGAAATGGAATACAGCTGTTTAAGCATCACATTTAATATATTTTAATTTTAATATACAGCTGACTCACAATACATGATGGAATAGCATATGTGAATAATGAATCACCAGAGAAGATGTTTTAATGTTTTACTAGATTATCAAATTATGTGGGATCATTTGTTTAACATTTTAGTTAGTTTCAAAAAAAAATAATAATAAATAAATATAGTTTCAACTATTTTTATATTTAATTAAATTATCAGATCATAATTTATATTTTAAATTCCAATTCTATTATTAAAACGGCGTAAAGTATAGAACCTGCAGTTCTACCTATAGAGAACCAGAAGTTCTCCTATAATATATATTTTATATTGCGGCTCGTTTTTAAATCCATGCTTCTTTCATTTGTAGATAAAATGTCGAACTTATCAAAGCTTGAATTCACCGCACTTGACCTCTCGGGTAACAACTACCTCCCATGGACTCTCGATGCTAAAATTCATTTGACGGCAAATAATTTGGGGGAGACAATTGTTGATGGTAATCAGACCTCACCTCAAGATAAAGCAAAAGCTATGATATTCCTCCGCCGCCATCTTCACGAAGATCTAAAGCGGGAATATCTAACTGTTGAGGACCCCATTGAATTATGGACAGACATCAAAGAACGTTTTGACCACCAGAAGTTGGTCTTACTCCCCAAAGCCCGCTATGAATGGCTTCATTTACGACTACAAGATTTTAAGACTGTAAGTGAGTATAATTCTGCCTTGTTCCGCATTACATCTGAGTTAAAATTATGTGGTGAAAAAAATAACCGATGAAGACATGTTTGAAATATTTCTCAACGTTCCATGCCTCAAATATGCTCCTGTCGCAGCAATATAGGGAACGTCAATTTACTAAATATTCCGAATTGATATCATGTCTTCTGGTCGCGGAGCAAAACAACAAGCTCCTACTACAAAATCATCAATCGCGACCTGCCGGTGCAAGCCCATTCCCTGAAGCGAATGTGGCCAATTATCAAAGCGGACGAGGTAGAGGTAGAGGTCGCGGCCCCAGCAGAGGTCGTGGTCGTGGTCGAGGACGGGGATATACATGGCACCGGGAGCCCCAAAACACTAAAAATAGCGGTGGTGAATCAAGTCGACATAATACGGGGCGACCTTCAAAAGGGAAAAATAGCGGGAACCAAGGCAACATTTGTTATAGATGTGGGATGTCAAATCATTGGTCCCGCACGTGTCGCACCCCTAAACACCTCGTTGAGGCATATCAACGCATGATGAAAGAAAAAGGAAAGAATGTTGAAACCAATCTGATTGAGGATGCACCTTCAGCCGTGATACCAGACGTTCATTTGGATGCATGTGATTTTATTGAAAATGTTCGTGATGTTTAAACTTATTTGATGTACCTTTTTATGCTTTACTTTATGCATGTGACATTTGTACTTGACCTTTGTACTTGATTTGGTTTGAAACTCTTGCAATGTTTCATTTTACATCTTTGCATTAACTTTTATTTATTTTTATTTCCTGAAGAAATATGTATTCTAGCTCCAGTAGAGCTATCATTGGTGATGAATGTCTGGTAGATAGCGGTAGTACTAACACTATTCTCAAAGATATGAAATGCTTCTCTGAGTTATGTCCGGCAGAGACACCAATTGGTACTATATCTGGTGTCAGTAACCTTATCGAAGGCTCCGGCAGAGCACATATAACATTATCTTCGGGTACCCAATTAACAATTGATAATGCATTATTTTCTAGTAAATCCAGAAGAAATTTACTTAGCTTTAAAGATATTCAAAAAAACGGTTACCACCTAAAAACAATATCTGAAAATAATATTGAATATCTTCAAATTACTTCAAACAAAAATGGTCAAGAAACCATTGTTGAACAATTAGAAGCATTATCCTCTGGATTATATTGTACTAATATCAATCCTATCGAATCATACATGGTGAGTAACCAAAAGCTATTAGATAAAGACACATTCAATATATGGCATGACCGTCTAGGTCACCCTGGTAGCATAATGATGAGACGAATAATCAAAAGTGCAACCGGGCACCCTCTCAAAAACTTAAAAGTTTTGCTACCACAAGACTTATCATGTGCAGCATGCTCTCTGGGCAAACTTATTACTCGACCCTCACAAACTAAATTGATACATGAAACCCCATCATTTTTAGAAAGAATTCAAGGGGATATTTGTGGGCCTATAAATCCTCCGTGTGGACCATTCCGCTATTTCTTGGTCTTAATTGACGCATCCTCAAGGTGGTCACATGTGAGTCTCTTAGCTACTCGAAATGTAGCATTTGCCCGACTTTTAGCCCAAATCATACAACTGAGAGCTAATTTCCCGGACAATCAAATTAGAAACATCCGGATGGATAATGCGGGAGAGTTCACATCTCAAGTGTTCAATGACTATTGTATGTCAATCGGGATCAATGTTGAACATTCAGTACCTCATGTTCACACACAAAACGGTTTAGCTGAATCTTTGATTAAAAAATTACAAATAATCGCTAGACCACTTTTAATGAGATGTAAACTACCATCTTCTGCATGGGGACATGCTATTTTGCATGCTGCTGCACTGATTAGATTGAGACCAACTGCTGATCACGAATACTCCCCATTGCAACTGGTCTCCGGAAGAGAACCAAGTTTGTCCCACCTTAGAATTTTTGGTTGTGCGGTATATGTACCAATACCGCCACCACAATGTACTACAATGGGACCCCAAAGAAGACTGGGTATCTATATTGGGTTTAGCTCCCCATCCATTATTAAATATTTAGAACCGATGACGGGAGACATGTTTACCGCACGATATGCTGACTGTCATTTTGATGAGACGATGTTCCCAGTCTTAGAGGGAGATAAGGACAAAGAAAGACTGGTAACACAAGAAATAACGTGGAATGCATCATCGCTATCAAATCTCGACCCCCGAAGTGGTCAATGTGAATATGAAGTCCAAAAGATTATACATTTGCAAAGAATAGCGAATGAATTACCAGATGCATTCACAAACACGAATAGAGTGACAAAGTCACATGTACCAGCATCAAATGCACCTGCTCGAATTGAAGTAATCCCAGAAGCGATTACTATACAACGAAAGCGTGGGAGGCCAATCGGTTCCAAAGACAAAAACCCCCAGAAACGAAAAGAGCAAAGTAACGCAGTTGGTGAAAACTCACAAAAGGTCATAAATGAAACCCCGGTAGAGGTAAATGTCCCAGAAGAGACAACTATGAATCTAGAGGAAAATGAAGTTTCAGAAGAAACACCGGTACCGAACGAAAATGAGATCTCTATTAATTATGTACAAGATAGTACAATGTGGAACCGGAATAAAACACGTGTTGATGATATATTCGCATATGCTATAGCAACGGATGTAACCAATGAAAATAATTACGTACCTAAAACTTTAGAAGAGTGCATGCACAGAAATGACTGGACAAGATGGCAAGAAGCCATAAACGCTGAATTGAATTCGCTCGAGAAGCGACATGTTTTCGGACCTGTAGTCCGAACACCCATAGACGTCAAACCAGTAGGTTATAAATGGGTGTTTGCAATAAAGAGAAATGAAAGGAATGAGATTGTACGATATAAGGCTCGACTTGTAGCGCAAGGGTTTTCCCAAATCCCAGGAGTTGATTATAAGGAAACGTATTCCCCTGTAGTGGATGCGATAACCCTTAGGTTCCTAATCGGCCTCACAATCTCTGAAGGACTTCATATGAGACTAATGGATGTCGTCACCGCATACTTATACGGGACACTTGAAAATGACATCTACATGAAAATCCCTAAAGGATTAAAATTGCCTGAAGCATTAAAATCAACACCTCGAGATATGTGTTCTATAAAGCTCCAGAGATCTTTATATGGTCTCAAACAATCTGGTCGTATGTGGTACAATCGACTTAGTGAATATCTCGAAAAAGAAAGATACAAGTCTGATCAGTCCATGTGTCTTTATTAAAAGATCACTCTCAAATTTCACTATAATAGCAGTCTATGTTGATGATATCAACATCATCGGATCTCCTGAAGAGATAGAGAAAGCTGCTCAGTTGTTAAAGAAGGAATTTGAAATGAAAGATCTTGGTATGACAAAATTATGCATCGGACTACAATTTGAGTATCTGTGCAATGGTACATTTGTCCATCAATCAAACTACATCCAGAAGATGTTAGTACGTTTCAACATGGATAAAGCACATCCGTTTAGCGTACCTATGGTTGTCCGACCGCTAGATCCACACAAGGATCCTTATCGCCCTCAAGAAAAAGGCGAAGAAGTACTTGGTCCGGAAGTACCGTACTTAAGCGCGATCGGTGCCCTTATGTACCTCGCAAATAACACAAGACCTGACATTGCATTTGCAGTTCATGTACTAGCGAGATACAGTTCGAATCCAACACGTAGACACTGGAATGGTGTAAAACATATATTTCGGTATATTTGCGGGACACAAGACTTGGGTCTTTTCTATCAAAAGGATCAAAAGTCCCAACTTATTGGGTATGCTGATGCCGGATATCTATCAGATCCTCACAAAGCAAAATCTCAGACAGGTTATGTATTCACATACGGTGGCACAACAATTTCTTGGAAATCGACTAAGCAAACACTTACAGCAACATCATCAAATCATGCCGAATTAATAGCACTATATGATGCTGGTCGAGAATGTGTGTGGTTGAGATCCATGATTAATCACATACAAGAAGCATGCGGATTAGAACAAATCAAGAAAGACCCGACGATTATTTATGAAGACAACGCTGCTTGCATAGCTCAAATAAGAGAAGGCTACATTAAAGGCGATAGAACAAAGCACATCTCACCAAAGGTCTTCTCAACATATGACCTACAAAAGGAAGGAGAAATCGATGTTCGTCAGATCAAGTCAAGTGAAAATCTAGCTGATCTCTTCACAAAATCACTACCTAGAAGCAGTTTTGAGTATTTATCACATAAGATCGGGCTCCGAAGATTGAAAGATGTTAGTTAAATTGAGGGGGAGCATTATACACGCTGTACTCTTTTCCTTGACTAAGTTTTGTCCCATTGGGTTTTCTTAGTAAGGTTTTTAACGAGGCAGCCGAACTGGTCCAGCAGTATCGGTTTATCTTATAGGTCCTGAAGTACCGATTTAACATCATCCTGAAGTATGTTGTTAATAGTGTATGATGAATAATGATAATGTATATCTGAGGGGAAGTATTATAAATCAGATATACAAACCACCCCCCCCCATAACCGTTTTGGCAGTTATAATATAGATGTTCATTTGACAGTTACTTGAGAGACTCATTTGTATATTTGTATCAAAACGTGTGAAAGGATATAAAAGTTCTGCAGAATACAACTTCATTGTTTTCTTATCAAGAACATGTTAATTACTATATTTCTAATCTAATTAACCGAGTAAAAACGATTTAAGAGCTTTTACGCATTAATACATTTTAGATAACGTTATACCAGTCTCACCCGTTTCAACTTTAGTAAAACATGTTTTGTTCATAGACTTGTTATATAACCTAAGACAAAACAATAAGATTGACAAATGCACCAACAAAATTTATCAAGAAGCCAATAATTCTTCAACTGATATCACCACAGGTTACTCCTTACAAAGATCCTCGACCTCACCCGCCAAAACAACCAAAAACGTAGAAACAAATGGAGGGAAAAAGAAAGAGTTGCAATGATCATCATCTACTGAAGCCGTCGAGAAATGTCACGCTTCAACATTTCCATAAATTCCTGCAAATCCAATTACAACTGAATGAAACTAAATATTTACAGGAGCTAAAAGTAAATATGGGAACCGAAGATGCTAACCTGAGCAAGCTCCTCTTCCATACATAATGCATTAATAGCATTTGTATCATAAACATCGTTGCGTAAAGCAGCAGCAGTTTGGACTATTGATGAGAATATTTCTAGAGGTGGGTAATGTTCCACTATTTTCTGGGCCGCGTTTTCAAGGTTCATCTACATATACGAACCATTTCACGTCACGTTAAGTATCAGTCCAATAACATTTACACAAACCGTTAATTAATAGTGTTCACTCGATCTTTCATTAGCGTTCAAACTTGACTGTGTTAGAACAAACCTGAAATTCACTCGATCTTTCATTAATGTTCAAACTCTTCACACTACTGGAACGTCGATGAAGCGTGCCTTTTCTAGATGGTACAGATTGAAGCTTATTTGAACTTGAACTCCCACTTCCACTACCACTATTGAGAGCTTGAGAAACAAACGGCATCATCTGTTGAACCAAACTCGACATATCAAGGTTGCCGCTGCCACTGCCACCGGACCCACCCATGCCCGCCAACATGCTACTTAAATCTTGATTACCATCCATATGTTGAGCAAACTGATTGACTGTGTTCATCATTTCAGGGTTTTGCGCAACTTGACTCATTAAATTCCTAAATAAATCCGGTGATCCGGACCCATTTTGATTCGAAACACCAGCTAAAAGATTATTTAAAGCGGGATTTTGCATAAGTTGATTCATGGTTGCTGCAGGATCCAGTTGGCCTCCAGCCGATGAAGTAGAAACGCCACTACTACTCGCCTCTAATCTTGTCGGCCGATTTCGTCTCTAGCATCAAATTTATAGACAGTTTTAGCATATACTAATCTTGTTAAAATTGTGGAAATAATATAGCAACGGAAAAACTGATCATGGTATTTAAAAATAAAATGTTTGGAACATGGGCACACTTTAGGTTGTAAACCTCCCGGGCCAAGTCCAAGGGGAATGTTCCTTCGACTGAATGATGACGAACCACCTTCCGTTTCACTTAAAGATTTCATTCTTGTGCCTCCTACATCCTGTTAGATACTATGTAAGTGGCATTCTGGTAAATATGGCTTTGATAAATCTAAGAAAACAAAAGAGAAACTAGTAGAAATGGAAGATTTTGGCAGGATGGTGGGTTGGGTATCGGGTCAAAATGGGTTCTTGTTGTAACCATAGTTAGTAATAGTGGTCATAGCAAGCGCTATAGCGAATAGCGTAGCTTAGCACTCATGTGTCGCTATTTGATTTTGGCGCCTCCATAGCGGGCAAATAGCGGGATTTTAGGTTTTTTTTCTGCTTTAATATAAATAGCGGGATTTTATAGGTATAAAATAGCAGGATTTTAGGTTTTTTGTTAAGCATACACATGAAACAGCGTATAAAACAACTTATTTGGATATAATATACATATAAAAAATTTCTGAATTTTTTTCCTAGTGTGTCGCTAAACATAAAAAAACGCCTGCTATTTCATCGCTATCGCCACGTAGGCATGTAGCGTATAGATAGCTTGTCGCTATCGTCCGCTATTTGCTATTAATAACTATGGTTGTTACTGTTTGTTCAGGTCTGGTCGGCCCAAATACACTTACCCTTGTATTATAAATTTCTTTCAAGTAATTAATGGGTTAGGTATGATTGTAAAAACTAAACTATTACAATAATAATCTAAATTTTAACATATGAAAATATACTTTTCTTTTTAGCTATTGTTTTTAATTAACCTGTTTGAGATAAATATTTAGCCCAAATCGACCATACACCAAAACTGCCACATCAAGAAACAAACATAAAGCGTACTGTCCGAACCTCTGAAAGACCAGCATCTGCTTGGCCTAGATGGAAAAAATAGCAAACGTTAACACAAGGTCACAAAACAAAATAAATTAAAATTTTTAAAACTTAACATATTAAGCATAGACATACCGACAGAACTCTGATTTCCACTTCTCATGTGATCACCAACACCTCTGGCTTGTGAGCTGACTCCAGCTATTATCATAGTAATCAAAAGCTTCTTGTAACACATAAATAGTAAACTTTTTATGAAAATAAATAAGTAGAGAAAAACTTACCGTTTATGTTAGCGTGTGCTCCTAGGTTTGATTCGACATTAGTTGCCCTTGGACCTACTCATATGAATAACACATGAAAAACACCAAGATAACAACATATGTAGTGATTCGTTTTTAGTTACTGACCAGGATGGATATGTATGTTAAGGTGTCGTGGAACGGCTCCTATTCCAACAGGACCAGCGGACCCACCGAAGAGAGAACTAGTTTGCAGAGGGAACGGCTGAACCATAATAGGATTAGGACCGGAAGGAGATATGTAAACAGCAGGCCCAGCGTTTACAGAAGATTCAGCCTAAAATGTTTACCATAATCACTTGTAAATGATAACTTCTATAAGATTATAGCGTTGCATATAGAAAAAAGTTATGACATACGGGTGACTGTCCGATACGCAACGTCAGCATCGTACGACCTAGCTCTAGCAAAAGAGCACCTAAATGCTGCATAGCAAGCCCCGACTGCATTGCTTCCGTTTGAATCTGGGTTCTCACCGTGACGTCACTTGAACCCTCCTGTTCCTCTAGCCTTCTTGCGGTATGCTAGAAAATTCGTAGTTAAATTTTCGTTTAATTATCATCCAGAATATGGTAAATAGTTATGAACACCAGGGTATAGAGAAAGGTAAGTACAGATAAAGAATCAACAGCGGGCCCACTAAGAAGACGTTGTGCTTGTCGCATGACAACTGCCAAAGCTGCTACTGACGGCAAGCCACGAGCATTGGAGGGTAGTTCTACAGACGGGAAGCCTTCCGTACTATCTGAAGGTCGATGACCCGCAAAGAGATCCAAACATAAAGGTCATACAAACAATGCAAAAAGATATATGTCTAAATGTTATGTTAAACAAAAAATAATAACTCTTACTTCCATTTTGAGATAATGCTCGGTCCATGTGGTTCATGAACTCAGAAAGCGTGTGTAAGGACTCAGGTATTGGCTACAGGTGAGTAAACATGGCAAGAATACCACGTAAGGCCATGTAGAAAATACTAAAGAAACTTTAGCATGAAATAAGGAAGTTTACAACATGTTTATTACCGTGGCAAGTGTAGGTACAGCTGGCACTGATCCCACTGGGATTTGATACCCTTGAGGCATTGATTGACGAGGACTTCTAGGCTGCGACTGATTTCCCGTCTCATTTCCAAGAGCAACTTGCATGGGCATACTGAACTGTAAACAAGTAGACAATCAAAATATATTAATTAAATAGTAATCTAAATTATATGCGCATAAATCATCATGAAAGAAAAAACACAAGTCACCTGCATGTGTGGTTGCGTTGTGCCGGTACCAGCGATGAGGCCCTGCCCAAAGAAATTAAGAACTGCCCCAATCACCTTGAATACAAAAAAAAAAAAAAAAAAAAAAAACGGTTTTAAAATATAATCACCACAAAGCACACTAAACCGCTTTATAGAAAACAATTTTGCAGAATATAGAACCTGATTTACATCTGGACTGCCGCCTTCATCTTGCTCTCCGACGCCGAATGTCCCAAGAACTACACTATGTGAAACATGCCCGACGCGAGGACGTGTACCGGTCACATTATCATCTTGTCCTGGGACCAAAATCATAATTTAACTTTCTTGTGCATACGTCATTACATGTGTGCGTGTATATATAAAATAAGGGTATCACCAAAATTCACCTGCATTGCTGCTCCTTGCAGCTGTCTCCACATTGGGCGAGCCAGATGAGGGTTGAAATTCAGATGGTTGTCTATTCACTAGATGCAGTGTATGTCCACTTTCAACATCTATAAACCGTCAAGGCTGAAACCATAGTACAAACTACATGGGAAATATATATAGAATATATATATATATATATATATATATATATATATATATACACATTCTACACTTGACAACCTAATACTATGTAACATGATTATAGGATACGGTATTCTGAAAGACGGTCTTCATCTTTCAACACCTTGCCTCTAAAAATCAGCCGCTGCTGATCAACTGGAAGGCCGACTTCACTAGCTATAGTCTCCTTGAATGTCGAAACTAACATCTGTTTTTTTATTTACAAAAGAAAAAAAAGAGGATAAGCGGGGACTGAAGAAGAGTGACATGTGTGCGTATATAAAAAGGGAATGGAAGAGATACATTTTTATCGACAATAAAGTTGTGTAACTGTGAATCTAGCGTCTTGATATTAATCTCCACCGTTGATCCAGAAGCCTCTTCATCTGAATGTTTATCTGCAACACCTTTTGATTTCAAAGCATCTAGAGCAACTTCAGCTATACTTTCACCTTCATCCGGACGTTTATCTGCAACACCTTCTGATTTCAGACTTTCAATTGCAACTTCAGCTATTCTGTCACCTTTATCTGAATGTTCATCCGCAACACGAGCAACTTCAGCTATAGTTTCATTTTTATCTGACTGTTTCTCTGCACCACCTTTCGGTTTCAAACTTTCGAGTGCAACTTCAGCTATTCTGTCACCTTTATCTGAATGTTTATCTGCAACATCAGAATGTTGATTTGCCACACCAGCTGATTCCGATTCCGATTCCACACTTTTAACAGAAACATTATCTGTACTCACACCTTTATCGGAATGATGGTCTGCCATGAGAAAGTATCTCGAACGAGGATAACTGAACCGGTAATACTATCTAATTGATCTTCAATAATATCTGTATATCCAAAACATGATGATAGTAAGATAAGAATACATTAGTATAGGGTTGTAAATGAGCCAAGGTGAGCTCGGGATTGGCTCGTTTATCTTAACAAGATGAAAGTTGAGCTTTGGCTTGGCTCGTCAAAAGCTCGAGTCAGCTCGTGACTTGTTGAGTCGACTCATTTATTTTTAGAAATTTTTAACATACACACATACATATATATCATCATCATCATCATACTCAGTAAATGCCACCAATAGCAAAGCTAAGGTAGGGTCTGAGGAGGGTAAGATGTAGACAACCTTACCTCTACCCCGTAGGAATAGAGAGGATGCTTCTAGTGAGGCCCTTGGCTCGATAGTAGTTTTGCATCAAGCCTTGGACATAAGGCACACAACACTCAACAATCGGGACAAAGGCCTATTAGTGCATGTACCCTTTTGTCCTTCGGCTGTCAACGCCACCACATGATGCATGATTAACCGTCCGCCACTTTTAACGTTATTTTCACGAAATTAAAAAAATAACTTTAAAAATAGTGCAATTTCACTTTTCCCCCCCAAGGGCCCACACATCATCATCATCATCATCATCATCATCATACTCAGTAAATCCCACCAATAGCACAACTAAGTTAGATATACATATATATACACACACACACACATAATAATTACATACATGCACACACATACTTAAACGAGCTAACAAGCTACCGGCTTCGATTATAAAACCTAGCCGATTTGGAGCGAGTTTTTCGAGTTGCGAGCTTTTTGAAGAGACCTAATTATGTACATTAATTTTCTAATTGTTTTGGGGTAACAATTTAAAATGATCTGATGAATAATACACCAAAACACCATCCAAATCCAGAAATTTGGGGCTTTGCAGTCATAAAAATAGAAAGAGGGCTAAAACTTATTCAATCATTTGAATAGGGCATTACTACATATCGAATTTACTCATTTGATGATGCAAGAAGTCAAGAACACGCAAAGAAAACACAAAATTGCGATTAAATTTAGAGGAAAACAGAAAATTACTGAAAGAAAGTGAACGGTCAAAATGGAGAGACGATCTAATGAAGAGCAATCTTTGAATGTCATTAATTTTGGTATCAAACGAGTTGACGCCAACCCGCACGTTACGGCGGGATGTTGATTTTGAATGTGTTAGTATCACTATATTAAATGCGAAAACTTTAAGTTTATTCGAAACTTTCTTTTCGTGTTGCTTTATCCCTAGCATACAAATCAATGACAACAATATTGAAATCCTATGTTATTGTCGGGTTCATATAATACCCTCAAACAAATCATATTTGAACACTTAGACCTATGACTTCGAATTCTAAACAAACTAACTTAAATGAGGCTGTTCAAAAAAAAAAAATAAGGATAAACATGAATCAAATACAAAAAATCAAATTACCAGTTTATTATTATCCTTGATGTCCTCGAAGTCATCCCGTGAGATCAACCGAATTAACCACCCTTATCTTCAAATGTTGCTTTTTAGTCTAAGACTTATCAGGCACCCATTACCTAGTAATTCCCATCGGGTTTGGAGGTATACCTGTTTGTGGCCTTATGTGGTTTAAATTACCCATAGCAAGTTTAATTTGCCAAAATATGATCTTAAACTCACCTCAGCCTATGTAATGTCGGTCGGATCAAATATTAATAATCTCTTGAATACCACAACCTTCTAATCTTGGCTTGTCACATATATCTACTTTATTTCATACTTTATTTCACATGTATGCATACTAAGATCAGAATCACAGAATTCCGTTCATCGAGCCAATGAAACATGTATAGTTGCAAAAGTAAAGTAAAAACTTACGTACCAATCTGAAAGGCTCAAAATGAGATTTACGATTTGTCGAAATTCATGCCAGAAAACAAAATCAGTGCCGGTGTGTTTGAGGCGGGGGAGGATCTTGCCATCCAGTCTCAATTCGTCATCGTTTGCCTATGATGAACATATGTGTCCGATATGCAAATGAAATTGAAACGAATAGTCAGTCGGAGAATACATGAGATGCGATAATTGTTAAGTTTATGCAAAACGTTCTTTTCAAAACGGAAATCAACTCGATATGTGCATAACAAAACTTAAAATTTTGAACGTTATTAGAAAAAAAAATAAAAAAAAAACATATTGAACATCATGCACATGTATTATCGAGAGGAAGGGGTGGTGCCGTTATTGTATAACAGAATATTGTTCAACGCGTGATGGGCCACCGCCGGCATATTGTTCAACGCGTTATATTATAACGAAAACCCGCTTTCGTGATATTTTCAACGCCGTCACTAGTGATAGAATTCTATCATTCACAAGCACCAATCAAGTTTCGCCATGTCATCTCCCATTTTTTCATCACTCACAACCTTTTTTAGTGGGGGTGGTCATCACTCACCACCACACCCAGCAATTTCCCCCCAACCAACAATACACTCACAAAAAAAAAAAATCACGCGTTGTAAAAATAACGAAATTGGATTTTCGTTATATATTAACGCGTTATACAATGAGGTGGGGGTGGGGATTTTGAAGTTCCACGCGTTATAAATGCCTATCACGCGTTATACAAGTTCCGCCCCGTGTGGCCTTACAAATAGGGAACAGAGTTTTTAGTTTTACATTTAAGCTTGAAATATTTTGATCTTTTAGCCTACCAAATCAAGATGCGTATAGGCAAAGTTGGCCATTCTTCAAAACAATTTCTTAAAGTTTAGTTGAGCTTAACTAACAGCCGAATGAAAACCACTTCTTAAAGTTTAGTTGAGTTTTTAGTTTTACTTTTAATCAGTTTAATTTAATTTTTATCATATAGAAAACGTAAAGATAGAGTAGTTTTCATAGAAGAACAATAACAAATCGCCTGACACGAAGATAGAGTAGGATTCATAACGAATCGCCGTCTATAACATTACGTTTGTTTAAACTATCATTGCGTGATTACCAACCCCAGCCTCATACTAATGCACAATCTTTTGAAACCGTTCACAAAACCAATCCCTCTAAATATACCTAAAGTTCCTGTTGTTCGAACCAATCTAAATGAGCGAAAACAAATGTATGATATGATCACATGAAGCATAATTATTGTAATCATATATAAGATCTATCAACAAAATCGTATACAAATGAACGTTCATCAATCATTATCCATATACAATCATATAAAACATCAACATAACCATGCACACAAACAAACATGAATTGCAAATTAAATAGATAATGAGGAAAAGAAACATACAGTATTTTCATCTATTTCTTGAGAAAAATCTTCCTTCTCGATGTAAATTCATAACACGAAAAATAATTGAGATAGACAAAGAAATTGAGGGGATAACAATGGGATATGTTCTTCGCTTGAATTGTGTAACCAAGCCACAAAGGATATGATGCCAATTCATTACCAAAACAAAAGGGTGCTAATACCCCTTTTTGGTAACTGCCAAAATGCAAGGGTGTGACTTATGAGTCATTTTTTTTAAAGGTCACTTTCATTAAATGCAAGACATTTAATGGTGTGGTTTTGTTTTGAAACGTGACTTTTAAAAGTCGCGTTTGAAACGTGACATTTAATGGTGTGGTCACTTATGAGTCATTTTTTTTAAAGGTCACTTTCATTAAATACAGACGTGTTTGTTTGTGGTTTTCTAATAGAGTACAGACGTGTTTGTTAAACAAAATTAAAAGTCGCGTCTTTTTAAAAGCGTGTTTTTTCTAAACATGATTGTTAAACAAAAGAAAATTAAAAGTCGCGTCTTTTTAAAAAGACAAATTGGATTTAAATAATCACAACTTTCTCAATTTGACTGATAATAATTCTAACTCAGTTATTGACCAATAATAATCCGAACTGGTCTACTTTTGGCCGATAATAGTCCGCCGTTAAAAATAGCTTAATGGAGTTAAGTTTTTTTCCGAATTACAAACCGATGTTTTATGGATTTTGATCAGAACGAGGATACGAGTCGATTTATGTAAAACTTACCTCGAAGTGATGCTTCAAACAGCTTGATTTTTGTTAATTAGAAGTTTAAACACCCGAATTGAAGCACTGGTTTCTCGTTTGGGACAGTATTTCGAGGTACATTTTACGTCAATCAACTCGTATTCTCGTTCTAATCAAAAGCCCTAAAACATCAATTTATAATTCGGGAAAAACTTAACTCCGTTAAGCTATATTTAACGCAGATATTATCGGCCAAAAGTGGAGCAGTTCGGATTATTATCGGCTAATAACTGAGTTGGGATTATTATCGGCCAAATTGAGAAAGCTAGGATTATTTAAATCCAATTTGCCTTTTAAAAATGTGGTTTTCTAGCAGACATGATCGTTAAACAAAAGAGACGTAATCTAAGTTGATAAATGAAAATATATGCATAATATAATCAGTTACATATGTGAGAGGCAGTTATGTATAAAATGAAAGGGTTTGAATAAAAATGAACTAAATGATGTGACTTTTAAACAAATGAGACGTAACCTAAGTTGCTAATTGTATAAGGGTATAATAATATAATAAAATGAAAGGAGATAAGGGTTCTGTAAGCCAAGCCTAACCGATTTGCTACTTTTTGTTAATATATGATAAACATGAATCGGTGGGATAATTGCAAGCATTTGAAAAGGTGGCGTATTTGTAATGTCCATTTAAACGACCCTAGATCTGCATGTGCATGAGTATGTGTTTTTGTCCAGCGTTTTTTACTCACCAATAATTGATGCAATTAAAAAACTGGAAATTAGTTCAAAAAATAGCACAAAAAATTTATGAGGGGTAAGAGTAAAAGTAACATATTAAGGAAGTTGTTTTTTTCCAAATGACATAGCTCGAACGGAAATTTTGTGTGAGCCGGACTCTTAAAGTCCAAATCAGTGGGGGCAAACTCTTAAAAAATCCAATATTTTACACTACAATTTTTTTTGGGGAAATTTTCGGTAAAATTAACACTACGAGCAAAAACCGGTAAGGCTGGGACATCCCTAGTCATAGATGTGGTATGAGATTGGTATTAATATCAAATGGTATTTAAAGTGTTTAAAGATCAAAGATATTAATGAAAGTTTTCGTTCGAAAAAAAAAAAAGATGAAAGATTTGAGCATCTCAATGGATCTTTTGTATCTTTTTACAAACGAAGGACCTCACTAATCCATTGCTTCCCTCGTTCTGAAATCCAACGTCTAAGTGGAAGCCAATGAGCAGGCGCCATATCCAATGGGGTTGTCCTCTTTTGGAGGCCACATCGTTATCCCCTTAGGCTATGTGTTATGGTTTCACATTTTTTTCACTCCACGTCGCTGCCACATAGGCATGAGCTATCACTAATCTTTTTTTCACGTCTTTGTGTTATGGTTTCACAAGTTTTCATTAAAATAATATTTAAATTAAAAAAAAAACTTAAAAGGGAAGAGTGGTAATGGGGGTGATGTGGATTTGTTTCATTAGGTCAAGTAATTAAATCATGGGCAAAAAGTTGATGCTGCACTGCAAAGATTGTGGGCTTGAGGGTCTTCACACCTTTAACGTTCACGCCATTTTTAAGAATCATGGGACCGGTGTAGCTGGACGTGAAACAAGGTTAAATTCTAAATGGCATAGGACATTAGCTCATAACGAAGAGATTTATGAGCGTTAGAGATGTTCTAAGTATTAGTTAACCAACATGAAACACATCGTCATTGTTGGATCATTACATAGCTGATTCGTCTTAATTCTTCACACACTTGTGAAATAGTTAAAAGCATACTAAGAGCATGCTTGGATTAAAACATTTGCCAAAAACCATAAGGTTAGATAGGTAGATGATGGATACACTACAATATTTACAAAACGTGTCCAAATATGATTAAATTGGTCAAATAAATTAAAATGAAATGTCCAATTGTTTATCAAATATACTCCAAATCCAAAATTTGACTTTATCTAACCATGTGTTTGTTTTGGGGGTATACAACATCCATCTGTTCACTTATCATTATGCGTATATCATTTCGCTATACGCGTGTGATGTGGTTTTAGTTAACATACTTGTACTAGATCATGGCTAGAGCTCCACAGTTGACGTCGATTACAAGATCGTGTCATTATTCATTACTTGCTATTCCTTTGCGTTGCAAATAACAAGCAACTTTGATCATCAGCTACAATATTTTCTTTGTACATCCATTTTGGTAAATAAAGACGTATTTCTAACTAACAACACTTTATATGCTCTGAGTTAGTTTTAGTTTTCATGAACTATGGTTCTGTAAACACATCCATAAACAACAGTCACAAATGCGTATGACACAACATCCTCGCCACTCCAAGATAGAGTCCTTGGTCATCCGTGAGCTCGTACTGAAGATGCTCTAAGAGGCTGTTTGGCAACATCTTAACCAATAAGTGCTGAATGAATAAGAGGTCTAAATGGGTAAGAGGCTCTGAACCAATAAGTGTTGAACCAGTAAACTTATGTTTGGTTGCACCTCTGAATGACAGTGTAAAATGACATTTTTACCCCTCTGAACTACTTTGTAAAAATCAATATACCAATCTAACCAAACAATTAACAAGCTGTTTGGGGACATGTTGTGGGACCTGGATATACACAAATAGAACGCTTTCATTTCTTTCCACCCCTAATTTTTTGAATCAGTTTCACAAACACCGCCCATTCCCAAACCGGCAAATCCCATCATCAGTTCAGCCTCCAACTTGCCGCCGATTCACCACCGTCCTCTTACTCACCGCCGATTCACCACTCACCAGGATCCTTCAAGCTCGCCGTTCGATTTGGTATGTCTAATCTTATTTCATATATAGTATAAGTTCATAACAATTTGTGGAGGAGAGGAGGAGATAATAGGAGAGGAGAAAGATGATGTCGGCTGTGGAGGAGAAAGATGATGAGAAGAGGCTGTTTGTTTTGTTAGGGAAGGGGTATGAGTGTCCATTGTTTCATTCAGATGTGAAAAGTAGCAAAACCATTCAGAGCTGAATGGTTCCAATAAGAGGTGAAGTTTTTGTGAACCAAACAGCCTTGGCTCTAACCAATTCAGAAGCTTGCCTCTTAATGGAGTCATTAAGATGTAAACAAACAACCCCTAAGCCTATAATAATTGTTGGGGAATTTCAGTTTACCGGATGATCAGAGAGGCGTGTAATCACTCTCAGATCAAATTATTTCGGTGGTTCACCCGAAAAATTCAATCGGATATAACTTTGATTTTATGAGAAATTGAACCAGTGTATGTGTTTGCGTGAATTGTATGAACCAGAGGATTGTGACTAAAAAACTTAATACGAATTTTGGGATTTTCACAGGTAACTGCCAGAGGCAGTTATTTTCGAATTTTCAATTAAATTGCATTAAACCTGCCATGTATTTTTGTCTGAATTTTCATAAATTTCATTTTCTAAGGCATTTTCCATAAAACAATTTAATTAAAATAAAATTTTTCCAAGCTGGCCTGCCAGCTCGACCCCAGCCAGGGGCTCTGCCCCTTGGACTCCGCCAGGGGCTGCCGCCCCTTAGACCCTGCTCCCAGGGACGCTGCCCCCAGACCTCCGCCAAGGGGTCGCTGCCCCCTTGGAACCCCCGTAGAGTACGAGCTCCGCCCGTACACTTCGAATAATAATAACTCAAATAAGCGTACACTCCCGCACCTCCTAACTTGCTTAATGTGTATTATTATTCGCTTTGATCACCAAGTCAATCCCCGATTACACTAAAATATCTAACAATAATTAAACACATGATATTATTATTATTATTATTATTATTATTATTATTATTATTATTATTATTAAATTAAAATAATCTTTTATTTTTAGATCAACAACACCTTTTGTCATCTAACCCACACTACTCTCTCTCCGAAAACAAACACACAATCAAACGCATCAAACCCTAACCCTAACAATCAACGATCATCTTCCAATGAACAACAACAGCAGCGTCAACGACGGAAACAACCGCCGGTATCCTCCCGGTATCGGCAACAACCGCAGCGGCGGAGGATGGTACGGCGGCGGCGGCGGTGGTGGTAATCTTCAACAAAACCCTAATTACCACAATCAACCTCGTAATCCAAATCAAATTCAACAAAGTCAGCAACAGCAGCAGTCACAGTACGTGCAGAGACAGCAGCACGCACAACAACAGTACATTCAGAAGCAACAGTGGATGAAATTGAACCCTAATGTCTCTGGTTCTTCTACTGTGAATAATAATAACAGTTTTGAAGTTGAAAAGGCCGTTCAATCAGAAGCAACCGTAGATTCCAGGTCAAATAGTTGGTTAATTGTTTATTTATGTTTGTTTTTTGTTGTTGAAATTGCAATGCCTCTGTCCTGTGAGTTAATTGGCTTTTTATATGTGTATAGTTAGGGTTTTTAATGCTGTGATATGAT
This sequence comes from Helianthus annuus, assembly GCF_002127325.2. NCBI lineage: Eukaryota > Viridiplantae > Streptophyta > Magnoliopsida > Asterales > Asteraceae > Helianthus > Helianthus annuus. The sequence goes on along the minus strand of NC_035434.2, from coordinate 133,227,351 downwards.
ATAGTAGAAAATGAATGGTAATGTTAGGTGTTTGTGTGGATTTTGTCTGTGTTCAACTGGCATTGGTAGTGTGAAAATTTTGATAGAATTTTGGGTGTTATATATGATTGACAGTGATGTAAACTGCAAGTTTGTGTGGATGCATATATATTTTTCTGTATTCACTTCTTTAATTTGATTGAGGAAAGTATATGAAGTTGTTATAAGTAAATATCTTTAATAACTACCAAGAACCATAGGGTATTAGTTATTGCAGCTACTGCCACTTAGGTTTCTTTAGTGATACTATGGTGGTTGGTAGTTTCCGGCTTGACAGCTCTTTCAGGTTTAATCTACCGTGGATTATTTTCAAAGTTAGCATGGTTTGGTTCTTGAATATTATGTAGTGTGGCTATTAGTTTCTGTGTGTGTGTCAGTGTTGTAAAAATTGCTAGGCGCTAGTCGTGCGGTGTGGTACTAACTAGCGATTAATAGGGATAATTGGATTGGAATTTTCATATGTTTTTTTAACTTATATATACACACACACACATTGATATGAATATAATACTTCAAAGTTCACATAAATACTTAAAAGTTCACATGGTATAGTTCAAACAAAAACAATCAAACTTAAACATAACAAATCAAGTACTTAAAAACCAATGCATCCATGGATCGGCCTGGGAACTCTGGTTAATGGGTTAAAACCAAGGAACTGATTGTGCCGATTAGGAACAATTTGGACAACCTAGGACCGCCTTTGACCACCTACCTATTAGGTGAAATTCCATTGGTTGACTACCGATTACTGGTTAATCATCGATGAATCTTGATTTTCACAACACTGGTGTGTGTGATTCCCATAGTTATCGATAGCGAATAGTGACAATTAGCGACAAGGTACCTATATGCTGCTCAGCGATAGCGATGAGATAGCGCCCGCTATTTCGTGTATAGCGATAAGGTAGTTAAAAATTTAAGAAATAAAAAATAGCCATCTTTTTTTTTTTATAAATATAATGTTAATTATATGCCTTTTTATGTATAAATTTATAAACTTAAGGACCGAATGTAAAGTAGTGAAAATAAAGGGTGTTAAATGTACAAATATACAAACTAATTTTACACTTTTTAAGTAATTTTTACAAGTTTTATGGACTAAATGGAAACTTGTGAAAGACAGAGGGGTTAATTGTTAAAATACATAAAGTTATTTAAAACCCTAAAAAACACGCTGAAATAACCAGCCGCTATCTTCTTCTTCTTCATCATCTTCTTCCTGGTTTCCGGCAGAAAGCATCACCGGAGTCAGGGCCGTCTCCGAAAATCACAAATTTTTTTGGCCCTGCGCGAGATAAAAAGTTCGGGCCCTATTCGAAAATCTCCATTTAATATAAACTCGTCAATCACTAAAATTTATGTGGATGTAACTTAAATAGTTATTTTTAGCTAAGTTTAGGAAGTAATTTATTAATTAAAGGGAAAAATGCAGTTGACAAAATTAAGCATTAAATGCCATTAACAAAAAGAAACCAAAAAATAAGCTAAAATAAAGAATTTGGAGACACCAGGATTAGAACCTGCGTCTCCTTGTTGTTTAAGCGTAACCACTAGTACAAGGGCTCATTTATGTACAACGTAAATTCTATACAAAATTAAAAAGATTTGGGCCCTCGGAGGGTTTGGGCCTTGTGCCGTCGCCTACCCCGCACCCCCTACGGGCCGGCCCTGACTGGAGTGGTATTTTTTGCTGGAATTCGCCGTCGGAGTCGCTATATGCTCGATACGTGGTCGATATGCACCTTGTAGCGGCGACTGGCTGCCACGCCACGCTATTCGCTATAGCGTTCGCTATGGACGCTATCAATAACTATGGTGATGCCAAACTTGGATAAAGTTAACCGACTTATACCAAAATATATGGCTACCAAGTATTACAACTTACACTTGTTATGTTCCCACAAAGACATGCAAAGTGCAACAAATATGCATGCAAGCAAGCGACCCACCCGTTCACATATAGAATAAAAATTTGTAGATGAATCTTTTCTTCTTCTTCTTCTTTTTTTTTTTTTTTTTGGCAATGGGCATGTGGGGTTCAAATAGATTGTGTAGTCAACAAAACATGATCTTTGAACGTTTTTGTGATGCTTATAATTAAGAGTTTTGATCCGAACTTAATTACTATTTGTAGATTGTAAGATGGCCGTGAACTTATTTATTTATTTTTTCTGTGGGTTTAGTTCTCAAGATTGGAAGGCGCAGCTAAACATACCCGCAGCGGATAGCCGATACAAGACTGAGGTATGCATGCAACGGTTCACGTTATGCGGTGTGCTAATGAAAAATCTTTTAACGGCTGTTTTTTTAACCTTTTTTATGAATTCATCTTGTTTAAGCTTACGGTTTTCTTACCTTTTTTTTCTGTCATTTTTTAGACTCATCGTACGCTACCATCTTGTTATAGCAAGTGTTAACTAAAAAAAGTAATGCAACCTCACAAACCTACACAATGTATAGCCGGGGTTCCATATATGTTTTAACAACTTATTTTGTATATTGTTTTTAATGAATGCTACTGTATAGGATGTCACAGCTACAAAAGGAAACGAATTTGAGGATTACTTCTTGAAAAGAGAGCTACTTATGGGAATCTACGAGAAGGGTTTTGAAAGGCCTTCCCCCATTCAAGAAGAGAGCATCCCAATTGCGTTAACCGGTAGCGATATTCTCGCTAGAGCCAAAAATGGAACCGGGAAAACAGCAGCCTTTTGCATTCCCGCTCTTGAAAAAATAGATACTGATAACAATGTCATCCAAGGTTACTATCTACATGTATTCGATACTTGCAAATAATATAATTATTACCTGTTTAGTAAATACATGGAGTTGTAGCTCTTAACTCTTTCGAGAATAGGTTTCTAGAACGTTCTGTTGCTAACTTGTGGTGTTAATAATATATACAGTTGTAATTCTGGTTCCAACAAGAGAATTAGCTCTTCAGACGTCACAGGTTTGCAAGGAACTCGGAAAGCATTTACAAATTCAAGTAATGGTCACCACGGGAGGAACAAGTTTAAAGGATGATATTATGCGCTTATATCAACCCGTTCATTTACTTGTCGGTACTCCTGGAAGAATTCTTGATTTAACAAAAAAAGGAATTTGCAAACTCGATAACTGTACAATGCTGGTTATGGATGAGGTATCATTTACTTAAACTAAATTATTGTTTGATCCTGTAATTATTGCTTGATTCTGAATTCAATTGTTTTATGCTTCAGGCTGATAAGTTATTGTCACCTGAGTTTCAACCTTCTGTTGAGCAACTAATCGGTTTTCTTTCTGTGAACCGACAAATTTTAATGTTTTCTGCCACGTTCCCTGTTACCGTCAAAGATTTCAAAGACAGATACCTGAGAAAACCGTATGTTGTCAACTTAATGGATGAGCTTACTCTTAAAGGTATCACACAGTATTATGCTTTTGTAGAAGAAAGACAAAAGGTTCACTGTCTGAACACTCTTTTTTCAAAGGTTTGATCACGACTCAACCAAAACATTTTTCTTTCTTTCTTTATTTTTTTTTAAACGAAGTTTTACTAATTTGATGGTTTATGTGCAGTTGCAAATCAACCAATCTATTATTTTCTGCAACTCTGTGAACCGTGTAGAGCTATTAGCCAAGAAGATCACCGAGCTAGGTTATTCTTGCTTCTATATTCATGCTAAAATGTTGCAAGATCACCGTAATAGAGTGTTTCATGACTTCCGTAATGGTGCATGCAGAAATCTTGTTTGTACTGGTATACTCATATGCTTTACTTCGCAACATAACTAAATATTATTGAAAACGTATTTTCAAAATCTAACTGTTAGTTTTGTTTTTGCCATAACAGATCTATTCACTAGGGGTATAGATATTCAAGCAGTCAATGTTGTTATCAACTTTGACTTTCCTAGGAATGCGGAGACATACTTGCACAGGGTAAGGTTTTTTTTTTTTTTTTTTTTTTTTTTTTTTTTTTTTTCCGAAAAGAATGTACGTATTTGTAGAAATGTTTTGAAGTGAATTATTTGTGCTGTGATTGCAGGTGGGTCGTTCCGGAAGGTTTGGACATCTGGGTTTGGCTGTGAATTTGATAACTTATGAAGATCGCTTCAACTTGTATGTGGTTCATATTTCTAAGTGACATGTCATTATATGCTTTCGACTTTACCAAAGTTAATGTCTTTGTGCTATCGTGCAGGTATAGGATTGAGCAGGAGCTTGGAACTGAAATAAAACAAATTCCTCCTCATATCGATCAAGCTATATATTGTCGGTGATTTATGGCATATGCTTTGCAAGGGCCAATTATGGTAAGGGTTTCTAGTAATGTGCTACAAACACTTTTGTCCATTTATATTGTTAAATAATTATGTGTTAGGATTATAGAGACAATGATACCATAATGATAATCTTTTAAGTCTTTGTTTCAAAAAGACCGAGGCGCCCTGAAGTGACGACGTTCAAAGAGCCAAGCTGAGAGGCGAGGCGCACATGCACTTATTTGTGATTCAACTTATATCGTAGTTGGTTCAATGTAGACACTAGAACTAAAACAAAAACAAGATAGCAAAACAAATGCACACACTTATATAGTTTTATATTATAAAACATGGCCTACCTTTCTTTTCTATGTTCAACCATACAAGCTTTATATGTATGACAAATGACAATACTAAGAATAACCCACATTTCTTATCTCAATATGCACCATAAAAATCATTATTAACATTTTTATATCAACGTACAAGCTAAGTAGTTAATGCGGTAAAATATCGGATATCGGTTAAGGACTTTATCTGAGATATCGGTTATCGTGGTGGGATATCGGTAATTTTAATATCATGCTAAGTTTTTATATATATATAGCAATTTAACAACAATCCGGTATACTCTTCTACCATTAACAAATTAACCTTTTGCAACTTGCAAAACACTTAACAATTGTAGCAAGTAGGAATTGACGAAGACTTAAAACACTAACATTTAACAGTAACTACTAACAATTAAGACTTAAAACACTAATAACCGCAATAAGAAGAAAGATGAATGATAGAACTAGGAAGAAAGGTACTGATATCGGGAAAATCGGTGATATATCGGTCAATATCGCCGATATTATCGGTACCGATATTGTGCACTGATATCTCAGCAGGGGACCAATAACCGATATATCATTGATATATCGGTGATATATCGGGATATTAACTACATAGCGTACAAGTATAGAAATTCTATGCACTACCATAAAAAGCATGGCTTACCTTTTTCTCTATGTACATACTAGCTTTATGTACAATTGTAAAAAGCATGGCCTGTCTCTTTATCTGTATGTATAACCATATACCTTTCTTAATTACACGGTAATCTCTTATATTTGTACTCTCTTTTTGTACCCGGCTATTAGTTACGTTGTTCCATTTTTGCTTCTCCAACAATATACAAACGAGAGAGGAAGGGAAAGGGAAAAATTGAACATAGAAGAAAGGATGAATGGAGGAAGAGAAAAAGGAACACAACTTTGCGGAAGTCTTGGTTTAAAAAAGCGCAAGGCGCTCCAACACGTTTTGGTTCCAAACGCATTAGTGAGGCGAGAAGCACTAGGCGAGAGCTTCACGTATGTGAGGCGCTCAAAATAAAAAATATAAAAAATATTTGTACACATTAATATGACATTGTACATGTTAATCAATAGTAAACGTAAAAACATGATTATAAACACACTTAAACACATAAAAACATAGTTAAAACATACATTGAAGTCGAAACACAATAAACATAAAAAGATAGTCTTTAATCAATAATCGATGCAGAAGAGTGAGGCGGCTGAACAGAGGAGGTCGCTACGTTCTTTTTTTTAGGGTGAAGAACCTAAATCTGACGTGATTAAAAGCTGCTGGGCCGCTTATGAAATCCTATTGGAGCTGATTTAGAATATTGGGCCCAAATAAAACCCAAATCTAACCTGATTGGGCCTGAGGCGTCGCTTCACACACCTAGCGCTTCAGGTTTAAAGCCTCGCCTCGAAAAGCTTCATGGAATATAACGCTTCAGGGCAAAAAAGCGTTTTTCCTAACGCGTCGGGCGCTTCACGCTTCAAGCTCGCTTTTTTTAAACCAAGGCGGAAGTTGCACGCCAGTATACATGAACAAGAAGAGGAAGCCACAATGCTCAGAGGTGTGCTTCATTTTGAAGCACAAAAGAAGCTTTAAAATCCTGTATCACTCACCTCTTGCAACGTGCTTGTCATGCTGCGCCTTGCGCCGAGGCACTTTTATAGATCCTACTCTTAAGCATCTCAAGGTTTATCCTAAGCGTAATCATGATAAGGCAACCAAGCAAATGTTGCAAGGACAAGTATAGTTAGGATGGGATATGCATTCATATTTTAGGTAGTTTTCGACTTTCGTAGTTTAATTTAGGGTTTCTTCAGTTTGACTAGTTTTCAAAAATTAGATTATATGGAAAAGCATGATGACCAACATGGGCATATATGGGGACATGAAAATAGGCTAATAAATGAGCTAACTTTGGGGAGTCGGCTTAATTCCTTGTAGCTCTCTTCTTCATCGATAGTTTGATACCCTCGTGGGGGATGAGAATAGGCGTGTATGATTTAGTAGAAGATTTTATCACAATGGTGAGGCGTGTTCATTGTCTAAACAAAAACAAATTGAGGGTTACTCATAGGCAAATCAAGATCATTCATGAGAGGGGCTAAATGCCTGCATTGTTACACGAGAGATCATAAGTAGGGGTGTTACACTGTTACATGAGTCGAGGGTTATTCGATAAGAATTTAATTTGATGGGTTACCACCAAATTCACATAAAGAAAGAAATTTTAAAAAAATCGCCATTTTCAGTCATGAATCATTTTAAAAATTTAATTCAAACTAATGGTCTGAAAAGAACGGGCTCAAACTGCCAAACTGAACTGTTTTGAGACGGTTCAGTTGGTCCAGCCGACCCAGTCAATCCAGCATGTCTGGTTTGTTGTTTTACGAAATCGTTGTTATCGATTCGGCCTAGAATTTCTGTCAAAACCGGCCGAAATAGACCATGAACAGCCCTACTACACTCACCTTTTGATTAAATGACCACAATGCTGTTAGTTTGTTACTTTGTCAACATCAATGAATGATGCCCAATTACCCATAAATACATTATTGTTTCTTTAATAAAAGATCTAGCTATTTAACATAACAAAACTTCCAACCTGATGTACCGATTCCCATTAAACTAATATTTTGTTTGACCTATTTTTGAGGTAAAATACAACACGAATCGGCCCATCCAGTCAAATTTGTTATCTCTGCAGTGTAGTTTTGCTACTGAGAGGAACCTTATCTAATAGTTCGACCAAAAGAATTTAACAGAAATAAGAACTAGAACCGGATCTCAGAGATGCCAGATTTTGAACAAAAGCGGTCTTAGAAATGAGTTGGTGCTGTTTTTAATTAAATGCCGTGCTTGATGTCTTTCAGTTCTATAAATGCTACTTTATATTTTCTAGTGTTTTATGGTCGATCTGACAATTTATCTTTTCAGTGTTCTCTGCAGATGTAACACATTTCCGAAGTTTAAAACAACGTGAAGAAACCAGGAGTTGATTAGGCTGGAGAGATAGAATGATAACAGTGATCCAAGACAACTGTTAGGATCTTTAGTATTTTCATTACAGCTTTTCTTTTAGTTTAGGATTTGTCATATGCTAGCTGTGTATACAACAGATTGGGGTGAATAGCATGTAGTTTTTTCTGCATTTCCTGAAAAAAAAAAGAAAAAAAAACAAAAAACCCAAAAAAAAAAAAAAAGGAAACAACACTAGAAAACAGAAAGACCTTTTCCTGAGCATTTTTCTTTTACATTTATGTTGGATATCAATTTAAAGCTTCCTTTTCTTTTTCCTGTTATGAGCTATCGTTTTTGCGTAGTGCTGATATCCCCCCCCCCCCACCCCCCCCCCCCCCTCCCAAAAAAAAAAAAAAAAAAAAAAAGGAAACGCCCCACAACTCCATTTTGCCACCCGGGGGGAGGGGGGCAGCCAAATTGCTTTTGGCGTGCTTTTTTCAATGCCTTGCTTTTGGCCGATTACCCTTCATCTTCCTTTTGTTTATCCAATAAGATTTTTTGATGGTTTTTTTATTTAATTTTATTACAAACATAATGCCCCACAATGCCCACTGCTCACATCCGCACTATACCCATTTTAGAAAACACCCCATAATGCCCAATTGCTGACTGGGCTGTCACATGGCGCAAAACGCCCAAGTGGCAAAGGGTAGAGGCATTACCACTACACATGGTCTAACTTTTCCAAAAAGTTATAAATTGTTTTGAAAAGCTAAGCCAAACATGGCCTATAAGTCGCTTGTGTGGAAAGAGTGGCTGAAGTTTAGATTGTAATGTCTTTTGATTGTTTGTTGTTGTGCGCTAGCGCGTAGCGGTTCCAAAAAGCTAAATAAATAAATAAATCACATGTTTATATGGCTTTTACAATTCTTCTCTTGGGAGTTATTAGTTACGTATTAAACGACATAGATATATAGTTAACACGCAATGTTTACCATTGAAACTTATCTATCTATACTTTCTATAAAAGGAGAAATCCCAATGACATAAGAAAAGCTTAGTTGGCAGCCATAGAGGCATCATAATTCAACGATGAGGTGACAGCCATACAGGGAGCATAGTGACATCATAATTCAAAGATCTGCCATCAAACCACTGCCCCACTTTCAAATTTCAAAGGTCAGGCCTACGTTCAATTATGAAACCACTGATATTCATTCAAAATTCAAACCACTGATTTTTCATTAAAATGGGAGGGTAATTTGAAATTTAAAACTTATAGGAATATGGAATTTACATTTAATGTCATCAGAGCTTCAATTCTTCTCTCTCTCGAATATCAATTCATACCCAAATCCAAACTCAACAACTCAAAATTAGGGTTTCAAAAACACAAATCAAATAAAAAACAACAAAACGAGAGTATCCTGCTTCCACAATTAGTAGCAGAAGGAGAAGAGGATGTTTGTCGGATCTGTCGGAATCCAGGAGACGCCGAAACAAGGTGATTTCTTCATCTAGCCATCTTTTTCTCCGATCGTGTTAATTACTTACGCGCTTTGAAATTTAACGATTGAAATTTACCGTCTTCAAGTTCAGTTCCTGAAGAGGTATGGTCCCAATTCCCTGCCTACATGGCAGGGACCACACCACTTTTGGGCACACAAGGCACCCATGTCACCAGAACCTTCTAGAATCTTCCAGAAGACATCTAGGCGGTTCACAGCTGGCGTCAAAGATGCTTTGCCCAACATAAAGGACAACACGTGTCACCATTGACAGAAGGCCACATAGGCCTGCGACAATCCAGGAAGCAGGGCTGACGCGACCAGTACGAGGTACCCAGCACAAGCGAATACAAGGACGCCACGTGTACCACTACACCCTTCGCGACAGAGCAGACCAAGAGGATATTCCCCTTGGTCGGACAGCTGGCGCGCACCCGCAGCTGGCACAGCTGCTTCCTCCTTCTTCACCCTCCAGCTATAAATAGGACCCTTCATCATTCAGGTTGATCATCTTGGCTCTCTTTACTCACTCTATACACACACTGTTTTATTCATCTCAGAGCAGTACTTATTCTCACGCCGGAGCCTGGTTAAGAGGGAAAATCCCCTTCCCCCCTCTTAACGAGACTAACGGTGTTTACTGTTTTGCAGATCTCAGGCCACCGATACGAGCAAGAGAAGAGGTTGAACCCATAAGTGAAACAACCCTCTTGGTTATCCTTGTGCTAACGATTGTTTCAACATTGGCGCCATCCGCTTTTTTGCAAGACCACTCTCACCTCTTTTTCTCTTCTAAAAAACACTCGTGAAAATGGCAGACCAAAATCATTCACACCCAGCTGACGGAGAAGTCTCTTCCTTTGAACTCGTTTCGGACACGGCACACGTCCAACGGGGTCAAAGGAACGAGACCATCCAGGAAGGTCAGCTGAACAACGAGTTTCCATCCATTTTTGGAAGTACGTCCAGGGCTGTTAGCCAAACCACAACTGGACCCATCTTCCAAACACCAGCAAGAATCATCACTCAAACCACAAACGGAGCTGCTTTCCAATCTTCAACGGGGATATTACACCAAACACCTCCGCCGATGCAGACTGTAAACCATGGACCAGGCCCTTCTGTTCCATCGGAACAAGTACAACTCAACTACTCTGCACTTTTAGGGCTACCCGAGGGAAAAACTCTGGCTTCCTGGTATGCCGAACAAATGGCGTCCATAAACCTCGTTTATACGCAGCTCAGCGCACAACAAGCCTTGCTCCAAGCACAGGCTAACCAATCAGCATTCGTAACTCCACAACCAAGGTCTCTGAGTACACACACGGCTCAGCAGACAAACGCGTGGAACTTACGACCAGAAAGAGAACCAGTGCAACATGTCAGAAGACCCAGCATACAAGACACGCGCGATACTTATGCTGAAACAGAGAGCAACTTCGTCCAAACCTCCAATCTACAACGAAGGCCGATCCAAACCCGTCTGGGCGCACGCAACATGAATACGGAATGGGAAGAGGAGGAAGACGACCCAACTTACAAGGGGGAATCCACAGTGTTTAGCAGACTTCCTCCGGAACACGAAGCATACAAACCAACCAAGCGCGCGGGGTACAACCCCAAAGCAGAGCATGATTACACCTTGAGCTATCGTCCTGAGGACATGGCTGAAAATTCAAAATTCATTCGAGAAATCGCGTGCGTGGCCATCGACAAAACGAAATTACCACACAACGTGGGTAAATACAACTGGTTGACGGACCCAGACGATCACCTCCAGGTGTTTAAAGGTGCAGGAGCAACAGGCGGATGGAACTTACCAACATGGTGCCACCTGTTTGCTCAGACATTCGTTGGCGCGGCGCGCATTTGGTTCGACAACTTACCGGCTGGCAAAATCAAATCATGGGTCGATTTCCGAGAGAAGTTCCTGGCACACTTCTCTCAGCAGCGAAGACAAGCCAGAGATCCGGGTGATTGTCTGAACATATGGAGAAAAGACTATGAAAGCGTAGAAGATTTCATTACAAGGTATAACAAAGAATGTCTAGAAATCGGAGACATACCAGAGAAAATGATGCGCGCACACTTCATGCGAGCGGTCAAGTGCGACGATCTGGTTAAAAGAATCAAAGGGCGAGATGGAGGACCCAAAGACTGGGAAACCTTCATTGAAGCGGCCAAGACTATTGCGCAGACAGACAGGCAACTGACCGGTGACGATCACCGTCAGCGCGCACACAACCATAACGATCGAAACAACAGAAGGGGCAGAAATCAACCCTGGAGGGCTTCTGGGAACAGAGAAAGAAGCCCCCCACGGGACGATGCACGCCATACGATCAATCAGATAGCCCATCGAAAAGAAGTAAAGCGCGAAAACAGAGAAAAGCAGTGGACTCCACTAACCAAAACACCTTCTGAAGTTTTAGCCACAGAGAACCATCAGTTCAAACCACCCTTGCAGATGCGCAACAAAAGGGGTCAAGACCCAAATCTCTTCTGTGAATTCCATAAAGATACGGGCCACTTGACCGATGACTGCTTTAGCCTAAAGCAAGAAATCGAAAGAGCTCTAAGAGACGGAAAGCTCAGTCATTTAGTCAAGGGAGGAAAGCGCGATTACCGCCAGATACAACGAAGAGATGAAGGTCCAGACAACAAGAAGCTCAGAAAGCTAGAAACTCATATGGTGCAAGGAGGTCCACGGCGACCAAGAAAAAATTACAACAAACGCGCGCAGGATGATTCATGGCGCGAGAAGCAAGTAGTTTTCCTAGTTGTCAGGGGAGGCCCGAGAGAAAAGCGGCCAATAGTCATCCCAGGGGTGATCGGCTACTACCAAACAGATTACTGATCCCGGGAGCACCGCGGACATCATATATGAACAGTGCTTCAATCAATTTGACCAAGAGGATAAGGCGCGCCTAGAACCAGTCGATTACCCACTAACTGGTTTCTGCAACGAGGCCGTCTTTCCCCTAGGACAAATATCATTCCCAGTGTTGCTTTCTGATGGGAGAAATTCAAGAACTGAAGAAGTCACATTCATGGTACTACCGGCACATTCAAGACATGACATCCTTCTAGGAAGAGAATCCCAAGGAGATTTCAGCATGATCTGTTCCGCACCACATTCTGCCATAGGCTTTCCAACCGAAACAGGCATCGCGTTGATATACGCAAGCAAAGAAGTGCTAGCAACAGATGAAATCAGACCGGCAAAAGCAAGCAAACAGGCACCGCGCATAGAAGCAGAGAAATGGGTATTGAACAGCGCATACCCAGAACAAACAGTCACTCTGGGGCCCGCAATGTCTGACCTAACGCGCGCGGCGCTAAAGAAATTATTGCACGAAAACATGGACGTGTTCGCATGGACTCCGGCTGATATGGTTGGTGTTCCACGGCATATCGCAGAGCACTGGCTAAATGTCTCAGAGGAAGCAAAGCCAGTAGTGCACGCTAAACGACACCTGGGGGATATCAAACATGATGCAATGAAAGAACAAGTGTTGGAACTGCTAAACGCAGGAATCATCAGGGAAGTCCGGTACCAAACATGGGTAGCAAGCCTAGTAATGGTAAAGAAACCGAATGGTAGTTGGAGAATGTGTGTTGACTACAAGGATCTGAACAAAGCATGTCCCCGCGACTGCTACGCTTTACCAGATATAGATGAGAAAATCGACTCTTTGGCAACATTCCGGTGGAAATGTTTCTTGGATTGCTACAAAGGATACCACTAGGTCCAAATGGCCGTCCAAGACGAGGATAAAACCGCCTTCCGCACGCCAACAGGGTTGTATTGCTACACCAAGATGCCGTTCGGCTTAAAGAATGCAGGTGCTACGTACCAACGGTTGATGAACGAAACATTCAGTGACGCCATCGGTAAGTACATAGAAGTGTACATGGATGATCTGGTAATCATGAGCAAGGAGGAGAGCGCGATGCTGGCAAATATCCAGAAGACCTTCAACACGCTACGCAGCGTAAGCATCAAACTGAATCCAGCAAAGTGCTCATTCGGAATGGAAGAAGGAAAGTTTTTGGGCTTCATAGTCACTAAGGATGGGTTTAAGGTGAATCCAGAAAAGGTCCAGGCCATAGAAAGGATGCCTTCACCAGCCAACGTCAAAGACATGCAAAAGCTTGCAGGACGATTGGCAGCACTCAATCGGTTCCTAGCTAACCACGCTGCAAAATCCTTCCCATTCGTCAAGACCTTGCGCAACTACATGAAGAAAAACCAATTCCAATGGACTCCGGAAGCAGAAAACGCGTTCCGCGAGATGAAAGACTGTCTCATCAAGCTGCCAACTCTAACCGCACCAAACAAAGGAGAACCTTTGGTCCTGTACCTCTCAGCTTCCGACAAGGCAGTCGGAGCCGTACTGCTTGTTGATCGTCAAGGTGTCCAAACACCTGTGTATTATGTGTCCAGAACCTTGACCGACCCAGAAACCAGATACGCAATCATGGAAAAGCTGGTCCTTGCACTGATTCACGCGTCAAGAAGGCTGCGCCGATATTTCGCCAATCACGTCATCCACGTGCTGACAAATTACAATATTGGGAATATCCTAGCAAGGCCAGAAATATCAGGAAGGTTGGCCAAATGGGCGATAGAGCTAGGGGGACACAACGTAGTCTTCAGACCACGACCGTCGATCAAAGGCCAAGTTTTGGCAGACTTCATGACGGAAGTTCCAGATGACAAAGACAGAGAGTGTAAGGCGATGGAGAAAGCTGAGGAAAAAACAAACCGAAGAGCCATGGCTGCTGTATACAGACGGTGCATCCAACGAAGATGGGGCAGGCGCGGGGCTACGGCTAGTAAGCCCTGACAAACACGAGTTCACTTACGCCATACGCCTAGACTTCAAGAGCACAAATAACGAGGCAGAGTACGAAGCCTTTCTGGCCGGCTTGCGTTTGGCAATCAAAATGGGGGTCCGACACATTGAAGCACATGTGGACTCCATGTTAGTAGCAGGCCAAATCAATGGTCAATACGAAGCCAAGGGCGACATAATGGCACTCTATCTCAACCAAGCAAAGACGTTGCTGCAAACCTTCTATTCTTACAAGGTGCACCACATAAACCGCAGTGAAAACAAGCCGGCAGACGCCTTAAGCAAGCTTGCGTCAACAAGCTTCCAGCACCTAGCCAAAGACGTGCGCATAGAAGTTTTGAGCAACCCATCTGTCCCACTCAGAGAAGTCAGCGTCATCCAAACAGGAACCACATCCTGGATGACACCCATAATCATGTACTTACAGTCCGGGATACTTCCAGAAAATAAAGCTGAGGCGCGGAAAATCCAGTATAAATCAGAACATTATCAGATGGCAGACGGGATACTGTACCGAAAGTCATATCTCGGCCCGCTGCTAAGATGTGTTGATGCCGACGACGCAAATTATCTGATCCGGGAAGTACATGAAGGCATTTGTGGTATCCACGCCGGGCCGCGTATGGTAGTGGCAAAAGTAATGAACGCCGGTTACTACTGGCCCGGAATGCATCTAGATGCCGTGAAGGAATTAAGGAAGTGCAGCGGCTGCCAGCGGCATGCACCAAAAACCATGCGCCCAAAAAACGAACTGGTACCAGTAACAACCGCATGGCCCTTTCAGCAATGGGGCATAGACATGGTGGGCCCCTTCCCAGAAGCTCCGGGGGCAGTCAAGTTCATCATAGTCGCGGTAGATTACTTCACCAAGTGGGTGGAAGCCAAGGCACTCGCATCAACCACATCGGCAGTCGTTAAACGATTCATTTGGGAACAAATCATATGCCGGTTCGGCCTGCCACTCCGGATCATCACCGACAATGGTACAAACTTTGCAGCAGATGATCTCGAGCGATGGTTCAAGGAACTAAACATTGAACATACCTTCTCGTCGGTCGCACATCCGCAAGGGAATGGTCAAGTTGAAGCAGTCAACAAGAGCATCGTCGATGGCATCAAAGCAAGGCTCGGTGAAAAAAGACGCAGGTGGGTTGACGAACTACCCAGCATATTGTGGGCCCATAGAACAATGCAAAAAACAAGCAATGGAGAAACACCTTTCAGCTTGGTCTATGGGTCTGAGGCTGTGATACCAGCGGAAATCGGGCTTCCATCTCCGAGAATGCTCTCCATGAATCTGATCAATAACGAAGAAGAAAGGAGGATCGACCTGGACCTCCTAGAAGAACGGAGGGAGATGGCAGCAATCAATGAAGCCAAATACAAATCAAAGCTCGAAAAGTATTACAACTCCCGAGTCCGGATCTGCACCTTCAACCCAGGAGATTATGTCTTAAGGGACAATGAAGCGTCCAACGCAGAAAAACCAGGAAAACTGGCTCCCAAATGGGAAGGCCCGTACATCATTGATGAGGTCCTCGGCAAGGGGGCATACAAGCTACGCACCATGAACGACAAAGAGGTTCCACGAACCTGGAATGCTCAACAGTTACGAAAATGCTACATATAATGCAAACATGTAATCGTATAGGGCGAATCGCCGACACATTTACCTAATACAAGAAGTGTTTGGCTACCTTTATTTCATGCAAATTTTTTGTCACAACTGCATTTATTACTTCGGGCGTACACGAAAACATCAATGGCTCGACCATAGGAAACGTTGTAGACCTCCACGGCTCGTCACAGCCAAGTGAACAGCCGGGTCAGAAACACAACCAAAGCCTACAAAACGCCAAAAAACATAACTTCGTGCCCACATAAACACGAAAATATCGATAGCAAGGTAACTAAACATTGTAATGCTCCCAAGGCTGTGATCCCAGCTGAGCTCACACAATAACCTGCAACTCGATCACTTCGTATGTCACATACAAGCGCGCATACTTAAACGACATAATAAAAACGTTGTAGTAACACAACATCACCTGTCAGCGCCATCATTCATTCGTGACACCTAATCAAAGTAATTAAACATGCACATATTATGACGATTTCAAAATTTGCATAGCCATAATCAAAGTAACAACATATCTGTCAAATACATAACACCACAGGTAAGAAATTTCAAATTGTCTCAAAAACAACCATTACAAGCCCATTCAGGGCCATACACGGCACGCAGGCCGGAAACAACCTATCAAGTATGGCTGGAGCCAGCACCTCCCGCAGCATCATGGCCATCTTCTCCCAAGGCTTTTTTCAACAAAGCCACCCCATTCGCCTTGTGCGCCAACTTCCCAGAGGCCCGAACAACAGCTAAATCAAGCGTCGAGAACTCTTTTCGCTTCTCAGCATAAGCAGCATCACAATCATCTTTATATAACTCAAAGTGAAAATCCTTCTCATTGTTCGCGGCCGCAAGTTTGCCTTCAGCATAGCCAAACTTGCGTCCACTATTATACCCTGCCCTACCCAATTCAAACATATAGCGGGCAAGTTCAGAAGAATGCAAAATACGATCAGCAAGCTGCATGAGAACGAGATCGAGTAAGAACAAGAATATACAAAGGCAAAAACGAAATGAGAAAACAAAAAAACGTTACCAAAGGAACGCCGCGGGAAAGAAACCACCTACTATCAGCTGAAGCCTCCTCAGCAAGAAGCTCAGACGCACGACATTCAGCCGCCTTCTCATCAAGAAGGCGCTGAACAGTTTCACACTCCACAGCCTTCTCCTGAGCAAGAAGCTCCAGCTTGTCGATCCGACCAACATACTCTTTCTCTTTTTTTTTCCGCAGCAAGACGCGCCTGATGCGCCTCATCAGCAAGGGCCGTCTTCTCACCAGACAGCCGCACAATAGCATCACGCTGCGACTGCATCTCCAAGTTCGTACGAGCACATGCAGATTCCCAATCTTTCTGTTTTTGCTCGTTCAACTGCTTCTGCTCTTCAAGCTTCCGCTCAGCCTCAGCAACCCGCCATTGCAAGCCTTTTCTCTCCGCATTAAACTTCTCTTTTTCTTCGGAAAACGACTTCTTCGCCTCCTCAAACTCAAGAGTTTCTTCCCCCATCGACCTCCATTCGCGAAGAATCTCTTGCGATGTGGCAAAGAAGTGAACCCCAGCACTAACATGGTCATCTATAAGGGCAAAGCGGTTGCGATTCTTCTGGAACATCCTCTCCGCGGGCGGAAGTGACAAAGAGAAAAATTCATGACAATTCTGTAAGTCAGTCATTCGAGAGCCCTGAGTAAGGCTCCAACGGGGGACGTGCGGCAAATAATCACAAGCTGGATTGCCCCATGAATCATCAGGAACACGTTCAAAGTGCGAGTCCCACACAGTACCAGAGGTAGCCCCACCCCCACCAGGAGGACGTTTTGTGTAAATGGTTTGTTGCGGAGTAGTCTCACTAGACTCCATCTCCACTTCAACACCTTTACCCTTATCGCCTCCAGCAACATCACCTCCGGCACCGTCACCTCCAGCAGCATCACCTCCCTCAAATATACCTTCAACAAACCCTTCACCACCCTCCACATTCGCACCAACACTGTCACGTGGAGGGGTCAAGCCAACAGTCCTCGAGGGAGGAGAAGTAGGTGGAGTAATCTGAGAAATATCCGCCGCACGAGGCTTCTTGCTAGTCTTGGATACTGCCATAAGACAACAATTAAAGAACAATCGAAAGAAAAATACGACAAACATACAATGAAAGAGAATTACCAGGAAGAGGAGCAGAGGCAGCATATATCTCCTCCAACAAATTCCCACGACCTCCACTAAACACGCCCAAATCAATCTCAGACTCTGAGGGCACTGGGGGGACCTCTTTTTGAAGCTTTGCCTTCTTGGCAGCAAAAACAGCAGCAGCCTGCTCATCAAGACGACGTTTGTGGTCATCGAGAGCTTTTATTTCATGTGCTCAGATAGGGTAGCACTGTCATCAGGATCCGACTGTTGACTCTTTTCACCAACCCCTAAGCCAGACAACGTGTCAGAAACTAACACATAACCTAGACAAGGATGAGGAGAGGGTCGCTTACGAGAAGAACCAGCACCTTTACTCTCAGGCTTCTCCTCTCTCCTTCTAGACTTATCGGTCCGTGCCTTCTTTCTCGTCTCCAACTGGGCAGACGGATCAACAGATGCCTCCGCATCATCATCATCCCCAACAATTTCATGCACGGGGTCAGCAACACCACCAGGCGCGGTACCTGCACTCGCGTAATGAGAGGTTAGATCTCCAACATTCGGGTCAGAACTCCCACTAGAAAGGATGATAACTTCCTGTCGACTCGAATCAACAAAGTCATCCCAAACATCTTCACCTAGAACTTCATCAGCATATCTGCTCAGGCTTTCGTCGGTAGGATGCAAAAACCGACCCCGTATCTGCTCCAACCACGTCGGATGCCCATCAGCCTGGATAGCCTCAACCATGGCACCCGCTGATTTAGGGTCCAAGGCATTCAACAAACTATAACCAACTGCAAAATGGAAACAAAAGTAAGGACACATAGTAAACACAAAGGGAAATAATCAAGTGGTAAGACAGGAAAGAACCACACATTTGCCCTTATGGCTATACGCAGGTTGACCCAGCGGATGTTTAGGAACCCACAGCAAACTCATCCCTGCACCAACTAAAGCCATCTCATCCAGTTGAGAAATAGCAGTCGGCTTCGCAGTTATCTTCTTATACCAGTCTTGATCACCATAGTTGGGAAGAACATCCACCTTAGGGATCCCTTGACTCACTTGCCGATATAACATATCTGTTGGAATCACACCACGACGGATGTAAAAAAACTTTTGTTTCCAGTCATGGATGCCCTTTAACGGCACAGAACACACTGCAGCAACCCCTGACCTAGCTTGAAAAGAGTAAAAGCCGCTGGTATACGAAACGCTGTAGAAAGCGTTGAACATCTCAAACGTAGGCTCAACGCGGTAAGACCTACAGACAAATTCGAAATGGGTAATCCGAGGGAGCCCAATCGCATTTATCTGAGAAATATGGAGCCCATAACCCCTCAAAACAGCAACAGTGAATTTCGTAATCGGCAACCTAAAATTGCCTTCCCAGAAAAAAGCAGCGTACAACGTGATAAAACCCGGAGGGGCATCCAATGCAGTGGATCCAGAGGGAGGGTATCGAGCCCCCCACTCAGGACGAAAGTTATGCCCCCTCACAAGCATCTGAAATTCCTCCTCCTTCCAGTTAATAACGGCTTGGTCTGGACCAGGAGGCGCCCTAACTCTATGCTTTCTTTTCTTCTGAGTTGGATTCTTCTCAGCCATGATAAAGATCAAGAAGAAGATGATTTGAACTCAAGGAAATATGAACGATGAGAAAAAACAAGAGGAAGGTAGAGAGAAAGTCACACTTAGAATTCAAAAATGAAGGAAGAAAGGGATAACCGCCCCCTATTTATACCCATCGCATTTAATGCGATGGATAGTGAACCGTCAGGAAACAGGAAAAGCACCCAATAGATGACTGACATGTCACAGGAGAGAGAAGACGTCGGCTCGTTTTTCGGGAAGCATGGGCGACAGGGTCTGCTGATGTGACAGAAAGTCACTGCAAAAGCAACTGTTCGCCTCCGAAAAGACAGGGACGTCAGACGGTCACACCAAACACTTCCCCATAACCACCAAACTTCCAACAGAAGGAAACACAAGAGAGCCAAAACCCATGCGGCATGCGCCCATTTGGCTCACTTTTTCAAGAGAGCCAAAACCCATGCGGCATGCGTCCATTTGGCTCACTTTTTTCAAAGGGCCAAAGCCCATGCGGCATGCGTCCATTTGGCTCACTTTTTCAAGAGAGCCAAAACCCATGCGGCATGCGTCCATTTGGCTCACTTTTTTCAAAGGGCCAAAGCCCATGCGGTATGCGTCCATTTGGCTCACTTTCTCAAGAGAACCAAAACCCATGCGGCATGCGTCCATTTGGCTCACTTTCTCAAGAGAACCAAAACCCATGCGGCATGCGTCCATTTGGCTCACTTTTTTCAAAAGGCCAAAACCCATGCGGCATGCGTCCATTTGGCTCACTTTTTCAAAGGGCCAGTAACCATACGGCATGCGTCCACTTGGCTCACTTTATATTCACCAACTTCAACGCGATGCATAGAAATCACAACTCTCATAAGTCCAGAATCCCTCCTAGACGATCAACTCAACTAGAAGGCACACTGGACTGGGGGGACTTGAAGAGGTATGGTCCCAATTCCCTGCCTACATGGCAGGGACCACACCACTTTTGGGCACACAAGGCACCCATGTCACCAGAACCTTCTAGAATCTTCCAGAAGACATCTAGGCGGTTCACAGCTGGCGTCAAAGATGCTTTGCCCAACATAAAGGACAACACGTGTCACCATTGACAGAAGGCCACATAGGCCTGCGACAATCCAGGAAGCAGGGCTGACGCGACCAGTACGAGGTACCCAGCACAAGCGAATACAAGGACGCCACGTGTACCACTACACCCTTCGCGACAGAGCAGACCAAGAGGATATTCCCCTTGGTCGGACAGCTGGCGCGCACCCGCAGCTGGCACAGCTGCTTCCTCCTTCTTCACCCTCCGGCTATAAATAGGACCCTTCATCATTCAGGTTGATCATCTTGGCTCTCTTTACTCACTCTATACACACACTGTTTTATTCATCTCAGAGCAGTACTTATTCTCACGCCGGAGCCTGGTTAAGAGGGAAAATCCCCTTCCCCCCTCTTTACGAGACTAACGGTGTTTACTGTTTTGCAGATCTCAGGCCACCGATACGAGCAAGAGAAGAGGTTGAACCCTTAAGTGAAACAACCCTCTTGGTTATCCTTGTGCTAACGATTGTTTCAACAGTTCCAGTTTAGCATCAAACAACATCAAACAAGAAACTTATTTCTCTCTCTCAAATCCAGACCTCTCTCAGTTCAGTTCCAGTTCGTCGGAAAATGGCGTTTCCGGCAAGTTCGCCGGTCAGATCAACGATACTGTGTTTCTACCGTTCTTTACACAGAGAGTTTATAGCAGTCTCTCTAACACTACTTCTACTATTCTTAATAGTGATGTCGGAAATCGAGCTTCTTTCTGCGTTAAAGATCGATACATTTGCTTAAAATCTTATTAATTATGCTAGAAGAATTTATTAATTTGCACTAGATATACACAGTTAGTTAGCTTTTCGAGATAAAATAATGTTGTTAGGTTTGCAATTTCAAATTGATTTTGCAAATAGAAATACCCTAATTTGAATTTTTTGGTAAAAGTAGGGTTCAATTTGAACTGTAAAGTGTAAAGTGCAAAGTTAATCTCTAGGTATTCATTTGGAATAAAGTGGATGAATATTGTTGTTTGTATTTTGGGATGAATCTGATTGTTCTTAAGTTTTGATGTTCAAGTCATTTTTTTAATTATCAGTTATTGAAAAACAATGGCTAAAGGTGGCTTCAAGCAAGAACATAAATTTTGTTAGTTCTTTCATGTTTCAAGACATAATATTAACTAACCTACTTATGCTTGTAATCTGTTATCAGGAAGAAGAAACAAAATCATGGAAGAAGATGATTAATGTCGCGGTTTCAGGTGCAGCTGGAATGATTTCTAACCATTTACTCTTCAAGGTAACTGATTGATTTTTAAGAGTATTTAGATTGTTTAATTCATGTGGATATGTTTTGTTATTAGATTATCAAGTCAACGGATTGACTAATCGGTCTATTCTACGTAATTTTGTTCTTTCTTAGGGTTAGTTTGCGATATTTATTACAATTTATTAATATCTGCTTGATTTTGTTCTTAAGTTTTGATGTAATATGAGCTAAGCTGAATTTGTTGCAATTTAAAAAGATTTAGCTTGCTTATTGTTGTTTCATAGGGCTGTTTATGAGCCAAGCTGAGCTAGGGTCACCTTGCCGACAACGAAAGAGAAAGAGAGGAAACTCACGGGCGGTTGGAACCGAAGAACAGAATTCGAAACGGAAGGCAGATGGATTAAACTAAAAGAATCACGACTGTTCTGATTGTAGGTGAGTCTCGAAGAACTGTTAATACTACATATCGAAACTTGAACGTGATTTTAGATTAGAATTTCGTTTCTGTTTGTGTTTAAAGTTGATGTAATATGAGCTCAGCTGACTTTGTTTCAATTTAAAAAGGTTTAGATTGCTTATTGTTGTTTCATAGGGCTGTTTATGAGCCAAGCTGAGCTAGGGTCACCTTGCCGACAGCGAAAGAAAAAGAGAGGAAACTCACGGGCGGTTGGAAGCGAAGAAAAGAATTCGAAACGGAAGGCAGATGGATTAAACTAAAAGAATTATTATTGTTCTGACTGTAGGTAAGTCTCGAAATCTTTGCGAACTGTTAATACTACATATCGAAACTTGAACGTGATTTTAGATTAGAATTTCGTTTCTGTTTGTGTTTAAAGTTGATGTACTATGAGCTCAGCTGAATTTGTTGCTATTTAAAAAGGTTTAGCTTGCTTATTGTTGTTTCATAGGGCTGTTTATGAGCCAAGCTGAGCTAGGGTCACCTTACCGACAGCGAAAGAGAAAGAGAGGAAACTCACGGGCGGTTGGCAGCGAAGAACATAATTCTAAACAGAAGGCAGATGGATTAAACTAAAAGAATTACAACTGTTCTGACTGTAGGTGAATCTTGAAACCTTTACGAACAACAACAATAATAATAATAATGAGAAAGTGCAATTAATATGTTGGGACAACTGTCAAATTTGCATGCATCCGTACATTTAATTAATATTGATTTATGCTTAATGACTGTGCTTAATTACAACTATTAATTTAAATTGCTTACTGATTTATGTTACATACATACATGTGCATCACATTACATACTTTCACTCCATTTATTTCATACAGACTCTTAGTGACAAATCCGATGCACAAAGCACAGTTAGCACCGTGAGCAGATAACCCAGATACATGCTGACAATGCCAGCACATAGACATACAGTATTTTGAGGCCCAGTATGAGTCAGAAATAAAGTATCACACTAGGGTAGTGTGTAGGGAAGTGAGGACCATAAAACTGCGTCACTAGGTGATAGTTATAGTGCCGGGAAGTGCCTAAAACATTAAATGCAGAATTCTGCACTAAATGACCAAAATTCAGCATTTAATAATGCTAGTAAAGTGCAAAAACTTGGCAAAATAGTCCTAGATACTTTCCAAAGTATTGAGAATTAAATGTGTCACTAAAAGTAACATAAAAGACACTTTATGGATTAATTTACCACTTTAACGGACAACACCCAACCGAACAACCGGACTTTACTCGGAACACAAAAATATTGCCAAACACATTGTTTTTACTTCTCTGAGCTAGTTAGGGTCCCTGAACACCCTAACACACTATATAATTAACAACACATCTTAACCCACTAATTTAACCTTTACATTACTAGACTTAGTAACCAACATTGAAACCCAACCCCATACCCCCCCCCTTCGAACCGGTTATGGGATGTGGGACATCCCCACAATTCTTTTCAATATTTTATTTAGATTGTTTGTGGATAAAAGAACACAATGTATGATGGTTAATGTTGAACTTGGATTATAAATAAACACAAGAGTTAACCCATTTCATTTCACACACAAAATCAACTAAACTCTCCTCCTCCTCTCTTCTCCTTGTTCAGCCGCCACCATACCACCACCATCAAACTTCATTCATACAATCTACACTCATCCAAAGGTGCAAGAGACCCTACAAGTAAGCTTGGTGTGTTCGGAAGCTCAAGGACCGCTCTCGTTTTCTTTTATCCATCACTTTTACGCTTTGAAAATCCCCTAGCCTTGTGCTAGTAGTAAGTGCCTTAGATCTTCATATTCTTCATATTTTTGTTGGTTAATAGTGAAAAGAATGGTGAAATATTAAGAACCTTAAAGAACATAATCAAAGTCTTGAACAAAAGCTAACAAGTGATGAAGTAGTGTTAAAGTAAAGGTGAAATCATGTTGTTCTTGTGTTATTATGCTTGTTGATTGTTGTTAACTAGATAAAATGGTATGGTTCATCACATGAACTTGCTAGATCAAGATGTGACGGTTAAAGATGTGTAGGATGATGAAATCATCCACACATAAGCTATGAACTTGATTACATACATGTTTTCTTGAAAAATAAAGATCAAAATGGGTTGTAAACTTGTAGATCTAAAGATCTATGAGTGGTTTTTCGAAAGAACCAAGTGAAAAATATTAGTTTTGATAACACTTGGATCTTACATAAAATTTACGCATTTTTAAGGGATAAACAAGTGTAGGAACATTTGTGTAAAAAGAAAATTTCACAAAGAAATATTTTTAGAAATCATAACTAGAAGTTGTAAATGTTCAAATCCTTTAAAAATGAAGTTTTTAAGAAACTAATCACATTTTTAAAGGTAACAAGACTCAATAATTATGCTAGTAAGTTACTACTTGCTTTTATAAATTTTTCAAGTTCATAAGTTTATGGTTTATGCTTATTTTTGTCAAGATTGGTGATTAGAGATTGTATATTGTTGGTTGTTAATTGTTTGAATGATTTTACAAAAGAAAATGATATGCTAGTAAGCATGGACGCCTCCATTTACAAAGGAAACTCTGACGAATTTTTTCTAGAATTTCAACACTTAGAAAATATTTTTCTAACAAGTGTTACAAATATATTTTTTTAACTTGGTTTTCAAAATAAACTTCGCCATGATTTTTACTACAAAAATACTAAGTGCCGGAGGTTGATTTTCGTAAATAAAAATTTGATAAATATATATTTAGAATATATATTTTATAGACGCTTGTGTGATTTATTTTATATTTTGTGACTAGTTATATTAGTTTAGGGTAAAATAATATAACTTACAAAATATCATGGAAACTACAACTCCAAAATAATACCAAAAATTACAATGATTAAAATATTTAAGTTACACACGTAATATTGAGAAACCAAACAAGAAAACGTAACTTATAAAATATTCCGGGATATACCATTACACTATATTTTTGGTAAATATTATTTTGGAAATGAAAGAAGTGAAAGTATGATTTCGTAAATATTACCAAGTATATCATATTTTTGACAATAAGAAAATATATTATTTTTGGGAGTTAAAAATATATTTTCCAAGTATATTTAGAAGATATATAATTTTTGAGAAAAATATATATTTTCTGGGACAATACATGATTGAACAAATTAAGTTTATATATATTTAAGTGAGACTTGAAATATATGGTTTTTGGGGATATATTAACATATTTTTATTTGGAACAATACACCGAAATACGACGCCATTACTTGGCAAGATATACAAATACAAATACGAAAATACATGTATCAAATACCCCATCCTTGGGAAGGAAATACGAATACTTGAGAAGTATTAATACAGAAACACTGCATAAACAATTATTCCAAAACTAAATATAATTATTATAAATTGGAATAATATCAGAAACATAACCCAAAAACACAAATACTAAGAGAAGGCACGACCCGTTCGTCTAATAGACGTTAGTACACTGTAGGTAGTCGTGTTGGCTGAGGAGACTTGGGTTACACATACTGAAGACGCAATACTGTGAGTTCATGTCCCCCTTTTCTCTTTACTGTTTTCAGTTTTATACTCCGGGGGTGAAATACATGCGACAATTATTACAAACTTTTACTTACATGGTATGGTTAGCGTAGGGAGGGTTTTTACTACTTAGATCATGTGAGTGGGTAGGTGGAACTTAAGGCCATTAATCCTCGTTGTAGGACCGAGGGACATGAGTGATTGATCTATTCGGGTGTAGCGAGCCCCACTCCTGAGTCGCTGAGTGGACCATGTGGTGACTATGTGCCTGACGCCAAAATCTGCTAGGTTTGAGTCTTCCTGCATCACTTCACACATATCAATGGCTTTGCAAACCATTGGTGATCTCTTTTTCCTTATTGCTATATACCAGGGACTTACATACATACTTACAACATTTTCAAAGGTTTATACATACACACAAGCAAACACATGAACTCGCTCAACTTTTGTTGATATTTTTCAAACTACATGTATTTCAGGAAACTTTAATGGATCTGGCGGGCGTTGAAAGTTTTTATGCTGCGTTAAGAATAAAGATGTCATCCATGGTCTTTGAGTTTGGACGGTGTGTCTTATTCCTGGACGAGACATGTCTTCCAAACCTTGGTATTATTCAATATCTTTTGACGAGTCCTTAATGAACTCAAAAACAATTTGTACGATTTGTAAAACTTGAATTTGGTGTCTACGTTTTAAAACAATGTTGTTATGTTTTGAACTTATTTAATGGATGACATACCTATGGTTTTATCATATAGTTGATGTTATGATTGAATGCAATGATATTAAGAAAGTCACACCATTATCACGCTTCCGCAAAAGTCAGGGTGTGACAGCTTGGTATCAGAGCTTCGATCATAGCGAACTAGGATTCTTTCTCGAGTTCAGACTACGATCATTAGGGCTCTCACGAAAATGTTTTCACGACTTGTTTTTCATTACATACACAAAACATCCAGATCCAGGGAACAAACATTTTTTTACAAACAAAAGACACAAATACATATGTCAAAATTCATATTTATAATTCAGTCTTAGAGACTGAGGGAGGTTCAGTCTTAGAGACTGAGGGAGGTTCAGCCTTAGAGGCTGAGGGAGGATTAGCCTTAGAGGCTGGGGATAATTAGTCTTAGAGACTGGGAGGATTGGTCTTAGAGGCCAGAGAGTTGGTCTTAGAGACCAGGGAATTAGTCTTAGAGACTGGGAGGATTGGTCTTAGAGGCCAGGGAGTTGGTCTTAGAGACCAGGGAGTTGGTCTTAGAGACCAGGGAATTAGTCTAGGAGACTGGGAAGTTTGGTCTTAGAGGCCAGGGAGTTAGTCTTAGAGACTAGGGAGTTCAGTCTTAGAGACTGGGGAGGTTTAGTCTGAGAGACGGGATGTGTTAGTCTGAGAGACTGGGTGGTTTAGTCTGAGAGACTGGGAGATTTGTCTGAGAGACTAGGAAAGATAATGTGAATACATGACTACGTGATAAATTACTCTTATTTGCATACGCTGATTTCTAATGATTATTATGGATATACGTGCTATGACTATTATGTACCGGTACACACGTCACCTTCCTCAGGGAACAATTGTCAGATAATGATGACCCTACGGCCACCGCCACCGATGATTAGACTATACCTGCACCGGAGATATCTACGACAGACACTGAGAGTGACCCTGACATGCTAACCAAGGACGAGGACAATTTCCAACCGTCCGTGCTGCCAGAATTTGGTGATGAATTACCCTTGCTGATGGTTTCCTTGACGAGAGTCTTCCTGTCATTCTTGATTCGGTCCACGACCGCCTTACCATTTGGACACTTCGGTGGAGAGCATCTCTTGACTCCAATCTTCGACAATGCGCCTCCTGTGGACATTCCTTCCGAAGGTTGGCTACTCAACGAATAATTGATGATGACATTGGCATGTTATTGATGGTCCTTCTGATAACACCTATGACGATGGAAAGTTTGACGAGCACGTTGTTACAAATTTCACTTTTTAAGACCCCTGTTAACAAGCTATCCTCTAAGTCTAGCATACATTCGATCTCAGACTCCTCTGAGTCTGTAACATCTGCAGCCTTACGGACAGCCAGATTACAGCTTTCTACTACTCACACAGACGACGACGCCGTTACAACTGCTGCAAATATCACCTGCTCGAGGCACCACACCGTTACGCGACCTAGAACCTGCTACTGAGACAGCCTTGTTTCTTTTGGGGCCAGCCTGATGTTGTACCTGCTAATCCTGCACCCTTACTTGATCATGACCCTGTTTCTTCTGACTTACTAGACAATGCATCCCTTATACCCGACCCAGTACCTGCACCTAATGATCTTCCTATCAGTTGAGACGTTTGTACCTGCACCTTCACCCGCTGATGTTGCTCTTATGAAGACCGACGTCCATTGCGCCTACGTGCCTATCGTTTTCTTTCAAATCATACCCGCACCCCGGGGAGGTACTCTAGGTCAGCACCCGCGTAACGATTCCTCTTGCTACAACAGCATTTTCTACGACCTCATAGGCCGCACCATCTGATACATTCACTTCTACATCGCTGGACGAACCGTTTTGATGGTTCCTATCATACACTATACTAATTTTAGACCCTTACCATCCCTCACATTATGGAGGCTACACATGGAATGGGTGCTCCTGTAACATCAGCTACAGTTTGAGGATATAAGTCGCAGAGTTTTGGAGCTTGAGCTGACAACGCGTCCTCCACCCTGCCTATTGCCAGTATACTTTCATCAAGATTCCTTTTGCGCTCTCACCTGATGCTATTACACCTTTCCCAGGTTTTGATGCTCGTTTTTTTACTGCCGAGCAGCAGATCAGATACTTACTTCGACGTACATACAAGCTCGAGGAGGAATTCAAGCATGTTAGCAGTTTACTTTTCTTTCCTTCTCCACCTCAGTCACCAGTATAGTTGGTTTCTGGATTATGCGGATTGCATTACATTTGGGTAGGACATTAATGATAAGTCGAGATTGTGGAGACTTTTGAAGACCACATCTGACTACGTAATTTCAATACACTAATAGATTTAATGGACAAGGGAAGGGTGACTCTGTGTCCCTGTTGATGTGATACATTTTGGAAGACAACACAATTGTGGCCAGGGAATAATGAGAAGCCAATCATCATTAAGCATGCGACAATACTTTGTAACCAATGACCAACGAAAGCTCAGTCGCTATGTCTTCGTTAAGCGCGTTATTGACCTATATGTGTGTGCTATCATTATAATGCTACGTGCTTACTTGCTATGCTCTCATTGAACATAATTACCAAATTACTTGGTTATACTATGATTATACTATTGCTTGATTGGTTGGTATGATAACCTAGTATGTGTAGGTGCATATGATCTCTAAGCAACTATATGCACTCCCTGTATAATAAGACCTGACCTAACCGATCTTCTTCTCAGAAGATGTCGACACAAGGGAACGTCGATACCAACAACCCTCTGCCGACAACAGCAGAGTCAGAACTACAAGATCGCATCTGACGAGCCATCGCACAACTCGAGGCCCTTCGCTCCGAACACGACGGAGGTACCTCAGGAAATAACCCACCCAGCGGCTGCACCTACGAGTAGTTCTTGAACCACAAACCTCGAGGATTTGACGGCACTGGGGGTGCCTTAGCCTTCATGCGCTAGGTTGAGAAGACATATTCTGTCTTACGGTTGAGCAAATGTGCCCCAGAACATCAGGTTACGTACGTAGTTGGGATATTAATAGATGGGGCTCTGTCATGGTGGAACTTTTAGGTTCAGGCAATGGGCGAGACTACTGCGTATGCTTTGACGTGGGATGAACTGAAGGAACTATTGTGCAAGAGATATTGCTCTAGGGCGGAAGTCCAGAAGTTGGAAACTGAATTGTGGAACCTGAAAATGGAAGGTCCAAAGATAGCTGAATATGTGCAGAGATTTGGCGAATTATCACAAGTTGCATCGCGTTTGGTGGAACCAGAATCTAGGAAGATCGAACGTTTCATCGGGGGATTGGCACGTCAGATTCTAAGCCTGCTAACAACATCTAAACCTTCAACGATCACCGAGGCTATCAGCATAAGCGTGGCACTCACTGAAGAAGCAATTAGACAAGGAAAATTTTCCAGTATGGAAGAGAAAGAGGAGACTCCTGTAGAGTCATCTCGAGATAACAAGAGAAAGCTCGCAAATTTCAAAATGATTACTCGGGCGAGTAACAAGAAGAAGGCCAAAAAGGGAAAAGACTACATGGGTATCCTACCTAAGTGCGACAATTGTCTACGTTATCATGTCGGGCGATGTAAATATGGAAAATGTGATAACTGTGGTAAGAGGGGGCATCCCAAGGAGACTTGTAGACAAGGTATTGAAAGTGGAAATAAAGGTCAAGATGATAGCAAGAATCATGGAGGAAACAACGATAACGACGAAGGCAGGACGAGTGACAAACAAAAACGTGCTGAAGGTTGTCTTAACTGCGGGAGCAAGAAGCATTTCAGAAAATACTGCCCTAAGAAGAATCAGGCACAAGGATAAAAGCTCAGTAGCAGAGCTAGGGGAGCACACCAGGAATCCAAGCGTGGGTATCGGTACGTCCCATATTACTCAACGTTATGCATCCGTGCTGCTAGATACTGTTGCAAATTTTAGCTTCGCATCTCTAGAGTTTGAGAGTATACTTGGTTTAGTAACAAGTAAGTTAGATAATCCGCACATGAAAGTACTAGCTAATGGAAAAGCTAGTGGAAGCCAACGAAGTAACTGGAAACGGCATGATAGAACCCGGAGAGCGTGAGTTTACGCTTGAGCTACTGCCAGTTGAATTGGGGAGCTTCGACAAGGTAATTGGATGGATGGGTTGTCAAGTGATCAAGCGGAGATTGATATCCGCGTCCCGATGCCGAGCGAAGAAACAATCTCGACTCGTACGCCTTTACCAATTTACAAATTGCTTGAAGGCACGAAAGTTGTTTGCGAATAGGATGTTTTGTTTTCTTGACTCATGTCGTGGACAAGGGAGTCGAAGAACCAAAACACGAAGATATTCCTATGATAAGGAAATATCCTAAAGTCTTCCTTGAAGATTTGCCAGAAATACCTCCTCAACGGGAAGTCGAATTTCGCATCGATTTGATTCTAGGCACCGCGCCTGCAGTCAATGCATCTTAGCGACTTACACCTTCGGAAATGCAAGGATTGGCAGTGTAATTTCAGTAGCGGATAGAGAAGGAAGATAACAGACCAAAATTTTCGTTTTGGGTTACCCCAGTTCTGCTCGTCAAAAGAAATGACGATGACTTTCAAATGAACATCAAACTACCAGGAGTCGGACGAGCTAGCCAACAAGAGTCAGCGACTCTTGCTAAGGATTGACGAACTACTTATTGGACCAACTGCGAGGATCCAACCCGTATTTCCCGACCGATCAATGATCGAATAGCTGTAACTTCAGGAAGAAAGTATACCGGGGGAAAATTGTGGGACAATAACTTGTTTTAAGCGTACACAAGAATGGCGTTTCCTACACGATGCACAGAACGATTCTACACCGAATACGAAACTCTGAGAGTCTAGGAAACATGTACTTAGGACCATCGGGAACCAGGTCCAAATTCACAAAGGTCGTTACTTAGAAACCACATCCGTTAACTCAAGCAAACACCATTAACCTGACATATATGCCAGTTTCGTTGACCAAACTGAAAGTAATTGAATTTCTTTTACTTCTAACGAGTAGACGCTTGCATCCCTACTCCTCTTAATGGTAATTGCATCACGTTAATTTCCGTCGCTAAGAGCGAACACATGTCTGCTTCGATATCCTGTCATTTCTTCATTTTAACAAGATACTCATTATTCCTTTCTTGGAAACTTATTTGTCACACATGCACCGTTTGCTACGCATGCGATTTCATTTCGAATAAACGCTTCATTGAAGTTCAAATATTATGACGCCAAATCTAATTACTGGTTCGTGATTCGAATGATCTACATTATTGTGACTATTGACTCTTTTGCTATCAAGTCAGCACACTTCTTGAAACTTCCTTCATTTCAAGTTACATTCATGGTTTATCTTTGCAACCATGCCGAGATTCCCTTATTGATACATACGTTTATTGCCGGGTTACGCTAAAACCGAGTTCAATTGCTTGAACTTATCCATTTCGTATATTCAGTTTAAGACGTCATATGATGTATTGTGGGCATCATATTCAAATATTTTGCAAAGATTCTTTCGTTTCGAGTCGTGGTAGACTTGTCTGGTCTACGATTCCACTAAATCATTTGTTGATTACGACACCTTGTGGGGAATACTTTCACAAAACTGAAGCTTGCGCTTATTTGGTCACTCACTTCATACACGGATTTAATTGATTATTTGATAATTTGCCCTAAATCCGTCTTGTTTATCACGATGAAATCGGTCTCAACACAGTTGTGTGTTGAGGCAAAAGTACATAGATTCATTTCATATCACGGTGTACCTCCTAACGATTCTTTTACAATCGATCGAATGCCTTGTGGTACTTATTGCTTTCTCACCTTCGATCGAAAACAGTGGCTCTTTGATGTTCCATATTCAACTGAAAACTCCATGACATTGTGTAAATCAAATCTTCTGGCATGTTTCGGTGCACTTTCTTTTGATTTCCAAAACGGTGAACTTGTTCAGTCACCACTATACTTGAATTATGTCAGTACGACACCTTGTGGTGTCATTACAAACTTGAAACTTGTGCTAATCAGGGTCAACCGTTTCACACAAAACTGCATATACTTTCGTCTGACTTGTCATTTAAACATTTCTGATGCAACTATGAAGCAAGCTAATGATACACCAGATTCGCTAGTATTCCTTTCGGTCTACTTTCAAAATTTAAGAATGTCAACACACCAAACCTTACCATTCATTTATTCGGAGTTGACGGATCATTTTACTTTTACATTTGAGTTGTTGATTTTGAGTTCATATTGCGGACGCTAGGGGGTGCGAAAACTCGTTGCATATTCCGATCGATCATTTGGGAATTTTATTAGTCAAAACTCCTCTTTTGTGGACCCCCCACTAGCTGGATTACACTAGACTATACGTCAAATACGCCTTGCGCCTTTGACATCAAATGCTAAAGGCACACACCTTTTACCCATAGGATTCGGGTTGTTATACATTCTTGGACTCACCTGATGTGAGTAAGGTTTGATTCGGTTTAGTGATTATTTACCTCGGTATTATTCATATACACACGCGTGTGACGTGTACATAAGGAGTTAAGGTAGCACCAATTTCGAGGACGAAATTTTCTTAACAGGGGGAGAATGTGACAACTGTCAAATTTGCATGCATCCGTACATTTAATTAATATTGATTTATGCTTAATGACTGTGCTTAATTACAACTGTTAATTTAAATTGCTTACTGATTTATGTTACATACATACATGTGCATCACATTACATACTGTCACTCCATTTATTTCATACAGACTCTTAGTGACAAATCTGATGCATAAAGCACAGTTAGCACCGTGAGCAGATAACCCAGATACATGCTGACAATGCCAGCACATAGACATACACTATTTTGAGGCCCAGTATGAGTCAGAAATAAAGTATCACACTAGGGTAGTGTGTAGGGAAGTGAGGACCATAAAACTGCGTCACTAGGTGATAGTTATAGTGCCGGGAAGTGCCTAAAACATACTTTAAATGCAGAATTCTGCACTAAATGACCAAAATTCAGCATTTAATAATGCTAGTAAAGTGCAAAAACTTGGCAAAATAGTCCTAGATACTTTCCAAAGTATTAGGAATTAAACGTGTCACTAAAAGTAACATAAAAGACACTTTGTGGATTAATTTAGCACTTTAACGGACAACACCCAACCGAACAACCGGACTTTACCCGGAACACAAAAATATTGACAAACACATTGTTTTTACTTCTCTGAGCTAGTTAGGGTCCCCGAACACCCTAACACACTAAATAATTAACAACACATCTTAACCCACTAATTTAACCTTTACATTACTAGACTTAGTAACCAACATTGAAACCCAACCCCATACCCCCCCCCCTCGAACCGGTTATGGGATGTGGGGACATCCCTACAATTCTTTTCAATATTTTATTTAGATTGTTTGTGGATAAAAGAACACAATGTATGATGGTTAATGTTGAACTTGGATAATAAATAAGCACAAGAGTTAACCCATTTCATTTCACACACAACATCAACTCAACTCTCCTCCTCCTCTCTTCCCTTGTTCGGCTGCCACCATACCACCACCATACCACCACTATCAAACTTCATTCATACAATCTACACTCATCCAAAGGTGCAAGAGACCCTACAAGTAAGCTTGGTGTGTTCGGAAGCTCAAGGACCGCTCTCGTTTTCTTTTATCCATCACTTTTACGCTTTGAAAATCCCCTAGCCTTGTGCTAGTAGTAAGTGCCTTAGATCTTCATATTCTTCATATTTTTGTTGGTTAATAGTGAAAAGAATGGTGAAATATTAAGAACCTTAAAGAACATAATCAAAGTCTTGAACAAAAGCTAACAAGTGATGAAGTAGTGTTAAAGTAAAGGTGAAATCATGTTGTTCTTGTGTTATTATGCTTGTTGATTGTTGTTTACTAGATAAAATGGTATGGTTCATCACATGAACTTGCTAGATCATGTTTAAAGACATGAACTAGCAAGATGTGACGGTTAAAGATGTGTAGGATGATGAAATCATCCAAACATAAGCTATGAACTTGATTACATACATGTTTTCTTGAAAAATAAAGATCAAAATGGGTTGTAAACTTGTAGATCTAAAGATCTATGAGTGGTTTTTTGAAAGAACGAAGTGAAAAATATTAGTTTTGATAACACTTGGATCTAACATAAAATTTACGCACTTTTAAGGGATAAACAAGTGTAGGAACACTTGTGTAAAAAGAAAATTTCACAAAGAAATATTTTTAGAAATCATAACTAGAAGTTGTAAATGTTCAAATCCTTTAAAAATGAAGTTTTTAAGAAACTAATCACATTTTTAAAGGTAACAAGACTCAATAATTATGCTAGTAAGTTACTACTTGCTTTTATAAATTTTTCAAGTTCATAAGTTTATGGTTTATGCTTATTTTTGTCAAGATTGGTGATTAGAGATTGTATATTGTATATTGTTGGTTGTTAATTGTTTGAATGATTTTACAAAAGAAAATGATATGCTAGTAAGCATGGACGCCTCCATTTACAAAGGAAACTCTGGCGAAATTTTTCTAGAATTTCAAGACTTAGAAAATATTTTTCTAACAAGTGTTACAAATATTTTTTTTAACTTGGTTTTCAAAATAATCTTCGCCATGATTTATTGTATATAACTTTCAAAATACCATGGAAATTACAACTCCAAAATAACACCAAAAATTACAAGGAATAAAATATTTAAGTTACACACGTAATATTGAGAAACCAAACAAGAAAACGTAACTTATAAAATATTCCGGGATATACCATTACACTATATTTTTGGTAAATATTATTATGGAAATGAAAGAAGTGAAAGTATGATTTCGTAATATTACCAAGTATATCATATTTTTGACAACAAGAAAATATATTATTTTTTGGGAGTGTAAAATATATTTTCCTAGTATATTTAGAAGATATATAATTTTTGAGAAAAATATATATTTTCTGGGACAATACATGATTGAACAAAATAAGTTTATATATATTTAAGTGAGACTTGAAATATATGGTTTTGGGGATATATTAACGTATTTTTATTTGGAACAATACACCAAAATACGACGCCATTACTTGGCAAGATATAAAAATACAAATACGAAAATACATGTATGAAATACCCCATCATTAGGAAGGAAATACGAATACTTGAGAAGTATTAATACATAAACACTGCATAAACAATTATTCCAAAACTAAATATAATTATTATAACTTGGAATAATATC
The DNA here is from genome assembly GCF_002127325.2 of Helianthus annuus. Lineage (NCBI taxonomy): Eukaryota > Viridiplantae > Streptophyta > Magnoliopsida > Asterales > Asteraceae > Helianthus > Helianthus annuus. The sequence continues at coordinate 133,191,734 of NC_035434.2, read as the reverse complement.
AGAAACATAACCCAAAAACACAAATACTAAGACAAGGCACGACCCTTTCGTCTAATAGACGTTAGTACACTGTAGGTAGTCGTGTTGGCTGAGGAGACTTGGGTTACACATACTGAAGACACAATACTGTGAGTTCATGTCCCCCTTTTCTCTTTACTGTTTTCAGTTTTATACTCCGGGGGTGAAATACATGCGACAATTATTACAAACTTTTACTTACATGGTATGGTTAGCGTAGGGAGGGTTTTTACTACTTAGATCATGTGAGTGGGTAGGTGGAACTTAAGGCCATTATTCCTCGTTGTAGGACCGAGGGACATGAGTGATAGATCTATTCGGGTGTAGCGAGCCCCACTCCTGAGTCCGCTGAGTGGACCATGTGGTGACTATATGCCTGACGCCAAAATCTGCTAGGTTTGAGTCTTCCTGCATCACTTCACACATATCAATGGCTTTGCAAACCATTGGTGATCTCTTTTTCCTTATTGCTACATACCAGGGACTTACATACATACTTACAACATTTTCAAAGGTTTATACATACACACAAACAAACACATGAACTCGCTCAACTTTTGTTAATGTTTTTCAAACTACATGTATTTCAGGAAACTTTAATGGATCTGGCGGGCGTTGGAAGTTTTTATGCTGCGTTAAGAATAAAGATGTCATCCATGGTCTTTGAGTTTGGACGGTGTGTCTTATTCCTGGACGAGACATGTCTTCCAAACCTTGGTATTATTCAATATCTTTTGACGAGTCCTTAATGAACTCAAAAACAATTTGTACGATTTGTAAAACTTGAATTTGGTGTCTACGTTTTAAAACAATGTTGTTATGTTTTGAACTTATTTAATGGATGACATACCTATGGTTTTATCATATAGTTGATGTTATGATTGAATGCAATGATATTAAGAAAGTCACACCATAATCACGCTTCTGTAAAAGTCAGGGTGCGACATATGTGCAGTTCACGGTCGTTGTTAGAAGTAAAGTTCAAAGATATAGGGATATAGATACATGTACATCCAATGGTTGTGACGTAATCATCGTCATGTCTCTGAAACAAACGCGATGAACACTGTCCGATCAGCACTCGATCAGTACTCAGCAGTCGCGGAACCCTAGAGAGAGAGAGAGTAATTGGGGGTTTCGATAGGCTGTCGAAGGTTTGAAACTCTATGTGCGATGAAGGAGAAAGGTTAATCTGCTCCCCTTTTCACTTTAATTTCATTTTATTATGCATACTATATGCGTATATGTATACATGCTTCTCTAGAATATCAATTACTGACCGTGAAGTAAATATCTCAATCAATCTGATCTTATTTGTTCATATATATATATATATATATATATATATATATATATATTGGTCAGTTAAATTGTTAGGTTATCAATTATGGCAGTTAGAAAATTAGTTTAATTTGTTGATTTTTTTGGGGCAGTTGTACAATATAGGAATTCAGACCAGTGGCAATTCACACACCAGTTAATTGAATCATGTTCATTACTCTGCAAGACCAGTGGCAATTTAGACACCAGGTAATCCAATCCTACTGCCTCTGATCAGGAATTCCAATAGGTAATCTTGCATACCTTGACGGAGCTCATACGTGTAGCTTTGTTTGATGAAGTGGAAGTTATGTATTAAATGAACCTACATACTTATACCTTCAATGTATTAATTTTGGTAAGATTGCATGTATATCTCAGACATGACTTACAATCTTGATCATATTTATTTTTTTTATTTTCTATTTCTGTACAGACTCAACTATGGCAACTTTCAAAAAGCTGACTTTCAAAAACGATATGTGGGCCATCCGCCATTTAACAATGTTCAGAAGTCACTTGCTGACTTGGAAAAACTGTCTTTTGGTGGTCAAGGAGAGCATATGTTTGTGCCCATATCTATAGGGAAAGACCTGCAGACCAAGGTATTAAATATTGAAATTTATATGTGCGTATAATAAGCTTGTGTGATTGTGCTGCACAATTACACTCTTATCCTTTTTTTAGACAACATTGAATTCAGGTATTGAAGAGTTGGCTATATGTAGACAAGTTTTCTGAAAGTGTTCATCATACGCTTCTTGATTACTTGGATAATGGCTTTGAATTGAGCTTCATGGTGGCCCAGATTTCACAGGTATTTGATCCTGCTCTAGAAATGCTTTTAGTTGAGCTTCATAGTGAATCTGTATTGAAGCTCATAACTTTTATGTTCAATTTTCAGCATCAAATGGAAATCCCCGTTTACCAGATTCGTTACATTATATCGACCATTCTGGACGTCCAAATGCATACCAGAAGGTGATAATCAACTTTTCATATGTCTATACAAAATACATACACATCTATAAATTACAATCACAATATTATATATATTATCGGTCCAACCCAATTTTATCTATTTTCAATTTCATTTAGTTACTTTTTACATTCCACTAATATAATTTCAATCAATTGAAGGGCAAAGAGATTGGATGGCCGTAGACATTGTTCCTGTTACCAATCAATCAGAGGTTCGTCTTACTATTAGTTGTGGTTAATCTTTATTTGTATCCATGTATTTTGAATAAATTATGAAAATAAAACAGTGGTTGACACATCGATTGACTTTGGTCAACAGATGGATGAACAAATGTTTGAAGCCACTGTTGGGTTAAAATAGGTTTAAGTGTTTTGTGGAGAAAAAGTGAAACCACTATTACCCAAAAACAGATGTTAGAAAATAAAACAGTGTTTGAAACCACTGTTGGGTTAAAACAGTGTTTTAACCACTTTTAAACCATTGTTGGGTTAAAACAGATGTTAGAAACACTGTTTTAACTACTGTTTGAAACCAATGTTGGGTTAAAACAGATGTTAGAAAATAAACCAGTGTTAGAAACAGTGTTTGTTTTGAAACATGTATTTGGCAAAGGTTTGTTTTATATTTTAAAACCTCTGTTTGTTGTGAACAGATGTTAGGAAATAAAACAGTGGTTCATACATCGATGAAGTGTGTGATGTGAAACCAGAATAGAATGGCAAGCAGTGGGAAGACACATACAGTGGTTCATACATCAATGAAGTGTCTGATTTTGATTCATGATTGATTGAATGAAATACAAGTTGATTGAGCTAATGTAAGACTGCTAATGTAGGTAATGTCTTTGCTTATGTTGTGACAAGCAGTGGGAAGACACATACAATGCATGTAAGAGAAGTTTCTATCCGTGTACAAAAATAATAAAAGAAATGAAGTTAAATATATGGTTTATCAAGTTTTAGGATGGTTTTCTAAAAATCACACGTGTTTGTACACGTGTCTCATTATTAGTACTATATAATAAAAGAAACTAATGAATGACACTTGTCATTATTCTAGATCATCCTTAATTGTAGATAATTATTATTTAATTTAAATTATTAAATGTTAATTAAATTAATATAAATCTTATCAACTCTAAATTATTGGCATAAACTTAACTGCAAATAGTAAAGTCTTATCTAAACTAAAAGACATTGTTCACTTAGGCTATAGGGTGTGGTCATGACCCTTCACATCAGTGCCATATCACCCACCTCTGATCCACAATCCAAAACCACTACCCTAAGGGTGTGGTCATGATCCAAACCACTATCCCCTTATTTATTTTAATTTATCTTTGTCTAAAGAAAAAGAAAATGATTACTTGAAAAATGGAAAGGAGGATCATGGTTGCCATGGTTTAATCCATGCAAACCATGGTGGATTAGGGAATGGGGTGGTATAGCCTTCCATTCATGTTTCTACGTGGCGAATCATGTCCCAAACAGGACCCCCATACCCTTTAGCCTTAATAGTAGATAAACGTACATATTATAAGAGCCGGCCCTGAAGGAGGGCGGGGAGGACAACCGAACAGGGCCAGTGATTTCATAGGGCACATAATTTAAAAAAAAAATCCGATATTATATATGTAATTTTTTTTAATAGGGTATAACCAAAAAAATATTAACATAGGCCCACTTAAAAAAATAATATTGTTTAAACTATTTAGCCCATTAGGTTAGTGAGCCCAATATCCAATTATTTTCTAAAAACTAATAAAAAAAGGAATTCTCAATTATGGGCGGCAACTCTTTGTGGGACTGGACACTAGGTAATGAAACGTCGCACACTGCAAGCCTTCGACGCACAGGAATCAGGATAATTGAGATCAGACTGCATGCCTTCGATCATCATTCTGCAATTTTTAGGTGTTATTCGACCAGACATCAGAGACACATCCAGCAGCAGGCCTTCGATTTCAGTTCACAGGAGGTAAAAAAACTAAAAATCAATTGTCGAATTCATTTTACTTATGATTTAGGATTGATTTGCGATTTCAGTTATTATGTCGAATTCAGTTAACTTATGTCTAAATCACTTAACTTATGATTTAGGATTGATTTTCGATTTCAGTTATTATCTCGAATTCATTTATTCAGTTAACTTTTGCCGATTTCAGTTAAGTTATGTCGATTTCAGTTAAGTTATGTCGAATTCAATTCATTTATGTTGTCGAACATTATTTAGGCGTTAACTTAATTTGATACAAACTTTGTCGATTAATGATTATTTAGGCGTTAATGGCTCCTAAGCAAGCATCCGGATGGCAAAAACGTCAAAAGAGGAAACGACAAGATGAATTGGTGAAGTCACAAAAGGGTGCTACGCAAAAATTTTTGACGCCTAATCTGCCTATCTTCAATGTCCCAAGAAAGACTTAGTGGGTTGGCGATGATTGCTATCGAGAGAACGAAGTCTTAGATGATATAAACTCTGAAGAGTTGATTCACCAATTTGCTATCAAGAATGCAAGGAGAGCTTCACGAATCATTGGTTAGCTATTAGCTTATTAGTTTTTACGGTATGTCATTCATTCGAATACTATATTTTGTATTTTGTTAATTGCATTGTTTATCGAATGCTATATTTTTGTCAATGGTTCAAAGTTGTATGAAAAACTAGTTTAAATTTTTTATTTAGTTAAGACCTAAGGGCACGTTTTTTCAAGCTCAAACAGAGTACATGAATTCTCAGGCCCGGCCCTGCATATTATTTATTGTTATTGTTATTATTGTTAACTATGAGAAATTATATTAAACAACTTATTAATCAAACCAAAAATTTAAAATAGTATTAACCTAATTTAAAAAATAATAAAAAATTCCATTTTGATTTAGAATTTTTTTTAACAATAGATAAACCCGTGTAATACACAGGGTTTTTAAAGATATAACATTTTTTTATTATTTGGTATATAAAATTAGATTTATTCAACCCGTATAATAAACAAAGTTTTTTTTTTTAAATATAATTTTTTTATTATTTAGTATATAAAATTACATTTCTTCCACCCGTGAATACACCGGGTTTTTTTTTTAAATATAACTTTTTTATTGTTTGGTATATAAAATTACATTTATTCAACCCGTACAATAAACGAGGTTCTTAAAAATATAACTTTTTTATTATTTAATATATAAAATTTATATTTACTCAACACATGTAATAAATGAGGTTTTTAAAAATATAATATTTTTTTATTTAATATACAAAATTACATTTAATCAATCCGTGTAATACACAGGGTTCTAACTTAGCACAGTTAAATAAATGAAAATGAACTAAGAAAGATCATCTTGTTTTGGTTTGGAAGGGTAATCAAAGTTGACCCGTGCACCATTTAAATAAACCCATATAACTCGTGACAAAATCCGAAACCAAACTACTATGGATGGGGCCGGGTCTGGTTTTTGAAGCCGGGCTGGCTGTAGAACAAAATTATTTAACTGGTCTATAAGGTGCAGCTCTACCTCGATTTAACTGATTTCAAAACCATTTGTTGTAGAATATTTATTCGAGATTCACCAATTAACAAGTGGGAGTTCCATGCAAACAAAGTTGTATGGGACTAGTGACGGAAAGATGAATTATTTTCTGGAGGTACGGATAAAGGGTTCAACCAAACTTTCAATGGATGCGATCGAGATTTTTGCCTATAAAATAAATAAAAAAAATTTAAGGGGCCTTGGGTCTGCCCTTGTACGGGCCCAAGGCATAATGTTGTGTATCCAATTTTATTAGGCGGGAAGGTATTACCATCATTTGGCTATTTAATGTTATTGACATCTTAAGTGTTTTTATAATAATTTGGAACATAGGCAAATGAAGCTAATACCTTTCTGCCAAAAAAAAAAAAAAAAAAATTGACACACAATGTTATATGATTGACCCGTACATGTTTGTACGCTTCGTATAAACAGTGGCGTCTCTGAGAAATTTTTGGGTATATACATTTTCGCCCCCCGGTTCTATAGAAATTTTTGGGTATATACGTTTTCGCCCCCTGTTTTCGAGGGCAAGCTTCGCCACTGGTGCAAATTATAAAGCATAAAAAGGTATTTGATAATGGGCCTCTATATTGGATTTGTATGTGTTTACAATTTTTGTTTTTTAAAATAACATATATCAATTATTTTTTTAAATCTTGTGCCCCTTTAAATCATGGACCTTGTACGGAAGTCCTCCCCGTACACCATAAGAGCCGCCCTTGCGTATAAATTTTCTACTTCTAGTTTAATCCAACTCAATGATATATACTTACACACGTATATGTGTATATAATAATAATAATAATAATAATAATAATAATAATAATAATAATAATAATAATAATAATAATAATAGTGATAATAAGTGTTATTACTTAAGAATACGTACAAAAACACCACTACGTTCATTAAACTCTACTCGCTAATGAATATAGTGTGTAATTATACCCGTCTATAAAATACAATATATGTCTACATTTAATACATTCCTCGTGTTAAATATAAAATGTCACGTCATATAAAATCTTCATGAAACGAATCTTAACAATATTTAATGGTTTTCCTTTCAAGTATAGACAATATATGTGTGATATTTATTTAAAATTTAAACCTATAATAATTTTTTATTTTAGTAATAAAATAGTTTTAGACTGTTTGGTAAGTAGCTTTTTATAATATAGAATTTCTATGGTATATACGATATTTTTAAGTTAACGTAGTTGTCAGAAACATTAAAAATTATCAGGGACCTGAGGACCTGATTATAACGAGATGGGTTTAAGGAACGTTGGAATACTTAAACCATTCTAAACACGAACATTCGTACCTGAATGTGTTAAGTTAATCAAACTTAAATATGACATTTGGATAACGCTTATCATAAGCTTTAACAAAACACGTGGACAATTAACATATAAATATACTATAAACGGCAACAAAATATTATTTTTCTTCAGATTAGCTTACAAAAATATGCTGAAGTGGCATTGTTATCTGATACCGCACACAAATTAAGTGGTCACGTTTTAGTGTTCATCAAATGAAAAGAATTTTAAACAATCTTTATTTAAGGACTATTGTTTCTGACGTATATAAAATAATATACTTTTTTGTTCAATTAATACAATTCATTTTTGATATGTTGAGTCTCTTATCTGTAATATAGAGTTAAGTTATTCTATAAAGACTCTTAACTGTAAAAAATGTAAAAAGAATTTTTAGAGTGACAAGTATCCAATAACCTAAAACCTAAACCCAATACACCACCACCCAAAACCTAAACACCCCACCCCACCACCCAAAAACCTAACCCCCCACACCCCCTCTCGAAAAAAAAAAAAAAAAACAATTTTTTTTGGAGTAGGTGACGGGGGAGGGTTAGATTTTTGGGTGGTGGTGGGTGTTTAGGGGTTTTTTTTGTGTAGTGGGTTTTTTTAAAAGCCTTTGTACCCTTCTTACAATAAGGAGGCTTTGTATTTGATCCTAATCCCTGTAATATAATATATGTATGTATTAAAATAAATACATTATTAACCTGTTACCAATCAAAATTGAATGAAATTTTATTCTAAAAATTGTTAACATTGATAATTTGTTCAATCATCAAATAATACGATATAACTTTATATACAAAACAATAAAAAATAATGAGGTAGTGTTTTCATGTTAGCAACATAGTTTACACGGAGACCCATATAAAACTCCCATGTATACCATTCACGTATCTAATGAGCTATAGATACCTGCAACTTAAACACTTTATACTTTAATATACGCTATAGATACCTGCAACTTAAACAATTTTAGATACTTTAATATACAAGGAGTTAATTATTTTTTGTCGTCTCTTAGGGTTTGTCAAAAATAACTACTATAGTCTATTAGTTTAAAATTTGTCAAAACAATACCATTGGTTTCCTTTTCGTTTCAATTAGACCCACCTTCACTAACCCCATCCACTTATTCTAATATATATATATATTTTTTTTTTGTGAAATCATCATAATGCCCCTCTGGAAAAAAAACACAACTAAGAGCATTCGCTGTTAGTAATTAGCTACTGACATGAACTCGAAATCTAGCCTGAAACAGAAAACAAATAAGCAGAACGAAAACAGTAACAGCGAACCGGGCTTGTGTACGCCGGTTCGAAGCAACAACAGCGTACTACCGGACTTGATCACTTGCCTGAAATGAAACAGGAGATATTGCGGCAGAGGGATTGAGACTGGGAGAGAAGGAGACGTTCTGGTGTATCTAAACTGATTCGTTTGTTTTGGTTTTATAGCCATAGAACCATAACCGAATTCTAATCATAAGTAATGGCCATTATTGCAGCAAATTAAAATAATGTTCATCAATAATGAAGTAGCAAAGGCCATATCTTATAAGTAACCACTCACTTTGTTCCCACACCAATGTGGGACAAATTATTTACCACATTAGAGACTTTCATTCAACCCAAAACTTCCAACATTCACATCCCTTCCAACAAATTCTATGAGGGATGTCTTTATTTTATAAAAAAGTGGTTGTAAGTGGTTGTGAGCAGAGGAGAGAGAAAATGTTACTATTCATCTGTATATTTCTGTATATTTGGGGGACATTGTTAACCCCCTATAATTTTTTAATATATTTTGAAAGTGGTTATGTAACACCCCGAAAATATTAATGTTACATTTTTAAACTAAATACTAGTAGTAAGTTAAGATAAAAGGCTAGGAAAGATAACCTAGTTAGTAAAAATCTTAACACAATATGACAAAGTTTAATAAAAAAAAAAAAAACCCTTGTTCTATAGTCCATGTATAATTGAGGGACCAAAATTGTCAATTCAGGAACTTAAATTATTATTAGTAAAAATAATACACTAAACACACACCTAAGTGTGTGTTTAATCGATCAAGAACGCAGGAACAAAGGGGATTCCCCTCAAACCCTAAAGTTCACAAAATCTATCAATTGAAGGTGCAAATCGAGTCCGAATTGAAATCTGAATATAGATTTGTGATCACCTTGACTAAGGGATCGTAAGGTATGTAAAATTTCATGATTTGGTTCTACCTTAGATTTTAGATAAAATCATGAGGTTCAAATCTGATCATGCATGATGTTTGTTTTAATTGAAATAGTGTATAAGGATGAACCCTAGAAGATTTCTTGTTGAAATTTGGTTTAATTCTTGTAAAGTTCATGATCACCATTAGAGGTGATATGTGGGTTTTTGTAGAAAGTATGAAACATTAGGATTTTGATATGTCCTAGAGTAATTCAAGCTTTATGAACAAGATTCAGAAATTATTGATGTAAAAATTTAGCAAAATTGCTTAATTTGATGTTTGCTATGGCTAAATCATGAATGTTAAACTTAGTCACAAATTGTAAGAAATTATGCACACAAGATGCTTGATAAAATGCCTAAAAGACATTGATCGACACAAATGTGGTGTTGGTTAAGTAACAAGCTTAATCATGAGCCGAATGGTTCTAATGATAAATTGGTTTGTATGTTTTAGGCAACACGAGCGAGGCGTCGGGAAGTCAAGCCGGTGCGGACGCTCGCCAAAAGGGAAAGCTCTAAGGTACGTGGTTAACGCTACTATAATGTTGATGATCTAGTTTTCATTTTAACGGTTTACTAGTTATGAATAATAGAGAGTCGCGATGGTTTGGTTGCTTGAAATGAGGGACCTCATAATGGCAAACCAAATAAGTTATAGTGGTGGGTACAAACCGGGTAACGGGAGTACCTCATCCGTAGTCCATAAACCCGTGTGTCGGGTAATGGGAAGAATATTATTGTCACGCAAACCGGTAATGGGAGCGTGTGGGTAGAAGTAAGGGATCCTAAACGGATCATAATTGCTGTAAAGGAATACCCCGTGCTGTGCTTTGATGACCTTAAAGTGCAGGAATTGGTATAAACGGGTCAAAACAGCAAATAGGAAGGATATGCAGAGACTACCGTAAATTACGGTATCACCGTAATTTACGGTAGAGAGTAAACCTTTACGGTGGTTCTCTACTGATTTACGGTAGAACCTTAAACGTCCAGCTCTTACCGTAAATTACGGTGACCATCGTAATTTACGGTGGAGTCCGGCTAGAAATGTCAAGTTTTGTTTAATTTCATATTTTGAATCCGATTTAAACGCACACTTAATTATGTGAAATTTGAGGGATTCTAACCTTGGTATTTTGTTAAATTTCCAGATTTCAAGTAAGTCAATCAAGCGGATGGTGATCAACTCAAGACTTATGAACCGAACACTTTCAAGAAGATGATCTTCACTTTTGTTTTAGGAGTTCATTTTGTGAAAACTTTTGTAATGAAAGAATTACTTATGTGTCCTTTAAGTTTAGTGGTAGTTTTCAAACACTTATGTACTAAATGTTTTAAATGACTATGATCTTTCTTATCTAGTCGCTTTAAATAGTGGGCAATTTATTTAGAGTGTTACAAGTTGGTATTCAGAGCTAAGGTTAAAGAGAATTGTGTTCGGTTCAAGGCTTGATCAACATCCGGTAAGAATTTACTTAAAGCAAATTAAATTTAAAAAGATTAAAAAGGGTAACGATTTATTGTGTATGGGAGGAGTATAGTGATATACTCGAACCCGGGAAGTACACTTAGTATAGATGATAAGGCAAAGTTATATACTTGGCCGGAAAATAAGTACGAAGTCTCATGCAAGAGCATGAGAGCGATTGAACAAGATTATTTAACGGATCATTTTAACATTTCAGTAAGAAGATGTCGGGAGGTGCTAGTAACAATGTTCTATCCCTCACTACCGACGAGTTGAAAGAGAAGATTGCCGAGGAAGTTGGTAGGGCCATCGAAGTTAGTCTACCAAGATTTGTGGAAAGAATGCAAAACACCTTACTTTCGACTATGGAAGAAAGAATTGGTGAACTAAGAGAAGATCTTACCAGTGATAGGGGCAAGGCTAAGGAAAAGAAAGGTTGTTCTTACAACAAGTTTATGGCGTGCAAGCCCCCGGTTTTCAATGGAGAGGTAGATCCAATTGCTTGTCAAAGGTGGATAAGCGATATTGAAGGTGTTTTCGAACGTACGCATTGTGATGAAAGTGACTTCGTGGCGTATGGAACTGGCCAACTTAGAGGCCAAGCCAAGGATTGGTGGGACAACCTCAGAAACGAAAGGGGTGTTGAAACAATAAGGGCGATGACTTGGGAAGCTTTCAAAGTACCATTCCTCAAACATCACAGCCCCAAGGCGGTGATAAATAAGATAAAGGAAGAATTCATGCAATTGAGGCAAAAGGGTGAAACCGTTGATAAGATTACGGGGATGTTCATGGATAAGCTCAAGTTTTGTGATGACTTGGTCAAAACTGAAGAACAGAAAATTTATTATTATCACACCATGCTTAGGGCTGAATATAGGGAGTTCATGACTCCCTCACATTATGAAAGCCTCACCGATATAATCAATGCGGCGTGGGAACGCGAGATTGAACTGAAAAGGCAAGTTGAAAGAGGTGAAAGGAGGGCCTTGGATGAAAACCCGAGTCCCACAAAGAAGCCGAAGGTAGCTGAATCTTCGAAGAAAGGAAGTGCAAAAGGAGGATCTCCGAGTTGCAAAACATGTGGACGCACTCATAAAGGTGAATGCTATTTCAAGAACAAACCTTGCGTGGCATGTGGCAAGATAGGGCATGGGGTTGCAAATTGCCCCGACAAAGTAACGGTGTGCTATAAATGTTACCAACCGGGTCATAAAAAGTCAGAATGTCCGGAATTGGTGGGAAAGAAAGAGAGTACCGACTCTAGGGATGAGACCCCAAAAGCTAAGGCAAGGTCGTTCCAAATCACTGCTGCTGAAGCAAAAATGGAACCTGACGTGGTTACAGGTATATTTACTATAAATTCGATCCTTGCACGTGTTTTATTTGATACAGGTGCGAATAAGTCTTTTGTTTCACATAGATTTATTCAAAACCCCATGTTTACATTAACAAAATTACCTATGCCAATGGAAGTAGAAGTAGGTAATAACAAAAGTTTTCTTGTTTGTGATGTATGTCGGGAATGCAAATTGAATATCGATGGCGAGGAATACTCCATTGATTTAATACCCATGTCCATGGGTGAATTTCAAGTGGTCGTTGGAATGGATTGGCTATCCCGCTACCATGCTAAGGTGATATGCTTACGTAAGGAGATACACCTAACGTCTCCGAGCGGAAGGCGTGTCATCATCTATGGGGAGAAGGCTTGTAATCCCATGATATGCTCGATGATAGAAGCCCGCAAGTTTATACTACACGGGTGTAAGGCATATCTAACCTATATACGTGACGTCGAAAAAGAAACGCCAAGAATTGAAGACGTACCTGTGGTGCGTGAATTTAAAGATGTCTTTCCCGAAGATCTTCCGGGAATGCCACCCGAGCGCGAAATAGAGTTCGGGATTGAACTGACCCCGGGTGCTAAACCGGTTGCTAAGGCACCGTATAGATTGGCACCTTCAGAACTGCAAGAGTTAATGTCTCAGTTGCAAGATTTACTAGAGAAGGGATTCATCCGGCCTAGCGTGTCTCCTTGGGGAGCTCCCGTGCTATTTGTAAAGAAGAAGGACGGGAGCATGCGGATGTGTATTGATTACCGGGAGTTAAACAAACTCACGGTAAAGAATCGATACCCACTTCCGAGAATTGACAACTTATTCGATCAATTACAAGGCGCTAGCTGGTTTTCAAAAATCGATTTGAGATCGGGTTACCACCAATTGAGGGTAAAAGAAAATGATGTACCAAAAACGTCATTCCGGACGCGATACGGCCATTTCGAATTTCTCGTGATGTCTTTCGGATTAACAAATGCGCCCGCGGCTTTCATGGACCTCATGAACCGGGTTTGCAAACCGATGCTTGATAGATCAGTGATTGTTTTTATAGACGACATCCTCGTTTATTCAAGAAACGAGGCGGAGCACGCTAACCATTTACGAGAAGTATTGGAGGTATTAAGGCGGGAAAGATTATATGCTAAATTCTCAAAATGCGCCTTCTGGTTACGAGAGGTGCAATTCCTAGGGCACATCATCAGTGCCGAGGGAATATTGGTGGATCCGTCGAAGGTGGAAGCGGTGTCAAAATGGAGCCCTCCAAAGAATCCATCCGAAATTAGAAGTTTCTTGGGGTTGGCAGGTTACTATCGGAGATTCATTCAGGATTTCTCCAAAATTGCAACGCCATTGATCAAATTAACCCGCAAGAATGAGAAGTTCGTTTGGGGAAGCGATCAAGAAAAGGCGTTTCAGACGTTGAAGGAAAAATTAACATGTGCACCGATGTTGACTTTACCGGATGGTACGGAGGATATGGTAGTGTACTCGGACGCATCGCACCTAGGCCTTGGGTGCGTACTAATGCAAAGGGGAAGGGTGATCGCCTATGCCTCTAGACAACTTAAGCCGCATGAAACAAAGTACCCAACTCATGATCTTGAGTTGACAGCCGTGGTCTTTGCCTTGAAAATCTGGAGGCATTACTTGTATGGTGTGAAAAGTACTATTTTCACTGACCATAAGAGTTTGAAGTACTTTTTCGATCAAAAAGAGCTAAATATGAGGCAGAGACGCTGGTTAGAAGTGGTGAAAGACTACGACTGCGAGATCCACTACCACCCCGGAAAGGCTAATGTGGTGGCGGATGCCCTTAGCCGAAAGGACGAATGCGCTCCAATACGAGTACGATCTATGCAGTTGGTAGTAACTTCAGGTTTGCTCGAGCGAATCCGAGAAGCCCAAACCGAAGCGTTAAAGAAAGAAAATTGGAAGAAAGAACGCATAAAAGGGATGGTAAAAGACCTTACGGAAGGAAGTAATGGGATGAAATGCCGGAATGATCGGATTTGGGTCCCAAACACATGTGGTGTTAAGAGTCTTCTGCTTGACGAGGCACATAAGTCTCGCTATTCGATCCATCCCGGGGCAACTAAGATGTATAGGGACTTGAAGCAAAACTATTGGTGGCCGGGGATGAAAAGAGATGTGGCTAAATACGTGGAGAAGTGTTTGATTTGTTTACAAGTCAAAGCGGAGCACCAAAAACCCTACGGCAAGTTGCAACCATTAGATATTCCGGTTTGGAAGTGGGAACAAATTACAATGGACCTGCTAACCAAGCTGCCCAGAACTAGCCGTGGTTTCGATGCCATTTGGGTAGTTGTGGATAGACTAACCAAAAGTGCCCATTTCATCCCTATCTGAGAAACTTATACGTCAGAGAAGATGTCAGAAGTGTACACTAATGAGATAATAGCACGCCACGGAGTGCCGGTATCCATCGTGTCTGATAGGGATACCCGGTTCACTTCAAATTTTTGGTACGATTTCCAAAAACAAATGGGAACTAAATTGTTTATTAGCACCGCGTACCATCCTCAAACAGATGGTCAAAGTGAAAGAACAATTCAAACATTGGGGGATATGTTACGGGCGTGCATAATTGATTTCGGGGGTAGTTGGGATATTCACCTACCGTTGGTTGAATTCTCATATAATAACAGTTACCACGCAAGCATCGGTATGGCTCCGTATGAAATGCTATACGGAAGGAAGTGTCGAACTCCGGTATGTTGGGGTGAGGTTGGCCCGCGTGAACTTGAACATAAAGATATAATCGGACTCACGAATCAAAAGATCGACATAGTCCGAACTCACCTAAGGGCGGCTCAAAATCGACAGAAGGCGTATGCGGACAAACGGAGAAAACCGATTGAGTTCCAAGTTGGTGATAAGGTTATGTTGAAGGTATCACCGTCGAAAGGAATAATCCGGTTTAGAAAAAGGGGAAAGTTAAGCCCAAGGTTTATCGGGCCCTTCAGAATCACCGAGCGAGTCGGTAGGGTGGCTTACCGTCTCGAATTGCCCCCAGAGTTGAGTGGGATACATAGCACGTTCCATGTATCACAGCTCTAGAAATGTCTAGCTGACGAAACCGCGTATATTCACTATGACGACATCGAGGTGGATAATAGTCTCAACTACGCGGTGAGACCAATTGCTATTCTAGACCGTAAGGTGAAAAGCTTAAGGAACAAGATGGTCTATCAAGTAAAGGTCAAATGGGAACACCGAAAAGGATCAGACACCACTTGGGAGTCTGAAGAGGAAATGAAACGACTATACCCTACACTTTTCGGTACGTATAAGAAACTTCTGTTATATACATAAACAGGTTTCGGGGACGAAACCCTCTTTAAGGGGGGTGGACTTGTAACACCCCGAAAATATTAATGTTACATTTTTAAACTAAATACTAGTAGTAAGTTAAGATAAAAGGCTAGGAAAGATAACCTAGTTAGTAAAAATCTTAACACAATATGACAAAGTTTAATAAAAAAAAAAACCCTTGTTCTATAGTCCATGTATAATTGAGGGACCAAAATTGTCAATTCAGGAACTTAAATTATTATTAGTAAAAATAATACACTAAACACACACCTAAGTGTGTGTTTAATCGATCAAGAACGCAGGAACAAAGGGGATTCCCCTCAAACCCTAAAGTTCACAAAATCTATCAATTGAAGGTGCAAATCGAGTCCGAATTGAAATCTGAATATAGATTTGTGATCACCTTGACTAAGGGATCGTAAGGTATGTAAAATTTCATGATTTGGTTCTACCTTAGATTTTAGATAAAATCATGAGGTTCAAATCTGATCATGCATGATGTTTGTTTTAATTGAAATAGTGTATAAGGATGAACCCTAGAAGATTTCTTGTTGAAATTTGGTTTAATTCTTGTAAAGTTCATGATCACCATTAGAGGTGATATGTGGGTTTTTGTAGAAAGTATGAAACATTAGGATTTTGATATGTCCTAGAGTAATTCAAGCTTTATGAACAAGATTCAGAAATTATTGATGTAAAAATTTAGCAAAATTGCTTAATTTGATGTTTACTATGGCTAAATCATGAATGTTAAACTTAGTCACAAATTGTAAGAAATTATGCACACAAGATGCTTGATAAAATGCCTAAAAGACATTGATCGACACAAATGTGGTGTTGGTTAAGTAACAAGCTTAATCATGAGCCGAATGGTTCTAATGATAAATTGGCTTGTATGTTTTAGGCAACACGAGCGAGGCGTCGGGAAGTCAAGCCGGTGCGGACGCTCGCCAAAAGGGAAAGCTCTAAGGTACGTGGTTAACGCTACTATAATGTTGATGATCTAGTTTTCATTTTAACGGTTTACTAGTTATGAATAATAGAGAGTCGCGATGGTTTGGTTGCTTGAAATGAGGGACCTCATAATGGCAAACCAAATAAGTTATAGTGGTGGGTACAAACCGGGTAACGGGAGTACCTCATCCGTAGTCCATAAACCCGTGTGTCGGGTAATGGGAAGAATATTATTGTCACGCAAACCGGTAATGGGAGCGTGTGGGTAGAAGTAAGGGATCCTAAACGGATCATAATTGCTGTAAAGGAATACCCCGTGCTG
Organism: Helianthus annuus; assembly: GCF_002127325.2. Taxonomy (NCBI): domain Eukaryota; kingdom Viridiplantae; phylum Streptophyta; class Magnoliopsida; order Asterales; family Asteraceae; genus Helianthus; species Helianthus annuus. The sequence continues at coordinate 133,174,899 of NC_035434.2, read as the reverse complement.
TGCTTTGATGACCTTAAAGTGCAGGAATTGGTATAAACGGGTCAAAACAGCAAATAGGAAGGATATGCAGAGACTACCGTAAATTACGGTATCACCGTAATTTACGGTAGAGAGTAAACCTTTACGGTGGTTCTCTACTGATTTACGGTAGAACCTTAAACGTCCAGCTCTCACCGTAAATTACGGTGACAACCGTAATTTATGGTGGAGTCCGGCTAGAAATGTCAAGTTTTGTTTAATTTCATATTTTGAATCCGATTTAAACGCACACTTAATTATGTGAAATTTGAGGGATTCTAACCTTGGTATTTTGTTAAATTTCCAGATTTCAAGTAAGTCAATCAAGCGGATGGTGATCAACTCAAGACTTATGAACCGAACACTTTCAAGAAGATGATCTTCACTTTTGTTTTAGGAGTTCATTTTGTGAAAACTTTTGTAATGAAAGAATTACTTATGTGTCCTTTAAGTTTAGTGGTAGTTTTCAAACACTTATGTACTAAATGTTTTAAATGACTATGATCTTTCTTATCTAGTCGCTTTAAATAGTGGGCAATTTATTTAGAGTGTTACAGGTTATGAGTGGATAAGAGAGAAAATGTAATAATATATGAAAATTATTATTTAATTGAAAAGAGAGAGAAAATGTAGCTGTTTTTAGTGCAATTACATAGTAGATTTGTTGGAAGGGCTGTGAAAGCTCTAACCACCTATTTGATGGATAGCCTGGCTCCAACCACCACCTTAGATACTCATACATGACCATGGAAATTATTTAACATCACCACCCCTGTCACCCCCTCCCCGAAGTCGCCTTTAATCAGAACAACAACGCTACTACAGTCCAAATAAGCTGCTACCATCACCATCATCAATTCTGTTTCAAGAAATTGTTTTCAATTTACAGGTCCAACAACAATACTACCAGTTTTCTCCCACCCCTCAATATGCAAGTCCATCAACTGATCCAGAAACACGAAAATCAAAACTGTAGCAACATGTTTTCGACTGGCGTGTGAAGGCTGTTTTTATGGCAATTTTGGTGGTGGAGATCTGACGTTCTTGAGGTAATGACCTTTGTTGCACTTTCAGCAGAGACAGAGGGTGATGGGCTACTGAAGAAGCCGCAATTATTGGAACAGAGCACCTTATCAGATGGTTATTGCCGATTTTGTTGGATATTGTGACGGCCGTGATCGTCTAATATGGTATGTGGTGGATATGGTGAGGGTGGTGATCGTCTAATATGGTCGTGGTGGTCGCCGACATGTAACGTTTTGTATTTTTTTCATTAGTCGTGTCATTCGTATTTTCATTTCAATCCTTTGTAATTCGGGACTTGATCGTAATGGAAATTATATTTTATATAATTTTTGCATAATTAATCTTGCATGATGCGTAAACAATCTCAAATACGCATTTTTATCCAAAATCGAGCCATACATCGGCTTATATTTTCTTCGGAATGTTAATCATAAACCTTAAAACCTTAAAAACATGCTTAACATTGAGTTTATAGCATAAAATAACCAACAAAACAAATCAAAGGGCTAAAAAATAATTTGTTTTTTTTTTGGTAATTTTGACGGTTCATACGGACCGTATGGGCCTCCTTGCGGTCCGTATGGAGCGTCGCTACAATAGAAAAACGCGAAATTGTTTGATTTTTGATATTTTCCTTCTCCTAACTCCGAACCACCTTCATTATACACCCAACCATTTACCCCCATTATAAATACAACACTTCCACACCTTCTAAACACTTTTACACTCCAAACACACTCTCAAACACTCTCTAATCTCCAAGAAATCCAACTTTGGGTAGAAAGTTCTATGTTCAAAACAGTAAGTTTTGAGCTTTGTTCTTGCACTTTTCTTCTTTTTTTTTTTCTTCCCTACACTTGGATAACCTCTAGGAGTATTACCACGTGTTTACCAAGGTAAACAAAGATAGTAAACGACCATTTTTGAGGTCCAATTTAGGATTTTTGTTAAACTTTATGTACTTGTTTTCCTTTACTTCTTTTTGGAACACCTCCAAGTCGCCAACAAACTTCCACATTGCATGAATTGGATGAGGTTAATTTCCAGAAACATGAGGTCATATACATCCACTTCTTATCCTTGGAAGTCAATAAGTAACCTACAAAACAATAAAGTGAGCGAAACTACACTAAGTCTCCAATCATGCAATGTTGGAAGCATTCGTCTAGGATGTACTTCATTTGGTTACTTAGCACATTAAATAGTTTATTTTATGCAATTCTTACTTATATTCATGACCATCCAAATCATCAACTATGTTGGTGATTTTGTGCAATGGTGAATTCTTGAGATTTTTGGATTTTGGATTTATCCTATCTCTAATGCTTGACAATGCTTGACTACATACATATTAATATATATGCATAATACTTACTCTAAAAACTAAACCACATATCAACCAATCTATGGTTGAATGTGATATGATAAGGTGGATAATATCTTGATCTTAGATTTCCTTATGTTGGGCTTCTAATGAGAGTTTAACACTCATGAAAACACAAACTAATAATTGTGTCCAAATAAGTGTCTAAGCAAGATATGTTTTATGTATTTCCATACTCGTAGATTCCAATTATTTTCCAATCTCCAAGGCCTCGTACTCATAAACCTATGTTTACCTTTGAGGGTAACTGATTCCATTCTTCAAACCGTTCACTCGCATTTTGTGGAAAATCTGTGCAAACCATGAGTTCTTACTTGACCCTTTTACGCTTTAAACACTAATTGGGTTGCAACATGTGTCCATACTAAATACACATACACACATATACAAACAAACTTATGTAAACACTCAATCCATAAACATGCTTATTTGTTATACATGCTAGAACATTCTTATCCTTTGCTATATATTATTAACCTTGCAAGCCTCCCTTAACATGTATAGCGCTATAGGAGTAGCACACACCCGTTTTGTGGATCATTGTTAAGTTATTCTTTACGGTCTTATTACTTCGATTCTAAGGTTACGCTAGTGCTAAACATTGGATTGATATTTAGTCTTTGCATGCTAGTATGATACATAATTTAGTAAACTATAAACGTGTGGATTTAAGGTTTTATTCATACTTATGCTATGTAAACAAACTAGTATGCTCACCGACATAATTTGTGTTGACGGATATTTTATACATGTTGCAGGAAATATTTGATGATGATATCATGAGAAAAGACTAGGGTGGATTTAGATACTCACCTGGTTTAAATTATGCATTTTGATATTTTTAGTTCGAAATTTCAATTGTTGTACTTCTCTCTTTTAAGAATGTAATGCTTGTTTTGACGAAATGGAATTTTAAATTTTTATCTATTATCGCAAATTTAATGTTAGGTTGTCTTTGAGCAATCTATTATGTCACGTCTCGATGTTTCCACCATCGATTAGGTGTGACACGATAAAAACAGGTGCTTTTGTCTTTTCACAACAACTAAACCGAATAAGCAGATAGGGTTAGTAGGGTGGGTCTAATCTATTATATTTAATAAACAAAAAAAATATGGGACACGTGTCGATTCATTAGGGCACTTCTAATTGGCTTTTTGGCGGGAAAAGTAATGGGTTTTTTTTAGCAACCGGTTTAGGTCCATGTGTATTTGGATCGGTATTTGGATCCATATATATTCTTCTAATAAAATAATTTCCCTTCTATTATCATCAGTTACACCTTCATACGCTTCCTCCTCAATGATTCCCCTTTCATTCGTTCTTTTCAAGATCCGCCTCCGCCATGCACTTTAGGGTTTAGGTTTTTTCCGATCTTATCATTAACGGTGAGTGAAGATCCGATAGAATAGCTTGGATTTGTGAAAAAGGTAATCTTTTTTTGATGATATTATGGTTTAGGGTTTTCCCGATTTTAAGCTTTATGGTTTAGGTTGATTTGATGAAGGTTTCTTTAATGTGCAGGAAGAATAGCTACACATAATACTTCAACCACTCTCTCACTTTCTCTAATTCATAGATCTAAAAACCCCTAAAACCCTTTGATGATCAAGTAAACCAAAACATCCGGTAAGTGTTTATTGTTAATATTATCCGGTGAACTGATTTTTCTGTGTTTACTGGTTTAAACTCTCCGATCTTTGTATTTCTGAATACCGTTTTTAAATCTGTATCTATATGTGTGTGTCCGTACACACACAAGTTAGACATACTTTTTGTGTTTTGATGAATTTTACCCGACCGGTTTTCAGTTCAAGAAACGGTTTTTTTTTGGTAAAAATTTCTGCTTTTTGATCGGTTGACGAATGGGATTTTTGTGGGTTGATTGACAAGAAACGGCATAGATGAATCATGTTCGTTGTTTTCAGAGCAAGAAAAAGTACAAGTTGGTATGCGTGTGGTACAACACCTTTCTGATGATTGATTTTTGGGGGTTTTGTTTGTTAATTTTTTTATTTTGATGTCTATTTTCTTATGGGGTTTTTGGGTTTGTTTTAAAGAAGTGATTGAGTGATTGTTGTGAGTTCGAATAAAGATTTGGGTTTTTGTTTCAATTTTGACTATTGGTCAACTTTGTTGAATACCCTGTTTTCATGCAATCTTGATGATTAGATAACCAAAAATCAGGGATTTAAAAGACTGTTTTTAATGGGATTTTTATTTTTCTTTGAAATAACTGATTGTTGTTATTAATATTTGGTTAAAGATTTAGCTTTAACATTCTTGAATACACATAACTTCTTCCATTCAATCTTGATGATAAATAACCCACAACCAACGGATTTAACGGACTGCTTTGTAACAATTGGCAAGTTTACTATTAATGATCATTATGGAAATTCAATTCAATTGTTTGAATAGTTTAGTTATGTTTAATTTTTTGATTTGATTGTAGATTTGAATATAATGGCGCATCGATCATCTACTGTAGCAATGGCGGCAACATTGATGGCTCTAGATCAAGTTTTGACCAGAGAATCAATGGAGATCAAACTGAAGACGACTTGGGTTAACCAGCTTTTTGATCATGTGAGTGAGTCTTTCTATTGTGTTTATTTTTTTATTTTTATTTTTTATTTTTTTATTTTTTATTGGTATATTATTATTCGTTTGTTTGATTTTTACTTTTTCTTTGTTTTGAGTTTTGAATAATGCATACTGAACTGGTAATGATCAGTTTTTGAGTGTTTGGATAAAAGTCGTTATGATTTTTCTATGATTTTTTTAAATAATTTTGAATTTCAAAGTTAATAAATAAAATGTTAATCAAATTTGAATTCTTATTTTGGTAAACTAAATAAATTATATTTCTTCTATAATTATCAAAGATAACATATTTTTCTAAATTAAAACTCCAATCAGTGCCGATTTCAAGGGATTTCATATTCCTTAATTGTGTTTTTTTTAATTTGCATTTTTTTTCTCTTTCTAAGATAACATAGAAGTAATTCGGATTTTTATTTTTGGTAATCAAACCTGTTCCATTCTCAAAAATTTATTTTGGGTAACTTTAAAAATTTAACTTTCTCATATTTAAATTTGTATAACTACTTAAAATAACTCCCTACTTTTTATTATATATACAAGTTCCAAAACCGAATGCTCAAACACGGTTTAGATTTCTTAAACCTATTGAAATATCAGTTTTCAATATGGAACCTCAAAACATAACCATGTTGAACAATCTCAATCCTTTGTCAAACAACTACACGCTCAAGTTGAAGATCGTTTCCCTTTGGAGGAAAATGATGCACGGCCGTCCGTCAGAAACTTATCGTGTCGACATGATATGCATGGATGAAGAGGTACAATTTATCAACTTTTACTATACTGTTATTATATTATCTATTAAGTATGGGTCTTCATCTCCTTAATTTTTTTTATTTAATAACTTAATTTTTTTTTGATATTTTGTAGGGTCACCAGATTCAGGCTAGCTGTATGCATAGGATTTTGCCAAGACTTCAGGAATACTTCAAGCTGGATGAATGTCTTCTGATAACCAGACCATCGCTTGCACCCAACAATTCAACCTACAACTACACCAAAAATAATCAGAAGTTAACTTTCAGTTTTTTCACCCAGATTCAAAAAAGTCAAGATTGGAACGGGCCTAAGTATAACTTCAGTTTTGTGAATTTCAAGGACGTTGTCCAAAATCGACTTGAAGTTAATACCACAGTTGGTATGTCATTTAATTCAACCTGTTTTAAGCAATTCGTGATATTTCTTTTTGTTTTTTATTCATAATTGACCCTTATTTTTTATTTATAGACTTTATAGGATATGTTGAGGTTTGTTTCAATCTAGAGGACACCAACAAGAAGGATGGTACGAAAGGGAAGAGATTGAATGTTAAGCTTAAAGATCTTGAGTGAGTTCTTTACTTAATCATTTATTTATTTCGATATATTGTATAATTGATATGTATTTTACGTATACTTTCATTTGTTCCATATTTAGGAACCACCAGATTATTGGTACACTTTGGGATGAATTTGCAATTCGGATGCATGCCTACTTCAACGCTGAAAATCGAGAGAAGTATGTCGTGATGGTTGTTCACTTCGGTGTTGTGAATCTTTATAAAGGTACAATTTTTACTTACCTATTTTATATTATTTTTTTAAATAACACTTTCATGTGATTCGTTTCATTGTTTACCGAATAAAACTAATAATATATGTTGACTGTTTTTTTTATTAATATAGGAAAACGTGGTTTGTCAACCTCATTTGACATTAGTAGAATTTTCATCGACACTGACATTGATGAAATTACTACTTTCAGGCAGAGGTATTCTATAATTGTTTATTGCATACTTTGAATTTATTAACAGTTACAAATTATCCATACATAATTGCGAACTAATTCCTACGTATACGTATTTAAAATAATGTAGTTTAATTGAGAAGTTTTTTTCGTCGCCATCTTTAAGTGACAACATTGGATCGTATTTGATATCATCAGTGGAGGATGAATTCATGAATAACAGTGATTTTATGCCGACTGTCTATCTTGGTAACATATCGGAGGTAAAATACATTCTTACATATATTTTATGTTATTATATTTAATAATACTTATTTAAGTAATATTTTTTATTTAATTATTTTTTGTTTAATAATTTGTTTAATTATTTAAGTAATATTTACGGTTCTAAAGCTACGAAAAGATTCATATTACTTGATTTGTTTAATTATTTTTTGTTTAATAATTTGTTTTTATGCTTTTTTTTGTTTAAATAGCCGAAGAAGGTTATGTTGGTTGGTACAGTTACTGCAATTTGTTCCGACAAGATCTGGTACTACAATGCCTGCAACCATTGTAAATCGGGTGTCGAGGAAGCGTTTGTTACCGCTGAAAAAGAAGATGGTTCTGTTGATGTTGAACACAGGACGACATTAATTTGTACCAACAAAGACTGTCAAGGAGTTGATATTTTCTCGATACCTCGGTTTGTAACTTCATCTATTATCTATATATTTGTTGAATTAAGTAAATCGATAAATATATATAATATAAAATGGGTAATTTATGTAGACTTTTTTTTTAATATATACAGTTTCAAGATACCTATTCGTGTTCAAGACTCATCTGACACTGTTACGTTGACACTGTTTGATTTCGAAGCGTACAAGATTTTCAAAAAAACTGCAAAGGAATTGTTGCAGGTGCAAGATGAGGTAAATTTATACATCAAACTCGGTATTTTGCACAATTCGCTTGACTAATTTATATTTTTGATTTGATAGTTATTAATATAGATTTGTTTTAACTTTTTAGGAGTTGGCAAATGGCGGTATCCCAAAGCCATATCCTGATGTATTTGACATCTTGATTGGCAAGAAGCTTGCTTTCATCATATCTGTTTCTAAATTTAACATCAAGCATAAAGTCGAGAACTATGGAATTCATATGGCTACTTCAGATCCTGACATTATTTCTGCACTTTACACCAAATTCAAAATTCATCAGGTTTAAGTTTGATAATAATACTACCTGATCTTTTATTGTAAACATACTATCCTCAAGATTCAAGTATTTGTAATTAAAATTTGTATTGTTTTAGGACGATCAATCCGAATCATCTGGTGTTCACCTGTCCGAGATTCAATCTGTTTCGTTTGAAGTTTCAAAGGTATTTTTTTAAAAGGTTTTTTCTTTGAATATTTCTGAATCGTACATTTCTGAATCTTTCATTTTTTTTTTGAAGGATGACGTTTCTTATACGGGAGACAATGAAACGCCGGTGTCTAATGTCATGAAAAGTAATCAGAAGTCGCCGTCTACTAGCGAAGTGAAACGCAATCTTCATGAGGTTTATGATGTAGACAACCCAGTGGGAAGTTCTTCAACCAAACGTCGTGCCAGTGTTGAAAACCATGAAGTGCAAGATTCCGACTCTCTCAAACTTCTCATTCCAAAGATGGAGAAGTAGCGTGTGTCCTCATATTTGTGTGTTTTGGTTTGGTTTTTAAGACAATTGGTTACTATTCTCTTTTCCACATCCTTGGTTATTATGGTTTTTTATGTTGTTTTGGTATGGTTTTGAAAACAATAATATTTGGAATAATATGGTTTATTTTATGTTAGTTATTATTGTCGTTTATATTACTGTTATTCTCAGTATTAAAATTTTGGTTTATTAAATCTCTTTGTACGCATATATTTATCGAATATGATCTATTTTTTAACATTTGTTCTAAACTGGATCCGATTAATAGCGTTTTTTACTCAAAACCTTAGTGCATGACATATATATATGATCTACGCTGCTACCCCTTTTTGAAATTTGTTCTAAACTAGATCCCATTATATATATGATCTACGCTGCTACCCCTTTTTGAAAGTTGTTTGATCGTATATTTGTTCGTGCAGTTATCATGCATCGATTGTGGCCACAAATGTTTGGGCAACAAACTGTTCAAGGACACACATAGTGCATGACGGAATGGTGAGATTTCTATTCGACTCTGTAGTGTTGTTTTTTAATATAATAGGTTTGTGATAGGTTTATTATATTGAGCTTTGGAAAAGTGATAGCTATATCTGTTTTAAGTATGTCCACTGTGGCTGAACTTGGTGGTTAACTGTTCTGACCAATTGAACCGATTGTTTTCGTATAATGTTTTTACTCAAAACCTTAGGTTGAATTTAACTTTTAAAGTGTTTAACATGGATCATGAGTATAATGCATATATATAAATCAAAAATGAAAACTATTTATAAATAATAGAAGTTAAATGGCCTCTTCGGTTTACACATCCAATCTTAATTCTCAATTTCCAAATTAGACATCCAGTCTTAATTCCAAATTTCCAAATTTGACCGATTTAAAGGTGGTTATTTGTATTCCTTAAATAACTTGAAATCAAATTTTAAAATTCCTATATTATTGCTAATTTACTTGCTAAAAATAAAGTTAAACATTCTAAATTTATAAATTTTATTAGATATAAATGATACTTTATAAATTATTGTATTTCCTAATTAAGTCTCAGTCAAATTTTTTTAATAATTTCCGTAAATTAGTGTATTTCCTATAAATAGTCGAAGTTAATAATTAATAATTAACAAAATTTTGATTTTTATTATCTTCGTTAAACTTTTAAAAAATTTTAAATAATATAAATGATTTTTCCAATTCATGACTATATATTTGACAAATCTTTAATTATTTTTTCATTATTTCCTAACATACATTAGTTTTAGTCTATAAATATACCTTTAACTCACATGTATACCTCCCCACTTTCACATAACTCTTTTCCTTCTTTCTTTTGGTCTTGCTACCTCAGGGTATTCATTTAAATTTTGATTTAATTGTTAATTATGCCATAAGGATTAATTGTTAAATCCTGTTTACTCTAATTATCTTTATTTAGCATACTAACGGTTGTTATTATTAAAATGTAGAATTAATAATGTCTGCCAAAGATGATGCTATCTTAACTAAATTTATTAAAGATGCAAGTTTTACTACCATTGACACTATTTGGGAATTAATGGAGGTCAATTTCAACACTTATTAAAATTGTGTATTTAATTTACATACATTATTGAACTTATATTTTTCGATGCAGCCAAAATCTCTTATTATATTGGCTACCGTGGAGAAGGTCGACACTGGCTTTGGCTGGTACTATATGACGTGTCCTACGTGTTCACATGAGGCTTCTCATGAGGTTGAAGAATATATCGCACCCGATGACTATGATGATTTTAAGAAATACGATGTTTATGAGTGCTCAAATTACAAATGTTATGAAACTATTGTTCAACCTGTTCCTAAGTTTAAGATCAAAATCGAAGTGAAGGACAACAGTGATTCTGTTTCACTAATCCTAAATCATGAGCAGGCTACTCACCTTTTTACCAAGACTGCAGAGGAGTTACTGAAACAGAACATATTGGTTATATTATCATCATAATTCTTCAATTATTTGATACCTATATAAATTTGTTTTTATTATTCTTTTGTTATTATTAAGGATATGTATTACTACATATACAAGATGTTGGCATTCCCACCTTTCCAAAGGAAATCAAGTCTGTCGTTGACAAGTTCTTTGCTTTTAAAATTTATGTCAGTGAGTTCAATCTACAAGAGTTCGACGAAGTTTATGAAATTACTACCATGTCTGACGACCAATATCTTATCTCCGAAATTAAGAAGAAGTTTAATATTGGACAGGTTTGTATAACACTTTTGTAAAACAAAATTTTACTTTATAATATTTGATATATAATAGATTTACAATTTACAATGTATACTTACTATGATTATTTTTGTGATTTGACTTCATTTTTTTTTTTCTATCTATAGGACCAAAACACCAATTACGGCAAGCGCAATATCTTTGAAGTCTATGATGTCGATAACTCTATGCCTTGCTCTTCTGCCAAGCGTATGAATTCAAATGGCAATGGCGGTGATAAGGATTATGAGTGAAGATTCAAGCGTTCGCATTTTGAATAATGAGGCTTACTTTGTTTTCAAGGATAATATTACAAACTTTTATATTAATCTATTTTATTTCTGATGTTATTTACATTATTTCTTTTAAATTAATATGAATGCATCTTTTGTTTTTAATTTTCGTTGTTGTTAAGTTTTGAATTTCACAATAGTGTTTCTTTTAAATCCACCACACATACCACCCCCATTTGTGACATCAACACAAACGATCAGTGATTAGTATTTCAATGGCTTTAAAACTATTGAACTCATCACTATTATTTCCTTTATGCTTAATTGAGCTATTTGACCGGGATTGACAGTAATGTTCGCCATTTCCGTTTTTAAACAAATCAAGAACCTGGACATTATGTGGAGCCATAAACACACCAATCATACCATTTTGAAATCCGGAAACATCGTAACATGCCGAAAATAGGAATTGGAACGATTATATAAGCTAACTAAATGTATCACACACATATGTTTCATTCGTAAACAACTCACTTCTCCCTTCTCCATTATTAACGATCCGAAATCCTTCTCTTTTCCTTGCACTGATACCACCATTTCTTTATACATATCCTGTGATTCATCACATATCGGTCATCACCCTTCAACCATTTGCAAGCATTGCTATCTCTGTCTCACTCTACATATGCACTTTGCTGAAGTCGGAGAATATCGCCGGAGCATTTGGAACTCGCCGGAGTTCGTCGAGTTTACGTCCGAACACGTTCGCATGTAAAAGCAACCCACCAGAGTCCACGGATATACCAGAGACACCTATAGCGGCGGGACAAAGTCGTTGGCGGGATCGGGATCACGTGGACATCATTTCGTTCACTGTTTCGGTATCTTCTTTTAATTTCTTCTATTCCTTCTTATTTATAAATCTTTTCTTTTATTATTTTCTATTAGAATGATTTTTCACTAAAATGATTACCAGTGGTTATAAAATAATAAGAAACAAACATTATGTTGCGGAAGAGTTGGAAATCTTAATAAAACTTCGCTCTCTATCTGTTTGCATCGCCATGGGAAACGGTGGTTATTTTCTGTGATAAAAAACCTTTAAATACCCCGTGAATTTTACTGTTCATTACGTTCCTCTTTTAATATGTAGGAGAATATGTAGGAGAATATCAAAGCAAGCTCTTATGCCAGAATTTAGTAGTTTTTATATTTAACAATTATGAGAAGATCTTATTAAAAAAAATATGCATCTAAATAAACTAATTTTGTAATTATTTAATTTGTCAAAAGTGACGGTGTAAAAGTCTTTTATACACCAATCACTACAGAAAACCAACTTGTATAATATTTGATTCAACCTTTTTTAGTCCACTTTTAACTGTAAGAAAAAAAATTCGTCAATGATAAAAGTTAAGACTATCGGGTATGGTGGCTGTGGGTCTGGGGCCATGAGTTGACACGTGGAAAACAAACCCAAACTCACGCCCATGGGGTATGGTGGGGCTTGGGTTGAGGCCTTGGGTTGAGGTCATGAGTTTGGTTTGACCATTGAAAGCCCGTCATGTCACCTTGCTAGCCCGCCCCATGCCCGGCTTGAAACCCAAGCCCCCGGGGTGGTGGCTTGAGTGTTTTTAGCCAACCCACACCCCAACCCAAGCCCCATACCCCATAGCCTAAATAAAAAATGAAATGGATAAGATTAGTTGATAAATAAAAAATTCGTGTACGTGTCATTTTTGTTACATTGAAGTTTCTCAAATTTTTGTATTAATTGGTGCTGTGTGGATGCAGAAACAGTCGAGTGCATATCAGTTAACCTTTGATTGACCAGGTATAATACTTTCAATTTTTTTCTGTAATATTTATTATTTATTTTTATTTTCAATAGATTGTAATAATTATATAAAACCGTAGTATGAGAAGGTCGAAAAAAGTTATATTCTTATACAAATACAGCTACGTAATGGTTTGCAAATTACTTAGATGATTCATCGGATATTATCGATGAATGACCAATAGATACCACAAATTATAACTTCTATTATTTTATGCTTAGAGACATTCGTCGAGGATATATATGACAAATCACCAGCATATATTTAGAAAATCATAACCTTCATCTTTTTTCGGATAATACCGGCTCTTATAAAGAAAAAGGTATTTTTTCAAGTTTATTGTTTTGAGGTAAATACTTTTTTTAGAAATAACGGAGAAAACGATAAATTTTATAACCGTATTCAGGAAAAAAAACACTCCTCCTTCAAGTTGTATTTTTTATAAATGTCTTATGATTTCTAATGTATTCATGTTTTATTGATTCACATCAACAAATGTTCAGGTGTGGACAAGATGTCAAAGAGATCATATTGTTCACGTGCTTCTTCTAAAGCCGATAGTCGTTTACAAGAAAATGTTAACAGTAAGTCCCCAATTTTGTAGTTTGTTTGTAGTTTTCAGTCAATGTCCCATCCATATATCTTACCTAAACCTGTATTTATACTTTTGTTTACATAGGTCACATTCAAAGAACTCCTCTATCAGATATCTCTAATGGTTGGTTTTAAATTTCTTTATAAGCCGCAAATATATGTTATTTTTTCACTATATATTGTTATTTTTTCACAATTTATGTTTTAAATCTTTCAGTTACATCTCCTGGTGATAGGCGTAAATTACGAAAACAAATAATGCTTAGTAAGAAGTCCAACAACACAACATCATTCAGGAATGTTGGTGTTAATTTACATTGCCAACAAAATTCTTCACAACCTTTAGAAGTTATAAACATATCAGACAATTCAAACCTGACTTCCAGCTTTATAAATGCTTCCAGTTCCTTACATCATTTGTCGCCGGGTATTTGTTTTGTTCTTTATTTCTTTCTCATCTTATAATTTTTTTTTTTTTTTTTTTTGCAAAATTGGCCTACTAATTTTTAGTGTTTTATTTTATTTAGTTTCTGATGTCGCTACCAGTAGCCATTCACTGTTACCTACAAGTGGTCGTTACTCCATACAATCAAGCATCATTAGAAGTACTAATCACTCCATGTTAAGTGGTACATCTTCCTTAACACGATTGTCATCTGGTAAACGCAATCTAAAACACAAGCCACGTGATAAAACTCCTATACCTATGGTCAGTTTGGATTCAGATGATGACTCTTCGGTTGTACGTATTGATCAAGATCCTTTTAAAGGAATCTCTAAAGGTTTGACATTTAATTCAATTATTTTCAATTTGTTACTGCTTTCTTATAAAACTATTATGATCTATAACAATACTTATTTATCAGATTATTTGGATCACAGTGACCAAGTTCTCATATGTGAGATTTGTAGTGCTAAATTGTGGACATCTGAAGGTGGTAAAGGTCGTATCACTTTGGAAAAGCTAACTTATAGTTTGTGCTGCGGTTATGGTAAAGTGGAGCTCCCTGCTTTAAAAGATGCACAACCATGTTATCAAGATTTGTTTCGTTCCACCAGTGACAAAAGCAAGTTTTTCCTAAAAAACATTAGACGATACAATTCTATGTTTTCTTTTACATCGATGCGTGGAAAGGTTGATCACAAAATCAACAAGGGTAACGCTCCATTCATTTATCGAATAAGTGGGCAAAATTACCATTGCATGGGTAGTCTTAGACCAAGTAATGGACAGCAGCCTAAGTTCTCCCAACTATACATATATGATACTGAGAATGAAATTACAAATAGGCAGACAATATTTAGGTAATTTAAATTTAATTATACTATTACTTTATCATTAAAGTACTGAATATAATTCTAATGTTACTCTATTTTCTAATTTATCTCTTTTGATGTTCTCAGCGATTCAACCCAGCCGTCATCGTCTACTGATAAAGACGTTGATGTTCAAATTATTGAATATTTAAGGGATTTATTGGATTCACAAAATATGCTGGTTCAGACATACAGGAAGGTTCGAGACCATTTTCATGGATCCCCTGAAGCTAACCTTAAACTAAGACTTATTTACAAAAGAGATAAAGATGGTCGGACCTACAATTTACCGTCAACTTCTGAAGTTGCTGCGTTGATAGTCGGTGACGTGAATGAGTCTATAGATCATCGCGATATAGTTGTTGAAACTCAATCAGGAGTTTTACAGCGTATTAGTGAGTTGCATCCTTCCTATCTTGCACTTCAATATCCTATACTTTTCCCATATGGTGATGACGGCTATAGGATTGATATTCCCCACAGAGATTTTATGTCCACAAAAAAGAAAATAAAACCAAAGTGTACAATGAGGGAATTCTTTGCATAATCCAAGACAGAACGTATGGGTTTTCATTAATTTTAAATGGAAGAAGATTGTTACAACAATTTTTGGTTGATGCGTACACCATGATTGAAAGTGAAAGACTAAACTACATACGCAGGCAACAAAAGAATCTTCGTTGTGAATCATTTGAAAATCTCAAGAAGCATAAAGAGGGTGGTTCAGATTCATTATCGCAGACCGGGAAGCGCGTTCTTTTACCTTCTTCGTTTACAGGAGGTTCTCGGTTCATGCAGCAAAATTACCTTGATGCAATGGCTTTATGTAAGTGGTATGGCTACCCGGATTTTTTCATAACTATAACCTGTAATCCAAAGTGGCCTCAAGTAAAAAGATTTCTTAAGGATTCAACCATTAAAGCTGAAGATAGGCCTGATATATTATGCCGATTGTTTAAGATGAAGCTCGATTCTTTAACAAAAGATCTAAAGGATTCTAAATTTTTAGGTGATATTAATGCTGGTATGTATTTGTTTATTTTTTTCTTAAACCTTAACGTATTTATTCTAATTTTTATCCCGTTTACCAGTCACCTGATAATTTTCCCCTTTTATTTTGTAGTTGTTTATACAGTTGAATTTCAAAAACGTGGTCTGCCCCATGCTCACATTTGTTTATTCATGAAGGCCAATCACAAACTTCCTACCGTAGATCAGATAGACCCCTTTATTTCTGCTGAGATTCCAGATAAGGATAAGGATGAAGATCCTGAACTTTATTCTCTTGTGACTGATTATATGATTCATGGTCCGTGTGGAAATGCTAATTTGAACTGTCCTTGCATGGTCCGTGTTCAAAAAACTTTCCCAAGAGTTTTACATCTCATACAACAATTGATTCAAATGGCTTTCCGATATATAGAAGAAGAGATACCGGACATACTGTTGTAAAATCCGGGGTCAAATTAGACAACAGAAGTGTTGTTCCATATAACAAAATCCTTTTGAAAAGATATCAAGCACACATCAATGTTGAGTGGTGCAACCAAGCTGGTTCAGTCAAGTATTTGTTCAAGTATATTAATAAAGGCCCTGATAGGGCTACTGCTGTTGTTTATAGTGATGGTGATCAAGGCCAACAAGAGAAACCGAGAGATGAGATCAAGGAATATTATGATTGTAGGTACATATCAGCTTGTGAGGCAACTTGGAGAATATTTTCAAACGAGGTTCATTATAGGTATCCAGTTGTTATGAGGCTGCCATTTCATTTACCTGGTCAACAGAATGTTGTTTATGGTGCAGATGATGACATTGATAATGTTCTAAGTAAGCCTTCTGTTGCTTCTTCAATGTTTATGCAATGGATGAAGTTGAATGAAAAAGATCCGGCTGCTCGAAAGCTGACATATGTTGAGTTACCTACTAAGTATGTTTGGAAACTTGAGAAAAGATGTTGGCAAGTTCGTATAAAATACCAAACTGTTGGAAGGATTCATTCCGTTTCTCCTGCGTTGGGCGAGCCGTGTTTTTTAAGAATTTTACTCAACAAAGTTAAAGGCCCACGATCGTTCGAGGAGATACGAACTGTTAACGGGAAAGTGTTCCCGACTTTTAGAGAAGCATGCTATGCTTTGGGACTATTAGACGATGATAATGAGTACATTGAAGCCATTAAAGAAGCAAGTTTCGAAGGGCATGGTCGATATCTACGTGCTTTATTTGCTACAATGCTTGTGTCAAACACCCTTTCAAGACCAGAAGTCGTATGGGAGAAGACATGGAACTACTTATCTGATGATATTCTATACAAACGACAGAAAGAAACTAATATTTCAGGTTCTTTTCCACACTTTCTATAA
This sequence comes from Helianthus annuus, assembly GCF_002127325.2. Lineage (NCBI taxonomy): Eukaryota > Viridiplantae > Streptophyta > Magnoliopsida > Asterales > Asteraceae > Helianthus > Helianthus annuus. The sequence goes on along the minus strand of NC_035434.2, from coordinate 133,157,865 downwards.
CTAAAAAATGTATAGGATATTTTATTAATTGTATTGTTTTAAATGGCTTTTATTCTTTTTTTTTAGGTTTAGTGCTTCCTGAACATCAATTAAAGAACCTTACATTGTTGGAAGTAGAAAAGTATTTAATTTCAAATGGTTCCACATTACGTAGATTTTCCACTATGCCTTATCCGGATGATGATTCGTTACGTAATGCTACAAATCGGCTAATTAACGAAGAGCTTTCTCATGACGTGACTGAGGCACAAAATGAATTTAATAGACTGCATGAATCTCTTACTGATGAACAACGATGTGTCTTTAACCAAATAATGCTTGCAGTTGATAGCGGAAACGGGGGTATCTTTTTTGTATATGGGTATGGTGGAACTGGGAAAACATTCTTATGGAAGACCTTAGCTTCAGCCGTTCGTTCTAAAGGTGAAATTGTAATAAACGTCGCTTCAAGTGGTATTGCATCCTTACTTCTTTCTCGCGGTAGGACCGCACACTCAAGGTTTCATATACCCATTAATCTAACAGAGGATTCAATGTGTCATATTAAGCCAAAAAGTGATATTGCGAACTTAATTAAGGAGGCAAAGTTGATTATATGGGACGAGGCACCAATGGTCCACAAACATGCCTTTGTGGCTTTAGATAGGTCAATGACAGATGTTTTTTCAGGTGGTACAAGTATACGTTCGGAAGTTCCATTCGGAGGTAAAGTTATCGTTTTTGGTGGTGACTTTAGACAGATTCTTCCAGTTATTCCTAATGGAAGTAGACAGGAAATTGTGAATGCATCCTTGAGCTCATCATATATATGGTCAAAGTGCAAATTGTTAAAGTTGACTAAAAACATGCGACTGACTGTCGGAGCTCAAAATTCGAATATGGAATCAATTAAAAAATTCGCCAAATGGCTACTTGATATTGGTGAAGGAAAAGTTGGTGGTGATAATGATGGTGACGCCCTTATAGAGATACCTGAAGATTTGTTAATCAATGATGTATCTGATCCGATTCAAAGTTTAATTGACTTTGTATATCCTTCGCTAATGGAACAGTTTAAGAATCCCGGTTTTTTTTCAGAACGAGCAATCCTAGCACCTAAAAATGAAGTAGTTCACGACATTAACGACCGGTTGCTAGCGTTATTTCCCGGTGAAGAGAAGGAGTATTTGAGTTCTGACAGTATTTGCCAAACCGAGCAAATGCTTGATCCGTTTCAAGAAAGTTTATACTCTACGGAAAATCTCAATGCTCTTAAGATTTCAGGTTTACCTAATCACAGATTAGTACTAAAAGTTGGAGTTCCGGTAATGCTTCTCAGAAATATCGATCAACAAAACGGCTTATGCAATGGAACTAGACTTCAGATTACTTTTCTTGGTAAACGAGTAATCGAAGCTGAAGTAATATCCGGCGGAAATATTGGATCAAGGGTTTTTATTCCGAGGATTAACATGATACCTTCAGACAAAAAAATCCCTATTCAATTTCAACGCAGACAATTTCCGTTATCCGTATGCTTTGCCATGACCATTAACAAAAGTCAAGGACAGTCATTATCTAGAGTTGGTCTATATCTAAAAGATCCTGTTTTCACGCACGGTCAACTGTATGTTGCGCTATCAAGAGTTAAGACGAGAGATGGTGTGAAGATTTTAATATTCGACGATGAAAGAAAACCAACAAATCAAACTGCCAATGTCGTTTACAAAGAGATTTTTGGCAACTTATGATATATAATTTTTTTTCTTTTGTCCAGTTATATTAATGTTACATGTTGGTTTATTTTGTATTTGTTCAACAAGTTCTTATATTCTTGTGTTTTTATTTTTTTTCAACATTTTTGTCTTAAAGTTTAATGACATAATATGTTACATTCTAATAAAAATACCGGTTTTTTAACTAATAAAATTAAACTACCCGCGAAGTAGTCGCAGGTGATAACCTAGTTGAAACATAAACAAAAAACCACTGGTACTATTTTAACAATTTTTAATTTTAATGGATTGTAATAGTTATTTTCAGCAAATCATAGGGACGAAAAAGATAGTTAACTCTATACGAAGATTAGGTTGGAATAAATTTTCAATTGTAATAGTTATTCTTAGCAAATCAGACTAAAAAAAATAATTAACTCTATTGAAAGATTAGGTTGGAATAGTTTTTTCAAGTAAAAGTAAACCGAGAAAGTGTGTAGTTTTTTATGATATTAAATCAATAACATATATTAATATTGATTTAAAGTGACATAAATCTTATAAGTTAGGCCACTTTATTGGAGATATGAACAATGAAGGTAAGTCGTAATGTTAATAATTTTTTCCATTTTAAAGAAATCATAAACATACACACACTAGGTTATCACCTGCGAACTTCGCGGGTAGAAACATTAACTTTATATTAATCGAACTATGTCATTAAATAAAATAAAAATACATGTTTTCGAACATAATTTTTTTTATAATTGTTTTGAATTGAAAGTTGTAGTCATTGGGTTGCGAGTAAGGTCAGAAACTTCGGGCAAGAACCAGAGACAGAAACTTGCCTCATTGAATGACCCAAGAAACAAAAAAAAAACTTTTATTTTTTATAATAAAATATACGCATGGAGTTGTTCGAACCTACAAAACAAACTCATTTAATTAAATTTAGAAATTAATTAAAAGTTTACATAAGAAAATATAAGCAACAAAAACTTTATTCATTAAATATACATTATATATTTTTTTTAACAATCATGACCAATCGAAATATACCAAATTAGTAACATGGAGATTAATATAGTGTTGATTGTTCCCATTTTCAAATAATCACTTGCTTATTAAAAAAAAATCCATTAACTTTGAAGGCATTAAACTGACTTGCTAATGATATTCATTCATACCTAATACGATACGCTAATCAATAAATAAAACACACACACACTAAAAAACCATTCAAATAATAATGTTGAGTAAATCATTCAAAACTCTATCCAAATGTATGCCATTTGGTAACAAAACATACAACAAAGTGAAACCATCATGCTGCCTCCTGCAATTGAGGTGCCTACATAAAGAGGTACTGCAGAAAACATAGATTAAACTAATCGCTCTTAACACGATACATTTTTCGTATAAAATGAGCGAAACTTAATCTTCCAAGTACCTCGAATGGTTTGCCGGATCGTTCAAAATCCAGTATGTTTAGAGCAACTTCACAGCTCTATGAAACAATCGGCTCTGGATCTTTGGAGAATTCCTCAAGTAGAGATATACACTGGTCATCTACAAAAATGGTTTATTAAGGTCAAAAACATAAAGTTTTTCATAAAAGTGTCCCGAGTCAACCCAACAGAGCCGTTTTGACCCTAAAAACCATATTTGACTACCTACCCAACATAGTCTATTTTCCACCAAATGTTATTAAAAAGTATAGTAGATTTTAGAAGCATGGTTATCTTATATTTTTTGTTTTAAAAAATGTGGCAACTCTCTCTCTCTCTCTCTCATTTTCTTTGTGTTAAATTGTTTTTTTTTTCCTTTTCCTTTCAGTTTTTCGTTCATTATATAATTCAGTTTATAACAACCTCTCATTTTTTATACTTAAATGTGAATCTAATAAGTTATGTTCAAACTTATTTGTCTACAATCAACAAAATCTCATATAACCAGCAATTTCATGCGCAATCAAAGGTGTCACAATCAAACACGGACATCAATAAATCTACACACTTTCTCAAAACATAATCTCTAACATCACTAACCTGTATCAATAATTCAAAACCCTAACTAATGTGTTGTGCACTCACTAATATCTGCTACACACGTCTCACTTATTCATCTTCACAACTTCAAACACATCTTATCTAATACCTTATGCCAATCAACAAAATCTCATATATCAATCAGCAATACAATGCACAATCAAAGACCTCACAATCAATTTCAAACATCAATCAATATACGAAATTTCTCAAGACACAAAGTCTAATATCACTAACCTGATGCGCTACTGCTCAATAATGCGTCGGTGCCATGAAAAACTTCATAACCCTAACTAATGTGTTAACTTGCCAAGGCTCAAGGCTGTATCTTATCCCAATGTTGTTTGTCCGACGCATCGTCACAAATCTAACAACCGAGTCAATCAAACTATTAGCTAAAAAATTAAAATAATGATTGAGTTCAAAATTTAAAATTTAAAATCTGAAAATCAAATCACTAATATCTAATCTCGTAAATCAAGCAAACTTATTAGGAAAGTCTAACCTTGCCAAGCAAAACCAACCGACATGGTACCAATTTCCAGCCATAGCAAGCATATCTCTGTCCAACATAGTTGCAGCCAAAAACTCCGGACCATCCAAAATAAACACCTAATGAATCAAAATAAAAACACATAAACCTTGAATATTACTCAATTTATGACTACTATCCCACAAAACAAAACTTTGTCAACAAATTATACTAACTTATGCAATGGTAAACCATAAAAATAACAAATTAATTTAGATGATTAGCTTTGCAGAAAACCCAAATCGGGAAAGTTTACCTGAATTGTTAACGAAAAAAATCAGACTCAGATTGGGTTACTCAAGCGGATATTAATCACTTGAATAAGATCTGGTATCAAACATAAGAGCACACATGAGTTGATTAACGGAACAAAATGGTGAGGAAAAGAATATACATCAGTTAATCGAATAGAGATCAATTTCCCATAGGATCCCATTCAAGATATATAGATATATAGATATAGATAAAGAAATGTGCAAGATATACCTTTCCTTCAACTTCTCATAGGATCCCATTCAAGAGTTCCTTGTAAGGGAAGGAGTCTGAAAGAAGTTTATCACCAAAAATTACAAAACACAGTTTGAATTAGATATGCAACTCGAGTACAAAAACAATAGTCGAAGACTCGAAGCATTCCTAAAATTACAAATAATATAGTCAAAGCATCTCATAAAAAAACATCAAGATTTCAAAGCATTCAAAATTTTAAATCAAACACAATAATGGTTTACTTCAAAATTTAAATTTAAAATAATGATTGACTTCAAAAATTAAAATTTAAAATCTGAAAATCAAATCACTAATATCCAATCCCATAAATCAAGCAAACTTATTAGGAAAGTCTAACCTTTCAAATTTAAATTCAATTTACAGATTGGAAATTTAAAATCAAACATATTAATGGCAAACTTTCAAATTTAAATTTATATTAATAATAACTGACTTCGAAATTGAAAATTTAAAATCAAGCACAACAATGGTTTACTTCAAAATTTAAATTTCAAATGATGATTGACTTCAAAATTTAAAATTTAAAATCTGAAAATCAAATCACTAATATCCAATCCCGTAAATCAAGCAAAGTTATTAGGAAAGTCTAACATTGTCAAGCAAAACCAACCGGCAATTTCAGTTTTTCGTTCAGTTTATAACAACCTCTCATTTTTTTATACTTAAATGTCAATTTCTAATAAGTTCTGTTCAAACTTATTTATCTACAATCAACAAAAGCTCATATAACCAGCAATTTCATGCGCAATCAAAGGTGTCACAACCAAACACAGACATCAATAAATCTACACACTTTCTCAAAACACAATCTCTAACATGACTAACCTGTATGAATAATTCAAAACCCTAACTAATGTGTTGTGCACTCACTAATATCTGCTACGCACGTCTCACTTATTCATCTTCACAACTTCAAACACATCTTATCTAATACCATATGCCAATCAACAAAATCTCATATATCAATTAGCAATATAATGCACAATCAAAGACCTCACAATCAATTTCAAACATCAATCAATATACAAAATTTCTCAAGATAAAAATTCTAATATCACTAACCTGATGCGCTACTGCTCAATAATGTGTGGGTGCCATGAAAAACTTCATAATCCTAACTAAAGTGTTAACTTGCCAAGGCTCAAGGCTGTATCTCATCCCAATGTTGTTTGTCCGACGCATCGTCACAAATCTAAAAACCGAGTCAACAAACTATTAGCTAAAAAATTAAAATAATGACTGAGTTCAAAATTTAAAATTTAAAATCTAAAAATCAAATCACTAATATCTAATCTCGTAAATCAATCAAACTTATTAGGAAAGTCTAACCTTTGCCAAGCAAAACCAACCGACATGGTACCAATTTCCAGCCATAGCAAGCATATCTCTATCTAACATAGTTGCAGCCAAAAACTCCGGACCATCCAAAATAAACACCTAATGAATCAAAATAAAAACACATAAACCTTGAATATTACTCAATTTATGACTACTATCCCACAAAACAAAACTTTGTCAACAAATTATACTAAGTTATGCAATGGTAAACCATAAAAATAACAAATTAATTTAGATGATTAGCCTTGCAGAAAACCCAAATCGGGAAAGTTTACCTGAATCGTTAACGAAAAAAATCAAACTCAGATTGGGTTACTCAAGCGGAAAATAATCACTGGATTAAGATCGGGTATCAAAAATAAGAGCACACATGAGTTGATGAACGGAACAAAATGGTGAGGAGAAAAATATACATCAGTGAATCGAATAGAGATCAATTTCCCATAGGATCCCATTTAAAATAAATTCAAACACAATAATGGTTTACTTCAAAATTTAAATTTAAAATAATGATTGACTTGAAAATGTAAAATTGAAAATCTGAAAATCAAATCATTAATATCCAATCCCGTAAATCAAGCAAACTTATTAGGAAAGTCTAACCTTTCAAATTTAAATTCAATTTACAGATTCGAAATTTAAAATGAAACACATTAATAGAAAACTTTCAAATTTAAATTTAAAATAATAATTGACTTCGAAATTGAAAATCTAAAATCAAACACAATAATGGTTTACTTCAAAATTTAAATTTAAAATAATGATTGACTTCAAAATTTAAAATTTAAAAATCAAATCACTAAGGAAACATACCAAAAATATAGGATCATATTCCTCAATCACCTTTAACAACGGATGAGAGATGTTTTTAGGATCCATAACTGCAAAGTAAGTAACTACTGTTTTAAAAAATATATAATGGTAATCTATTTATAGAAACAAAGTCTATTTACAGAAACCGAATCATAATTCCGAATACAAAAATCATCTTTAACAACAGTAATCTGTTTACAGAAACAAAAACAACTTTAAAAATGAAATTAAAGGCATCTTTAAAGAATTAACAACTAACTAAATACAAAAATTATAACTAAATGACTCACGATAAATCATACTCAATAATTTTAAGACATTAACATATGGAAGTTGTTCTCCCCACAATAAGGTTGCAAAATCATACGGTATTTCCTATCAATCGAAAAGAAAAACATATAAGTTGCAATAACTTATTGTGTGCACAAAACTGAAAACTTAAGAAACATACCAAAAATATAGAATCATAGTCCCCAATCAACATTAATAACGAAGGAGCGTTATTTTCATGATCCATAACTGCAATGGAAGTAACCACTGTTTTAAAAAAATATAACTGTAATCTATTTATAGAAACAAAGTCTATTTACATAAACCGAATCATAATTTCGAATACAAAAATCATCTTTAACAACACTAATCTATTTATAGAAACAAAAACAACTTTAAAAAGAAATTAAAGACATCTTTAAAGAATTAACAATTAACTAAATACAAAAATTATAACTAAATACAAAAAATTACAACTCACAAAACAAACCATAAGAACTTCAAAAGATAATCACATAAAATTTCAAATTAACAGCTAAAGAAAAAAATAAAAAAGAAAGGCTATACATATCAAAAAACAAACAACAACAACAAAACTGAACTAACTTGTTTTTGGTCGACGAATAATTCGAAAAATATAGGATCATAGTCCTCAATCAACTTTAACAACGAAGGAGCGTTGTTTTCATGATCCATAACTGCAAAGGAAGTAACCACTGTTTTAAAAAAAATATAACGGTAATCTATTTATAGAAACAAAGTCTATTTACTTCAAAATTTAATTTTAAAATAATGATTGACTTTAAAATTTAAAATTTAAAATCTGAAAATCAAATCACTAATATCCAATTCTGTAAATTAAGCAAACTTATTAGGAAAGTCTAACCTTTCAACTTTAAATTCAATTTACAGATTCGAAATTTAAAATCAAACAAATTAATGGAAATATTTCAAATTTAGATTTAAAATAATAATTAACTTCGTAATTGTAAATTTAAAATCAAACAAAATAATGGTTTACTTCAAAATCTAAATTTAAAATAATGATTGATTTCAAAATTTAAAATTTAAAAATCAAATCACTAAGGAAACATACAAAAAATATAGGATCATATTCCTCAATCAACTTTAACAACGAATGAGAGTTGTTTTTAGGATCCATAACTGCAAAGGAAGTACCATTGTTTTAAAAATATATAATGGTAATATATTTATAGAAACAAAGTCTATTTAAAGAAACCGAATCATAACTCCGAATACAAAAATCATCTTTAACAACAGTAATATGTTTATAGAAACAAAAACAACTTTAAAAATGAAATTAAACGCATCTTTAAAGAATTAACAACTAACTAAATACAAAAATTATAACTAAATGACTCACGATAAATCATCATCAATAATTTTAAGACATTGACATATGGAAGTTGTTCTCCCCACAATAAAGTTGCAAAATCATATGGTATTTCCTATCAATCAAAACAAAAAAAAAAAAACATATAAGTTGCAATAACTTATTGTGTGCACAAAACTGAAAACTTAAGAAACATACCAAAAATATAGGATCATAGTCCCCAATCAACTTTAACAACGAAGGAGCGTTGTTTTCATGATCCATAACTGCAATGGAAGTAACCACTGTTTTAAAAAATATAACGGTAATCTATTTATAGAAACAAAGTCTATTTACATAAACCAAATCATAATTTCGAATACAAAAATCATCTTTAACAACACTAATCTATTTATAGAAACAAAAACAACTTTAAAAAGAAATTAAAGACATCTTTAAAGAATTAACAATTAACTAAATACAAAAATTATAACTAAATACAAAAAATTATAACTCACAAAACAAACCATAAGAACTTCAAAAGATAATCATATAAAATTTCAAATTAACACCTAAAGAAAAAAAATAAAAAAGAAAGACTATACATATCAAAAAACAAACAACAACAACAAAACTGAACTAACCTGTTTTTGGTCGACGAACAATTCGAAAAATATAGGATCATAGTCCTCAATCAACTTTAACAACGAAGGAGCGTTATTTTCATGATCCATAACTGCAAAGGAAGTAACCACTGTTTTAAAAAAACTGTAACGGTAATCTATTTATAGAAACAAAGTCTATTTACTTCAAAATTTAAATTTAAAAAAATGATTGACTTCAAAATTTAAAATTTAAAATCTGAAAATCAAATCATTAATATCTAATCCCGTAAATCAAGCAAACTTATTAGGAAAGTCTAACCTTTCAAATTTAAATTCAATTTACAGATTCGAAATTTAAAATTAAACACATTAATGGAAAACTTTCAAATTTAGATTTAAAATAATAAATGACTTCGTAATTGTAAATTTAAAATCAAACAAAATAATGGTTTACTTCAAAATTTAAATTTAAAATAATGATTGATTTTAAAATTTAAAATTTAAAATTTAAAAATCAAATCACTAAGAAAACATACCAAAAATATAGGATCATATTCCTCAATCAACTTTAACAACGAATGAGAGTTGTTTTTAGGATCCATAACTGCAAAGGAAGTACCATTGTTTTAAAAAAATATATAATGGTAATATATTTATAGAAACAAAGTCTATTTACAGAAACCGAATCATAACTCCGAATACAAAAATCATCTTTAACAACAGTAATCTGTTTATAGAAACAAAAACAACTTAAAGAATGAAATTAAAGGCATCTTTAAAGAATTAACAACTAACTAAATACAAAAAATATAACTAAATGACTCACGATAAATCATCATCAATAATTTTAAGACATTGACATAAGGAAGTTGTTCTCTCCACAATAAGGTTGCAAAATCATACGGTATTTCCTATCAATCTAAACAAAAAAAACATATAAGTTGCAATAACTTATTGTGTGCACAAAACTGAAAACTTAAGAAACATACCAAAAATATAGGATCATAGTCCCCAATCAACTTTAACAACGAAGGAGCGTTGTTTTCATGATCCATAACTGCAATGGAAGTAACCATTGTTTAAAAAAATATAACGGTAATCTATTTATAGAAACAAAGTCTATTTACAGAAACCGAATCATAATTTTGAATACAAAAATCATCTTTAACAACACTAATCTATTTATAGAAACAAAAACAAATTTAAAAAGAAATTAAAGACATCTTTAAAGAATTAACAATTAACTAAATACAAAAATTATAACTAAATACAAAAAATTATAACTCACAAAACAAACCATAAGAACTTCAAAAGATAATCACACAAAATTTCAAATTAACACCTAAAGACAAAAATAAAAAAGAAAGACTATACATATCAAAAAACAAACCACACCAACAAAACTGAACTAACCTGTTTTTGGTCGACGAACAATTCGAAAAATATAGGATCATAGTCCTCAATCAACTTTAACAACGATGGAACGTTGTTTTCATGATCTATAACTGCAAAGGAAGTAACCATTGTTTTAAAAAAATATAACGGTAATCTATTTATAGAAACAAAGTCTATTTACAGAAACCGAATCATAATTTCGAATACAAAAATCATCTTTAACAACACTAATCTATTTATAGAAACAAAAACAGATTTAAAAAGAAATCAAAGACATATTTAAAGAATTAAAAACTAATTAAATACAAAAATTATAACTAAATACAAAAAATTATAACTCACAAAACAAACCATAAGAAGTTCAAAAGATAATCACATAAAATTTCAAATTAACGCCTAAAGACAAAAATAAAAAAGAAAGACTATACATATCAAAAAACAAACAACACCAACAAAACTGAACTAACCTAGTTTGGTCGACGAACAATTCGAGTCCAACTGTCACAAAAGATTGAGGGTTTACCATGAGAAAAACAAACCATAAAACATTCAGAACATATGTTATTAATTTTTGAAAAAAAATACCGAACAGAAAGGATAAAATCAAACCTACACAAACTTAAAAAAAAGAAAACAACTATAACATTTTACTAACCTCTGTTGTTTCACGAATGATCGGAGTCTGATTTTATCCAAGATTTAGGGTTCCACATGAAAACAAAATCAACAAAAATCAGTAACTTTGATAAATGTAGATGATGATAATAAAACCTCTGATCTTGATTTTGTTTGCAAAAAAAAACAAAAAGATAAATGTTCAATCGCTTGATTAAAGATACACAATAGATAAACAACAAACTAAAACAACATACCTTCAATTTTTATGATCAGATCTACAAAGTTTAGGACAAAGAAGAAGTTAATAGCATTCGACACAATCTTTATAAAATCAAGTTTCTATAGAATTGAATAACATAAATAAAGCAGATTTAGGATCAATTGTGTAGATTACAATCGTAAAACAAAGAAATCAGAAACAATAAAATCAAAAACATAGAAACATACCTTTGATTGGTTAATAGGATTGATTTGTGTGAAGAAGATGATGTTGCAGAGGTTTGGCTATGGTTTGGAATTGAGGATCTTGGTGGTGGCGATAGGAGAGAGGATGCAACTTAGTTTTTTAGGGTTTGTAAAGTGTGTGCAAGAAGAATGATAAAAAAAAAGGAAATATATACTATGACCCGAATTCAAAAAACCCGACCCAACACATTTCGGATCCCGCCTCTTTTTTTTTTGGAATCGTGAATGTAGAAAGCAAAATGGGATTTCCCTCCTAAACCAAGTTGCCACATCAGCCAAGATGGCCAAATACAAATGCCACCTAGCCCAAATCCATCTCATTTATATATATATATAGATATATCTTTGTATACTACATACATGTGAGGGTTGCACATGACACATATATTGTGTAGATCAGATACAAATAAGTTTTAGCAAAGTTTTAGCATACGAATTATATGAAGTAAATAAAAAATTGCTTGCACGCATTGGCAATTTCATAAATATTCTAAAAAGAGTAATTACGTTATAAAAAAGATATATTAGATTAATGATAATTACGCTACAGTGTACTAGTGGCTTGATTGTATTAGTCTAGTACAATTTTGTTATAGATAAATTATTAATACACTACGACAAAATGAAGTAGAGTAATAAAATTTGGCTACATTTTACAAGTAACGTAATTTTATCACCTTAGCAGGGGCAAACCTAGGTTGTGAGAAGGAGTGGCGGCCGCCCCCTTGAAGAAAAAATATGTGTAATTTTTAAGAAAATCTCGATCATCCCCTTTGAAATTTTGTAATAAACCCTTGAGCTTGGACCCTAAAGATGCGAAACAAAAGAAAATGAAAATAGCACGAGATTTTGAGTCTCGCGTGTCTACCATTTTACCACCAAGGCATCTTGAAAGTGAATCGTATTCCATGAATATGATATCTATCTAGTGTGATGTATGGAATAGTGGAGTGTTGGAGTATTTCTATTGATCGGCCATGTCATATAGGCCCGAATTGGACATCCAATGGCTTCGATTTGAATTATCCGGAGAATGCCTTATATAGATATCCAATATATCAAAAAGATGGACAATCAAACCTATTTCTCTATTCAATAGAAGCCCAAAGAGGTGAATAGGGTCCCAAATAACGATAGATATGTAAAAAGCAGGTCTGATTACGCCTATTCCTAATCCTAAATGGAATGTAACGACGTAGGGATCCACATAGTATCTATTTAGATACGCTCAAATAACCCCTTCTCACAATGAGAATGTATATAACCCTATTCCGGTCTGGTCCGGTATGAAATGAACTAGCGTTCACCGGATTTTAATTCAATTTAAATTGTGTATGAGTTTTGCTTTTATTTTGTTAGATTTTTACTATTTTATTATATCTGGCTTAATTTATTTATTATTAGTTACTTGATTAAATTTAACTATTTACATAATTATTTGTTACAACCTTATTGTGATTATCATAAATAAATATATTCTAAAAGTTATACCAGTAAAAACATTCTAACCAAACATTGGTGGAGGTGGGCGGGAAGGACCACCGGCCAGGGCCCGAGATTCCGAAGGGCACGTTTAAAAAAAAACTGATATATGGCTTAGTGGTTAAGTTCCCCACTTCCAAACTTGAAGGCCCAAGTTCGAGTCATGCTTCCAGTTATATTTTTGAAGGGTTTTTTTAAATCTAAAATTGATGATATTAGTTTTGATTGTGAATTGATTTTGGTGGAGATTATGCTGACAAAAGTAAACCACACTTAGAGAAATAGGAAATGTGTTTGCTACTTTCATTTTTTCTTATTGTATCGTGTTTTTTTATTATGTGATAAACCTTATTTGGCCCGAATCGTTGAACAGACCCGAACTGTTTGGTCTGAGTGAATACTATGATTTCGTGAACAGTTATATAAGAAACTAGTTTACATTTTATATTAGAAACTAGTTTACATTTATATATTTCGTTAAAGCCGAAGGGCACATTTTTTCGAGATTGAACAGGGCACACAAATTCTTAAAGCCGGCCATAGGTGTTTCATACAACCATTAGATATTAGTGACACTTCAAAAAAGTTCATTAAAAATGAGATTGTTCTTTCCCATTAATAAACCAATAAATTATAATTTGTTTAGCATTCGAAAAGATGAGACATAAAGAAACGTTTATACAGGTACTAAAATTGGCAGTGAATATGGTACCTGTTCGGTACCAAAAATACTTGTACCAAAAAACGGAGAAAAATGGTACCGTTACTGAATATACCGGTACAGTACGATACCGGTATAAAAAAACGGAGAAAACGAATACCGCTACCGAATATACCCAATACAGTACGGTACTTGTACCAAATCCTTATCCCTGACTAAAACGAGGTTGTTTTACAAAACTTTCAAGATACGAGTTTTGAATACAAACTATAATATTGAATTGGTCTTAATAGTTTTGATTACAAACTATGATATTGAATTGCATCATATAGTTATTTTACTATTGAGTAGTTAATGTCGACTAGAAACATTGAGTATTTGAATACTTACGAATTATGAGTTATAAGTTAAGATTGAGCCCAATCACTAATGTGATTATGTGAAATCCGTGTTAAATACTTAAATTTAAAGTGAATATGGGATAATAATATATTGAGATATATTATTGAGTTATTGACTTAAATGAGAATCATGGTAAGAATTTCCTTTTCCGTTTCGATCTGAACCGAAAAATATTATTATTTAACAATAGACAGAAGACCCTTGGAAAATTTCCGCCCCCATGAAAAAATTTCCTGGGTCCACCACTATACTTTAGTACAATTTTTTTTTAGGATAATTATTTGCTGAATAAAGTAATTATTGAAAATGTGACATCGTCTTCGTTTTCTTTACTTCCTAGACTTCGCACGTTAAGTATTATTTGTATCGGATCCCACCATATATGTATTTATGTGTTAATGTATGTATATATATCACTTTTTTAAATGAATGTTAATTGCATAATGATTCATAATCTCACTAAATGATGATTTAGCATTCCAAGTTGTGGCTAAACTACTCGTTGGATGCACATAGTTTCCCATTTGCCCCAATACAGAAGTTGAATATTGTTTTCTATGCTATAATTGTTTGTTTTATTTGGTTAATCTAGATCACTTTTGAAGCTAAAATAATATATACTATGGCTTTTAGCTGGCCTAAACTTAATTATTGGTCTATTTTTTATTAAGTAAATTAATTAAAAGTATTGACATTTTGATCCTGGATGTGTAAGTTGCTAACCATGAAGTAGGGGCGTTTTTGTCTTTTTGCTCATATTTCTTACATATGATGCTTCACGAGTATGTTTTTTTAGTGGAATAACATGGTGCCACATTGTGTGAATCGTTTGATTATTTCTCATAATACCGATCACGGATACAAAACTGAAGATACGGGCTCATGAATCATGATATAGGTCTTTCAACTTGAGTATTTTAAAAAAAACATGTAATTGGAGCTATTTGTGAAAAAAACCCCTAATAATTAATGGCATCTGATCTAGCATTTGTTTTCGTTACATTAGAGTACCCATATCAATGGCCAACGGGTATCTACTTGGCAATGACGGACAAATGAAACCGGACCTGGCCCAGTGGCGGATCCAGAAATTTTTTTCAATGGGTTCGCTGTTTTTAGATGCTCCAATTTTAAAGGAGCGGACAAAAACATTTTCGGGTCGTTCGACGGTTCTGGTCGGGTAAGCTTCATCACATAATAAAAAATACGATACATTAATAAAAAGGGGAAAGTGAATATGTGGCTGTTACACATCTAAGCTTAGATGCGAAACCCTGAAAACTACGTAGTTTTGTTGAAAATCCTTAAAACCTGATCCTCTTTCTTAATATGCGTCGCCTATTGATAAGATTAGTATGAAATCGATTGGGTTCTTGCTGCTTTTTTCTAGCGATTTCAAATTAATTAATTTTGTAACATATCAGTTATTTAAGTTCTATGGATTGTTTTAAAATAATAGGTATACATTGTACAATCCATCAAACTTTAACATAAATGAATCCATCCTTTTATGCTTATTATGAAATAATAATATTATTATTTTGAAATGAATTTTATCAACCTAAAGAGTCAGATTAATCAACATAAAAAGGTTTTAAAGTAATAAATTAATCATATGAATTATAATGTAGACTTAAAAAATGTTTTGACGGCGGCTTAGTTGGAAAAAGAAAAAAAAAGGCTGTGAACAGTCCCTTTTGCTATTGGCCGTTTGAATCTCAATACAAGAAAAATAGAAAAGAACATGGAGCCCCTCTTGGTAAATTGTGAAGACAAAAAAATAACTAAAAGAATACAAGGTCTGAGAATCGAACAGCTGACAATTCCTTTAAAACTCAAAGCCTTTACCGCTTGCTCAATGTTTCATTTTGTGAATGGGTTCACTGCATAATTTATTTATGGGTTCACTCCCTATTTCGTATATACAGTTGCTATTAAAAATTTAAAATACCGTGGGTTCGCGTGAACCCGCTCCGCTCTATGTAAATCCGCCCCTGCCTGGCCCGATGTGGAGCTTGTCTGCTTGTGTGGTCCGGAAGGGGAGTCCGGATTCCGGGACTTGGTTTCGGATGAAGAGGTGGGCCCTCCCTTTAATAAATTAGTTGGGGGGGGGGGGTACATGCACCAATCAGTCTCTGTCCCGATTGTTTGAGTGTTATGTGTCTTAGGTCCAAGGCTTGATACAAAATACAATCGAGTCGGGGTCTCACTGGAAACAGCCTCTCTATTCCTACGTGGTAGAGGTAAGGTTGTCTACATCTACCCTCCCCAGACCCTACCTTATCTATTGGTGGGATTTACTGAGTATGATTATGATGATGATTGGTGGTGGTGGTGGGGGGGGGGTTATGGAGGTTTGTTGATGTGAAAAAAATGGGTATTTTTTATTAAGTTTGGAACTGATGTGACGTTGAGATGGAGGTTTCTGGGGTTTGTTAATGTGGACGCACTGAAAATCACTTATGATCATAGATAGAAAGCTTTTAACGAGTGTTGGTGATGGTAGCGTTATTGACTATTTTATATGATTGAGATTTATATAAGATGAAACATATGTCGGTTACACTTAACACAAATTAGTAGGTGTGGAATGGATGCTTGTATAACTAAAGCTATGTGTGATAAGCATTATAGGGGTGTGAAGGAGCTTGATAATGCCCTCAACACCGCCCCCCCTGTGTATTATAGAGACATTGAGAGGGAGAGACATTTTTAGTATAATGCCCAATAGAAAGAAAACAAAACGGAAAATAATGATTGAAAGGGTCATTAAAAAGCGCTAATCATTACACATTTTTTAAAAAGATGTTATGATGCTAATGTGATGGAAAATGCTCATTATAACCATTCTGTATGGTGTAATATAAATATTAGACACAATGAATGTCAAGGCTTAAAAGATTCAATCATTAAAGTTCACTGATACCAACTCAATTTTGGTCTTTACCCTAAGCCAACCTTGATAAAGTTTACCTTCCTTATTGATATAATTAATATTTTTACAAAGTCAACATTATACTCGGTAATGCGTTAGTTTGTGTAAGTAAGTCAAGCCTGGGTGTTGGTCAACGTTAGGCATTTGTACAAGCACAACTTTTGGAATGGTAGTGTTGATCTTTCAAAGCAAACCTTACAAGCGCCTACGATGATGATCGTCCACTAAAGACATGTATTACTCTAGGTAAATCCTGTATTGGTCGTTGATAGGGGAGACGTTGGGTTTATAAGGAGTGATCCACCTCAAATATCACCAACGCATTTTGGACACATTGGTTGTGGATCCCATTAGAACATTACAGTTAAGCATGCTAGCTGGGAGTAGTATCAGGAAAGGGGGGCTCCTGGGAAGACTCTACTCGGTTTTACACTCATTGGGTGGAGAAGTCCGGATGAGAGGTGCGTAGAAGTTAGAACCAGATTACAATCGAAGAAGGTGGTGGACCCATTTTCAAGACAAAAACTGCAATTATATATTTATATTATATATATATGTATATATTATAAACGACCCAAAAGAAAAACCTATTTACCTACTAAATTCTGAACGGGACAGGTCTGCTGAAGACCCAAAATTTAAACCCACTAAAAGTGATTATTCACTAGGATGTAGGCGCTTAAAAACCAACAACAACACCGACATTTTAGGTTTTTTGGGTGACGATTAGTCAATTGACGGACGACATCATCAATTCATCACATCAACGTTTGACAACAATCTTGCATTCTTGCTTACAACGGTCGACGTTTCAGGTTTGATACCAGCCTACAATGAATTTCAATGTAAAATTCTACCTAGGGTTAAGTCTTATGGGTTTGCATTCTTGCTTCACAGTCACTAATCAAGTATGGAATTGCGAATTAGTACATAAAATTTAGATTTTTGATGCATTGCTTGATGAATGATGGTTTCTTCCATCTTTGATTGTGTGCTTTGAATGTTTAAAGATTGAAAGTTAAAACTTTGATGTTTAGATTTAGAATTAGATGTTTAAACTTTAAGTATGGTTTGGTTGTGTATTGATTTTGGTTAAAACTTTGTTGTTGTTTAGACTTTTGGAAGATGAAACTTACATATTTTAAACTTTGAATTTTTTTGTCTAGAAATTATGCCTCAAAGTCCCAAATACAAATATCTATTCTGTAGTGAAAAACGTAAAAGAAGAAACTATAGGAAGAAATAGCAAAGGCTTGCAAAGGGCATATTGTTAGCCCTTTTGATGCTTTAACTTAAAGAGGAAGCTAAAGAAGAATCGGCAGTTGATGCTAATGAACTTTATTTGGAGTTGAAGTTGATTGAGACATTCTTACCGAGTGACGTTGTTAGCCCTTTTGATGCTTTAAACAATTTCACGCGGCTCGGTCATTTTCCTAATGCTATAAATGTATATCAAGTGCTTTTGACAATTCTGGTTACGTTGCATTGACAGAAAGAAACTTTTCAAACTTGAAGTTGTTAAAGTCTTATTTGCGATCGACAATGTCCTAAGAAAGATTTAATGGGTCGGCGATGATATCTATTGAAAACGAAATGTTAGAAGGTATGGAATACAAAGACTTGATCGAGAGCTTTGCTTCCAAAAACTCTTGATCGAGAGCCTTGCTTCCAAAAACTCTAGGAGAGCCTCACGATTTGTTTAAGTTAGTTCGTTCATTTTGCTACCCTACTATTGTTTATTTTATTTTATAACAATTAATCAATTATCGTCGTATTGTGGTTTTCAGATATATAATTGATAAGTTTATATTATAGGGAGGGGACCTAATTTTTTTTGTCTCACGCAAGATCCAAAAGTTTTTTTTATCATTTTTGGAGACGGTATCATTCTCGAGGACAAATCTGAAGCAAGAAATAACCCTACATTCGTCACAGTCAAGAGTTTTTGACATAATCTTTATAGCCGACATTGAAGTTTGCAAATTGTGCTTTGTAATTTGATTGCCCTCCTTAAAGTCAATAAAGGAATCGGTACACTTAGCATCAATCATCTTTTTGTAATGGGCACATATAAAGGAACCCTTGTTTCCCATGCCTCTTTTAATAACATTATGGGAGCATCCATCACTCAGTCTCAACACTAGGAAACCATTGTTCATCCACATTGTAGAAAACCACAAATCATAAACCATGTGAAAACCAATATTTTTTTTAAAAAAAGAACCAGATTTATTATTTAACCGGCTGTTTTTTATTGATATGATCAGTTTAAAAAAAAAATAGCTACAATAGTTTCGGTGACAGATTATGACGGCTAATCTGACATTGCAACTAAGACGTATTTTCCAACAGGTTACCGAAGTGTATTTTCATTTGGTCACACACATTTTTCTAGTAGTTTTTGCAAAGTTGGCGAAACATGAAAACCGAAATAAACGATAAATAGAGCCTAAAGTATTAATAAATCAGTAACTAAAATAATAATAGAAGAATAAAAAAAATCAAATTTGGGTCCAACCATCAACTTGGTTTTTTGTTCAACCGTTGGAGTCAAACTAATCGACACAAATGAAGACGGTTCAAAAGTACCCTATCAGAACAGCTGTATAAACGGTTACATGTCTATCATCATGTCCAGTTATAAGAACACTAATGAACAGGAAAAAAAACAAGAAAGAAAAGGTAAGTTAGAGGTGGACGGACAACAAGCTGCGCCGCCAATGTGATAGTTAAAAGATAATAGTAGAATAAAAACCCGTTCTCTATTAGTAATGGCCAATGTGATACTCATATCTAGTTGATCATTAATAATAGAAAAATACGACTATTGATGATCTTGAAATTCTATGGGACATGAGGTGATTGCGATGGTATCTACTGCTTATGACGTTGGTCTGTCTTTAAGTGTAGTTGGTAAGGTTCTCCAATTTGAATACTCTCTACTTTCCGTTATTTTTGTGATTAAATTATTACAATTATTCCTTAAGTTAAAGTTGTATTCATTAATTTATCATCATAAGGAATAAAATACCAGTACGGTAATATAATAAGTTTCTAACATAACCGTACAAATGGTACGACATAAAAAAATGTCAAAAATTGTTTGATTATGCATGTTACAATAACATGTTTAACCTTTATAATTTATTATGTCATGTTCGGGTTATACTAAAATCACACAAATTGACCTAATTAAAAGTTAAAATTAGGAAAAAAAATTATAGATTATATGTGTATGCGTCAACATGATCAATCAGTTTACAACTCAGTTATAATATGATTAGAACCTATTATATAACTTGTTAACGTATTTGATCTTATAGGTAAACGCCTTACATGAACCTTTTAAGTATTTATAACATGATTACAACCTATATCCTATAGATAGATGCGTTACATGAACCCTTTTAGGTTAAGCGATTAAGTGCGAATTTTATGAATAAACATGTGTCGTCGTTTTGTTTACTATCAATTAGCAACATAAACATGTGTCGTGTTCAGAGCCGTCCCCAAAAACTCTAAAAAAAATTAGGCATCGGGTGACAAAAAAATTTGGGCCTAAAATTGTGATTGGGGAAATAAATTAAGAAAAAAAAAAAAAAACCTTGGTGGTGGAGTCAAGACTTGAACTTCAGAGTTTTACATTAATATGAGATGGTTTTTCCACTACACCACCAACACTTTTTTTGCATAATGAGTAGATGCATATACTAAATATATAATTAAGTATATATATAAAAGCTTATAGAAACCTTTCGGGCCCTTTAAAAATTTGGGCCTCGAGCGACATCACGGGTTGGCCGACCCAAGAGCCGGCTCTGGTCGTGTTTTTATTTACTTATATACTATCAACTAGCAACATGCGGGTGCGTTCTTTGTATGTGTACTATGCTTATTTGTTTGTTTATGCAATTGTGGGTTGTATGTTTGGCTGATTTGGTTGTAACTTAATCTGGTATTTAAGTGTTGTTTTTTTGTGAGTAGCTTCAATTCGAAACCACATTTTCTTTCACGTCCATCATTTTCTCTCTACTTCCTCCTACCACTACCACCCTGTTGGCACATTTTGTGTGTTTGTTACTATGCGAATAGGCTAGGTAGAGAGTGTGTTGAATATTGTATAGTTAAGATGTATGTATAGTAGAATAGGAAATCATGACATGAACCAACACAGGAGTCATACGCACGTAGAACTCGTACACACGTACGAGTCGTACGTTCGTAGTGATGCGTTGGGAATGTCTATATGTAGTAGTGTCATGCGCTTTGTGTCACAAGTTTGACATTTTAGGAATTGGATCACTTGATTACTCGTGGAGCTTAAACGATGTATACTCTTTCGGTAGCTAATAAAAATATGTTGTTGACTAAACGTTATGCTGCCGAAATTGTGTTAAATGTCCAAACTTCCGTCTAAACAACATCCGTGAAGTTTAAAGATCCTATCACTAGGAACCTGCAGTGGTATCAGAGCTATGATACCGATTAAATTGATCTAATTGTTGCTTGAATCACCTGCGCTCGTAATTAAAGTGTTTTAGACGTTAAAAAACAAGGTGCCGACATGTTAATGTCAAAACTGGAGATCAATTGATGGTCATAATGTCAAATTGAAGATAGGATTGTGTTTAGAACTGATTTTCGCACCTGTCTATGGTGGTTTTATCATCTAATTATCAGAAATGAATATTTTAGATCAAAAAAAATTCTTAACAACGTGTTTGAGCGCATGAGTGGTACGCACGTAGGACCATGAAACATATGAGTGGTGAGTGGTATGCATGCATGAGTGTTACGCGCTCACAAGTGATACGCTAAAAAGGACATGGAAATTAGGGATGAGATCGGTACGATACCGGTATCGTACCGGTACCGATACCGTAAATGCCGTTACCGAAATTGAGTAAATATGGATACCGATTACCGTACCGTATTTATAGATTCGGTACCGGTACGGTACCGGTATCGGTACCAGTGTTTCGGTACTTTACCACATTGGTACCGCTTTGGTGTCATCCGTTGTTTTACCTAAAAAAATATCATGTGCAACCCATCCATCCATTATTAACTGGACTAGAGAAATATATAGAGTAATGTAAAAAAAAGGTAAACATATTAAACATCCATGGGTTCGACTTTTACCCAATTCCGAGTCACCATCAAGTTTAACAAAAAGGGTTTCTTCAACAATAGTGTCGTCTCCTTACACAACCAAACACAAAGATATTAAAAATCTAAAAATAAGAAAAGATATATTGATAATTTATAACCAAACTATTAAAAAATTAACTTACTTCAATGGATTCCATGCTTTTTACCGATGATTATTAAATTCGGTATTAATACCGGTATTTACCGAAAAATACCGGTACCGATACCGTTTTTTACCGATATCGAATTTCGAAAAATCTAGTACCGATACCGGTACCGTTTATGATCGGTGCGGTACGGCATCGGTACGGTACCGGTACGGTACCGGTATTTCGGTAAAAAATCTCATCCCTAATGGAAATTCCGAAATAAAGAACCAAGTAAATTTGTTTTTATAATCGTATTGAGTAGACGGGTGTATAGGAAAAATATGGTGATAGTAATTTTTTCCAAAAATTTTAGCATCAAATACGGTTTGTTCGGGACACGGTGGAGTATTCAGAGAGAGAGGGAGAGAGAAGAGTTGAGGATAATGAAACCACAATGTGTTAATGATAGTAGCGTAGTCACTGAGATCAAACTGAATGAAGTGACTATTATGGACCAAAACAACGAAGTCAAATATTTCGCAAGTTAAGAATTAGAAAGTATAGGTCAGAATTTGCCAAAAATGAAAGGGAATAAAAATTTCATGTCAAATATTGAAATTTTGATTTTTTTTGGAAATACAAAGAGAGAATATGATATGATAGATGAGATGCAACAGTTTTCGGGTGGTTCTGACTCAAATTGTTTGGTAATGCATAATATCTCGTATTTTTCATTTTGGAAACAAATTGAAATCTCAGTCTTCATGAAAGCTGGTTTGCAGAGTATATCAGGGGTTCTTTACTGAATGTCAGTTTTCAGAGGAGCTTTCAATCTCTGGAGATCATTGGTAAAAAAAATGCGAGGGGCTTGATCATGGCGGCTCTAACTGGAAAAGACTACATATTGGATTTTTCAGTAGGTGAGTTATTTTTTGAACTAATCATCAGGAAATAATGATGTTTGAATATTACGTTGCTTACCACTATTCATGGTGAAGACTACAAATTGATTTTTTAAAGAACGTTTATCTATATACTTTAAAGATCACAGTGTATTACCAGATGATTTTGATCTAGCGAAGGTTTGCTGATTGTGGAGATTACCGTTTCAACTGATCAATCATTGATGTTGATGGAGCATAACGTTGATTTCGGAATACGAGATTTCAGTTTTTCGTGAGTATTGCATATTTTAAATTGATCATTGAGGTATTCGAAGTTTCTATCAAATGCCAGTTGGGATTTTGTAAATTAGTGGATCGAGCAAGGAGTGTATTAAAACCAAACTCGGATGTGGTTAATGTCGAAATGAAGAAGTTGCATTATTTTATTTCAAGTTTGTCAATTTGCATGAAGATTGCAGTTTAGCAAGTCAGAGGATTGTGTCAGGAACCGTGTAGATGCAAACCCGGAGCATCAATCAAGGGGGAATTTGTTGACACGTAGTCTACGACATCAACAAATGGTTGATTGAAGTTGTAGCATATTCAACATGACTTTCATATTTGAAGTTCAAGTTTCACCAAGAACAGACAAGGGGGAATATGTTGGTGCATTTTGTGTGTCCTTACTGCGAAACATGCTAAATAGAGTGTGTGTGGAATGTTGTATAGTTAAGATGTGTGGGTAGTTGAATATGAGCACATGACAAACCAACGCAAGAGTCCTACGCACATAGAACTCGTACGCACGTACGAGTTCTATGCTCGTAGTGATGCTCTAGGGAATGTATACAGATAGTAGTGTCATGCGCTTTGTGTCACAAGTTTGGCATTTTAGGTGTCACACCCTGACCCGCAGCGGATTAGGTGACCGAGGCATAATGATTGTTCATAGCTTATGACAACTAATTAAAAGTTAAATATTTTTAATATTCAAATTAAACAAATGTCACAATACCAAATAACAATTCTAATAATTGAACAAATCAAAACATGGCATAAAGTAAATCCGGTTTATTTTCTAAGGCATTATCCCTATGTGTCATCATGAACTCTTTAAACTTGTTTACCTTTATCATGTGTAAAAATAGGTTTTGGGTCAACATAAGTTGGTGAGTAAATCTAATGTTTGAATAAAATTTTTTTGTTTATTTATTTAAGAGTGTTAACATGCGATTCAGTGGTAATTAAATGATAAAACTGAATAATACCAATAACTGGATAACCACAACCAAACAACCAACATGATGGTAAGATAATATGAAACTACAGTAAATCTAATAAATGCGATAAATATGATAATGCGGTAAATGTGAGACTTAAGCTCACCGACGAGCGAATCTAAATGTTGCGGCGATACTAGGCTACAACCCATGGCTGTGGGGAACCTAGTCAGACAATGGACTCATGTGAATAATGATTAGCGATACAAACTGTAAACAAAACTACAACTACCACATAATTATACATTGAACTTTGCATGTATTTGAATAATGAAAAACTCGAAGTAACGAAATAATGCGGAAATGACACATAATACCCCAAAACATTTAAGTTGTAAAAAGAAGAATTAGGAAAGATGTACTCATGGGCTGCGTTTTCATTCCTTAATTAATCGCACGAACAAGAGAAATCCAAAATGACAAAATTATCCTAAAGACAATAAATACAAAAAAAAAAAAAAAAAAACTAAACAATCAACAAAAATATAGTAAACTTTAAATCCTATGATTTTGGAATTTTTTAATGAAAACTATATTTATTAATTATTTAGTTTTTATTATTCGCAAGGTACGTCTTATGTGACGACTATATACCTTTGCGAAAATATAAAATTACTAAGTGAAAATTAAAAGACAATTAAACTGTGGAATTTATAAAATATTTTGGTAAATTATACGTTTGTAGAAAATAAGTTGTTTAATGTATTTCTTTTATATATGTATATATATAATTTTCTGATTAAAATAGTGAATTTACTTATTATTTGATTTATAAGAAATAAAAGGTTTAGTTCTATAAAAATAAAACTAATAGTGTGATACATTATAAATCTCATTTACAATATTTAACAGGTTTATAAAATTATGGTTATAAAAAAACTAATTAGGATTAAATAAAACAATTAATATGAAAAAAATATAAAAATAACAAAAAGGCACGGGAGATTGGGATCGAACCAGCGCCCCTGCGGTATTTTCGTGACTTACCCAAACTACTAACCCATTGGACCAGTGCGCCTTTTTGTGTTTCATATGATCCTGTGATCTTGTAATGTGAACTCGGAAGCATATCCTCTTCCCAATCAAACCCAAATCAGAACCTTAACCCTTTTACTCCAAAAATCTCAATGACACAGATGTTATTACTTGAAATTTATATAGGGCTTTTGATCTACTATAAAAACCAAATAGAAGGATGCTTAGTGAACTTACGACAAGCGGAGTTTTGGTGGGTTTCGACAAGCTCCGACGAGGGTGTACTCCGGCAAATGTTGCAGACGAGATTTAGAGTGTTTCGAGTGGGTTGTTTGGAGGTAAACGATTAGAGGGGGTTTAGGGTTATTATTTATAATGAATTTGACATACTAACAAGTCTATATCGCAATTTGATCGGGTTTTAAATTTTTGTCGTATTAGAAGATTTGGGTTCATAATACAACGATATTCGATGATTATAAGGTGCAATATGGTTCGGTTTAATGCCTGGGTTCATTTTTTATGTACATGGAAACAAGATCTCGCAAATTGTGCGAAGAACAGAGGAGATCTGAATGTTCATCGCTGCTCCTTGGGCGGCAAGTTAAATTTAAAAGAAAGAACGAGTTTTAGGTTAAAAGGAAAAAGGGTGAGGAGATGTCAACAAACTAGGCAGTGGTTTACAAAATTAAATAACAATAAATAAATATAATTCCATCTTTATTTATTACGCGGAAAAATCTGGTTTACAAAATGAGTCGGGTTTTTATACAATATGTTTTTCACGGATGTTACATTAGCTTTGGATCACTTGATCACTCACGGTGCTTAAACGATGTATACTCTCTTGGTAGCTAATAAAAATATGTTGTTACTAAACATTATGCTGCCAAAATTGTGTTAGATGTCCAAATTTCTGTCAAAACACCGTGCGTAAAGTTTAAAGATCCTAGCACTAGGAATCTGCATGGTAGGCGCCACGACCTCCATTTTTCCCGGTTGTTCTATTTTCTAGTATGCATTGGATTGGTTTGTTGCGTACTTTTTAGCTTGGTTACTTTAATCAAATAAATTAATGGCTTTGTGTTGTGTTTTGTTTTGGTTTCTGATGTTTGGGTTTTTTTTGGTATGGTGGTCTCTTCGACCGGCTTTATTATTAGTTTATTTTGGCTTTGTTTTTTAGATGTTTTTTTTTCAGTTGGGTGTTTTGATGTAGATGTATGTGGGTTTGTGTTGTCTTTGTTATTCCCGTTGGGTGTTTTGATGTAGATGTATGGGTGTCTTTTTAGTCGGTTTGTTTACCTGCGAGGCCTAATTGGTTTGTTTACGGTTTGTTTTTTATGCATTTGAGGCTTGTTTCAGTCTGATTCACTTGCTTTATGAGTCGAGTTTGATCGAGATTGCAGCTGGGTGCTTATCTCAAACTCGATTTCGATGAAGATGATACATGGTTGCTCATCCGAGATTTTTTTTTGGGCAACAAGTATTTTTTATGTCTTAAAGACATTTTGTGATTAATGCATGTTCATTATGTCTCGATGAAGATGTTTGGATCGTCATCTGACAGCGTGGCTTTGATGGTACTTCAGTTTTGGCTTGGCATTGTTTTGTTGCAGCCGACTGAAGGTTCTAAGCTTGGTTGTTTTGTTTTGTCATTCCGGTTATGGTTGTGAGAACATTCGTTGTAATATACATATTACCATTTAGCTACATTTTGTGGCTATAGAATGGTGTTGATATGTATGTCCATATTCGGATTGTTTGTGTACTTTTGTATACTATCAATTAGCAACATGTGGGTGCATTCTTTGTATGTACACTATGCTTATTTGTTTTTTTATGCAATTGTGGGTTGTATGTTTGGCTAATCTGGTTATAACTTGATTTGGCATTTGAGTGTTGTTTTTTGGTGAGTAGCGTCATTTTGAAGCTGCGGGTTGTCTCATTGACTAAATGTGTGTCACACCCTGGCTTTGCGGAAGCGTGGTTAATTTGTGTGACCTCTTAATACCATAGCTTAATCATAACAAAGCTATATGAATTTAAAAACCATGCAAGTCATCCATTAAGTTTTTGAAAACATCATACAGTACCATTGTTTTTAACATGCAACCATAACCTTGTTCAGTAACATTACAACTTATAACAAAACATAAACGTGATTTAGGGATTGTGTCTTGTCCAGGTAAGAGACACAACCCTAAACCCTGATGACTTCATGACCAGTGCAGCGGAAAACGTTCCATACCGTGCCAGATCCGTTTAATTTCCTGAAATACATGTGAGTTGAAAAATCAACAATAATGTTGAGCGAGTTCACGTGTAGGTGAGTATGTAAAACATTTGTGAGTATAAAAATAGTTGTGGTATGTAGCAGTGTAAGAGGACTTGTGATCATCAATGGTTTGCAAGGCCACTGACATATGTGAAGTGCAAATAGGGAGACTCAAACCTAGCAGATTTCGCCACGGCAAAGTATGTGGACAAAGTCACCCCACGGTCCGTTTCTAGTTTGGCCGGGGGCTGGGCTCGCTACACCCAGATAGATCTACCGCTCCTGTCCCTCGGTCCCACCATGAGGACTAATGGCCCCATGTTGTTCCTATCCACTCACATGATCGTATAACACCTCCTTACGTTAAACATACCGTTGTAAAGTACTCGTAAATCATAGTAACATGTATTTCACCCCCGCAGTTAAGTAAACTGAAAACAGTTAGAGAAAAGGGGGACATGAACTCACAGTGAATGCGTATCTCTACCAAGTAATCCGAATATCCGAAGCTGTGCAACGACCTACAGGTGCTAATTCTATTAGACGGATGGCCGTGTCTTAGCTTTATAACTTACATTTTTAGGAGACGGTTAGACAACCGTTTCGTGTACATACTTGGTATTTTACCTTCCTTCCCAAGGATGGGGGATTTAAATACATGTGTATTTATACTATCTCATTAAGTCCCACTTAATATATTTTTATTTCTCTTTCCAAAATATAATTATTTTTCTCAAAAATAATATATTTTCTCTTTACATAATACTTTCCAAAATAATACGTTGACAACATACGCGTTTGTGAATATTTCCGTAATAAGCGTAAGTTACGTTTTAATGATTAGGTGGTAATAGAAATTACCGTTGTAACTTTTATGCTTGTCGTATAAGCGTTTGTATTATTTTGGGTTTGACAAGTTAATAAATATTATTTTTACTCTAAAAATAATATTTATACATTTTCACAAAATAATCATAAACAGTGTTGTGAAAAATATATTTATCGAATAAATATTCATCACGTTTATTTTTGTGAAAATTCCACCTCCGATTATTTAATAAATAAAGTCATGGCGAAATATAGTTTGAAAACATTTCAAAATAGTTTAACACTTGTAAATAATCCTAAGTGTTATATTTTTAGAAAATTTCGCCAGAGTTTCCCCTGTAACTGGAGGTGGCCACGCTTTCAAGCGTATCATTTTCTTTTACAAAATCATTTCAACAATTCTTCAAATCAACCAAATCAATTTCCAATACTTCAAACTAGTTTCAACACATTAAACTTGTAGACTAGTATGTAATATCACATTATTACATGAACTTGTAATTTTTCTAAAAACTATTGTGTAGATCTCGTTATATTTAGTGGATCTATGTATAAAATAGCTTAGTCTTGCAAAAACCCCGTTTTTGGAACAAATCACTCTTTACAACTTCCGACAATTTTTATAAAAATTGTTATTTCGTCGGGTCCTTCGTTTCACAAGTGTTTTTACACTTGTAGTTTATAGAAATCATCTTTTATTAACATGTTATCCACTTTTATAAAACATGATTTTCTCAACACCCGGTTCTACGAATATACCACTTGTACATACGTAGATCGGCTTGTTTTAAATACTATTTTTCATGTTAAAACACTTTTACACAAGTTCATGTTTCCCGTGTGGTGGAGTTTCACCTTTTAACCCTTGTACCGCTAGAAACAAGTGTATGTCAAGATTCGGGATCTTAACAAAGTCGGGTTAAACGATGATAAGAGCCACCACACCATAGATCGGGCCATAATAACCAACATATTCAAATACTACAACTTTTACACGCGACATGACCTTTTATCCAACGATTTTCATGTTTTAGAAAGCTTTTTAGATTCGAATGATGGGTTACCGACTTTTAACCGTCAAAAATCCTTTTAACCACTTTAGACACGATTAAAAATGAGTTTTAAATGTTATACCTCTAGCTCGGGGCTAGGGAAGAATCTAGTCGAAGACGGCGTGGATAAAAGCAAATGCACGAGGTCCTTTAGCTTCCGTTTGCTCCAAGCTTCGTTGTGCGTGATCCCCGACACTAGTGTATGCTTGGAATGGGTGAAGCAAATCCGAAAAATGGATGGGTGGTGGGGTGTGTTCTCGGCCGAGAGGGAGCACAAGGGAGGGAGAGAGTGTTGTGATCTTGTGTTTGTTTGTGTGTGTGAGAGAGTGCTCCATTTATAGAGATTTCCAAGCGTTATCGACCATCGGATCTTGAGGCTTCTAGATATCCACGAAATGAATTAAATAATCAAAGGGATGTACCCTCTAGTTCCATCCCAATGGAACCGGCCCAAGGGGGGTGGGGTCGCCCGGTTGGGTCTCAATCGTTCAGTTATAGTTCAGTTAAGTTAAAGTCGGTTACTTTAAGGTCTAACCCCATTAGTTGTTTAATGTGTTATATTGCGGGTGTTAGGGTAATCAGGGACCCTAACTGGCTCAGAAAAATACCAACAATAATTCTGGCAATATTTTTATGTTCCGGGTATTGTCCGGTTGTTCGGTCGGATAGGAATCCGTTAAAGTGCTTAAGATATCCTTTAAGCGTCGTAAGTAATATTTTTAGCGACACAATTTATTCAGCAAAGTGTCGGGAATAATTCTTTGTATTTTGGCACTTTATTAATTAGCTAGAAGCTAGTGTGTAAATAAAAGTGCTGTGTTCCGTGCTTAAGGTACGTTTTAGGCACATCCAATCTCTGTATCTTATTCCTAGAGACGCAATTATACAACCCTTGTATCTCTACACACACTATGGGTGTAGTAAAATAATTCTGGCTCATTCAGGCCTTTAGAGGCAGTGTCTGCCTGATGCTGGTTATATCAGCATGTTCAATAGGTTATCCGTTCAAATGCTACTGTGCTTTTGTGCATCATGTTTGTCACTAGAGTTCAGTAAATAAATAATGTAGTGACAGGAAGAATCAAAGTATGATGCAGACATGTACATGTATCAACAATCAAGTAGCAGTTTATCAGAAATCTCAGTTAAGCACAGTAATTAGGCAACAGTTAATAGCTAACTAAGTCGTACGGATACCTGGTTTTGTGAGGGTTGTCACATTCTCCCCCCGTTAAATAAATTTCGTCCCGAAATTTAAGTTCTGCTTGTAGATGCAGAGTTCTTAGGAAATAAGTGGGGGTATTTCTCTTTCATCCGGTCCTCACGCTCCCAGGTGTATTCAGGACCATGTCTGGCATTCCAGCGAACCTTGACGAGTTTGACACTGCTCCGGCGGGTCGTGTTAACTTTCCAATCTGTGACCTCGACAGGTGCTTCTACGAAGTGGAGCGTGTCGTCAACATGAATCTCGTCGATAGGAATGGCAACGTCAACTTGAGTTGGACTCTTCTTTAAATTGGATACATGAAATGTATCGTGAACACCATTTAGTTCAGCAGGTAGGTCCAACTTGTATGCTACGGTTCCAATTCTTTCTAGAATTCTGAAAGGACCAATGTAGCGTGGATTTAACTTCCCACGCTTCCCAAAGCGTGCCACACCCTTCCAGGGTGATACTTTCAATAAAACCATCTCTCCAACTTGAAAATCCATATGTTTTCGGTTTGGATCCGCATAGGCCTTTTGTCTGTGGCGAGCGGCTTCGATGCGTTTAAGAATCTGCGCAATCTTGTCTGTCGTCTCTTGGACGATTTCGGGACCGGCAAGCTGCCTATCACCTGCGTCAGCCCAACATAGTGGTGATCGACACTTGCGTCCGTAAAGGGCTTCAAAAGGCGCGACACCAATACTGGTGTGGTAGCTGTTGTTGTATGAGAATTCGACCAAAGGTAAGTGTTTATCCCAGCTACCGCCCAAATCCATAGCACATGCTCTCAGCATGTCTTCCAAAGTCTGTATCGTTCGCTCGCTCTGGCCGTCAGTTTGCGGATGGAACGCAGTGCTCAGATTCAATTGTGAGCCAAAAGCTTCTTGGAAGGATTGCCATATCCTTGACACAAACCTTCCGTCTCTATCAGAGATGATCGAGAGGGGTACTCCATGTCGTGCTACGATCTCTCTCAAGTAAATTTCCGCAAGTTTACTAGTACTGTCTTTCTCCTTGATTGGCAGAAAGTGTGCGGACTTTGTTAGGCGGTCAACAATCACCCAAATCATATCATGACCTCTTGGCGTTCTTGGCAGTTTTGTAACAAAATCCATTGAGATTTGTTCCCATTTCCACTTGGGAATCTCAGGTTGTTGCAGAAGTCCCGAGGGCTTCTGGTATTCCGCCTTGACCTTAGCGCACGTTAAACATTTGCTCACGTAAATAGCAACGTCGCCTTTCATCCTAGGCCACCAATAGTAATTTTTGAGATCTTGGTACATCTTATCCGATCCCGGGTGGATAGAGTACCGTGACTTGTGCGCTTCATCGAAAATAACTTCCCTTAATTCACCAAATAGAGGAACCCAAATCCTTTTCCCAAAACATAACGTTCCTTCCTCGTTTGGCACCAATATCTTCTCCATCCCACGGAGATACTCTTTCTCAAGGTTCTCCTCCTTGAGAGCTTCTTTCTGCGCTGCACGAACGCGCGAGGAGAGATCGGTTTGGATTATCATTTCCATAGCCCTAACCCTTAGGGGCTTGATCCTTTCCTTACGACTTAAGGCATCGGCGACTACATTCGCCTTCCCTGGGTGATACTTTATCTCGCAGTCGTAATCGTTCAATAATTCAACCCATCGTCTTTGCCTCATATTCAACTCCTTCTGGTTGAATATATGCTGTAGGCTTTTGTGATCTGTGAAGATTGTGCACTTCGTACCATACAGGTAGTGTCTCCAGATCTTTAGTGCAAAAACCACTGCGCCTAGCTCCAAATCATGAGTGGTATAGTTCCTTTCGTGCACCTTCAGTTGGCGTGATGCGTAAGCGATGACCTTTTGACGTTGCATCAACACACAACCCAATCCCTGACGCGATGCGTCGCAGTATACCACAAAATCGTCGGTACCTTCCGGTAGAGCTAAGATTGGCGCGTTACAAAGCTTGTCCTTTAATATCTGAAATGCTTCATCCTGTTTGATTCCCCAATCAAACGTCTTGTCCTTCTGCGTGAGGAGCGTCAAAGGTTGAGCGATTTTCGAGAAGTCCTCGATGAACCTTCGATAGTAGCCGGCCAAACCCAAGAATTGTCGAATCTCGGTTGGCGTTGTAGGCGTTTCCCAATTCTTGATTGCCTCGATCTTGGTGGGATCAACATGAATTCCATCCCCATTAACCACATGTCCAAGAAACTGGACTTCGCGTAGCCAAAACTCGCACTTAGAGAACTTGGCGTACAACTGTTCCTTCTTTAGCAGCTCCAGAATGGCTCTAAGATGCTGCTCGTGTTCAGCCTTTGACTTGGAATAAATTAGGATGTCATCGATGAATACAATCACGAATTTATCCAGGTATGGCTTACAAACTCGGTTCATCAAATCCATGAACACTGCAGGTGCGTTTGTTAAACCAAACGGCATAACTAGAAACTCATAGTGCCCATATCGAGTTCTGAAAGCTGTCTTCGGGATACTCTCCTCCTGTATCCGTAGCTGATGGTATCCGGATCGAAGATCGATCTTTGAATAGAAGCTTGAACCTTGAAGCTGGTCGAACAGATCATCGATTCTTGGCAGGGGATACCTATTCTTGATCGTCAGCTTGTTCAACTCTCTGTAGTCGATACACATACGGAAACTACCGTCCTTCTTCTTCACAAACAAAACTGGAGCTCCCCAAGGCGAGAAGCTTGGTCGGATAAATCCCTTGTCTAACAACTCTTGAAGTTGTGTCGACAGTTCTTGCATCTCAGACGGAGCAAGTCTATACGGTGCCTTAGCCACAGGCGCAGCGCCTGGAACTAAGTCGATGCGAAACTCCACTTGCCTTTGAGGTGGCAAGCCAGGCAAGTCTTCTGGAAAGACTTCTGGGTATTCCCTCACGACAGGGATGTCTTCGATCTTTGGCTCAGCAGCCTTCTTATCCACAATGTGTGCTAGAAAAGCAACACATCCTTTCTTCAAACACTTTCTTGCTTTCAGGCAACTAATCATCCTTAACGGCGTCTCACGCTTTTCTCCATGAACAACAATGGTCTCACCATCGTCGGTCGGAATACGAATAACCTTCTCGTGACATACTATCTCAGCCTTGTTCCCGGATAACCAATCCATTCCTACCACCACGTCGAAGCTTCCCAACTGGACTGGTAGTAGATCTAGAGTAAACTCGCGTTCTCCTAATTCAATCACACAGCCTCTGATCACATCATTGGCTTCTACAAATTTTCCATTAGCCAATTCGATTGCGTAGGGAATGTCTAACTTATTAGCGGCTAGCCCAAGTATATTCTTAAATTCTAGTGATATGAAGCTATAGTCGGCACCAGTATCAAACAGAACAGATGCATAGCGTTGATTTACAGGGAACGTACCAGTGACAACGTTGGGATCCTGGCGTGCTTCCCGTGCACCGATCTGGAACACCCTTCCACGGGCTTGGTTCAATCCCGGGCAATCCTTCTTGAAGTGCCCAATGTCACCGCAATGAAAACATCCTAATCTTTTTCCACTTCCCGCACCGTCCCCAACTGGCGGGTTGTTTCGATTGGCAGTTCCGGCTTGATTTGCATTGTAGCCTCGATTATTCCCTTGTGGGCGATTTCCCAAACCACCACGATTATCGTTTCTATTCATATATCCTCCCTGGCCTCCCCGGCCTGCACTAGCCCAACATGATTCCTTTGAGTGGCCCGGTTTTCCACAAGATTCACAAACTTTCACGTTACAATTGCCAGTATGGTGGCGTTGGCAGTTGTTGCATTTGGGCTGGGTGCCCTGGTACCCTTTCCCTTTCTTGGTACTACCAGTTGATTTTCCTTTCTTTACTGCCATGCTGACGCCTTGTTTGAAGTTTGAAAACTTCCTTTTGTTATCTCCTGAGGACTCAACGTGAGTCTCTGTCTTCTTTGCCTTGACTTCATCAAACTTGTTTAAACGAATTGCCTCCTCAGTGAGAGCCACGCTCAAATCAATGGCTTCCGTGATAGTTGTCGGTTTGGAGGAGGTCACCATGCTAATGATTTGGGGAGCTAATCCCCAAATGAAGCGCTCAATTCGCTTGTATTCAGGCGTGACCATATAAGGAACCACTTGAGATAGGTCATGAAACCTCTGGATGTATTCTGCAACCTTTGGTCCCTCCATTTTTAGGTGCCAAAATTCAGTCTCCAACCTTTGAATTTCTGCGCGGGAACAGTACTTCTTGCGCATAAGCTCTTTCAATTCGGCCCAAGTCAGGGCGTAGGCGGCAGCTTCGCCTAGTGTTTGCACTTGTAAGTTCCACCAAGATAGGGCTCCGTCTAGAAACAGCCCTGAGATGTAAGTGACCTGCTGGTCGAGCGCACATTTGCTCATGCGGATGGTGGAATCAGTCTTCTCTGCCCAGCGAACGAAAGCAACAGCACCACCTGTGCCGTCGAAGTTGATGGGCTTACAGTCCAAGAATTGTTTGTAGGTGCACCCTGCACATACATCATATCATAGGAATGGCATTAGCATTTGCTAAAGGAATCCATTTATGCCATGGTATGTCTTAATGACTTAGGTTTACCATGAGGAGGGTTTTGGTTGCCGTTAATATTCGAGCTACTTCCGCTTGGTCCTCCTTGCGAGGCAGCATACTGAGCAATGGCAGCAGCAATAACTTGCTGTAGTTCTTCAGGAGTAGTGGGTATCGGCTGCGGTTGACGTCTTGGTGCCATCTTCTAAAGATGCGTACGTCGATTAGGCCATAATAAACATACGTATATAGTAATAGTAATAGCATATAACATCTCATGTTATCAATACATCACACACAACATCCCATGTCCCAACATCCCATGTCACAAATATCATACACAACATCCCATGTCCCAACATCCCATGTTGCAAATATCATACACAACATCCCATGTCCCAACATCCCATGTTGCAAATATCATACACAACATCCCATGTCCCAACATCCCATGTTGCAAATATCATACATATAACATCCCATGTCCCAAATCATAAATAAGCAATCATGTGAATCAGATATGGTGAGAATACAGCGATTGTTATATATCGAGACCATAAAGTGTAGCAAGTGTGTCAGCACGTCACTGTATCATACAATCACAAATCAAATAGGGGCTACATCACCCCTGTCAAAAACAACATCACATCAGTGTCACATACAACCAGTACATCAACAAATATCAACAAAAATCTGTATCGTCAGATGGTCTCCAAAAGGCTGTGCAGTCACAATCGAGGTCGTCTCACCATCGCCTACCACTACGGTACCAATGAGCCCTATGCGGATGGGGGTGGAGGAGGGGGAAAGTGAGCGAAAAGTAAGCGGCGTAAGTGATACCAGTCCTCCTCCATCGCCTGCTGAGTACGGATCACGGACGCAACCTGCTGCTCCAAGGTCGAAAGTCGGGCAGCAATGTCAGGAGGAAATGATCGAAAAGACTGAAAAGATGAAGATGTCTGACCAAGATATGGACTAAAAGACAACTGAGCTCTCTCGAGCTCCTGGAGTCGCTGTGAATGAGACTCGTGCTGGTGTACAAACGACATCAAAAGATCCTCAATAGTATGGCCCAAATGAAATGGGTGGTATGGATCTGTAGGTGGCATGGCAGATGGGGTCGACCAAAGTAATGGCGTGCTGGTAAGATCGATAGGTGCAACAGAAGATGGGATAGATGCTATCTGAGGCATGAATGGCATGGTCATCGGTACATGACCGAAAGGGTGGGCTGAAGAGCCCTCTCCAGGCCCCGCAGAAGGAATAAATGATGGGATCTGAAATGAGAAATCAGTATGATGTGTGCCAGTGTGATGTGGGGGAAACGGTGGAACATCCTCGTCCGCCGGTATCCACCCGTGCTGTGCCTCCTCATCTGGAGGATCCATGTGCTCAGCAAAAAGAGCGTGCTCGGGCTCGATGGGTAAAGGATCGATAGGAGCAATAACGGGGTCAACAGGTGCAATATCAGGATCGACAGGATCAATAACAGGATCAGCAGGTATGTCACCAACGGGTAAAGGAACAATGGGATCAGCAGCAACATGATCGCCCTCGATCACAGGAACATCTACAGGGGGATCAACATCAAC
This sequence comes from Helianthus annuus, assembly GCF_002127325.2. Taxonomy (NCBI): domain Eukaryota; kingdom Viridiplantae; phylum Streptophyta; class Magnoliopsida; order Asterales; family Asteraceae; genus Helianthus; species Helianthus annuus. Next base: position 133,120,925 of record NC_035434.2, on the reverse strand, counting down.
AGGCTCAAGAGGAAAATCAGCATGAACAGGGTCATGCTCAGGTAAAGGGTCAAAAGCAGCTGCCTGCTCTGGGGCTATGGCAGGCTCAGGGTCGTCGAACGCCTGATCAGGGTCTGAGTCAAAATCTGGATCAATGGGACCGATAGGATCATCAGGGTCCTCCATATGCTCATCCATAGGAATATACTCGATATCATGGTCAGGATCAAATCCTGGAGGGAAAACAGGGTCAGAATCCTCGATATCATCATGCTCCAACGTGTAGCTCGGAATGGGGGCAGCTGAAGACGCCTGATCAGGGTCTGAGTCGTGAATAAACTGCTGCACGCTTGCCCCGCGAGATGATACAGATGCCACAGACTCAAAAGAGTCTGGGACTGGTGAGTGAATGGGCGAGTCTCCAGCTGGAACGTCAGCTATCATCAAGAGACCGCCAGCAGGTAGAGGAGCTACGTCAGGATCCTCGTCCTCAAATGGCTCGTCCTCGTAAAGCTCGATGTCGCCGTCGGCATCGGCGTCTGGTAAAAGCTCATACGCAGGGTAAGAAGCAAGAGGAATCGGTGCCGGAATCGCAACAATAGGGAGGTACTCAGCAGGATCGCCATCAATAGGCTCATAGGCACCCTCGGGTAAAGCGAAGGGCAAGGAGTCATCAGTGTGCTCATCGGCGCCGTCGGGTAACGCGAACGGCTGGAAGTCGTCATCGTCAGTGCTAGTATAGTCTGAGGTGTGCACCTCATGCTCCGAAGACATAACATCGTCTGACACTAACGGTAGAGGTCCAGTGGTATCTGATCCACCTGTAGCTGGTGAATCCATGGGTCTGTAACATAACATAGAATAAGCACAAAATCAGTGAATCAAATAGTCACATAAGTTACCAGATAATAATCACATAATCCACCTAGTCCCACTAGCCTCCCAGCCTCCCAGACTGTCCTTCCTAGTCCCACTAGTCAACACTCCTAGTCCCACTAGCCAACACTCCTAGTCCCACTAGTCCGAACCTCAGCCTCCCAGACTGAGCCTAGAATAATGAATAAAATGTGCTCAACATTTGTTTGTAAAAAGTTTGTGGATCTGGACTTAAGTGGTATGCAGAAAAATGTTTTCGTGAGAGCCCTAGTGATCATAGTCTAGACTCAAGAAAGAATCCTAGTTCGCTATGATCAGAGCTCTGATACCAAGCTGTCACACCCTGGCTTTGCGGAAGCGTGGTTAATTTGTGTGACCTCTTAATACCATAGCTTAATCATAACAAAGCTATATGAATTTAAAAACCATGCAAGTCATCCATTAAGTTTTTGAAAACATCATACAGTACCATTGTTTTTAACATGCAACCATAACCTTGTTCAGTAACATTACAACTTATAACAAAACATAAACGTGATTTAGGGATTGTGTCTTGTCCAGGTAAGAGACACAACCCTAAACCCTGATGACTTCATGACCAGTGCAGCGGAAAACGTTCCATACCGTGCCAGATCCGTTTAATTTCCTGAAATACATGTGAGTTGAAAAATCAACAATAATGTTGAGCGAGTTCACGTGTAGGTGAGTATGTAAAACATTTGTGAGTATAAAAATAGTTGTGGTATGTAGCAGTGTAAGAGGACTTGTGATCATCAATGGTTTGCAAGGCCACTGACATATGTGAAGTGCAAATAGGGAGACTCAAACCTAGCAGATTTCGCCACGGCAAAGTATGTGGACAAAGTCACCCCACGGTCCGTTTCTAGTTTGGCCGGGGGCTGGGCTCGCTACACCCAGATAGATCTACCGCTCCTGTCCCTCGGTCCCACCATGAGGACTAATGGCCCCATGTTGTTCCTATCCACTCACATGATCGTATAACACCTCCTTACGTTAAACATACCGTTGTAAAGTACTCGTAAATCATAGTAACATGTATTTCACCCCCGCAGTTAAGTAAACTGAAAACAGTTAGAGAAAAGGGGGACATGAACTCACAGTGAATGCGTATCTCTACCAAGTAATCCGAATATCCGAAGCTGTGCAACGACCTACAGGTGCTAATTCTATTAGACGGATGGCCGTGTCTTAGCTTTATAACTTACATTTTTAGGAGACGGTTAGACAACCGTTTCGTGTACATACTTGGTATTTTACCTTCCTTCCCAAGGATGGGGGATTTAAATACATGTGTATTTATACTATCTCATTAAGTCCCACTTAATATATTTTTATTTCTCTTTCCAAAATATAATTATTTTTCTCAAAAATAATATATTTTCTCTTTACATAATACTTTCCAAAATAATACGTTGACAACATACGCGTTTGTGAATATTTCCGTAATAAGCGTAAGTTACGTTTTAATGATTAGGTGGTAATAGAAATTACCGTTGTAACTTTTATGCTTGTCGTATAAGCGTTTGTATTATTTTGGGTTTGACAAGTTAATAAATATTATTTTTACTCTAAAAATAATATTTATACATTTTCACAAAATAATCATAAACAGTGTTGTGAAAAATATATTTATCGAATAAATATTCATCACGTTTATTTTTGTGAAAATTCCACCTCCGATTATTTAATAAATAAAGTCATGGCGAAATATAGTTTGAAAACATTTCAAAATAGTTTAACACTTGTAAATAATCCTAAGTGTTATATTTTTAGAAAATTTCGCCAGAGTTTCCCCTGTAACTGGAGGTGGCCACGCTTTCAAGCGTATCATTTTCTTTTACAAAATCATTTCAACAATTCTTCAAATCAACCAAATCAATTTCCAATACTTCAAACTAGTTTCAACACATTAAACTTGTAGACTAGTATGTAATATCACATTATTACATGAACTTGTAATTTTTCTAAAAACTATTGTGTAGATCTCGTTATATTTAGTGGATCTATGTATAAAATAGCTTAGTCTTGCAAAAACCCCGTTTTTGGAACAAATCACTCTTTACAACTTCCGACAATTTTTATAAAAATTGTTATTTCGTCGGGTCCTTCGTTTCACAAGTGTTTTTACACTTGTAGTTTATAGAAATCATCTTTTATTAACATGTTATCCACTTTTATAAAACATGATTTTCTCAACACCCGGTTCTACGAATATACCACTTGTACATACGTAGATCGGCTTGTTTTAAATACTATTTTTCATGTTAAAACACTTTTACACAAGTTTATGTTTCCCGTGTGGTGGAGTTTCACCTTTTAACCCTTGTACCGCTAGAAACAAGTGTATGTCAAGATTCGGGATCTTAACAAAGTCGGGTTAAACGATGATAAGAGCCACCACACCATAGATCGGGCCATAATAACCAACATATTCAAATACTACAACTTTTACACGCGACATGACCTTTTATCCAACGATTTTCATGTTTTAGAAAGCTTTTTAGATTCGAATGATGGGTTACCGACTTTTAACCGTCAAAAATCCTTTTAACCACTTTAGACACGATTAAAAATGAGTTTTAAATGTTATACCTCTAGCTCGGGGCTAGGGAAGAATCTAGTCGAAGACGGCGTGGATAAAAGCAAATGCACGAGGTCCTTTAGCTTCCGTTTGCTCCAAGCTTCGTTGTGCGTGATCCCCGACACTAGTGTATGCTTGGAATGGGTGAAGCAAATCCGAAAAATGGATGGGTGGTGGGGTGTGTTCTCGGCCGAGAGGGAGCACAAGGGAGGGAGAGAGTGTTGTGATCTTGTGTGTGTTTGTGTGTGTGAGAGAGTGCTCCATTTATAGAGATTTCCAAGCGTTATCGACCATCGGATCTTGAGGCTTCTAGATATCCACGAAATGAATTAAATAATCAAAGGGATGTACCCTCTAGTTCCATCCCAATGGAACCGGCCCAAGGGGGGTGGGGTCGCCCGGTTGGGTCTCAATCGTTCAGTTATAGTTCAGTTAAGTTAAAGTCGGTTACTTTAAGGTCTAACCCCGTTAGTTGTTTAATGTGTTATATTGCGGGTGTTAGGGTAATCAGGGACCCTAACTGGCTCAGAAAAATACCAACAATAATTCTGGCAATATTTTTATGTTCCGGGTATTGTCCGGTTGTTCGGTCGGATATGAATCCGTTAAAGTGCTTAAGATATCCTTTAAGCGTCGTAAGTAATATTTTTAGCGACACAATTTATTCAGCAAAGTGTCGGGAATAATTCTTTGTATTTTGGCACTTTATTAATTAGCTAGAAGCTAGTGTGTAAATAAAAGTGCTGTGTTCCGTGCTTAAGGTACGTTTTAGGCACATCCAATCTCTGTATCTTATTCCTAGAGACGCAATTATACAACCCTTGTATCTCTACACACACTATGGGTGTAGTAAAATAATTCTGGCTCATTCAGGCCTTTAGAGGCAGTGTCTGCCTGATGCTGGTTATATCAGAATGTTCAATAGGTTATCCGTTCAAATGCTACTGTGCTTTTGTGCATCATGTTTGTCACTAGAGTTCAGTAAATAAATAATGTAGTGACAGGAAGAATCAAAGTATGATGCAGACATGTACATGTATCAACAATCAAGTAGCAGTTTATCAGAAATCTCAGTTAAGCACAGTAATTAGGCAACAGTTAATAGCTAATTAAGTCGTACGGATACCTGGTTTTGTGAGGGTTGTCACAATGTGGGTGCATGATTTGTTTTGGTTCTACTTTGGGCTTACTATGATGTGTTTGTTGTGTGACCATATTGTTGGTTACTAAGGTTTCGATGAAGGTGACTTTGTATTCATCCGAGAACAGGCGTATTGTTTGGGTTTCTTGGCTATGATGGTACACGTCATAGACTCGTATGGCATGCCAGTTTTTATTGTAACCGTGTCGTGTCTGAGCCTTAATATGTATGTTTACCTGTTGCTAACTGATAGTTATAAATGCATGGGTTTTGAAGTTGGTAATTACCCTATTGTCGCTTTACGTGTAAACAAACCACGATGTCAAAAATCTTCGCTTAGTAAACTGTGATGACTTTTTATAAGCAATTGGTAAAGCTAAGATTTCCGAGCCTAACTAAGACACATTACAAACATGTTGAACATATTAGTGTGTATGTCAAATTGTTATTACATTTTTATATTTGTTTTTTAAGTTTATATTAACTTTGTATTTTTGTTGGTGATAGTTTGGTGACATCAAAGAAACGTAACGTTCAAAAATATGTGTACGAGCCTTCTTTTCCTAATACAAAATTAATTTTCTTTTCCTAATACAAAATTAATTTGACTTATTATTTTGTTTCTTTGTTTTAAAGAATTGGATGCAATTCTAACACATACATTAATTTATCAAAATTAGTTTGCCTTATTTTGTTTCTTTGTTTTAAAGAATTGAATGCAAATTCTAACTTATACATTAATTTATAGGTTAAAAATGACTAACCCGAACAAAGAGGCACATATTTTTGAACAACTTGAGCTCATTCTCGAACAAGTAATTGAGTCGGACCTTATGATAAACACTAAACTCGCTGAGCTAACCGAGCGCAAGTCAAAGATACACGAGAAACAAGCTGAGCTACAAGATGATGTAAACGTGCTTCATGCGCGTTATGCTCAATCGGCAAATGTTAATTAAAGTTAATATGTTTAGTTGTATTAGTTTTATGTAATAACTGGTTGCAAATTTTGTAAAAATTCATATTAACAATCAATGATATAATATGATGTTTTCGCTTATATTTTATGATCGCGTGTACAAACTTTATTTATTTAACAAACTAAGGGGCTGTTTGTTTGGCTCTTAATGATTCAGACCTCTTACAGGTTCACTACTTAATGATTCAGACTGTTTGTTTCACAAGCAGATGTCTGAATGGTTCAGACATTTGTATCTGAATGGTTAAGCATTATACAATGTCTGAATGATTAAGATCTCTAGTCTGCATTGGGCAGATATTTGTCTTTGAACGGTTAAGCATTATAAGACTCTTAATGGTTCAGACATATTATTGGTTCAACACTTAATGGTTCAGACCTCTTACTGGTTCAGCACTTAACCATTTAGAAGTTGCAAAACAGCCCCTAACATCGTCGGTCACAAACCTTGCCGCAACATGGCACGGGTAACATCTAGTTAATTTTAATTTGTTAAATGCTAACACCATCTTTAGTTAAATAAAGACTAAAAGATGATGTCTTGAGGTTCTAGATTGGTTAATTATTGGAAAGTCTGAAAACAGACTATATAATTCATTATTTTTTAGTCTGAAAACAGACAATATAATTCATTATTTTTTTTAACGGTAAAAGTTGACACTTTCGCTATTATAAGTAACTAATACATTGTTCAACCATCTTAATAGAAAAAGATTGTGGAAATATTTCTTAACTAATTGTCAAGAATTACGACTTCATTTTCAAATATTATTAATTAGTTAATTAACTTACGAAGCAAATTCTTTCACCACATATCTCATGAGTTCAACAAATCAATTGTATTTAATATGAAATAAAAAAATATATTACAACTCGGACAAAATTTGTTGATGGTGTACATCTTCCTATACATATGATCAAACCTTGTTTTAACTTCTATATTTCCTTCAAATTTGATTAGTTATCAACCCATAGGCCATGACTATTGCCATTATTAACGATTGATCAACATGGGGTTGTAATGTTAATGTAAATACATCATTTCCAAAGTTAATCCCTGTGGTTGTTTGCTTTTGTTTGATCTCTGCAACAAGTGCACCTTCTTGATCTGCATCTACAATCTTGAATCCTAGTTTGCCATCATTTCTAACAATCTTGTATGTACACATATCATCACATAAACTCACACAAATACTTCGATGTTTTCTTACACGAAACCATAGTTGTTTTTTTGAACTAGAAGCATCCCATTTATATCCGTCCCAACACCCAAATAATCGTAATTTCTGCAACCACACAATAACAACAAAACAAATAAACGTACCCAGTTAGATCTCACTCAGAGAATAACAATAGTCAGTATCGTTTTATAACTTGAAAAATAACAAACGGTATATTGAGTGAATTTGTACCTTTTGTAGCAAGGAAAATAGAACTTTTCCTCGAATATCCATAAGATAAACTTCTTGACCAGATTTATTGTCGTAATTATCAACCCTGTAAATGATTTCGCCTTTTGAATTATATACGGTGCATCCTCGCGTGTTGAATACTAGAGATTTCATCCATATTGTGAAAGATTCAGGTTTTGAAACTGAGTGAGAAGAAGGATGAGAAGGACAAGGTGTTTGAGGAAAAACCCTAGACATATTGGAAGAGTAAATGAGGCAAGTCTTGTTAAAAGATGTAGAAAGATGTATATATAGACATATTTTTGCATGTAGGTCAGCTTCTGGGAAGATCAAGTCTGTCCAAGTGATAGTGACCCCTGTCTAGAACCCTACATATTATAAAATAAATGCTAGAGTTGATTATTTTAAAGAACACACTAATTATAGTCTTAAAAGTATACTTAACAATAACAATAGATATAAAATCTTGTTTTATATAATTGTTACTAATAGTTAGAATATAACAACCGTATCGGTTAATTAACAAAATTAACTAACTGAGCATATGGTTGGGGTGTAAATGGTATTTAGGTGTAAATATAGTTATTCAAAAAAATAGAAAAGGACAATGATTAATGTTGGATATCTAGAAATTAAACCCAATATGGAAAGAAATATATATATTTTGAAACTCGTCTTCAAAATACACATGATTTTATTTTATTATCTTAACAATTCTCTTTTCCTAAAACGTTACACAAGTAAAACTTCAAATTATATATTTTACATATAGTTAGCAAATATAAAATGTCACTACATGTGAACTGTGGTATATAGAGGACATTGTTGTGTGTGTCACCAATCGATAATGGTGTAATATATTTCTTTTTAAAATAAGTATATACTTGAAAAATAATTTATTTATCGGTTGAGGAATTGGTGGTTTGCGGAGGTCCTTTCTTTGGAGACCTCCAGTGGCGACTTGCTTCTTTACCTATTAGGTTTGGAGGTTTGGGGTTGTATTCGGCTGTAGAGGCTTCATCCTATGCTTTTGTGGCCTCGAGGGCCCAATCGTGGGTGCTACAGGACCACATCTTAAGAGACAGTGGTATATGCGGTATGGATTCTGATTATGTTTGTGCTTTGGCTTGTCTTCGTGATACGATTCCAAGCTTTGACTTCAGCGGTTTCACTAATAAGGACACCGCCCCCCCTAAAGCTCAACATGCATTGGCGAGTGCTCTTTTTAGTAAAATTGTCCACGAAATCGAAGTGCAGTTTGACTTGACCGTTAGACAAAAAGCCGTTTTGAGTGTCTCCGAGCACCACATGCACAAGATTTTCTTCTTGCTATACCTATAGATGGGTTAGGCCAGCATATGTCGCCGGTGGAGTACCGTACTATCCTCAAGTATCGCCTCATGATTCCTTTATTCCCAGTTGACGAGGTATGCCCAGTTTGTCATAAGGCGTGTTTGGATTCTTTTGGTGAGCATGCAATTCATTGTAGAGAGCTCCCGGGGTTCAAATACCGACATGATTTGGTTAGGGATGTCCTTTTTGACATATTCAGGTGCGCTGGTATTTCTACTAAGAAAGAGGCACCCGTTAATTTCTTAACAGACCCGTTGGAAGGGAGATCTACCCTTCGACCAGCCGACATTCTTGTCTTTGGATGGGTAGGAGGAAAACACGCCTGTGTGGATCTAACAGGGGTTTCCCCGCTAGTGGGCTTAGGGAGTAGTGCTTTCACAGTGGGTCAGGCTGCTTTAAAAGCTGCTTCGGGTAAAGTGATCAAGCATGAGAAAGCGTGCCTTGACAACCAGCACGTGTTTATCCCATTTGCTTTTGATACTTTTGGTTTTCTGGCGCCAGAGGCTGTGGACCTACTTAGTCGAGTTCAAAGGGTCATGCATAGTAATGTTATGACCCCGAGATCTATGGACGTAGTTTTTAAAAGGCTTAGTTTTGCTATTCAAAAAGGGGTAGCGGCGCAGCTTGTTGCCCGTTTACCAACTATCTCGATGTAAATTATTGACCATTTATAGATTTTAAAAACAACAAAGGACTAGTTGTATCTCGAGTTAACAAGATTTTTCTGTTTTGTCTTGTCTAAATTAAGATTCGTTTAGATGTTGGAGTTAAAAAGATTAGATTATTCATAACTTAAATATTGTAATTTTTACGAGACAAATATAACAATACTAACAAGTATCGATATCTTGTAAAAATAAAGTGGCACGTCTCTTCACATTTATCCACTAATATGATTACTTAAATTAGTAGCGAATTTACTTTGTAGTTATCTATTTTTTAATAATCTTATTATAATTATGATTAGAACACGTTAATAATCATACCTTAAAAATAACTAATGTTTAAGTCATAACAATTAATAGGCTTCTTAAACACAAGGTTATAGCTTTGGCCATTTTTACTACATTTTTTAATACTGGAGGTCAAAATCCGACAATTATACGGCTGGTTTTCACATCAACCACTACATTGTATTATTATTAATTTATAGATTAATTAATACAATGACGAAATAAGCAAACTATGTATATTTATATTCCGCACGCTTTAAAATATGTTTTGTTTGTATCTACTTGTAGCGACCTCAAAACTTTATTGAACTAACAAATTCTACGCGCAACGTCGCAAGTTGTGCATGTTTAAGGCTTAAAAGAAGATGAGTAGCGATTTTGCTTAAAACAAATTCATTTTCATCTTAATTTGTTATTTTCATAGCTTTCTTTTCTCTAGTCAGTTGCCTTCGTTTGTTGCCACCACAATGTGCTACCACTACGTACAACCACCATTTGCCACCACCGCTACTCTCAGTTGTGAACATCTCCTTCACCTCCATCTCCACCATCATGTTTCTGATAGAGTCATCCCTGAAAATTCATGGGTATGTGCAACTAAAAAAATTGCCCTCTTAAAAAACTTTAATGAATTTAGTTGTGTCAAGACCTTGATATATTCCTTTACCAGTCTACCATCAATTGGTAATCACAATTTGATTCACCATAATATTGGGTCTAAACTAATTAGTTACCTAGTAACATTATGTTTGCATCAAAAGTTGATTCACCACAATATATTTGCATAAAATAAGTCACAATTTGATTCACTACAATATCGGGCCTAAACAAATTCAATTATAGGTTGTTTATTTTAGAAACATTATATATAAAGTGAAAAAAAAAAAAAATTGAAAAATTTACCCCTCCCCCCACACCTTGGTGTGGCATCCATTGTAGCCAATCCCTGAGGCTGAGCCTTAGACTACAATGTATGGTGATAAACCATCCTTGGAGGATGATCCGCCACGTAGGCGCCACGTCATATTCCTCCCAAAGATGGTCCATCCTCCAAAACTAGAGGGCATGGTAGGATGGTCCTAGTCATAGTCCTCCACCACATTTTATGTTTTTTTTTAGTATTCTATTTTTTTTTAACATTTAACAAATATACTAACAAAATATTTTCATTAATATTAAACCCACATTACATAAACATAAAAAAAAAACATAAACTTAAAAAAAAACCAAAGACTTAATAAAAATAAACATAGAGTTAAATAATTTGATGTTTTTTCATGATGTCGTGTTGTAATTTTTTCAACATCGAACGTTTCGGCTCGGGTTCGTCCTCGACATTCATCGATATTATTTCCTATTCCTTGAGCCGAATTTTTTCATCGGAAATTCGGATTTTCTCATTCGCCAATCGGACCTTCTCGCGTAACTTTTCTTCCGATACACGACTTTTTTCTTCGACGCCCCGCTCCTTCGCCTTCGTCTTTTGGGCCGTGACGTCGTTGTACATTTTTAAGTGTTCCATAAACTCAACCATGTTCGGGTCCACCTTTGAGGAGACCGGGTCGACATCTCGATACGGGCCTTGGTCCATAAAGACGAGAAACTTGGCCAATACCTTGGACCAAAACCCCTCACCCGATTGGTTATTACCTATAAAAAACAAACAAAATATATAAAGTGTTGACATAATAATAAACAAAAAAATTAAACTTTAAAACTAATAAAGTAAAAAACCTACTGTTAAAAAAAAAACTTAAAGTAAAAAACCTACTGTTAACAAAAAAAAAAACTAAAAAAAAAAAAAACAAACTGTTGGTTTTTTAAAACTTTAAATTTTAAAAAATTTAAACTTTAAAACTTTAAAACTTTAAAAAATTTAAACTTTAAAAAATTTAAACTTTAAAAAAAATACGAACCTTTTGTCGGGTTGTCAGAAGTGCCAATGAAAGCCTTGGCTAAGGCTTCTTCTTCGATTGGTGTCCACTTAGTCGCCTTCGGTTTCGACGGTTGATCACCCACCACTTGCTTGCCTTTGTTTCGTTTTCCTTTCCCTTTAGGCGGTTGGGTTTCGGGAACAATCTCCACATCGTCTTCGGGTTCGGACTGGGTCGGGATCGGTTGAGGTTGAACGGGTGGTGTGGGGATCGGTTGAGGTTGAACGGGTGGGAAGTTCCAAGCACCCCGCATCATCATTTGTTGAAGGGCTTGATTTTGGGAGATTTGAGCGAATTGGTTTGGCGAGTGTTGGAATGAAGCAAACGCATTCGATGAATATTGCGAGAATTGGTTCGGTTCTAGCGTCGGATAATGTCCCGGAACCGAGAAAACATTAGGTTGGGTCGGATTGTTGGGATTATTCGGGTTGTTCCGGTTGTCCGGGTTGTTGAACGGATCCATGAAAAAGTGTAAAAAGGTTTATAGTGGAAGAAGGTTTATAAAATAGTGGAAGAAAGTTTATAAAAATTATGTGAGAGAGAGATGAAATTTTGGGGTTAATTTGGTGATTGAAAGTGAAAATGGAAGGTAAATATATATATTTAAAAATTGTGACCGTTTGGAATTATTCAAAATTTGGAATTTTTTTTTATTAAACGGTCGAATTCTTTAATGATGGGCCCCACTTTTTGGACCGTCTCAAACGGCGAAGAAGAGACAGAGAGGCCGGGACGCGGGGGGGGGGGGGGGGCGGCATGGTGTAGCTTCCGTCGCCGGACCTCGACGGTGTAGGGACGTCTCCATACCGTGTAGCCTTATAACCTACCCAAGAAGTCAAAAAGGACCCAATTATATCATACTAGTAATATTAATATTAATAGTTGTCACTATATTATATATTATATATACATTATTAATGAGGAAACTTTATGAACAGTAATTGTGGTGTTGGTGCCCTCAGCTTGGTTCAACGTGTTCGTGGTTGCCTCTAGTTGGTTTGTGTGGGCGTTGCTCTCCACATGTCGCCTTCCCTCGGATTCCTTTGAGTTTTTGTTTATGTGGTGGTATCCCCCGCTACGATTTGTCGTTGGGCTGTGATGAGTTCATATGTCTAAGCTTAAATTGGACGGTGAAGTTGCTTTGGCGTGGCAGGGTTGGTGGATGGTCAGTTTTTATCTGCAACCCCACTACAACTACGATGTATTCTTCTTTTTTGAAATTCTGAGCCCGATGTTCTACAACTATGGCTTTTGTTTGACGTTTTTCATGAGTATTGAATTGCTTGTGATGTGGGTTTTTACTACTTGCACTTAAATTTGCAGGGGTGGGATTCTCGTAGTTGATGGCAAAGGAAGACGAGGAGATGTTGATGTCTGCATTGTTGACGTTCAAAGAGAAAGAGCGGGAAATTGAGAAGAGATTGGAGGTTAGGGAAATGGTTCAGGCTCAATTGGGTCGTATTAAAGAGGAAACAAGGCGTTTGCTTACGCTTCGTATGGTTTTCTTTTGGTTTTTGATGTTTTGGTGGTGTTAGTTGTTTGTATATACCAAACATGTGGCTGGATTTTAGAAATTAACACATTAATTAGTCATCTAGTATTTAAATGTTAAAACCTATGTACTTCTCGAATTTTCTTAATAACTCACGTTGAAATATATCAACAAGCTTTCGCGCACGCAGTGTATAAATGATACGGGTTAGCGTGCCGCAACGCACACGCAGTGTATAAACCTAAATAAAGACACTTGAGCCTTCACTCTTATTTAGATTAATGAGGTACGATACCCAAACTGATGCATTTTACAATTGCATATTTTTAATAAAATATATTGTCTTGTTATAAGACCAGTGTTGTGGTTCCAACCCACACCCATGTCAGAGCCACTTCGACGCAAACCTGCCGCATCCCCTTGACGCCTTCCCCCTCCTCGCTTTTAAGCAATGTCCTATTAAAATCTTGCTTATGTTAATTTGCAGTTTGGTTTAGAGTATTCTTTTGAAGTACGTACTTGTGGTCATTGTGTCCCCCGCTACTTTCTAGTTTAAAACGATAGAACACAATGAGCTCTGATTTCCATCCTTATTTAAAGTTTGAAGGTAATCGACCAAATATTGTTTAATTAGTTGTTCACTACATGATGTAAAGTAGTAGTCTCACAATGTGTGTTTGAAAAGTGATTTTATTTTTTAAAAAACTCATTTCAACTCTAATATCTCTAATATGTATGGCTCACTAGTTGTCCTTTTATCATTTCACTTGCTCTTGATTGAATCATAAGAAAAAAAACTCAACCCAACTCGAAGAATAGAAATACGAGCAACGAATTAATAAGGTAACCCTGATGTAAAAAGAATCCTAGCTTTGCCACTATAACTATATGACACATTAAGATTATACTAAAGCGAAATAGGTTGACTCATTTAAATGTAGAATAAAAAGGTTACCGTTTGTAAGTTCAACCATCAACTACAACGTGATTATAATGTGATTACAACCCTCTAACCTGTTTATAAACAAGTTACACGATTTTAACTATGTAGGTTGATCAACATCCAACTCCTACCAACAAAAACTCTTAGGATATAATCATGGTTGCAAAAGTCGCTAGGCGCTCCCTAGTCGGATTCGGGAGTACTCGGGAAGTACTCAGCTTAGGCGGAGATTACTCGGGGAGCAATTGGCCTGGGAGACCAGTACTCGTGCCTCGGTAGCCTACCTTGTAGCGAGTACTCGGGGAGTACTCGGCGCCTAGGCGGGACTTTTACAACCATGGATATAATTAGCACCTGTACTAAAGAAGAAAGGAAAATAGCTCGAGTTTGAATTTTATCTATTGGAAATTCTGATAGTATATTAATTTTTTGAAATGTGAAAGGTTATATTTTTATAATAATCAAGTAACTAATTCATTGTTCAATGCTATCAATACATTTTTTTAATTAATCATATCACCTGGTATAAATTTCTTTCTAGAAAAGTTAATATATGTGTTTGGCGAGTGTTGATTAACAGGCGTCCAACAATAGCAACCTTGGATGGAAAGGGAATCGATGTCCCAAATGTTATATATATGTCTTGTGTCTTATGGAAACTAAATAGCAACCTTGGATGGAAAGGGAATCGATGTCCCAAATGTTATATATATGTCTTGTGTCTTATGGAAACTAATGATCACATTTTTTGGTGCTTGTTTGGTTGCTCCCAGTACTCGGTGTCTTATCCAGTGGCGGACTCAGGATTCTTTTCTGGTGGTGCGGAATACGTTTAAAGATTTTAGGTCCCTGACTATATAAAAAAATCGGTTGATATTGGGTCGGATCGGGTTAGGTCATGTAAGACAAAAGAACATCAAACTAAAATTTATATAATCATCAAAAACACATCAAACATTATTCATTACAAACACATTTAAAGTTGTGCCATACATGTTTTCTTTTTTTGATCTATCCAAAACATCATCTAGAGATACTAAACACTCCATAAGTTCATTACATTCCTACCCATGGTTACTATCACATATAAATCGCTCCATAAGTTCATAAAACAACACTAAACAATAAAACCAAATAAAAAATCATGTTCAACCATAGTCCATAGTTTTCAATTTTATTTTCAAACATTCAACCCTTGATATTAGATGTTGATTACTTGTAACTAATCATTTAAACAAACAAATCTATAATTAAAACAACAAAATCATTTAACTACAAGTCTAGAACAACCAAAAAATATAAAAATATCAAACCCTTATACATCTGTATTTTCTCATAATGATCACATAAATAACAAAAAAAAAATCAATAAAAAAACATACTAGTTCTATATCGGAATTCTGTCGTAATATGGGTCGGTCTTGCCGTAATTTTGGTTTTTCCGGTAAAAAAGTCGTCCGGTCGTCAGCAGTGGCGTCAAGTCGTTGGGGTTTTAATTGGGGCGGGATTTGAAATTGGAATGGGTGGATGAGTTTGAGTTATTTTATTTAGTTCAAATTTCTTTGGGTTGGGTTAATAAAAATAGATTATAGATTGGGCTTTGATTGTGTTAATTAATTAAGTGAATAAGTGGTTAACGAATAATTATATAAATTGTGTTATCTTGCTATACTAATAAACAAAAATCCTTTTTGGACACGTGTCATTCTTTGGTAATTTCTCACCTTTATTTTTTTATTTATCTCTTTTATTAAATAATAATAATAAAAATATTAACTATCAATTTAACTAAATCTATTTATCTCTTTTGTTTTCATAATCTGAAATTGATTTCTTTTTTAACTCTAAAGTTTCAATCTTTGTCAATTTAAGTCTAAAGTTTCAATCTTTGGTATTTTAACCCCTTTGATTAATTTGATTTTTCACTTCTAATTCAAAAGTTTTCATCTGTTGCAATTTAGCCTCTTTAAATTTTTTTACTTTAAACCCAAAGTTTTTCATCTTTCGCAATTTAATCTCAACACTTTTTTTACTTTCAACTTTAGTCTCTTATATACTTTTCATCTTTCATAAGTTCTCTGATTAACGTGTCGTTCTAAATTTCCGAGTTAACACGTCGCAATGTGCGTGTGAGGTTCAACGTTTATCTTTCATCTAATCTATCTACTATAATAAAAGAAACCAACTTTTGGACACGTGTCATTCATTGAAGATATTTTCAAATCTATACTTATCTTATATTAATTAAATAAATAATAAATTAATATTAAATCTTATCATACTTTAATAAAATATTATCCTCAAATCTAAATTGTTAATTTAATATATTCTTAAAACAAATATCTCTCTTTCCTACTCATCTTATATTAAATATATAAATAACAAACTAATATTAAGTGTTATCCTAATTTATTAAAAATATAATTAATATTAAATGTTATCCTAACTTATTAAAAATATTATTTTTTTTATTATTTGTTATACAAAATTATATTTATTCAACTCGTGAAAAACGCAGGGATTTTTTAAAATATAATTTTTTTTATTATTTATTATACAAAGTTACATTTATATAACCCGTGTAATACACGAAGTTTTTAAAGATATAACTTTTTATCATTTGCTATGTAAAATTAGATTTATTCAACACGTGTAATACACAGGGTTTTTTAAGAATGTATTTTTTTTATTATTTGGTAGATTTTCAACCCGACTATACACGGGTTTTTTACGACGTTTTTAGTACTTAATATACAAAATTACATGTATTTAATCTGTATAATACACATGGTTTTTAAATATATAACTCTTTTTTAGATCTATTCAATACGTGTAATATACGAGGTTTTTAAGGATGTAATTTTTATTATTTGGTAGATTTATTCAACCCGATTATACACGGGGTTTTTAAAGATACGATGGTTTTAGCATTTAGTATACAAAATTACATTTATTTAATCTGTGTAATACACATGGTTTTTAAAGATATAATTTTTTTTATTATTTGATATATAAAATTACATTTATTTAACCCGTAAAGATATAACTTTTTTATTATTTAATATATAAAATTACATTTATTCAACCCGTGTAATACACGGGATTCTAACCTAGTATACTTATATATTAAATAATAATCAGTGTTTAATTTTTTTGTAAATTCATAATATTTTTTTCCTAAGTGGGGCGGTTGAAAATTTTCAAGAGGTGTGGTTGAAAATTTTTAAGGGGTGTGGGTGAAAATTTTCAAGGGGTACGGTTGGAATTTCTGGCAAAAGATAATGCTAAAAATTATTTTTTCAAGGGGTTCGCCTGCCCACCCATAACTTGGGGTGGGTACGCCCCTAGTCTTATTGCGACATGGCTAGGTCTGCTTATGCCGATGTCCAGAAGCCTAGTTGAGCTGACGACGTGGTTGGAAGCTCTGAAGTTCAACAAAACAAGAAAAAAATTGATCAGGTGAATTATCTTTGTTACTTGGTGGGCTCTATAGAGGTTCATAAGACTTGGTATTCAAGAAGAAGAGCCACAAGGCCCACAACCAAACAATCTTAGATAATATTATACACTTTTTCTCCCTATGGTTTAATGTATTTGTAGAAACCTGAAATACAACATTTCTTAGACCGAGTGGTTTAAAAATCCATAATTATATATGTAATCTTTTTTCTACCCTAACCCTTGCTAGGCGCGTTATTTTAATTTAAGCCGCCATTCCAAAAAAGTATAAAATAGTAAGTAATAAGATTTCAAATGGTCAAGAATTAAGACTTAAATTTTCAAACCAAATTAATATACTCAAACAAATTCTTTCTCCACGAATATCTCGTGTCCATAAAACATGTGCTCAACAAATGAATTATCCATTGGGAATAGCCCAATGATGTTGGTGAGTTAGATAAGGTGTAGAATAGGTGGAGGTCATGGGTTCAATCCCCATGGGCCATGGCATGCAAGTTTAGCCATTCAAAAAAAAAAAAAACAAATCAATTGAATTTAATATGAACAAAATATATTACAACTCGAGAGAAAATTCTGTCGGTGTTGTACATTTGTGAATTCAAGACTTCATGTCTTAGGCACATATTATCAAACATAGTTTAAGTTTAACAAAATTTGATTCAAGGGGGAGTGAAAATGTGAGACAAAGGCGTTGAGCCCTCACTTTCTTATTGCATAAAAAATCCAGAAAGAAAACAAAACATATGTAAATAGTTTGGCCTTCGGAATTATTAACGGTGGGGCGTGTAGTCTATAATTATCCATATACACAAATAATATAAAAATATACAAATCATAGGATCAAAACCAGTTTTTTTTGGTCGAAAAGGACCCAATTTTATTACTCGCTTTGAGCCCCAAAACACTTGAGAAAAGGACCGCAATTTGTTACTCGCTTTGAGCCCCATTTAACCTTTTTATCTACTGCAAATTTGATTATTTATCAACCCATAGACCATGATGAATGCCATGATCAAAGATAGGTTAACATGGGGTTGTACTACCTCTAACGTAAATACATCATTTCCAAAGATAATCCCTGTGGTTGTTTGCTTTTGTTTAAACTCTGCGACAAGTGTACTTTCTTGATCTGCATATACAATCTTGAACCCTAATTTGCCATCCATTCTAAGAATCTTGTATGTACAACCTGAACTTGCTATATCATCACACAAACTCAAGCAAATGCTTCGATGTTTTCTTACACGAAACCATAGTTGTTTTCGTGAACAAGACGCATCCCATTTATATCCATCCCAACACCTAAATAACCGTAATTTCTGCAACCACACGATAAGAACAAAAAAACAAACGTACCCGGTTAGATCTCTCTCGCAGAATAAGAATAGTTTGTAAGTATCATTTTATAACTTGAAGAACAAATTTTATGTATGTGTATATGGAGTGAATTTGTACCTTTTGTAGCAAGGAAAATAGAATTTTTCCTTGAACATCCATAAGATAAACTTCTTGACCACACTTATTGTTGTAGTTATCAACCCGATAAACGATATTGCCTTTTGAATTATATACGGTGCATCCATGCATGTTGAAAACTAAGGATTTCATCCATATTGTGAAAGATTCATGATTTGAGGTTAAGTAAGAAGGAGGAGGAGAAGGACAAGGTGTTTGATCAGGATAGACTCTAGACATTGAAGAAGAAACAAAGTAAGTATTGTTAGAAGATGGAGAAGGATGTCTATATATAGACATAAGATATAATAATGCTTGGTTTTTTAGAAGAAGTTAGGCTTTTAATAATAATCATTTGCGCTATTAGTCACATATTTTACTCACGTAGAAAAATATGGATAAATGTTAGAAAATCCCTATTATATTATCTATATGTTTGCATAAATGAAAATTCAACAATCACATAGTTAACTTGTGCGTAGAGTTTGCGACATGTTACCAATGGAACTTAACAAGGGATTACGACGGAGTTTCTCATTAACAGATTATCGACGGAAAATCATGGTGACTCGCATGTCAATATCATTAGTGAGAACAAACACTAAAGTATTTTACCCAAAAAAAAAAAAAAAAAACAAACACTAAAGTAAAATCAAACAGATTAACAGCCTAATTCCTTTAGAAAAACCAACACTAAAGTAACAAAAAAAAAAAAAAGCTAGGGAGGGGGTAATTTTTGATTTTATACTTTAGTGTTTGTTTTTCTAAAAGGAATTAGGTTGTTAATTAAAAATCATTAGAGCTATTAGTTACAAGAAATATGCCATTTATTCATTAACATATGAAAAGTAACTTAAATTCAACAATCACCTATGTTACTTGCATAAAAAAATAAGGATAAGTATTGGATAGAAAAGCCCTAATATATGTGAAAATTCAACAATCACATATATTTTATTTGTGCATAGAGTTCACCAACAGGTTACCGATGGAACTTACTGAGGGATAACCGATAGAGTTTCTCATAGAAAAATTATCAATGGAATATTGTGGCTGCTTGCATGTCAATATCTCTAAGAGATCATTAACGGGTGTTTCACTGAGGGTTTTTTACGAGTATATACCAACATATTTTCAATGGCATTTTCATAGGTCAACATGTTTACCAGTCATAACACAATCAAAAACAAATTAAGTAACATATTAGCAAATCCCATATCGACGATGGACATGAGAGATGATGGTTTTATAAGGAATGATCCGCCTCAAATATTAACAATGTGTTTTGGCTGTATTGACTGTGGATCTCATCTAATTTCACCATAAAGTGTACTTGGGTGGGAGTAGTACCAGAATAGATGATTTCTTAGAAAATCTTCACCCGGCAACTAAAAAGAAATTTGTGAGCTTCTTGTAGGAAAACAGACAATATTAGTGATACGATAGGGTAGATGTTCAAGTGGTATCAAAGCCACTCCTATATCGTTTGTGATGGGGTGAACCCCACTAAAGATAATGGGTAGATATTCAAGTGGTATTAAAGCCACTCCTATACCGTATGTGATGATGGGGTAAACCCCACTAAAGATAATGAGTCCTTGAGGCTGTTCAAGGGGACACAATAGTCAGATTTCACATCCTTAATTAGAGTTGTGTGGCAAACTCATCAAGGATGGTGACTTGAAAAGGAAGGAAGGTAACTGTAACACCCTCAGTTAACTTCATATCGGTTAGGACATGAGAAATTTTAGGTTCATAAGGAATGGTATATCTTAATATCACCAACACGTTTTTGTCGTATTAGATGTGGATTATCTCAGAACTCTGCAATTAAGCATGCTAAGAAGGAGTAGTACTAAAACTGGGTGTTCAACATTCGACACGGATTCGAAATTTTCAAAGTTCGAGTCGAATCGAACACGAATGTAGGTAGAAACATAAACATTCGAAAAATTCGATTTGGTTAGTTAAAAATCGTTATCTGATTTGTTAAACACCTTTAAATTACTTTGTAATTCTTAATTTTATAATAGTTTCTATTTAGTTAGAAAAAAATAACTAAAATTGATGTTATGACAATAAAATAGGCTTTAAGGGAGAAACTTTTTGGCTACTTTAATAATTCTTTTATAATATTTAAGGTCAAAATCCGACAATTTACAGCCAGTTTTCACACTAACTACTATAATTTTTTTAACGATAAATTTGGATCACTAACGGACCACTAGAGTATCATTGTGTCACCAGCGGAATCACTCGATCATCTTCATCTCCAGTATGCATATATACGATAAGATTTCAATTTTTTAGTACGTGACTTCCGAATTTCAACAAACCAGCTGCTTATATATTCTTCGCGTAGCAAGTTACACATGTTTGATGTATAAAGGTGATAGTCCCCCACCACATGAAAATATGCAATACACTACTACACAACTACCACTTGCCTATTAATGTCTGAAAAATGTATATTTTTCTTTATAAACAAACAATCTAAGCTATGATATTGTGTACAAAAGATATTACAATAAATGTAAAATACAAAAGACCTGATCGCATTACTTGAAAATATGGTTGAACCTCTAATCCGCACTCGCAGAAAATAATTCTCGTGTCCGTCACTGTCGTGAAATGACACGAGTTAGAGAGAGTTCTCCTATCTTATTTTCCTAAACTATATTTTTGTGTCACTGGTTGTTAAATAAAAATATATACATTTGAGATATATTTTTCCTTTAAAAAAACATATGTATTTATTGAAGAGTTACCATCCACCAACAATAAGCAACGACGCCACATGCTAATTAATAAGAATACATAGACAACATGACAAGCCAAGAAATCAATGCGGCAATAAAGGGGTTTCGGTTCAGAATATTGATGTTATTTGGTGAACCCAGGGCCATTTTGGAGAGTACTCAAAAACATTTAGCCTCTGAGAAAAAAAAAAAAACAAAAAGAAAATGGGCCCTCAAAATCATTGTTTATTTTTAATTGGATTTGAAATTTATTGTTGGTTTAATGTAAAACCTGGCATTTTTTTTATAGGTTTAAAATTATATGGGTTTAATTTAAACTAGTTAGGCTTTTTTTATAATTAGTGTTAGAATATGAGTTTGATACTTGTAAATTGGTTTAGATAAAACAATAAAATTCATAAGCAGGAAGATATAATCAACAATTGTTCTTTATATATAATCAAATGGCTACAAAAGTTTTACACAATGATTCTGTAATCTCCCCCTCAGCCTGATTACTCACAAAACTATACGTGCAAAAGAGAATGTGTGAAGTGATAAAATAGATCTCTAACATATGAGATCTATTTATACAAAGTACGAAACTTTGTTTGTGATTGACTGACATCACCTTAATAGTGACATCTAACATTTCTAACAGAAAAGATTCCAACGATGTTGCAAACATCTGTGCAAATCAAACAAATGATCTAACTATTCAAAACACTGTTAAAAGCAAGTATTGATACATTGGGAAACTTCTGTTTAGGCTATCCTCTATTGCTTTGATCCAAACATCTGTTTGGCCAGACAGATGTTTGGTCTTCTTCATCATACCTTTGCTTCAACAGACTTTAGGGCTTGAACAGACCTTGTTTCTTCATGAACAGCGGTTCCAAGGCTTCAAACAAATGTTAGCTGGTGATGTGCTTAAAATACAACATATAAATTATATCAAATACGACATAAAATCAACCTTTTTCAGTATTAATGTTGGAAAAAGCTCGTTTCTTTGTTCCTTTTTAATAAACAGGGTTAAAAGAGCTTAAATGAACAAAATACAGCAAAAACCAACATAAAATGTTATGAGGAAGGATTGACGCAACTTGCTGAGCCCCCATCCACATCCAAACCCGAGAAATAAAAAAGACAGAAGCTCTGGCACGGGGTCTGCTCATCTAGCACGGGCCGGGCCCAGTGGGAATTCGCTGCAGTAGAAAAAGACAACAACAAAAGACAAATTCAAAGCTCAACACAGGGCCATGCTAAAGTAACACGGGGCGTGGTCAACTCTGGGATTTCCAGAATCTGAAGAAGTACATCTACATTGGCCACGGGCCATGCCGTTGACACACAGGGTCGTGTTAGTACAAGTCTGACACTGCAGTTAATGTAGAAGAGAGAGACTGATGGTGTGACAACTCGAGTTTCCAAGATTCTATCTTCGCATTAATTGCACGTTAACTGTTTAGTTGTTTGATTGTTTGCCTTGTAATTGTACACGTTGGATTATATATTAAGAAGTTTGTTTGATATGTCATCTATGTCATGTGATTAAGTTGTTTATCATGTAACCTGTTTGAAAAACTTAAAACCCATTCACCTTGTACAAGCCTGACGAAACAGGTGTTTCACCATAACTCACATCGACGAAACAAGGGTTTGTTTCGCCATCCCTATCTCGACGAAAGGGGGTGTTTCGCCGAGCCCAGTTTCGCCGAAGTCCATTAAGGGCCCATATGTTATGCGTGTACTTATTAAGTCCCAGTGTTTCATTCGTCACACTTTTCAACGAAATAGAAACCCTAGAGCTCTCTCCTGTGCACTGACGGCAGCCCCTCCCCATTCGAAAGTCTATCCATCTCGTTCGTACTAATCGCTTTAGTTTCCGGTTAGTATTTTGTAACATTGGATCTTTGAAAGTTGCTTTCTGTATGACCTTGATGTTGTGTGACACTAGGGTTCCTGCTAGTAGATTCCATTCATGATATTAGGTTTGTAAAGCGGAGTCATGTGATGTTATGATTTATGAATTATGTTTTATGCTGTAAACTTAAAGTTTCTGTGAATTGCTAGAATGATATGATATAAGGAGGGCTAGGGTATATGATGAATCTGTGCATATGCTCTCATGTAATGACCAACATATATGTTAGATTGTTTTAGGTTAACACATGCTTCTGTCATGATTTGTATGATAAATGGTATCGATGATCACAGAATGGTTGAATGATTTCTGTAAACTGTTGATCGGTGATTAGGTTTTCGGTATGTAACTGCTTTCACGACATAACACATGCGTTATGACGAAACGGCTGTCACGACGAAACAAGAGGATGTTTCGCTGAGACCAGTCACGACGAAACAGACATGGCGAAGCTGTGTGTTTCGCCGAGGGTACATGACGAAACAAGGGGGTTTCGTCAAAGGGAAATCATGACGAAACAAGGGTGTTTCATCGAGTGGGTAAACTGCACAGTAACTTGGTTAGATCCGTTAAGAGTTAACTGGATTAATTAACTGATGTTAATGATAAGTATGACTTATATGAACTTGTGTAACTGGTAAATGTTGTGTGCTATGTTGTTACTTGTATAAACGTGGTGATCTTGACTGTTAGTTAAACTTTGTGAATACAAACTGATTATGAATACGTGCGTACTCTAGGCCTTGGCTGATTAATTGTGAGCACATACCTTAGCATACCGAGCAAACCAAGGTGAGTTCACACTCTTTCCAAGGCATGGGATTCCCAAGGGTTGGGAATGGGTAAATGAACTAAACGGTAATTACGACCATCCTCCGTGGGTAGGATGCCAAGAATACACACCTCTATCATGAAGTCCCTCATTTATATCGACTTAATCGCCGAGGCCTATGGCGAGCGGGTCATTAGTTGATAGCGCTATTAGGTTTAACAAACCTCACACCGTGCCAGTCGGACGGGCGTGTACTAATGGACTATGGGCAAAGGGTCAATGCTGATAGACATTGACTTAGGGCACCTCTTACATTTTCGTAGCAGTCGATACACACGGTCTAGTAACACATGGGAAGCCCCCACTAATCTTCGCAAACATGTCTGGGAGACCGCGATACGAATTAGTACAAAACATGGTTTACGAAATAAACATACGATTTACAAACACTATAACTAAACAACCAACTGTGAACTCGCTCAACTTTGTTGTTGACTCGTTGTTACATGCCTTGCAGGTCGTTAGGTACTCATGGGGCTTGAACAGGGAGGCGCGGTCGTTGTGGGACATAGACAGTGGGTGCCATGTTAAAAACAATATAACATTTCAAACTTGATACTTATGTTGGGTTTTTACATTTATGCTTCCGCTAAATACTAAACTATGTTTTGTTTTGGACACCTTTCATATTGTGTGGTTGAATTTTATTTATTACTTACTATGTTCAATATGATTGGTGGCTTGATCCTGGTCAGTCACGCCTCCAAGCGGTCATACTCCGCATGTAGATTTTGGGGGTGTGACAGATTGGTATCAGAGCCATTGGTTATAGTGAACTCGGTTTTAATAAGGGAAAAACTTTTTATTAAAATCAGACTATAACCTGTACAGTGCTCAACGATCCACAACGACGCTTCACTCCACGTGCAAGACTCAACACTATAGGTGATACTATTCATGTTTACATTACCTACTTGTTAGATACATACTACATTGCGCATGGTATGCTTAGATAGCGTAGCAACTATTGTTTGAAAACCTTGTTTGCTCACACTCTTCTGTCATTCCACACTTGCGTATTGATACGACGCACTTCTCACTTGTGTTCTCTTACTTGTGAAGATCATGAGTGGACGCGTTAACATGACACAAGCCCAGCTGACGGCTTTGATCAACCAACAAGTTGTTGCGGCACTTGCAGCCACTCAAGTAGGAGGTTAGAACGCTGAGCCACCTGTTTGCACCTTCAAAACCTTCATGGACTGTCGTCCTAGTACTTTTAGTGGCACTGAAGGAGCCGTTGGACTCCTCCATTGGTTTGAGAAGCTCGAGTCCGTCTTTGAGATGTGTGAATGCCCTGAGGCTCGCAGGGTGAAGTATGCCACTGGTACTCTTGAAGGCATTGCGCTGACTTGGTGGAATGCGCAAGTTCAGATGCTGGGGTTGGCGGCTGCCAATGCCACCCCATGGAACGATTTCAAGGAACTGATCAAGCGGGAATACTGCACTCGTGATGACATCCACAAGTTGGAAGTGGAGTTCTTTAACCTGAAGATGGCAGGGTCAGAGATAGAGGCGTATACGAAAAGGTCAAACGAGCTGGCCATCTTGTGTCTAACTATGGTGGACCCTCCTATCAAGCGCATTGAGTTGTACCTTAAAGGCTTAGTATCGGAGATTCAAAGTCATGTGACCTCCGCTAACCTTGCTACCATCCAGGATGTTACTCGTCTTGCTCATCGTCTCACAGACCAGGCAGTGGAACATAACGGGCTGCCTAAGCGCATCGGTGCTACTACCACTACTACTTCTGCTACTCCCAGCAACAACAAGCGAAAATGGGATGGAGTCTCCAGCAAGGGTTCGTTTTCAGTTCAGTCCCAGGCACAGCAGCGAAAGATTGAAGATTATCAGAGTCCTGGTTAGCAATCTTATGGTGGTCAAAGACAGGGTGGATATCGAGGAAATCTTCCGAAGTGCAACACATGCAACAGACACCACAGTGGTTAGTGCAGCAAGGGTCGTTGTCAGAGGTGTCTCAAGATGGGTCATGAAGCTAAGGATTGCAGGAGCTCACGACCTGCGAATCAGAACCGTCAGCAACAACCACCAGCTCCACAGAACCAGCAGCAGCAACATCAGCGAGGCAACAGGGTATGCTTTCAGTGTGGTGCTGAAGGCCACTTCAAGCGGGACTGCCCCCAGTTAAATCAAAATCAGAACAACAATGTCACACCCCGATTTCCACGTGTTTCACCGGTGGGCCCGGTGGGGGATTACCGTGACGTAGTTGGCAACAATATAGTCAAACCACACAATATTTAAAGGCACAGCGGAAGCATAAAGATAGATATATTCTGACCATTAAATGTAATATCCAAGTATCACAAACAGTCGAATATAATCCACAGGGGATCAAAATAAAAATATAAATATTGTTCAACAGATATGGCATCCCAAGCTTGCGAGACTCTAACGATGCTTAAGGAGTGGCCAGCCTATTTCGTGTAGATCCTGCATTTAATCTTTTGGGGAAAATACGTCAGTTTACACTGGTAATACATTCAACCGACACTTTTGTAAAATGTTTAATAAAATTGATTTGAATGCACAAGGCACAAACTCTTTATAACTTGGGATAATTAATCAATTTAATCTTGTAAAAGAATTACATGTTCACTATGTGTTCAGTTGCCCGGGTCGTGCCGGGTTTAAGGTTAATAGACACGCCACAAAGCATAAAGCCGTGGCGGGAAAACCAACGGTTATACCTTTATAAATATAGACGCATTGTCGGGTGTACGCCTACACCCGTGTGTCGAGGTCGTGGCCATTTCGTAAAATGATGCCAGGGATATCCGGGACATGGTCATTAAGCTCCCAAAGGCGTAAAGCCAACAAAACAAATTTTTTTAAACGGGTCACATTGATAATACCCAACTACTAATGAGTTGGGGTCAATTGCCCGACCAAGCGGTATTTTTTTTATATACCATAACCCAAGCCCGTATAACGGAAAATAAGTTAAAAGTATTTACCTGAGCAAGTAATAACCTCAATCAAACAAATGCAAGTATCTTTTACTGGTCTCCTTATCTGGAACGAAGGTTTATAACAACCTATTAGAATCCTAACGGGTCTTTAATTTAGCCTTAGCTTAGACCGGTCAGTTTCAAAGGATAATTACGGTTTAATCGCGTGAAAGGCGAAAACCGGGAATGGAATGTGGTTTGGACCCAACAGGTTTGAAGACTTGTTTTATATGGGTAATATAACCACACTCTGGATTTTGAAGTAAAAACGATAAGGTTTGACCCGTTTCGGCTAGTTTATGTAAACTAGTTACATAAACCGGACCGTGCGCGCAAAAGGCGTAACGGGTAACCGTAAGAGTCCTACACAGCTTTCCTAAGTTATTATGCTCTAAAGAGGTTTTGGTATCAGTAGGATACCTTCCATTACGCCCATAACAAGTTTAAATCCAGTATACGCCACGTAGGGGTATTTCGGTCATTTTAAAGATTATAAAAGAGGTTTCCGAGTTCTACAGGAAATCTGAGTTTCCGGAACAGTTTATAAAGTCCAAAATACTCTATTTGTTATTTAAAATCAGTAGCAACTGGAATCGGGTCAAAATACCATGTAGAACTCGAGTTATGTCCGAAAAGGGTATATTCGGTAATTACCGAATCGATGCCATAACCGCAGGTTATGAGCAGGTTAAAAATAATTAAAAATCTTTAAAAATCTCAAAATATTATTTTACATCAGTGTGTAAAAGGTTTGGTGTCGAAATTTGGGTTTAGATAGGCTTTATGCTAATTGCGCCGATTAATTACTAAAGTTTCCGTAATTGCGCTATTTAGCATAACTCTTATTCTAGACCTCGGATTGACGTGAAATTTTAGGGACATGCTTAGAAATCAGTAACTAAGGTTATTGTCCTTTCACATGTCCAAAATTCTCGCCTTAAAGTGAGAAGGGCGTTATGGTCAACTTTTAGGCATTTAACGGAAATGTGCAAAAGACTCGGACAACAACGAACCGGTCACAAAGGGTTGTACCATCATGTAACCTGGTCCTAAGAGAGTCCTAAGGCATATCTAAATCATACCATAACAGGTCAGAACTGAAGTCAAAGCAAAAGTCAAAGCTTTGCGACTTTCGGTTCCGAACCGGGTCAAAATAGTAAAAGGGTCGGATCAAACAAGCTTAGACTAGTTAATATACTTATTATCATGTTGTATGAGTGTTAAAACAGGTTACACGCCATCTACATTACTGATTATGCATAAAATCGCAATTTAGCATTCTGTTGACTTTTTCTAAGCAAGTTTGACTCGACATTCGGACTAGTTAGAGTGGGAATCAGAGGGTGCCCTTTTAGGGGTTTAATGCCCACATAATTACCAACATATAACTACCTTTGATTCGACAAACCACTGGACCATTTGTGATTTATCGTTAAGTCAATCGCTAATTACGACGGATTGACTTTTAAGCTATAACTATGCAAAATCTAAACCACAAAGGGTGGAGCATACTTACAAGAGTCCTATGCACGACTTGTGAAGCTTAGAGAGAATGCTTGAGCTTCAGAAATGATCAGAAAGCAGAATGAAGGTGTGAAGAACTTGGTTGCAACTTTTGGTCCTTTTATAGTAAATTTGGGACCTTAGATCATTGCCACACAAGTCTACAAGTGTTCTTAGATCACCAACATGTGTCCCTGAGTGCTAGGGGTCGTTTAGGGGGCGCCCATGCTCTCATTATTGGCTCTAAGGTCGGTTAAAACACCAAATAGTGCTTCTGTCCACGTTTTCTGCATCTGGGAGGCTGACGCGGCCCGCGTTAAGGATCATGCAACCTTTACGCGGGTCGCCTGAATCCATACGTCAGAGCCCATATCTTTACTGACAATGCGGCTCGCGTAAGATCCTTTGATTCTTTAACGCGGCCCGCCTGAGACTTGTTTTTCAAGATTTTCAAATCTTTTGTAATCATTGTCCTGGCCTTTCGGTTTCGAAGGGGTAACTTTGCATTTTGGGCATCGTTTATTTACGAATAAGGGCATCGGAACTTTTACCCAACTTATTAACCCTTGGTTAATTTATTATTTCTCGAAAAGTCATAACTTTCAATGTTGACGCTTTTAACCCCTCGCATACGAATTCGATCATAACTTTCTCGTTTTAAAACGGAACTTCGCGAAATTTATATCGTATATTCTAGTGAGCGTAATTTACTGTTACAAAGCCTCGGGTTTGTTAAAGGGTCACTCAGAGGTATAACTTAAACATGTTGACACATTTAACCCCTGTAGTTCGTAATCTCTCACTTTCTTCCACAATTTGTTCCGTACGATCCGTGATTCATTCGTTTGAAGGTACGAGCATCATTTAGGGTTACTATACAGTATATGTATCCCTCGTTGACATTTTTAACCCTCGAATTTACATACTTTCAATGTTTGTCAACTTTAGTCCTTTATTTAGTATTTAATATCACGTGTAAACTTATGACACGTGTCAATACATCATTGGACGCAAAATTTCGAGGTGTTACAAACAACAACAATAATCAGGGCAATGGGAACAACAACGGGGGAAACAATGATGGAAATAATGGCGCCAGGGGTCGAGCGTTTGTGTTGGGTCAGGGTAATGCAAGGAATGATCCTAACGTAGTGATGGCTAAGTTTCTTCTCGACGACTTTTATGTTACTGTTTTATTTGATTCGGGTGCCGATACCAGTTATGTGTCCCAAAAAGTTAGTCAAATGTTAAAGCGCACACCAACACTTTTGAACACCAAGCATGTCATAGAGTTAGCATTTGGTAAAAGTTTAGAGGCCACACAAATAGTTCAGGGTTGTAATCTTGTCCTCGCTGGTCAGACTTTCTCTATCGATCTCATTCCTATTGTTCTGGGTAGTTTCGACATCGTCATTGGGATGGATTGGTTATCCCAACAGCAAGCAGGGATCCTATGCAAAGAAAAGATTGTTCGTATTCCCCGTTCTGGTAAAGAACCTCTCGAAGTTCAAGGCGACAAGAGTGGTGTCGTGGTAGGCATCATCTCCTTTCTTAAGGCCTAGAAGTGTTTACGAAAGGGCCACACCGCTATTTTAGCACTTGTTACTGACGCATCAATGAAAGAGAAGAGATTACAGGATATTCCAGTAGTACGTGACTTCCCTCAAGTGTTTCCTGAGGAATTACCTGGGCTACCGCCTCATCGCCAGGTCGAATTTCAGATCGAGCTAGCTCCTAGAGCAGCACCCATAGCTCGAGCACCTTATCGCTTAGCTCCATCAGAATTGGAAGAACTGTCCAAACAATTGCAAGAACTCTTGGATAAGGGTTTCATTCGTCCTAGCTCTTCGCCTTGGGGAACTCCAGTATTGTTTGTGAAGAAGAAAGACGGTACCTTCCGTATGTGCATAGATTACCACGAATTAAACAAGGTGACTGTAAAGAACCGCG
This sequence comes from Helianthus annuus, assembly GCF_002127325.2. Lineage (NCBI taxonomy): Eukaryota > Viridiplantae > Streptophyta > Magnoliopsida > Asterales > Asteraceae > Helianthus > Helianthus annuus. The sequence goes on along the minus strand of NC_035434.2, from coordinate 133,090,422 downwards.
ATCCTCTTCCACGTATTGATGACTTGTTCGATCAGTTCCAAGGGTCGAGCTACTATTCGAAGATTGATCTGAGGTCAGGCTACCATCAACTGAGAGTCCAGGACGAGGACGTCTCCAAAACAGCATTCAGAACTCGCTACGGCCACTACGAGTTCCTGGTCATGCCATTCGGGCTAACAAACACGCCTGCAGTTTTCATGGATCTTATGAACAGAGTGTGCAAGCCTTACTTGGATAAGTTTGTTATTGTATTCATCGACGACATCCTGATCTACTCTAAGAGTCAGGAGGAACACGAGCAGCATTTACGACTTATTTTGGAACTCCTTCGAACAGAACAGCTGTACGCCAAGTTTTCAAAATGCGACTTCTGGCTTCGTGAAGTCCACTTTCTAGGCCATGTGGTGAACAAGGATGGGATACATGTTGATCCATCCAAGGTAGACTCAATCAAGAACTGGCCTGCACCTCGCACACCAACGGAAATTCGCCAATTCTTGGGTTTGGCGGGTTACTACAGAAGGTTCATCAAAGACTTCTCGAAGATTGCGCAACCACTTACTCTACTGACGCAGAAGGGTGTTACTTATCGTTGGGGCAATGCACAGGAATCTGCATTTCAGCACCTAAAGGATAGACTTTGCAGCGCACCTATTCTTTCATTGCCAGAGGGCACAGACGACTTTGTGGTTTATTGTGACGCATCAATTCAGGGTCTTGGTTGTGTATTGATGCAACGGGATAAAGTCATTGCTTACGCCTCATGCCAACTTAAGATTCACGAAAGGAATTACACTACACATGATCTAGAGCTGGGAGCGGTAGTTTTCGCGCTCAAGATATGGAGACATTACCTGTACGGTACCAAGTGCACCATCTACACTGATCACAGGAGTCTCGAGCATATCTTCAAACAGAAGGAACTAAACATACGTCAACGTCGATGGCTCGAGCTATTAAACGATTATGAATGCGCAATTAAGTACCATCCGGGCAAAGCCAATGTGGTGGCTGACGCCCTCAGTCGAAAGGATACTACACCTAGGCGTGTACGAGCATTGCAACTCACTATTCAGTCTAGTCTTCCGGCACAGATACGAGATGCTCAGGTAGAAGCATTGAAACCAGAAAACGTCAGGGCTGAAGCCCTACGCGGCTCAAGGCAACGGTTAGAACAAAAGGAAGACGGCACCTACTATGTAACAGGACGCATTTGGGTCCCACATTATGGAAATTTACGCGAGCTGGTGATGGATGAAGCCCATAAGTCTCGCTACTCAGTACATCCGGGTTCAGATAAGATGTACCACGATCTCAGAACTACGTATTGGTGGCCTAGCATGAAAGCCCACATAGCAACTTACGTCAGCAAATGTTTGACTTGTGCGAGAGTCAAGACGGAATATCAGAAACCATCAGGCCTACTCCAGCAACCAAAGATACCACAATGGAAATGGGAGGAAATTTCCATAGATTTTGTTACTGGCCTGCCTAGATCCCAGCGTGGGAATGATACTATTGGGTGATCGTGGATCGACTCACTAAGTCTGCACACTTCTTGGCTATCAAGGAAACAGACAAGTTCTCTACCTTAGCAGACATTTACTTAAAGGAAGTGGTTTCGAGGCACGGGGTGCCAACCTCTATTATTTCCGATCGTGATGCACGTTTTACTTCGGAACTGTGGCAAGCAATGCACAAATCTTTTGGCTCTTGATTAGACATCAGCACAGCTTATCACCCTTAGACGGATGGGCAGTCTGAGTGCACTATTCAAACCCTAGAAGACATGCTCCGGGCATGTGTAATTGATTTCGAAAACGGCTGGGAAAAACATCTCCCATTGGTGGAGTTTTCTTATAATAACAGTTACCACACCAACATTCAAGCCGCTCCATTCGAGGCATTGTACGGGCGTAAATGCCGATCACCTTTTTGTTGGGCAGAGGTGGGTGATAGTCAGATCACGGGTCCAAAACTTGTAGTAGACGCAACGGAAAGAATTGCTCAGATACGACAACGAATGGCGGCAGCTCGTGACCGTCAGAAAAGCTACGCTGATAAGCGCAGGAAACCACTTGAGTTCCAGGTTGGGGATCGAGTGCTACTCAAAGTCTCAACGTGGAAAGGTGTAGTTCGTTTTGGCAAACGAGGTAAGCTTAACCCACTTACGTTGGACTGTTCGAAATCATTGAGAAAATAGGCAAGGTGGCCTACAAACTGAACCTACCAGCAGAACTTGGTGGAGTCCACAACGTTTTCCACGTGTCAAATCTGAAGAAGTGTCTGTCAGATGAGACCCTCATAGTTCCTTTGAAGGAGCTCACTATCGACGATCAGTTGCGATTCGTCGAGAAACCAGTTGAAGTCACGGACCGGGATGTTAAGGTCCTCAAGCACACCAGAATACCTCTTGTTCGAGTTCGTTGGAACTCCCGTCGTGGCCTAGAGTTCACCTGGGAACGAGAAGACCAAATGAAACTCAAGTATCCCTAGTTGTTCAAGAACAATGTAACTACTACTGAGGCTGAAGCTACTACAGAATTTCGGGACGAAATTCCAAATCAACGGGGGGATGATGTGACACCCTAGGAAAACCAGTAAACTAAACAACGCGACTAGCTTCCTCAGTAACCGCTTCTTTCAAGTTGGGGATAATGTGACAACTCGAGTTTCCAAGATTCTATCTTCGCATTAATTGCACGTTAACTGTTTAGTTGTTTGATTGTTTGCCTTGTAATTGTACACGTTGGATTATATATTAAGAAATTTGTTTGATATGTCATCTATGTAATGTGATTAAGTTGTTTATCATGTAACCTGTTTGAAAAACTTAAAACCCATTCACCTTGTACAAGCCCGACGAAACAGGTGTTTAGCCATAACTCACATCGACGAAACAAGGGTTTGTTTCGCCATCCCTATCTCGACGAAAGGGGGTGTTTCGCCGAGCCCAGTTTCGTCGAAGCCCATTAAGGGCCCATATGTTACGCGTGTACTTATTAAGTCCCAGTGTTTCATTCGTCACACTTTTCAACGAAATAGAAACTCTAGAGCTCTCTCCTGTGCACCGACGGCAGCCCCTCCCCATTCGAAAGTCTAACCATGTCGTTCGTACTAATCGCTTTAGTTTCCGGTTAGTATTTTGTAACATTGGATCTTTGAAAGTTGCATTCTGTATGACCTTGATGTTGTGTGACACTAGGGTTCTTGCTAGTAGATTCCATTCATGATATTAGGTTTGTAAAGCGGAGTCATGTGATGTTATGATTTATGAATTATGTTTTATGCTGTAAACTTAAAGTTTCCATGAATTGCTAGAATGATATGATACAAGGAGGGCTAGGGTATATGATGAATCTGTGCATATGCTCTCATGTAATGACCAACATATATGTTAGATTGTTTTAGGTTAACACATGCTTCTGTCATGATTAGTATGATAAATGGTATCGATGATCACAGAATGGTTGAATGATTTATGTAAACTGTTGATCGGCGATTAGATTTTCGGTATGTAACTGCTTTCACGACGTAACACATGTGTTATGACGAAACGACTGTCATGACGAAACAAGAGGATGTTTCGCTGAGACCAGTCACGACGAAACAGACATGGCGAAGCTGTGTGTTTCGCCGAGGGTACATGACGAAACAAGGGGGTTTCGTCGAAGGGAAATCACGATGAAACAAGGGTGTTTCGTCGAGTGGGTAAACTGCACAGTAACTTGGTTAGATCCGTTAAGAGTTAACTGGATTAATTAACTGCTGTTAATGATAAGTATGACTTATATGAACTTTTGTAACTGGTAGATGCTGTGTGCTATGTTGTTACTTGTATAAACGTGGTGATCTTGACTGTTAGTTAAACTTTGTGAATACAAACTGCTTATGAATACGTGCGTACTCTAGGCCTTGACTGATTAATTGTGAGCACATACCTTAGCATGGCGAGCAAACCAAGGTGAGTTCACACTCTTTCAAAGGCATGGGATTCCCAAGGGTTGGGAATGGGTAAATGAACTAAACGGTAATTACGACCATCCTCCGTGGGAAGGATGCCAAGAATACACACTGGACCAAACCTCTATCATGAAGTCCCTCATTTATATCGACTTAATCGCCGAGGCCTATGGCGAGCGGCTCATTAGTTAATATCGCTATTAGGTTTAACAAACCTCACACCGTGCCAGTCGGACGGGCGTGTACTAATGGACTATGGGCAAAGGGTCAATGCTGATAGACATTGACTTAGGGCACCTCTTACATTTTCGTAGCAGTCGATACACACGGTCTAGTAACACATGGGAAGCCCCCACTAATCTTCGCAAACATGCCTGGGAGACCGCGATACGAATTAGTACAAAACATGGTTTACGAAATAAACATACGATTTACGAACACTATAACTAAACAACCAACTGTGAACTCGCTCAACTTTGTTGTTGACTCGTTGTTACACGCCTTACAGGTCGTTAGGTACTCATGGAGCTTGCACAGGGAGGCGTGGTCGTTGTGGGACATGGACAGTGGGTGCCATGTTAAAAACAATATAACATTTCAAACTTGATACTTATGTTGGGTTTTTACATTTATGCTTCCGCTAAACACTAAACTGTGTTTTGTTTTGGACACCTTTCATATTGTGTGGTTGAATTTTATTTATTACTTACTATGTTCAATATGATTGGTGGCTTGATCCTGGTCAGTCATGCCTCCAAGCGGTCATACTCCGCATGTGGATTTTGGGGGTGTGACAGATGGCCACGGGGTCTAGCCAGGCGGGCACACGTTCTGTTTTCAGCTATTAATAGGGGTGCTTGGTTTCATTCCAATCCATCCCTTGGCAAACGACTTCTCTCTCACTTTCCACCACTCCACCACCATTACAACACCATCATCCACCACCATCATCCATTTTCCATCTTTTAAAGTGTGTGTAGTAGTCTCGGGATCCAAGATTGATAGTAAGAGCCTTTGTCAAACAAAGGTCATGCTTGGCTAAACTCTTACATCACTTGGTGAAGACATATCTTTTACGTATTTTCTTTTATGATTTTCAATCTTTGGCAACTTTTTAATTGGGTATGTATTAATGACTTTAATAACTAGTTTTTTTTATATTGAAAGAAAATTTATCTAATCATTCTTCATATGTCGTTGATTCACATATTCGTGTCTTTACGGTCTATATAAAGCGCGTTAATTTCCTGGAAGGGGGTTAGAAGGGTGGTTGGGTAAATTTTATGTCTCTTTCAGTGTATAGATCCTGCGAGAACCTGGTTCAAGCCCAGTAACACCTCATGAGTCGGAGCGGGCATTACCTTCCACGGGAGAGGTGCAAAAAGCTTGAATCCCTTATCTATAAACTACTATTAAAACTTTAAACCAACCCCGCGAGGACTGTATTTCTGCTGACTCAGACCAATGGGTTGAGGGTGACCGCTGCCTGGAAGGGGGCCCACCACTTTTTGCATTAATAATTTACTTAATTATCTTTCAATATTCCGACCTAGTGGGATTGTATCCTTGCTAACTCAAACCACTAGGTTGAGGGTAACCTTTACTTCACAAGAGGGGCCTACTACTATAACTAAGATAATGTCTTAAAATGCCCAAAGTACGGAAATAATCAAAAGGATACATGAAAGATAAGCCGGAACCAAGTGATTCTTTCTTATCTATCTGTTTTTATTTTATTTTCTGTTTTTAATTTATCTTTTTATAGTTTTAAAAATCGTTTCTCAAAGTTTGGTTCCATTAGACGTTGACGATAAGCCGGTACTAAAAGCACTTATGACCTTGTATGACCTCGGTTTCTTGCCATCACTATACTACGTCCACGATGGGTGCAATTGCCCTAGCGTGTGTGTAGAGTGATAGTAGAATATCGTGTTTTATAAATTTAAAACTTGAAATCACGAGTAAAAACAGCTAAAAATATACCTAAAAATACACTCACACCGACACACGTCAAGTTTTTGGCGCCGTTGCCGGGGATACAAGAAGTTTAACAAAGCTTAAAATTAGCAGCCTAATCAAATTCTAACATTTTTTCAAAACTGCGCGCTCGTTTTTAAAATTTTTCTGTTTACAGTAGGTTTAACACGGGGCCGTGCTGCTGGGACACGCCCCCATGCTGCAACTTTTTCTTAAAAAAAATTAAACGCCCAGATACAAAACTGCCCACGGGGCCATGGTCAATCTTCTGTTAAATTTTTAAATTATGTTTTCGATCCCTAGGCTCGTTATTCTTCTGGGTATCTTCCAATACCATGGATTACTACTCAGAAGACTACACCTATGATATTGAGGATAATTATGAGGAACCTTATTGTACCATTTATGGAGAATCCCATTCGGTACAACATTGCTACCTTGTTAAACCATCAACCTCATACACCACACGACATTCTTCATACACCACTTATGAAGAAGCAAGGTTTGAGCTCCCAAAGTCAGACTTTGATTGGGATGTCAATCCATTTGAGACTTACGATACACCACCAACAATCACTCCCAAAGCCGAAAGACTCATACAAGGTCTCAAAAATCTAGAACTCTTACTTAAGAGATCTTATGAAAAAGAAGAGGCTATTTGTACTAAAGAGGTAATAATCAAAGAGGTAAAAATAGAAGAAAAAAAATGAAAAACTCACGCATGAACCAACTCAAGAAGAAGGTTAGCTTAAAACTAACGATTCTAAACTAGATCAAACTTTTTCAGAAATTCACGTTTTACAACCTTCTTTTGAAAATCATTGTTTGGTTTCTTCACATGCTAAGTTTTTAAAAGAGTTGAACACTTCTACTAAAATTGAAGAATTAGTAAGCGTCACGTTAACAAATGATCAAACTTCACTAATAAAAGATGAATATCATAAAATGAACATAAAACCGGTACCATGTTGTTTTCAAAACATCTTTGTTAGTAATGTACTAATTGATAAAGATCGTTGCGTTAACATAATGCCTAACTATATTTTCGAAAAATTAGGTACTAGTGATTTTTCTCCTCTTAAAATTTTTATTTTTCTCTCAAATCGCAACACGATTAATACCATGGGAATGGTTGAAAATGTCTTAATTCAAACCAGCCACGAGGTAGTCCCAACCGACTTTCTCATCTTAGATGATGCCCCCCTCGTGTTGGGACAACCATTTCGAAAATCCCATCAAGCCTTGACCCAATGGAAGCAAAACAACCTACCACTTTAATTAGGGGCCGACAAAAGGTATGTCAATCTTGACCAATCAATGAAATATCCAATTCATGCTGACGACCCCCTAATTGAAGATGAAGCGGAACCACCCGATACGGAAGAAGAAGAATTCGTCGAAGAGGAAGTCGCAATAGAACAAAACCTTTTCGGCCATCGACCTTAATAAAGAAGAAAATACACGGTCTCTCGAAGACCCACCGCCACTTGAACTCAAGGAACTACCTAAAGGTCTAGAATACGCATCTTTAGACGAACATTGTAAGCTCCCCGTCATCATTTCTTCTAAACTAACACTTTTTGAAAAAGAAAAATTAATAAAGCTTTTGAAAAAACATAAAAATGCAATCGCATGGAGGCTCATGGATATCAAAGGCATCAACCCATCCATGTGCACCCACAAAATTTTGATGGAAGATGACTATAAAACGGTAATACAACCACAACGTAGGGTAAATCCAATCGTACATGAAGTGGTTAAAAATGAAGTCATCAAGCTACAAGACGTCGGACTTATCTACCCCATTTCCGATAGCCCATGGGTAAGTCTTGTCCAAGTAGTTCCAAAGAAAGGAGGTATGACGGTAATAACAAATGATAAAAATGAACTTATACCAATGAGAACCGTCATCGGATGGAGGGTTTGTATCGACTATCGCAAGTTAGATGAAGAAACAAGGAAATACCACTTTCCTTTACCATTCATCGACCAAATGTTAGAAAGACTATCCGGTCATAAATTCTATTGTTTTCTTGATGGTTTCTCTAGTTATTTTCAAATTCCAATAGCACCGAAGGACCAAGAGAAAACAACTTTTACATGTCCCTATGGAACTTTTGCTTATCGACACATGCCTTTTGGTCTATGCAATGCCCCCGCTACGTTTAAATGTTGCATGGTGACTATTTTCCACGATATGATAGAAAAAACTATGGAAGTTTTCATGAATGATTTTTCTATCTTTGGAGATATATATGACCAATGCCTCGATAACCTTGAACAAATGCTATCCCGATGTGAGGAAACTAACCTCGCCCTTAATTGGGAAAAATGTCATTTCATGGTAACGGATGGAATAGTACTCGGTCATAAGATCTCAAACGAAGGAATGGAAGTGGATCGGGCCTAAATAGACACTATTTCTCGATTACCTCCACCTTCCTCCGTTTGAGCCATTCGAAGTTTCCTAGGACATACCGGATTTTATAGGCGATTTATCAAACACTTTTCAAAAACCTCTATACCTCTAACAAAATTACTTGAAAAAGACGCGCCATTTGTCTTTGACGAGGAATGCAACAAAGCATTTCTAACCTTAAAAGAAATGTTAGTCAATGCACCAATCATGATAGCTCCCGATTGGAAATTATCCTTTCAAATCATGTGCGATGCAAGTGACTTTGTAATTAGAGCCGTCCTAGGACAACGAAAAGAAAACATTTTCACCAAATATACTATGCAAGTAAAACTCTTAACGATGCTCAAGGAAATTATACAACAACCGAAAAAGAGTTACCTGCTGTAGTATTTGCTTTTGATAAATTTTGTTCCTATCTTGTTCTTTCTAAAACAACAGTCTATACGGATCATGTCGCCATTCGATACCTCTTCAAAAAACAAGATGCCAAACCACATTTGATCCGGTGGATTCTTCTCCTCCAAGAATTCGACATTGAAATAAAAGATAAACGAGGTGCTGAAAATACCGCTGCCGACCATTGTCACGCTTAGAAGATCCCGCTTTGGAGTCGACTCGAGAAGAGCTCATCAATGAAAAGTTCACCACCGAATCTTTGGAAATGGTTGAATACCAAGAAGAAACATGGTACGCCGACTATGCTAACTACCTCATTAGTGGCATTTTAGTCAAAGGTTGGTCACATCAACAAAGAAAGAAATTCTTTGCCGATGTAAAAAACTATTTTGGGAAGACCCATAGATTTTTACAATGTGTGCCGGTCAACTTATTCGAAGATGCGTCCATGGTCAAGAAACAAGAAAAATTCTTCGCCATTGTCATGAAGGATCGTATGAAGGACATCATGGAGTCGCAAGCACCGCACAAAAGGTACTCGATTCAGGATTTTATTGGCCAACCATCCCTAAGGATGCATACCGATTCATTAAAACTTGTGATGCATGCCAACGAACAGGTAAGATCTCAACAAGAAATGAAATGCCCCAAAATTCTTATTTATGAAATTTTTGATGTTTGGGGTATGGATTTTATGGGCCCTTTCCCACCGTCAAAAGGTAATAAATACATTCTTGTAGCAGTTGATTACGTGTCTAAATGGGCTGAGGCCGATGCTCTTCCAACCAACGATGGTAGAGTTGTGATAAGATTCTTAAAACGACTATTTTTCGTTTTGGTGCTCCAAAAGCACTTATTAGTGATAGAGGTACCCAATTTTTCAGTCATCAATTATACAAAATTTTAACAAAATATGGGGTCTATCACCGTCTTTCAACCGCATACCATCATCAAATCAACGGTCAAGCCGAAGTAACAAATCGAGGGCTAAAAAGAATTCTAAAGAAAACCGTAGGTCAAAACAAGAAAGATTGGGCGGATAAATTAGATGACGCTTTATGGGCCTTTCGAACCACCTACAAAACACCAATAGGCACCACCCTATATAAGCTCGTCTATGGAAAAAATTGTCACCTCCCGGTAGAAATTCCTCACAAGGCCTATTGGGCGTTAAAAAACGTAAACCTAGACCAAGAACTTGCCAGTAAAAATCGATTCTATCAGTTAAACGAATTAGACGAATTGAGAAATCAAGCATATTCTAACTCCGAAATTTATAAGGAACGCATGAAAAATATACATTATAAAATAAGCAAACCTAAAGAATTTCGGGAGGGGGATCAAGTGCTATTGTTTAATTCAAGGCTTCGATTACTTTCGGGTAAACTTAAGTCAACGTGGATGGGACCTTTTTACATCACCCAAATCTTTCCACATGGAGCGGTGGAAATTAAGCCTCCAAACGGTGAACCTTTCAAGGTAAACAGACAAAGGCTTAAACTCTATCGAGGCTTCGTTGAGGAGGAAGAAATTGAAATGGATCTTCAAGAGGTAGATACATGATCGGTAAAGCGATCAAATGTTTAATTGTATATTTGCATATTTTTTCTTTTTAATCATCTTGTTGGAACAAGTGGAAAGCATCATCCATGAAGACTTAACGAAAAACAGGTAAGTACCAAAGGAACCATAAAGAAACGGTTACACAAACGTGCACAAATGAAAAAATAAGGTTACTGGCAGTCTGAACACGGGGCCATTCCCCACTGACACGCCCCCGTGCCCAAACGCCCAGATACAACAAAAATAATAAGACACGACACGGGGCCGTGCTGCATCAGCACGGGGCCGTGGCCGACTGACTGTTGAGATATAAAACCATCAGTCTTCACTTTTTCAAACACAACACGACCTGTTTCTCTGGAGACCCTGGTTCCTGCCAATTTCTCACCAGTTTTCAACGTTCGATCACTCTAATCCGACTACAAGGTATGATTCTAGCATCATGGTAGTTGGTATAACGATTTGCATGTAGTTTAACACCAAAAATTCGGGTTTAATCTAGGGTTCTTGAACTAGACTCATGCCAATCTCGAATTTTTGTTTAGATCTTGTTAGTAGAAGTTAGTATTAGTAATTTTGAAAGTAAATATCTGAACATTGTTAGGGAAATCGAATCATTCAAGCTGTTTCAACCAAACCCTTGTTCTTGACGGAAAATCTCAAAATCGGAAGGGTAAACAAGTGTTTTATGTAAAAATGATAATTGGGGTTTGTTTTTCGGGGTAAACCGCTATTGGTGAACCAAAAATTTTAAATTTTTCGAAGCCGGCTCGAAAAACTTGATTTTTGGAGAAACAGACTGTTCGACACGGGGCCGTGCTGTTTCAGCACGGGGCCGTGCCCAAGTTAAACCTCAGACACGGGGTTGTGTCCGATAGACACGGGGCCGTGTCCAGACCCTCTGATATCTTATTTTTGCATATTTTTCAAATGTATCAACCGTCTAACTGGTTCTTTCTTGCAGGATGGCACCGCACAAATTCCTAAGGTTCAAAACCTCTGAATTAGAGTACCAAACACGGTTCAAAACCTTGCAAGCACGACATGAAGAGCCCTCGAGGCAGGTTTGTTACGACACACTCGAGACGGTTGGACAAAGAGAGAGATACGATGCACTTGTGACTGGTCCACTCCGAATATTTTCTGGAAACTCGGATCTGGTCGATACATCAATATAACATGGAGTTCTTGAGCACTCTCACATTCAAGAGGAGCGAGCCGGACCTGTTTAATTCTGATGCCGTATAGTTTAGATGCGAGGGAGAATGGTATAGCTTGTCTGTCGCCCAATTCGGTATCAACATAGGCCTATATACCGAGGAGGATGCGGCAGAACCTGAGTTTACTGAAGCTATCAGAGAGTTACCGGACAACCTCCGCCAAGCTGCATGGGCAATGATTGGAGACGGCCACTACAACCCAAGCTCCACAAAGAGCACTAAAATCAGGGACCCGCTCATCCGCTACATTCATTGGGTCCTTAGTGGTTCTTTGTGCAAGAGAGATAACAGTGGTGGGGTGGTGAATTTACAAGAGCTTACTTGCCTTTATTGTCTCGTAACTCACCAACCCCTCGACGTCGCCCACATTTTGCTTCAGAATGTGGCTTCCAACGCCACCGCGGACACCCGAACGCCGAGCTTCTATGGAGGATGGATCGCAAAGTTATTCAAGCATTTCATTCAGCGAATTCCATCGTCGTTCAACAAGGGTGTTGATACTACAAAGGTTGATCTCGCGGTATTCCAAAGCATGAGTCTTATCATCGATTGCCCCGACAGTTCTATGCGCTACAAGGAAGCAAGAGGCCATGCTTGGAACCCAAACGACCCGGACATGATCTTGGCAATCGAAGGTATCCCAAACCGTCCTCGTCCCGGACAATTCCCGAGGTCCTCATCTCAAGGAGGGGGTGATTTTCCTAACCTTATGAATTTGTATAACATTATGCAGGAAACCTTCCAAGTCTCAAGGAACGCCTATAGCTTAGGCCAAAGCTCAAGCACCCGGATTGGAGACATGGAACGCAACATCCTTTCCATGCAAAATGATATCACCTACATCCAACATCGTATGGTGGTTCGGGGCGAAGATGAGGAGGAGAAGGACGAGGGACAACATAGGGACTCTGACTAGGCGGCGGTGGTAGTGGGCGATATGGTTGTCGTGCAGGTTAAATCTCTCACTCTCTTGAACAATTTGATATTTCCTCGGGCTGCGTCCCGTTTAAGACAATTTATTTTCAGTTAGACAATTTTTATTTTCTGCATTTTATTTTATGTTTGGATAATGTGGTGATGTTTAAACTTAAACTTTAGTAACATAGGTTTTATTATGGTTTTGTTGTATTATGTTGTGTTGTGGTAGTATTGTAGAACACAGGTACCATGGGAGGCATGGACACACAAAGCATAGTGGTCCTTAAGCCCAGAAACCAGAAGCCAATAATCGAAAACCTGCATTTTTAAGTAAAACAGACAAACAACACGGGGCCGTGTTCACCCAATACGCCCCTGTGCCTAGTCCACTGATGTCAAAAGTTTTTCTCCAAAAAGTGACACAGGCCATGCTCACCAGGCACGACCTCGTGCTCACTTCACTGTAAGTTTTCTGAAAGCCCAGCTACTGTCACTCTGACCATGGGCCGTGTTCACCCATCATGCCCCCCTGTCCAGTGCCCAGTAAGTAACTGTAAAATTTTGTTATTTTTCTGCACTTTGTACGCATTCAACCAAAATAAATCCTTTTTGGGACACATTGAGGGCAATGTGTAATTTAAGTGTGTGTGTGTGTGGGGGGGGGGGTTAAAACCTTGAATCGTTTGTCCTAAAAAGCCTTAACTCGCCTTGGAACCACTAAAACACCCCAAACTTTTTCAAAATTTTTATTTTCTTTCTTTTACTTATCTTGGTTTAGTTGGGTAACTAAGTTCTTAAAATGTTTTTATTAATTTACACCTAAAAACGTTATGATAATAAGAACCAATTAAGAAAATTATAAAAATGGGCCTAACAAATCTTTGTAAAAATTTGATTTGTTTATATATACATTTTTACACTACAACCCTTTTCCCACAAAAAGTGAGTTCTAAGCCTTTACTGAGCATAAATACACATCTATACTAATCGATCAAATTTTTGTTTCTTGTATCAATAGCCCATTTGGTTCTTACAAATCTAAAACTTGCCAAAACAATATATTCCAAGTCCTTACTAACACTAATCCAAGTAAGTAAATGACATAGGCATTAGGACTAAACCCGTTTTCATCCAAAAACTTTATTTTTCCTTAGTTTTTCCCAAAGATACTCCCCCTAGACAAACCATTATTAGCCTTAAAACCTTTCGTTTCTTAAACCCGCAAAAATTTTGCAAAAATAACCACCCATCACCCTAAAAATCCAATCTTTTTTATTTTTATACACTTTATTTTCAGTAAATGCGGCTCTTTTGAAAATTATAAAAAAAGTGACTTAGGTGATTTATCTTATAAAAAAACTATATAAATACTTAGAATAAAATAAGCAAAAACAGTATTTCTTATAAACATATAGTTCTAAACTAAGTCAGAAGAAAATAAAATTTTCAAAAGAAAAGGCCGGCATTTTACTATTTTAGCCACTTTCAAATAAAACACACCTACCCGAGCCATAGCCTACCCTATAAAAGTCCTCTCGATACCTACAAGGATTAAAACGTCAAGAAGGAGGAGGTTTGATTACTTGTCAAGCCTATAGAAGGAGTAATTTTCAAATCGGGTACGAGCGTTCTCCCTTATACATTTTCGGCTGAGTGTTAAATGATTACTTGTGATGTGTGTAAAACGTGTATATAACCAAAAAGAATTTTATAAAGGCATGCTATGCTCAAAATAAATAATGTTTTCTTAAATTGTGTTGTAAATAAGTCATGACCAAATAAGAATGTAAATAAAATAAAAAACAAAATAAATTATAACTTGGATTCCCGACACTCTAAAGATAAGTCCAAAATTTCTCTTCTACCCATTCCGTTTGGGTGTGTAAGCCACGATTAGGGGTGCAAACGAGCCGAGCTACTCGCGAGCTACACGAGCTCGGCTCGAAAAAAAACTCGAACGAGCTGAGCTTAAACGAACTCGAGCTCGAGCCTGAGCCTAAAAATAAGCTCATTTAGTAAACGAGCCCAAGCCCGAGCTTCGCTTATCGAGCTCGAGCCGGCTCGCGAGCCTAAACGAGCTTTCTGTTTATATATTTTTTTATTAATGTATTTAACATATATTTAAATTAATATTAAGTTCCATTTATATAAATATAAAAAAATAACTAAATTACATGTATAATAATAATTATAATCAATAAAAATTAATTAATAAATACTAAACGAGTCGAGCCCGAGCCGAGCTCGAGCTTGAAAAATTACCTTCGATCCGAGCTCGAGCTTTAGAAATAAAGCTCGAATCGAGCCGAGCTCGAGCTCGAGCTTTCATATGTTAAACGAGCTCGAGCATGGTCGAGCTCGGGCTCGGCTCAGCTCGTTTGCACCCCTAGCCACGATAAAGAGTTTTGCTTGAGCATAAGCAAAGATTCAAGTGTGGGGGTTTTGATGTGCTTAAAGTACAACATATAAATTATATCAAATACGGCATAAAATCAACCCTTTTTCAGTACTAATATTGGAAAAATCTTGTTTCTTTGTTCCTTTTTAATAAATAGGGTTAAAAGAGCTTATATGAACAAAAGAAGCAAAAAGACAGCAAAAACCAACATAAAATGCAATGAAGAAGGATTGACGCAACTTGCCGAGCCCCCATCCACATCCAAACCCAAGAAATAACAAAGTCAGAAGCTCTGGCACGGGGCCGTGCTCATCTAGCACGGGCCGTGCCCAGTGGGAATTCATTGCAGTAGAAAAAGACAACATCAAAAGACAAATTCAAAGCTCAACACGGGGCCGTGCTAAAGCGACAGGGGGCGTGGTCAACTCTAGGATTTCCAGAATCTAATGAAGTACAACTTGTACATTGGCCACGGGCCATGCCGTTGGCACAGGGGGCCGTGTTAGTACAAGTCTGACACTGCAGTTAACGTAGAAGAGAGAGACTGATGGATACGGGTCATGCCAGGCGGGCACGGGCTGTGGTGGACGTTCTGTTTTCAGCTATAAATAGGGGTGCTTGGTTTCATTCCAATCCATCCCTTGGCAAACCACTTCTCTCTCACTTGCCACCACTCTACCACCACTACACCACCATCATCCATTTTCCATCTTTTAGAGTGTGTGTAGTAGTCTCGGGATCCAAGATTGATAGTAAGAGTCTTTGTCAAACAAAGGTCATGCTTGGCTAAACTCTTACATCACTTTGTGAATACATATCTTTTATGTATTTTCTTTTATGATTTTTAATCTTTGGAAACTTTTTAATTGGGTATGTATTAATGACTTTAGTAACTAGTTTTTTTATATTGAAGTAAAATTTATCTAATCATTCTTCATATGTCGTTGATTCACATATTCGTGTCTTTACGGTCTATATAAAGCGCGTTAATTGCCTGGAATGGGGTTAGAAAGGTGGTTGAGTAAATTTTATGTCTCTTTCAGTGTATAGATCCTGCGAGAACATGGTTCAAGCCCAGTAACACCTCACGAGTCGGAGCGGGCATTACCTTCCACGGGAGAGGTGCAAAAAGCTTGAATCCCTTATCTATAAACTACTATAAAAACTTTAAACCAACCCCGCGAGGACTGTATCCCTACTGACTCAGACCAACGGGTTGAGGGTGACTGCTGCCTGGAAGGGGGCCCACCACTTTTTGCATTAATAACTTACTTAATTATCTTTCAGTATTCCAACCTAGTGAGATTGTATCCTTGCTGACTCAAACCACTAGGTTGAGGGTAACGTCGCCTTCACAAGAGGGCCCTACTACTATAACTAAGATAATCTCTTAAAATGCCATCTTGATGCGTGCTTGTAACAGGGAGACAATAGCAGAAGTCTTGATTCCTTCCCGGAAATTGATCATGGCCTGATCATGATCCATTTGCACGGTGGCCAATTTGAGCTCGGCATCCTGGGTGACCTTTTTCAGCTTATCCTCATAGTGCCGACTCTTCGCTTCAGCAATGGCACCTTGGTCGGCAACAGTAGTTTCAAGCTGCTTAATCCTGGCTTCATGGAGTGCAACAGTACCACATGCATCATTGTACAAGTGGAGCAAATGCTGGAGGCCCTACGCATCAATAACAGGTACGAATTAGAATATATGTATCTATAATGACCAAGATATCCTATCAGGATATCCTGTTAGGATATCCAGGCAGGATATATGTGCAGGATATATATGCAGGGTATGCGTCAGGATATTACCTTGTTAAGGAAGGATGTCATTGGCTCTAAGGAATCAGTAAAGCTGAGATCGTCATAGGAGAACCCTCCTGAGCTTGGAGCACTGACTTCAAGGCCCTTCCTCTTTTTCGCTGTGGAAGCACGAGTCCTTGGGTTGGCCTTGGGAGCTGGGAGTGGCTTGGAGCTGGTAGCAGCAGGAGCCTCCTTCTTGACTATGGTTGGAGTTGGATAGCTGTCAAGCTCGTCAAGGTCTAGATAGACTGGAACTTTGCTGGAATCTGCACACAGGGAGTAAAATTCTAAACCTTTCCTAAAGATATCAAATAAAAACATGTATCTACAGGATATCTTGCAGGATCCTTACCAGACATGTTTGCGCTTGAAAGAGGGCTTGGAGTTGGTGGAGATGGGTTGAAACTTCTCTCTGCTTCGGTAAGGAGCCTGATGGCGTCTATTCTTTTTTGAGAATCTGCAAGGGGAGGTGCTAGCTTCCTAAAATCAGCTGTACAAGAAAACGACAAAGTCAGTTCAGGATATAAAGCAGGATAACAAGCAGGATCATCTTTAAACCCTAAATCCTACCCTTCTTCAACCAATTCACCGGATAATCCGCTCCACCAGGGATTGAATCTCTTTTTACAAAAAAGAATTTGGATTTCCATTCCTCTTCATTCCTGGTGGCTCGGAGGATCAATGGGTCACTGGAGGTAGAATAAAACAAGAACCGACAAGAGCCGTGGCACCTAAGTCGGTATGCTAGAGGGAGGTCATTAACAGAAAGATCGGGGATATGGTTGTTCTTGATTTGATCAAGAACAGACAAGACTCGCCAAAGCATTGGCATTGTCTGACTGAAGCAGATCTTTGTGACATTAAAGAACTCAGTGATGAAATCCGAGAAAGGAAATTGCAACCCTAAGGTGAAAGGAAAGGCATTAAAACACAACCACTCGTCAGAAACCATGTCTGATCGGATTTCCCGATCAAACGGCCGGAACACCGTCCCTTTTGGGAAGATGCCGGAGGTTTTAAGGGCTGACAAGTGTGCACTGTCGAAGGTACATATTTCTTTCTCCGGATCCTGGAGAATATTTTGATGGATGAACGTGGGAGCAGAGTCGCCGGAACTAGATCTTGTCTGCCTTGCCATATTATCACCGGAATATTGGGGAGAATGAAGAATGGAGTTGAGAGAGAAATCTTTACCTTTTTTCTCCGGTAGAGGTTAAATGAAGATCAGGATGAGAAGATATAGGGTATGATGAGTAAATATAGGCCGGGTGGTTGAAAGCTGTCACATCAATGGTCTTATCTCTTAATTGCCTCGGCCATTGTGAAAAATGTAACCGTTAGGATATCAAACGGTAACATTTTTGGGGACAATTGTTATGGGTGAAATTCTGAGCCCATATCCTGGAAAATATCTTGATATATATCCTATTTATATTGTATCTGTTTACATCCGGGATGCTGATTCAGGATATTGGTAACATCCTGAATGGTATCCTCAGGATCACTAACGGATTAAATGCAGGTACGTGGGTTAGAAGCTAGCAACGTTAACAAGACCTATTCCACGGAGGACTCGGTCCAAGTCGTTCAAGGAAAGACGTTGGAGCCGTATTACTCGGTTTACAACGTCTATAATGGAATATTCGGAGTAGCCCATATTTGTAGGGATTATTGTTTGTAATTCGTTACTATAAATAGTGGGTATATCAGATCAACTAGGACATCACAATCACACTCTCTACACTCTAACACTTGCTCTCTCGCAACTTTCACAAATTCATTGTAACACTTAGCGATCTGATCTATATCCTGCACTGTATCCTGAAGTTTAAAGCAATAAGAAGAACTAGGCAGCTGCGATTGTCAGCTCCCGAGGTTTTATGCCGGCGGTCTAGATTGATCAACGGGTTTCCTCGTATATCTCGTGTCATTTACTTTACCTTTTTGCTCATTGTTTGATCGTAGATACAGCTCAATATCCTGAGCCGTATCCTGAACACTGCTTTTCCAAAGAACATAACCAGCATATTTTCAACACACTTTTTAGCACACTACCTCACTTAACTAATTTGATCACTTAATTGCTTCGGTAATTTTTGACCAAAACAATTTGGCGCCCACCGTGGGGCAAGTGGTGCTCTCTTTACTAAAAATCTCGGTGAAATCGTTAATTGGTTTTCTATTTTCAAAACTTTTTGCCACATTGTTTACAATGGCCTCAAGATCAAACATGAGCTCTTCTACTGTGTCTGCTACAACTTCTACAACAGTTGGTTCGGTGCTTCCACCACCTCCTCCAAGGATGCCAGCCTCTACACAATCTCAAGATGTTATCCCTACTCGGAGTGTCCAGGGATCTGCTCCTGTTTTAGCTTCTAACGATGAAATTCTAACCTTATTTGGAAGTGTGCAGGAACAAATGAGGCAGCAACAGGAAACGAACCAAATGCTTTTAAGAGAAATACAACTCCTGAAGTCTGGCTCGAGCAGATCTGCTGAGGATAATGTCACTCCATTACATCCCAGAGCGCTGAACTTTAGTTCAGCTATGTATATTGAGGATAACAGGGGGAATATTGTACCCAGCCTTCCTCAGAATCATACTCCTGAAATACCCTCCTCGGTCAGGATATCAACCATGAGGAACTCAGGATATGCTTCAGGATATGGGCTAAATCCTCTAACGGGTAACGTATCAAATAATAATAATGTTATTGCCACTAACAGTGTTGGATCTCTGCAGGATACAACTGTAACGTCAGAATTATCCAGGGAGCTTCAGAAGTTAAAGGATATGATATCCAGTGTACCTGGGGTGGTGCAGCCAATTCCTGAAGTATCCCAGGATAGCCACAGGATATCTCGGTTTGTGCATCCCATATGTGATGCTGAAATCCCAAAAAGATTCCAGACTCCAAACATGAAGCTTTACGACGGAACCACGGATCCTGAAGAGCATATTGCCCAGTATAGGGAAAGGATGGAGATCAACCCTATCCCTCCGGAGCTCAAGGAAGAGTGCTTGTGCAAGGGTTTTGGTTCAACCTTGACAGGATCGGCTTTGAAATGGCTCTTGAATGTTCCTCCACATTCAATTACATCTTTTGCTCACTTAGTAAATTTATTTAATAGTCAATTTTCTTGTAGTAGAAGCTTTGAAAAATTAACAAGTGATCTCTACAGGATAACACAAGGGCCTCAGGAATCCCTTAGGGATTATGTGAACAAGTTCAGCCGGGAATCACTAGACATTCCCCATCTTGATGTTGCAACAGCTGTGCAAGCTTTCAAGATGGGGCTGCAAAAGGATTCTCAATTCTATCAAGACCTTGTAATGAACCCATGCAGGAACCTGGATGAAGCCCGGAACAGGGCTCTAAGATATATTCAGTTGGAGGATGACAGAAAAATGCAAGAAAAGATGAATGCATCCTCAACATATGAATCGACTAACAGGAAATCGGAATCCTCATATAGACCATATCGCTCTAAGCCATATGGCAGAAATGATAACAAGAGAGTGAATGCTGTTGAAGACGAGGATCCTGAAGAATATTCTGAATTATCTGAATATTCTTTTTCTGTTAATATACCTGAACTAATGTATGCTATGCAGGGTTTGGGAGATAAAGCCAGGTGGCCTCGAAAGAATCAACAAAAAGCAGATTGGAAAGACAAGTCGAAATGGTGTGCTTTCTGTTGGGGCTGGATTTTACTATAAATGATCCTTATACGTGATCCTGACCAGTGATCCTTGTTTCTTTGGCAGATAGTGATCCTCAGCCAGACTTCAGGATCAGGATCATGGGACGATATGGTGATCCTTACACTAACGGTCACTTCCACTTGTTACAAAATTGTTTTGCAGGAACACCTAGCAGGATATGCCCTACACATCATGATCCAGGGACGCGTTTTCACAAATATGGCAAGAGCTAAATTGGAGATAGACGTTGTACCGGATATGGAAACTTAGCTTGATTAATGGGCAGCAATTTAGGCTAGATTATCTTTATTTCTAAAGGGGTAATGAGCTGATTAGTGGTCTATCTACCTAAAATAAGTTACCTACACATGTATAAATACCACTCTTCCTCATTCGGAAGAACACACACAACATACGACACAACTCTCAACACTTAGACACTCAGTGATCCTTGTACTCAGCTCAATACTATCCGAAGTTGTAACTACATTTTTATTATATTGAAGTTGGTGATCGGTAGTTGCCATCACCCGAGGTTTTTTATGCCGGAGATCATACATTGATCAAGGGCTTTTTCCTCGTATAAATTATTGTGTCTTTGCATATTCATCACAGAAGTGATCCTTTACTTTTATAATTAACCAAGCATCATACCCCGATTACATAAAGTTTGGTTACATTATCCTTGTGTGATTTTTGATCAAAACAGTTTGGCGCCCACCGTGGGGCAATTGGTGCTTCATTCATAAGAAATTCTTTTGTTCGAAATATTTTCAAAGAACTACATGGCTTCATCACTGAAGAACACCTCCACGGCGATGTCTGCAGTCACCTCAGCACAAACCACTCTACCTCCTCCACCGGCAGGATCCCAGAGAAATGCTGAGAAGAGACCAACCCCTTCTTTCTCTAAACCTCCATCTTCTTCTGCTATGAATTCTTCTATTCCCAGTACTAGTGATGTGTTTACTTTAATTTTGCAGATGAAGGATCGTATGCAGCGGCAGGATGAAACTAATGACAGGATCCTCAGGGAGATTGGAGATCTCAAAAGACAAAAGAAAGCGGCAGAGGATCATTCCCCACTTATGCCAAAATCCTTGAGTTTTGAGACTCCAATGGTCACCTCTCAGCCATCAGGGATCCCAGACGTACAGATCACAGGGGAGACGAGAGGATTACATCTCAAGTCAGCAGCAATGACTCAGACATCGGGCTCGTATTTTCAGCCAGCAGGATCCTATCCTCAGTATATGGGATCCTTTATGAATTCAGGAGTATATCCGGGTGCACAGCAATGTCAAGGATCCTACTTCGTTCCGGGCTTATCCCAGGTTCAAGGATCCTCCTTTGTTCCAGGATCATCCCAGGTTCAAGGATCCTCCTTTGTTCCAGGATCTACTCAGACACCAGGATCCTTCCCGATGCCAGGATCCTTAAGAAGTTTACAAACAGGAAATCCAGATGTCCATCAAGGGGACTTCATTCCGATGCAGACCATATCCTCCACTGGTCCCTCCATTGTTCCTGAATCTCAGCAACATGGATTCACAACCACTGTTCCTAATTTGAACCCAATGGGAGGTAACACTTTGAATAATTACCCTACTACTAACCATGGATTCATGCAGGATACAGGTGTCAATCACGCTATGGCCAGGGAATTACAAAAACTAAAGGACATGATCTCGAGTGTTCCGGGAGTAGTTAAACCCATACCTGAAATTGCAGATGGGAGCCATAAGGTATCTCGCTTTGCACCACCAATTTGTGATGCAGAGGTACCCAAAAGGTTCCATATCCCTACTATGAAGCTATATGACGGTACAACGGATCCAGAGGAACACGTAGCACAATATAGGGAAAGAATGGAAATCAATCCTATCCCAGAAAAATTGAAGGAAGCATGCTTATGTAAAGGATTTGGATCCACTCTTACTGGATCAGCTCTTAAGTGGCTGCTAAGTCTTCCCCCCTACTCTATTACTTCATTTGCTAATTTAGTTAATTTATTCAATAACCAATTCTCATGTAGTAGAAAATTTGAAAGATTAACCAGTGATTTATATAGGGTAACCCAAAGTCATAATGAATCATTAAGAGATTATATAACTAAATTTAGTAAGGAATCCTTAGACATTCCCAACTTGGATATGGCTACGGCTGTTGAAGCCTTCAAAATGGGACTGCTTAAGGATTCATTATTCTATGATGATCTTGTTATGACACCATGCAGGAACTTAGATGAAGTAAGAACTCGGGCACTCAGGTTCATCCGGCTAGAGGATGACAAGAGGATCCAGGAGAGACAAGTAGGATCCTCAAAACAAGACAAACAAGGATCCTCCTTCAAAAGCAACAAGTTCAAATCCTACCATAGAAATGAAAATCAGAATGTGCATGCTGTTGACCAGGAAGAGGATGATGAAGATTATCCTCCAATCTCAGAATATTGTTTTTCTGTTGATAATCATGAACTAATCCTTGCAATGCAGAATCTAGGTGAAAAAGCTAGATGGCCCAGGAAGAACGATAAACCATCCGGGACTAAAGACAAGTCAAAATGGTGTGCATACCACGAGGATTTCGGCCATCTGACTGAAGATTGCATAGCCTTAAGAAAGGAAATTGGATACCTGCTAAGCAAGGGGCATCTAAAAGAATTGCTGGGGAGAAAAAAGCAAAGGACCCAGGATCCTGAAAGGATCCCCGAAAAAGCCCCAGCACCTCCGGCAAATGCACAAGTGATCAACTTTATATCCGGAGGATCAGACATCTGTGGTACATCCTTCTCAGCGGCCAAAAGATATGCAAAAGAATCAAAAATGGACAATGGAGAAAGGCCTGTTAGAACATCAAGTGTTTCAGAAGGGAAAACGATAACCTTTGATGAGGATGATCGCATTAACATCCAGGATCCTCATCATGATAGTTTAGTTATTACTCTCTTTATTTCTAACCATTTTGTCCGCAGGATCCTTATCGATGGAGGAAGCTCAGTGAACATTATCCAGCTTGATGTACTGAAGAAAATGGGTATCCCAGAATCAGACATCACACCAAGATCCTCCGTGCTTGTAGGATTTAGTGGAGAAACGAAGAAAACTCTGGGGGACATCAAACTCCCAATCTATGTGGAAGGATTACATAATTATCAGAAATTTTGTGTTATTGACTGTTTATCTTGCTGCAATGTTATCCTTGGCAGGCCTTGGATACATGATATGAAAGCAGTCCCATCCACCTACCATCAATGTGTGAAGCTCCCTAGCCCATGGGGGATAATCAAGATCGAAAGTGATCAGCAAGAAGCTAAAGATTGTTATACATCATCCATGAAGCCAACATCGAAACCAAGGGAGCAATAGCAATTACAGTATCCTCCGAGGAACGTCTTGGAGGCAAGGGAGCAGGATGTGGACGAAATCCTTCTGGATCCTAGTGATCCTGAGTCAAAGATCTATATCGGATCAGGGATCCTTGGCAAGATGAAAGAAGATCTACTATCCTTCCTCAAAAGACGAAAATCCACCTTTGCTTGGAAGCATGAAGACATGACAGGTATATCTAAGGATATTATTACTCACAAACTTGGCATTGACAGGTCTATCAAACCAATCCATCAAAAAAGGAGGAAGTTTGCACCAGAAAGGAATGCCATTATCCAAGAAGAAGTAGAGAGGCTACTTCGAGCAGGTATGATCAGATAGGTAAAATATCCAAAATGGCTAGCCAATGTGGTTGTTGTCCAAAAGAAAAATGGAAAGTGGAGGGTATGTATTGATTTCACTGATTTGAATAAGGCATGTCCCAAGGATCCTTTCCCATTACCACACATTGACTCCATGGTGGATGCAACGGCGGGGCATGAACTGTTGACCTTTATGGATGCATCATCTGGATTCCAACAAATTCAGATGGAACCATCTGACCAAGAGGATACAGCCTTTATGACCCCAACCGGTTTATATTGTTATATTGCCATGCCCTTTGGACTAAGAAATGCAGGTGCTACATACCAAAGGCTGGTGAATATGATGTTCAAAGATCAAATTGGAAAAACTATGGAGGTATACATAGATGATATGGTGGTCAAATCAAAGAAAGCTGAGGATCACCTAAGGGACTTGGAAGAAGCGTTCGATATCCTTGATAATTACAATATGAAACTTAATCCTTCTAAATGCCATTTTGGTGTCAAGGCAGGAAAATTCTTAGGATATATGGTAACTCAGAGGGGCATTGAAGCAAGCCCAGAACAGATCAAAGCATTAATAAATATCAAATCTCCTGCCAATGCCAAGGATGTTCAAAGGTTGACAGGTAGGATAGCGGCTTTGAACAGGTTCATATCGAAATCCTCAGAGAAATGCAAAGAATTCTACGATATCCTAAGGAAGAATAAGAAATTTGAATGGACTGAAAAGCATGAGAACGCTTTACAAGCTCTTAAAGAATATATGTCCTCAGCACCAGCATTAGCAAAACCGGAAAAAGGAGACGTGCTATCCTTATATCTGACGGTATCCTCAACCGCTGTAAGCGCTGTCCTTATCAAGGATCACGAAGGTACACAATATCCTATCTACTATGTAAGTAAAAGTTTACTTGATGCCGAATCCAGGTACTCACACCTCGAAAAACTTATTCTTGCACTAATTATGGCATCTACTAAGTTAAGACATTATTTTGAGACCCACACTATTATTGTTAGAACTAATTTTCCAATCAAGAATGTCCTCAGGAAACCAGAGATGTCGGGAAGAATGGCTAAGTGGGCAGTGAAACTTAGTGCCCATGATATAAGATACGAACCAAGAACAGCCATTAAATCTCAAGCCTTAGCCGACTTTGTGGCTGATTTCAGTAATGATCTACAAAAAGAAGCTGAATTGGAGGTCCAGCAGCTGGATGAAACTAAGGATCCTTGGATACTACATACTGACGGATCCTCAAATATCAAAGGCACAGGGCTAGGGATCCTACTAAAATCGCCACAGGGGGACATAATACCCCACTCCATAGCTTGTGAGTTCCAGGCAACTAACAATGAGGCTGAGTATGAAGCCTTAATTGCTGGCTTACAAATTGCTAAGGATATGGGGGTAAAGTATCTTAAAGTATATGTAGATTCATTATTGATCACTAATCACTTTAATGGATCCTACGCTGTTAAAGGCGAGAAACTAACCAAATATTTAGAGATAGTCAAAGAATTGGCACTCTCTTTTGTCTCTTTCAGCTTGACACAGGTACCAAGGGAGGAGAACACAGAAGCTGATGCACTGGCCAACCTAGGATCATCCTTGAAGATTCCAGAAGATATAAGTATCCCTATCATCCATATCCTGGCTCCTGCCATTAAAAAACAGGTGGCCATGGAAATAGAAGAGGATACTGCAATGATCCCTAGTGAAGAAGCCCAATCTCATTCAGGATCATGGATCTCACCGATCATGGGATACTTGCAACATGGGGAGATCCCGATGGGAGAAAATCCTAGAGCTTTCAGGATTAAGGTATCTCAATTCACAATTCTGAATAATGTATTATATAAGCGATCTCTTGCAGGACCATATTTGAGATGTATCGAGGATCCTGAAATTGAAGAGGTGTTTCCATGAAGGAGATTGTGGAAACCATACTGGGGGCAGAGCTTTGTTCTCAAGGATCCTTAGAACAGGATACTACTGGCCAACCATGAGAAGGGATGCTGTAGAATATGCTAAAAAGTGTGATCCTTGCCAAAGACATAGCAATATCCTCCATCAACCAGCTGAATTCTTACACCCAATACCATCCTCTTGGCCGTTCATGAGATGGGGAATGGATATAGTTGGCAAGCTTCCTAAAGCACCTGGTGGAAAAGTATTTATGCTTGCTATGACTGACTATTTTTCCAAGTGGATAGAAGCTGAAGCCTTTGCTCAAGTCAGAGAGAAGGAAGTTATATCCTTTATCAAAAGAAACATTATAACCAGATTTGGCATTCCCTCTGAAATTGTATGTGATAATGGTTCTCAATTCATTGGAAGGAGAACCACTAACTTTTGTGACAGTTGGGGAATCAAGATGATAACATCAACACCAGTTCATCCACAAGCCAATGGTCAAGCAGAATCATCCAATAAGATCATCATCAACAATCTGAAGAAAAAGCTAGGATCCAAGAAAGGGAAATGGGCAGAAGAATTGCCTTATGTGCTATGGGCTGATAGGACAACTCCCAAAAACGCCACTGGTCAAACACCTTTCTCTTTAGTATTTGGGGCAGAAGCAGTGATCCCAACAGAAATGGTGATCCCAACTGCTAGAACAAGTGCTCGTGATCCTGAAGAAAATGCTGCAATTCTAGCTCAGGATTTGGATACTATTGAGGAAATCAGGGATCTAGCCAGAATAAGAATGGCTGGTGCCTACAACAAAAATGTCAGGATAAGGAAGTTCCAAGTTGGAGATATGGTATTAAGAAAAGCATTTCAAAATACTATTAATCCTGCTGACGGGAAGCTAGCACCAAAATGGGAAGGTCCCTACTTAATTGAAGCCGAAGCAGGAAAGGGGGCATACAGGCTGCTAACCATGGAAGGGAACTTGTTGCCAAGAGCATGGAATGCTGTTCACTTAAAGAAATATTTCATGTGAACATGATCCTTCATGCATGTGATCCTTACATTGGAGTATCCTTGAAGAATCCCGGTGCCATCGATGATCCTCATTCTGGTAATATGCTTATCCTAGAAACTATTATATTTTCCTATTTTTTACCTAAGGATAAGGATCACGTATCCTTTATCCTCTTCTCACGAACCGTTTGAGTTATGATAAGTCCAGGTATCCTCCGCATCTCGTCAAGATCCTCGAAAGCACCACAAGTCTTTGGGTCCAACCCCAGTTATCCTTGGGATTATCCCCAGTTTTCGCCAGTAGCGCACGATGATCCTGGTATAGTTCACGTCTTTGGGACCAGTACCCATTTCCGGGGCTGACAACCTCATCGTACTGGCTATACTTAGGATCCTACGTATAATGGTAGACGTACCATACATCCGTTCCTAAGGTTTCTAACGTTTTCACGTTAGCTAAGGTTTTGACATTTTCATGTCACTAAGTTTGGATAGTCGCCAGCAAGGGCCATACTCCAGTTTACATACGATCCTTTGGGCTTGTCCCCAGTTATCCCTCGGGCTTGTCCCCAGTGATCCTCCGGGATCATCCCCAGTTATCCTTTGGGCATGTCCCCAGTTACTAATTTACCTTTTACATTGGCTTAGTCCCAAGTTATATCTCACTTTGCAGGTTTTGGAAGTATAAACATCTAAGGATCCTTAATCCTTATTATCCATCGAAGTCTTATCTATAATTGTCTTGATTGAAGGTTAGGACCCTAACTTGGATCCTCAGGTATGATCCTTTACTATTTTTGATTATACTCTTTATCCTAACCGACCCTCACACTTTGACAACCAAACCCATGATCCTTGAACTACAATACTTTGAACATTTTCAACATCAGGATATTTGATCTAGGATCATATCCTAAATTTATTAAGTATACTTTCAACTCTTGCAAATATATTATAAAGACAACTAAGAAACAAGAAGATAAGGATAACAACACGAGATAAGCCAGAAAAGTTAAGTTATAATATTAAACAGAAGGATCATTAACCCTTTCAAAAAGTTGTCAAAATTGCCAACCCACATTTCTACCAGCAAAACGTGGCCCGTCCACATGGGTTGGCAAAGGGTGTCCATTGTCTATGCGGTCATAGCATTGTGCAGGAAAGTAAAAGCGGCAGGATCACAAAGGCTTCATCCCCCAAACAGAGGATCCCTCCACCTTTTGTAATCCTACCTGTTGTCTAAAAAAGGATCCAGGATCCTTAACCCTAAGAAACTATTGTTTAAGTTACAGACCATAATTGTTTCAAACCATGAACCACTACCACAAATCACCACCAAACCTAAAAAATTGGGCTCCGGCCTAGTCATCAATATCCATCATCGCCCAATTACGCAGCCTACTCCTTCGCTGCTTCATCTCCACCAGCTTCTCCACCCTGATCCTTCTCAACATCACCTCCCTCCAGCATTGGGATATCCTCAGCATCATCGTCATCTTCCAACTCTGCTAGCCTTGCCTTCCAGCCTTCAATATCCCATGTGCTCCTGTCAAAGGAAGGATCCTGAGCCTCCGTAGCCATCTGCAGTTGTATCTTGTACATGGTTACCGCGGCAGAGACCTTAGCGTCTTGGGTAATGTCATGCTTCTCATAATCAAACTTGATCAACGCTTTAACAGCCTCATCTTTGACTGCCCGGATCTCCTTCTCAAGATCGGCAATCTTAAGATCCTTCAGCCCACACGTCTGTTGAAGGTCAGCAATTTGACGATCCTGATCCTCAACCTGATTGACGTAAGTCTCCATTTCGGAGAATTTCTAAAGAAGACAACAGGAAAGCAACATCAGACACATGTGATCCTCGGACTTGTCGAAGACAATTAACAGGGGCAGTGATCCTAACCTCATCAAAATAGTCAAGGAATTGCTGACGGAGAAGAGGAAATCCTTGAAGGTCATCTGAAGCCTTCCTCTTTTTCCCTTTGCCTCGGGCAGGTGCTTTAGGGGCTGAGACTGAAGGGCTGGCAGCAGGAGCCTTCTTCTTCGAGGACGTGACATTGGCAAGATCACTGATCCCAAACTTGGAGGCAGATTTAACAGACCTGGCAGACTTTCCGGCACCTACACAATTCAAGAAACAAGATAAGTTCCCTTGTTAAATTAAATACTTTCACATAAAACTTATTTTTTATGAGGATACTTACTTGACATTGTGGCAGACGCAGAGGATATCTCTTGAGAATCTTGGATAATAATCTGGAAGCTTCGAACTTCAGGATCAAGCTTCTTGAAAGCTAACACTCTCTCTTTGGCAGCAGGGGTCAACTTTAAGTGAGCAACGGAGATAGCTGCATAAAAAGACAAAAAAAGAAAAGACATCAGTGATCCTCATCATATGAGACAGAACTGATAGTGATCCTTCGAGGATCCTCTATCCTACCATGAGTGGCCCATTCCTTGGGCAGATCCTTCCCATCCGGGATGGAATCCCTCTTAACAAAGAAAAATCGACGTTTCCAGTTGGTATCATTCTTGGTCACTTTGAAAATAGGGTGATCCTCCCCAGCTTTCCGTTTCAGCAGATACCGGTGGGAACCAAACGTAGTAAGATCATAGAGCTCGGCCAGCTCTGCCATCCCCAGATCAATCCCTTCTTGCTCGATGATCCTCTCGAAGGTATATAGAACCCTCCAGATCATCGGCATAGCTTGGATATATGAGATGCCGGTAAGAGAAAAGAAAGATTGGGTGAACATCGGAAAAGGATATGAATACCCAATGAGGAAGGGAGTAGCAGGAAAAGCCACCCAGACATCTGAGACAAGATCGCTCAAAGCAGTAGGATCAAAGGGTTTGAAAACAACATTCGCTGGGAAACAATGGCGAATCTTGTCTATGTGGACATCAGTAAAGCAGCATCTCTCCACGGGAGAATCCTTGATAATTCCCTGGCTCTTTAAGGGACTCTCCTTCTTGGGACCCTTGTGCGGAGAATTACGGAGCAGCATATTTTGAACAAAAAACAGAGTAAAAGCACGAAAGAACAGAGCAAAGAAGAGAAAGAAGAAGATGATACCTGATCAAGAGTCTTCGATGATGGTTATAAAGGGAGATACTTCGAATTTAAATACAAAATGATCCTAACCCTATCTCCTATTTATAATGATGATTTGCAGGGATCGTCACATCAGTGACGTAAATATCACAACGGCTAGTCCATATGTAACGGCTAGTAACCCGGAGTCGCCCGTTAGAGATAAGCTCAAAACAAAATATAACTCATCTATTTACAATTAACTCCTTATATTTTGGGGGCAATTGTTGGGGCTGGATTTTACTATAAATGATCCTTATACGTGATCCTGACCAGTGATCCTTGTTTCTTTGGCAGATAGTGATCCTCAGCCAGACTTCAGGATCAGGATCATGGGACGATATTGTAACGCCCTGCTTTTTCGTAACTTTCTTTAACTAGAAAACATGTCTTGTATTTCTGTTTTTTTTAGAAGTTTGTTCCTTTTGTACTTCGTATTTCGTTTCAAACCATTGTAAATCCAAGACTTCGATCGTAATGAAATTCTATTTTTTTTACATGCTTATACGTGTCGCAATACTTGGGTTTTACGTTACCCATCTCGAATTCATACGCGCAACTGATACCCGACATACTGGTACTCATAACTTATACGTGCTTATTAACTATTAGATACGTGTTTAATTCTAATAATAATAATAATAATAATAATAATAATAATATAATAAAAATAATAATAAAATAAAATAGTAATATGCTAACTATCAACGTAAGTTGATATTATGTTCAAAATATGCCTTGCACAAAAAAATATAAATATATAGAAACAGATCCAGCAATCGGACAAGCAACAACCTTTTGAATCTTTTTTTTTCTTTCTTTGTTAGACTAATATTTGATGTATTATTATTGCACATAATATGTATTTAGGATATATAGATTGTTCATCCATCATAAAGGTAGGTCCACATGCATGTAAACACTAAATAAAAAAAAAAGGATTGGATGGTGGAAAACAACTTCCGATCGCAGCTTGTACATGGCTGATTTAATTGTTTTGTTTCAACTATTCAACCTCCAACACTTATAATATCATAAATAGTTGTTATGCCCCACTAATGTCCATTCATTATTATGGCACAACAAATAAATTAAGGACATTTAATGGCTGTTACACAGCCATTTCGGCCAGCTACAATAGTTAGTCTTTGTTTTTAATTTTTTTTTAGTTTAACCCTCAACAACTCTATTAATTGCCAACCAACTCAACCCTAATCCTTCCCTATAAAACCCAAGTGTTGTCCAAGCCATTTTCACTTTTCAAAACACTCTCAACTCTCCCAAACACTCTAAATTCGCAGCTATAATCAGATTTTCGGCCAGATTCAGCAAGCTCCACTAAAGTGAGCATAACTTCTTCATTTCTTGTCCGTTTTGGTCCATTCTTTTTCCAGAACGCTTGGTTTGACCTTGGCTTCGATTCTAGGGGTGTTTCACAGCAAACAAGCCCCTGGAACTCCGGCAAAAAGGCTTCAAAGTCTACTGTTTAAATTTGTTTTCATTAATCTTTGTTTAGACATGAGTTTAACTCACTCAAACCTATGTCCTTATGCTTATAACCACTCCTATGGTTAGTTAGGCTTAAAAACA
Source organism: Helianthus annuus (assembly GCF_002127325.2). Lineage (NCBI taxonomy): Eukaryota > Viridiplantae > Streptophyta > Magnoliopsida > Asterales > Asteraceae > Helianthus > Helianthus annuus. The sequence goes on along the minus strand of NC_035434.2, from coordinate 133,058,749 downwards.
AGGCTGAGAAATGTTAAATTAGAGGTGTAAACCTCACATATTTTCTGTTTTATTCAAGGGTTTTAACCCACAAGTGATGTTCAAGCTTCAAGCTTGATGAAGGTGTGATTATGGACTAACTTGGGTTGTCCAATATAAAATCCCCACATCACTTGATGATTCTCATAGTTTTGTTGTTTACATACTTGTAATAATCTTAGTTCATGACCCTCCTTGTATGTTTTTACAACAAGTGTAGTGGTGAACACTTAGAGGTACCTAAATGGGAGCTTGTTCTTCCTACCTCCTACATGATTTCCATGATACTTAGAGGTACCTAAATGATGATCCTAATCTTCTACCTCATGCTTGAAATATTGGACTTAATAATATGTATATAATATATGTAATGTATAAACACATAATCCAAATAATCGAATCTTAGATGATGAATTAGTGTTCATATGTCCAAGTACTAGATTATATCATCCTATAGTATGATAACTTGTTACGATTCTAATGGAACCTTGTTCCATGAAACCATATAAACTCCTTGGAGTACATAGTGTCAAGAACAAGTATCATATGTATTAGATGATTATTTTCACATGTTATTCTCATATGTTATTTTCATGTTGTTTTATTCCGAATCCCGACTCTAAACATACTTGAACTTTAACCCTTATACATTCGGACTCTAAATCTCTACTCGTCAACAATTGGATAATCGGAAAGCATATGCAAGCCTTGTGAGTATACTCGATCCCTTTTTGTTTTAAACACTTTTGGGATGCAACATGTATTCTTTATCAAAAACACTTGACACTTGAAACTTATTTGAAACATACTCTATCCATTTAAACATGAGACATGAAACTTGTGATATTTGAGACTTTTATGCTATGTGAACGTTTAATCCCTGTGTGTAGTTCCGCCTTAACAATGGTAGCGCTATAGGGGTAATGCACCTCCCCGTTAGTCTTTGGGGTATTGTTAGGATGAGACATATAACCTCCCGTTAAACTTTGGGAAAGGCACTTAACGCATTGGAAACTTGGGCTATCACTTGGACTGCGTTAGCTAGCATGGTGAAACTTGTTATATGTTTTTGTGTTGGATTTGAGTCTTTTATTCTATTATGCTATGTAATCAAACTTGTATACTCGCCTTTGCTTTTGCATTGAACTCTATTTTAATACATGTTGCAGGTTAATTATTGAGATGATATTCAAGACGAAACAAGATTTAGGGTGGACTAGATACACACCTAGATTAATTTATCTTTTATTGTTATGATTTATGTTGAATCAATGTTGTTATCTTTATTTGAATTTTGTATGACATTAGTATTGGAAATGAAAGTTGAATTTAATTAAATATTGTCACATAGTGTTATGAAGTCTCTTGCAATCTATACACACTTCGTCTCATCCCGATGTTTCCGCCATCGGTTGGGGTGTGACAGATTGGTATCAGAGCCATAACTATAGAGAATTAGGAAAAGTAGGAATGCTTTTTGCCTAGTCTATAGTTTTAGAGCCTTATTCTTTTGTTTTGCTTGAAACTACATGCATGCCACTTTATGTGTTTCTTATTTATTCTCTTTGAGCCTTTTAAACATATATGTCGTTTTATCCTTGTGTACCATACTTGACATGTTATTTCTATGTGTTAATACTAGTTTTATTATGTGATAATATTTGTTTTAATATTTCATTCTTTATGTGCCATTCTCGTCAAGTTTATACTTGTTTATTTAATGTTCAACATACGCTTTTCCTCATGCATTTTACTCGAGTATTCTAAATCCGCAAACACTCGTATTATACAGTCGAGACAAATTCACCAAAATAGGCGGGAAACCCACAATTTGGTGAACGACTCTCAATCTACCTATTCTTTTTTTTTTACACGAGATTCGTCATCAAGTTAGGAGTGAAGTCCTCACCTTGATGAAGAATTTCGATTTCAATTTCTAGTGGACCCTCGTCAATGTGTCGGAATCACGTTTTGACCCGACGAGTACCAACCACACTTAGGGCATGAAATCGTCAAGTTAGGGGTGAAACCCGCATCTTGTCGACTAGTTCCACTCGTTTTTTTTAAATCCCGCCAAGTCTCGAATTTTCGATTGAGTTGGAACATGTAGTAACCGGAAGGGTAAATACCGTTAACCGACTTGTCGGCGAGAGTATGCCACCTATTAGGCCAAAGCATGTTTCTCAATTTCAAAAGACTTTTCGACCACTTTGGTTAGTCAAAGTTCCGTTTTGGAACCCTCTAAGTTTTTAATTGAACTTACGCTTTATTATTTGCTATCTTTTATGATGCAATTCTCTCTTCTCAATTTTGAACCATTTTTGAGATTTCACTTTTGCGCATACATCATACTATTACCTTTCATACGATTTTACACTATTAACATGCATAATTTCACGTAAATTTTATTTACACTTTTTGTAACAACAAGTGGAGACATATCATCGAGATAGGAGTGATTTCCTTACCTTGACGATTAACTCCGCTTCTCTTTCTCATCTTACAACGACCTCGCCAATGGGTTAGGGGTGATTCCCTTACCTAGGTGATCGTTACCAATACCTTATTTTAATAGACTATATTATGTAAACACCATCATGCTTATATTCAAATCGCTTATCATTAGCCAAACTTCTAAATAATTCAACATGCATTGTTTATATGAACGAATTTCTTATCCTACAATCTATTTTCATATAGCTCACACTCAATATTCTTAACTTTTACCATAAACGCTTATTCTTCGATTTTCAAAATTCACGAAATGCTACTTATCAATCTAGTTGGTCTAATAAATCAATTGCCCATGAAATTTTGTATTCATCGTAACTATTGAAACAAGCTCATCTCATGTCATTAAACTAGATATTTCTATCTTCAATTGGGAATCAAACCAATTTTTTTTTTCGCACACACCTATAAAATATTACCAATATTATTCAATCACTTACTAAAAAAAAATTCTTTCAAAATCAATTAAACGTTTTATTAAAGACGCTTTTTCAACAATCACTAAGTTCGTATACCAAAATCCTCTTTTCTTAAGAATCAACGTTGTCACAAGAATCTCTAAACCCCGAATTTCTTCGTTAATGAAAAGTTATTTAAAACAATGCAACCTTGTGTACTTCTAGAACCTTTTTCAACCATTATTCAATACGTCAATTAAATTTAAAAACATATGGGCACGGAAACTTCATAAGAACCAATAATTTTTCAACTTATGTAAAAAAAAAAAAAAAAACAAGAGTATCATTTCATTCTTTTACAAAGTACCATTTCATGCAACCAATAGATATTGTATATTTTCTACAACTTCACAACCTAGAATCCACATTCCAAATCGACTCAATCTATTTTGATTCCATTTTGCTCAAATGATTATACATACATGCCATCTTACACGTTTTAGTCAATACATCACAACAATCGCACGCATGCGATTTGTTTTCTTTTCCTTCCTACCTAAAACTTCGTGCTTAAATTCGTATATTACGATTAATATTGTAAACAAGAATCATTATTACTTACACTCATACTTATATTTTTTTTACACTTATATACATACTTACACATTTATGTTATAACCCAAAATTTATACATTTTACGTTTACACCCATACTCACAATTATACATATACTTCATACTTATATTCACGTTTATATTCGTACCCATGTTCATACATTTTACGTTTATATTCACACTTACACACTTCTCACACTTAAACGTGTTTTACACTTATATTCATATTCACATTCATCTCATACATTTCACTTACACCTACATTTATACAAATTATGTTTGCACTAATATTCACAACCATGTTTATACTCATACCTCCTACTTATACTCATACTTATTCAATAATGCTTACACTTATCTTCATGTTCATACACTTTGTTCACACTTATACAATTATTCTCAAACTTATAATTACACTCATACATTTTATTTATACCCGAACCTTCATGTTTTCACTTATGCTCACATGTATATTCATGCTCATGGTCATGGATCTATGTTCATACGTATACTTATACTCGTATTCATACTCACACGATTTGTATTTAGTATTCATCACAACACATTTTATACTCATATTTGTACTCATATTTACACTCACATTTTTACAATTCATGTTGTACTCGTACTTGTATATATACTCTCGTTTATACGATTTATGTTTGTGCTCACGTTCAATCGTTTATGCTCAAATTTGTACTCACATTTATACTCGCTTTTCATATACGCTATACTTGTGCTCATACTCTTAACATGTGCTTCGTGTTTATGCTCGTATACACGTTCATATTTAAGCTTATACTATGCTCATACATATACTCATACGCATACTTATATTCATACTCATATTCATGCATACGTACCTATACGTGAGCGTAACCCGAGGGTTTCACTTACGTTGGTCTCATACATACTTGAGCATATACTTGCTTATATACTACACTTCTATACACACGCAATCTTATTTTCGGAATTTATGTGTACCTTAATTCATACGCAATTAGTGCAAGCTATGCGGATCATGCGACGATCAATATAATCGCGGGTGCACACGGGATTATAATGATAGGCGTGTGAGAACCATAGAGTGTACTACTGTGTATGGTAAGACACGGAACGTAACATTGCACCAAATAACGAAACGGACGTAACGATCGAAACATGGTGGATACGCCGCTGGTACATCCCATATATAAGTGTTTCCATCGTATTACTAAACTTTCGTAAAACATGCCATGAGAAATTCGGTGTTTTGCAGACTTTTTTTTTTTTTTTTGGACCTAATACAAACTTTAAACAACTCACAAACGCATTATAACCGATTATCCACGACGAGACTTCATCCTTAAGCACGCTACTTTCGTCTATCCAGCACTTATGCTATTTCCGACACTCGCATTCGTGTGATCAACATCAATCATTCACTTCTATACTTCTAGTATTCTCCATTATTTTTGTCTTTTATACGAACCTCGTTGACAATTAAGTCTGTTAAACCGTCTTCCTATTCTTATTTCTTATATAGACGTACTTAGTAGACCGTTATCACTTTATTCAAAGTACTAGGCCTTGCCGTTCTCCAAAACTTCATACTTTTCAAAACGTTTCAAATTTTCCATGTCTCAATTCTTAATAATCACCTTATAGCCAAAACTTTTTCAAGCCTTCCTCTTGAATAAATTTCGGGACGAAATTTCCTAAAGGAGGGGAGACTGTAACGCCCTGCTTTTTCGTAACTTTCTTTAACTAGAAAACATGTCTTGTATTTCTGTTTTTTTTAGAAGTTTGTTCCTTTTGTACTTCGTATTTCGTTTCAAACCATTGTAAATCCAAGACTTCGATCGTAATGAAATTCTATTTTTTTTACATGCTTATACGTGTCGCAATACTTGGGTTTTACGTTACCCATCTCGAATTCATACGCGCAACTGATACCCGACATACTGGTACTCATAACTTATACGTGCTTATTAACTATTAGATACGTGTTTAATTCTAATAATAATAATAATAATAATAATAATAATAATATAATAAAAATAATAATAAAATAAAATAGTAATATGCTAACTATCAACGTAAGTTGATATTATGTTCAAAATATGCCTTGCACAAAAAAATATAAATATATAGAAACAGATCCAGCAATCGGACAAGCAACAACCTTTTGAATCTTTTTTTTTCTTTCTTTGTTAGACTAATATTTGATGTATTATTATTGCACATAATATGTATTTAGGATATATAGATTGTTCATCCATCATAAAGGTAGGTCCACATGCATGTAAACACTAAATAAAAAAAAAAGGATTGGATGGTGGAAAACAACTTCCGATCGCAGCTTGTACATGGCTGATTTAATTGTTTTGTTTCAACTATTCAACCTCCAACACTTATAATATCATAAATAGTTGTTATGCCCCACTAATGTCCATTCATTATTATGGCACAACAAATAAATTAAGGACATTTAATGGCTGTTACACAGCCATTTCGGCCAGCTACAATAGTTAGTCTTTGTTTTTAATTTTTTTTTAGTTTAACCCTCAACAACTCTATTAATTGCCAACCAACTCAACCCTAATCCTTCCCTATAAAACCCAAGTGTTGTCCAAGCCATTTTCACTTTTCAAAACACTCTCAACTCTCCCAAACACTCTAAATTCGCAGCTATAATCAGATTTTCGGCCAGATTCAGCAAGCTCCACTAAAGTGAGCATAACTTCTTCATTTCTTGTCCGTTTTGGTCCATTCTTTTTCCAGAACGCTTGGTTTGACCTTGGCTTCGATTCTAGGGGTGTTTCACAGCAAACAAGCCCCTGGAACTCCGGCAAAAAGGCTTCAAAGTCTACTGTTTAAATTTGTTTTCATTAATCTTTGTTTAGACATGAGTTTAACTCACTCAAACCTATGTCCTTATGCTTATAACCACTCCTATGGTTAGTTAGGCTTAAAAACAAGGCTGAGAAATGTTAAATTAGAGGTGTAAACCTCACATATTTTCTGTTTTATTCAAGGGTTTTAACCCACAAGTGATGTTCAAGCTTCAAGCTTGATGAAGGTGTGATTATGGACTAACTTGGGTTGTCCAATATAAAATCCCCACATCACTTGATGATTCTCATAGTTTTGTTGTTTACATACTTGTAATAATCTTAGTTCATGACCCTCCTTGTATGTTTTTACAACAAGTGTAGTGGTGAACACTTAGAGGTACCTAAATGGGAGCTTGTTCTTCCTACCTCCTACATGATTTCCATGATACTTAGAGGTACCTAAATGATGATCCTAATCTTCTACCTCATGCTTGAAATATTGGACTTAATAATATGTATATAATATATGTAATGTATAAACACATAATCCAAATAATCGAATCTTAGATGATGAATTAGTGTTCATATGTCCAAGTACTAGATTATATCATCCTATAGTATGATAACTTGTTACGATTCTAATGGAACCTTGTTCCATGAAACCATATAAACTCCTTGGAGTACATAGTGTCAAGAACAAGTATCATATGTATTAGATGATTATTTTCACATGTTATTCTCATATGTTATTTTCATGTTGTTTTATTCCGAATCCCGACTCTAAACATACTTGAACTTTAACCCTTATACATTCGGACTCTAAATCTCTACTCGTCAACAATTGGATAATCGGAAAGCATATGCAAGCCTTGTGAGTATACTCGATCCCTTTTTGTTTTAAACACTTTTGGGATGCAACATGTATTCTTTATCAAAAACACTTGACACTTGAAACTTATTTGAAACATACTCTATCCATTTAAACATGAGACATGAAACTTGTGATATTTGAGACTTTTATGCTATGTGAACGTTTAATCCCTGTGTGTAGTTCCGCCTTAACAATGGTAGCGCTATAGGGGTAATGCACCTCCCCGTTAGTCTTTGGGGTATTGTTAGGATGAGACATATAACCTCCCGTTAAACTTTGGGAAAGGCACTTAACGCATTGGAAACTTGGGCTATCACTTGGACTGCGTTAGCTAGCATGGTGAAACTTGTTATATGTTTTTGTGTTGGATTTGAGTCTTTTATTCTATTATGCTATGTAATCAAACTTGTATACTCGCCTTTGCTTTTGCATTGAACTCTATTTTAATACATGTTGCAGGTTAATTATTGAGATGATATTCAAGACGAAACAAGATTTAGGGTGGACTAGATACACACCTAGATTAATTTATCTTTTATTGTTATGATTTATGTTGAATCAATGTTGTTATCTTTATTTGAATTTTGTATGACATTAGTATTGGAAATGAAAGTTGAATTTAATTAAATATTGTCACATAGTGTTATGAAGTCTCTTGCAATCTATACACACTTCGTCTCATCCCGATGTTTCCGCCATCGGTTGGGGTGTGACAGATATGGTGATCCTTACACTAACGGTCACTTCCACTTGTTACAAAATTGTTTTGCAGGAACACCTAGCAGGATATGCCCTACACATCATGATCCAGGGACGCGTTTTCACAAATATGGCAAGAGCTAAATTGGAGATAGACGTTGTACCGGATATGGAAACTTAGCTTGATTAATGGGCAGCAATTTAGGCTAGATTATCTTTATTTCTAAAGGGGTAATGAGCTGATTAGTGGTCTATCTACCTAAAATAAGTTACCTACACATGTATAAATACCACTCTTCCTCATTCGGAAGAACACACACAACATACGACACAACTCTCAACACTTAGACACTCAGTGATCCTTGTACTCAGCTCAATACTATCCGAAGTTGTAACTACATTTTTATTATATTGAAGTTGGTGATCGGTAGTTGCCATCACCCGAGGTTTTTTATGCCGGAGATCATACATTGATCAAGGGCTTTTTCCTCGTATAAATTATTGTGTCTTTGCATATTCATCACAGAAGTGATCCTTTACTTTTATAATTAACCAAGCATCATACCCCGATTACATAAAGTTTGGTTACATTATCCTTGTGTGATTTTTGACCAAAACACTTTCCACGAAGATTTTGGACATATAACTGAGGCTTGCATCGCTCTGAGGAAAGAAATCAGCTACCTTCTAAGCAAGGGATATTTGAAAGATCTCTTAGGTAGAAAGAAGAATAAGGGTCAGGATACCGAGAAGGATCCTGAGCGAGCGGCATCACCTCCCGCCGATGCCAAGATAATCAACTTCATTTCAGGAGGGTCCGACATTTGCGGAACTTCGTACTCGGCGGCCAAGAGACATGCAAAGGACGCTAAGGCCGAGAGGGGAAACAAACCTATCAGGATGACCACGCTCACAACTGACAAAGTGATCACTTTTGATGCAGATGATAGGGATACTGTCCAGGATCCTCACCATGATGCTCTGGTAATAACATTATATGTGGCTAACCATTTTGTACGCAGGATATTGGTTGATAATGGCAGCTCCGTCAACATAATACAACTGGAGACTCTGAAGAGAATGAATGTGTCTCCGATGGATATCACTTCGAAGTCTACTGTGCTCGTTGGTTTCGGTGGAGAAGCTAGGAACACAGTGGGAGAGATAAGGCTACCCGTATATGTTGAAGGAGTCAACAAGATGCAACGTTTCTGTGTGATGGATTCTCTATCCTGCTATAACATCATCCTAGGAAGACCATGAATCCACGATATGAAGGCCGTTCCATCAACGTATCACCAATGCATCAAGATCCCTACCCCTTGGGGGGTTGTCAAGATCGACAGTGATCAGCAGGAGGCGAAAGAATGCTACTCATCCTCGATGAAATCCTCAACCAAACCTAGTGCAGCATAGCAATTAAAGACGCGGGCCCAGGATATCGTGGAGGATCTGGAGCAGGATGTGAAGAAAATTATCCTAGACCAGGATAATCCCGATATTTCGGTGCTCGTGGGAACCAATATCCCTCAGGATATTGAAGAACAATTAATTAACTTTTTGAAATGCAGGATGTCAACGTTTGCGTGGAAGCATGAGGATATGACAGGTATATCTAAAGACATTATTACTCACAAGCTTGGAATTGACAGGTCGTTCAAGCCTATACAACAAAAGAGAAGGAAATTCGCCCCTGAGCGGAATGCAATTATCCAAGAGGAAGTTGAAAGATTACTGAAGTCCAGGATGATTAGAGAAGTCAAATTCCCTAGATGGCCAGCAAATGTGGTGGTGGTTCAAAAGAAGAATGGGAAGTGGAGAGTCTGTGTAGACTACACAGACCTGAACAAAGCTTGTCCAAAAGACCCATTCCCTCTGCCTCATATAGACTCGATGGTGGATGCCACTGCCGGTCATGAAATGTTGACCTTCATGGATGCGTCCTCAGGATTCCAGCAGATTCAAATGGAACCTTCGGACCAGGAGGATACTGCTTTCATGACACCAACAGGTATTTATTGTTATACTGCTATGCCTTTCGGTTTAAAAAATGCAGGTGCAACGTACCAGAGAGATTGGTGAATATGATGTTTAAAGACAAACTGGGGGACACCATGGAAGTATACATTGATGATATGGTGGTCAAATCCAAGAAAGCTGAGGATCATCTTCAGGATATTAAAGGAGCATTCGATATCCTGGACCAGTATAATATGAAACTTAATCCTGCAAAGTGTCATTTTGGAGTGGGGGTAGGAAAGTTTTTAGGATACATGGTGACAAAAAGAGGGATAGAGGCAAGCCCGGAGCAGATCAAAGCTATCTTGAATATAAAGTCTCCCTCGAATATGAAGGATGTTCAACGGCTAACAGGACGAGTGGCAGCCTTAAATAGATTCATATCAAGATCCTCGGAAAAGTGTAAAGAATTCTATGATATCCTGAAGAAGAATAAAAAGTTTGAGTGGGGTGAGAAGCATGAAGCAGCCCTGCAGGATTTGAAGCAGTATCTCTCAACCGCACCTCTATTGATGAAGCCTGAGGATGGTGAACCATTATCCTTGTATCTGGCAGTATCAGGGAATGCAGTAAGTGCAGTACTCGTAAAGGATCACGAAGGTCAGCAGTATCCTGTTTATTATGTTAGCAAAAGTTTGTTAAATGCTGAAACTAGATATTCTCACCTAGAAAAACTTATACTGGCTCTAGTAATGGCATCAACAAAGCTTAGACATTATTTTGAAACACATAGGATTCATGTTAAAACTAATTATCCTGTTAAGAATGTGCTTAGAAAACCGGAGATGTCGGGTAGAATGGCCAAGTGGTCAGTAAAATTAAGTGCCTATGATTTAGTATATGAACCTAGAAATGCCATAAAGTCTCAGGCTTTAGCTGACTTTGTGGCTGATTTTAGTAGTGACATTCAGGACGAGGTAGACCTAGAAGTTCAACAGTTAGGAGAATCCTCAGGATCCTGGACATTATATACTGATGGTGCATCTAATGTAAGAGGAGTAGGATTAGGAATACTACTAAAATCGCCACAGGGGGACATAATACCCCAGGCTGTTAGATGTGAATTCCCTGCTACTAATAATGAGGCAGAATACGAAGCCTTAATCACAGGATTAGAATTGGCTAAGAATATGAATATTAAGAATTTGCAAGTATATGTTGATTCCTTGTTAATTACTAATCATTTTAATGGATCCTATGCAGTCAAGGGTGAGAAACTAATGGAATACCTCGATATTCTAAAAAAATTAGCAGGATATTTCGATGTTTTTACACTTGAACAGGTACCAAGAGAGGATAACGCCGAAGCAGACGCATTGGCAAACTTGGGATCATCAATCAGGATACCGGAAGGAATCCCAATACCGATATTACATATCCTGTATCCTGCAACGGATCCTCAGCATAAGGAAGTAGCAAGTATTCAAGATCCTGAAGTGGTGTATCCTGGAGAGGATCCTAAATCCTGGACAACTCCAATTATGAGATATCTCAAGGAAGTACATATCCCCGAAGGCGAAAATCCTAAGGCATTTAGGATGAAGGTATGACGATTCACTATCATAAATAATATTCTATACAAAAAATCTCTTGCAGGGCCATACTTGAGATGCTTGGAGGATCCTGAAGCCAAAGAAGTACTTCAGGATATACATGAAGGGATTGTGGTAACCATACCGGGGGCATGTCATTATTTTCGAAAGTGCTAAGGACAGGTTATTATTGGCCAACAATGAGAAAAGATGCTGCAGAATATGCTCGAAGATGTGATGCATGTCAGAGGCATAGTAACATATTGCATCAACCAGCTGAACCACTATATCCTGTAGCATCCCCTTGGCCGTTCATGAAATGGGGGATGGATATAGTAGGGAAGTTACCAAAAGCTCCGGGAGGAAAAGTCTTTATGCTGGCAATGACGGATTATTTCTCTAAGTGGGTTGAAGCGGAAGCATTTGTGCAAGTTAGAGACCAAGAAGTAGTATCCTTTATAAAGAGGAATATCCTGACCAGGTTTGGAGTACCAGCTGAAATCATTTGTGATAATGGGTCTCAGTTTATAAGCAAAAGGACTACTGACTTTTGCAAGAATTGGGGAATCAAAATGATAACGTCTACTCCGGTGCATCCTCAAGCGAATGGACAAGCTGAATCTTCAAACAAGATAATAGTGAATAACTTAAAGAAGAGACTTGGAGCCAAAAAAGGAAGATGGGCAGAGGAATTACCCTTTGTGTTATGGGCTGACAGGACAACGGTAAAAAATGCAACCGGCCAAACCCCATTCTCCTTAGTATTCAGAGCGGAAGCAGTAATTCCAACGGAAATGGCAATACCTACTGCAAGATCTATCCTACAAAATCCTGAGCAGAATCCTGAAACCTTATGTCAAGATTTGGATACCATAGATGAAAAAAGAGATGCAGCAAGGCTAAGGATGGCAGCATATCAACAAAGAATATCCAGAGCATATAACAAGAACATAAGGACTAGGAGATTTCAAGTTGGTGATTGGGTGCTAAGAAAGGCTTTTCAGAATACTACTAATCCTGCCGATGGCAAGTTAGCTCCGAAATGGGAAGGACCATACGAAGTTGAATCAGAAGCATGGAAAGGAGCATACAGACTCAAGAATATGGAAGGGGATATGCTACCAAGGTCTTGGAATGCTATACACTTAAAGCTCTATTTCAAGTAAGAATAGAATTTAATTTCTATCCCAGAACGGTATGTATTCTATCTCTTTTAAATATATTTGTTTATTATCTTGAACACAATACTGACTTAGGCATCGGAGGGGTGTTAGCCAAGCTAACACCCACCTTAGTTCACAATTGTTTTGCAGTATATGCTCCAGGATATAGCTCCAGGATGTATACTCAGGATAACTCGGAAGATTAGAGGATTGGCCCCCTCTCTCACGTTTAAGGGATACTGATCCCTTCACAGGTTTAAAGGTATTCACCTTTCTCCCGAATTGGGTTTAAACACCCCGCCTGGAGCGCAAGTTATCCAGGGATAGTTCAAGGTGGCGGGACCAGTTCATGTAAAAGTGGCTGACAATTTCGTTACTGTTGGCTATACCCTGGATCCTCAAGGTATATGAGGATTGATCACCCTCTCTCACGAAAGGGTATTTTCATACTCTCTAAGGTTTAAAGGTTTTCACCTTTCTAAGTCTTGGAGTTTATACACTCCCGCCTGTAGCGCATGAAACTCAGGGTTTATCCCCAGTATACTAAGGGTTCATTTCAAGATATCAAGGGTTTTCCCCTGGGGTATTTGGAATTCATTCAAGTCAAAAATATGAATACATTTGTGTTTCTATGTTAAGTACAGGGGACATACGTTATACTATTCTGAGGATGGATTCGAGTTTATAAGTATGCACTGGGGACAAGCATATAATGAAGAATTGAAATTGATTCACTGAGAATCTCTGGTATGATCTTTCCTTTTTATTTAGACAACTAATAGGTTGTATTTTAATCAGAATATCTTTCAGGATATTCACCGGGATACATTTATAACGTGTTCTCAAAAATGTTCAAACAAAACAATTTTCACAAGTGAAATTTATATATCAACAACAACAATGGTAAAACCAAAAAAGGGTTATATTATTAACATAGCAAAAGATTATGCTCTTGGCTTCGTCTCAAACCTAGACCCATCCACCAAAAGCATAGTTAGTTTCCTAACATATTTATTTAACAAATGAAGGCTTCGTCTTGGAACCCAAGATACCTCCACCTTCACTTGTTAAAAGCGTTCAAAACAAACCATACTAACTGATGACCAAGGGCTTCGTCCTGAAACTCAGGATCCCTCCACCTTTGGCCATCATATTGTCTACGTGCAGGAAATTGAAATTGTTCAACAAACAAGAAAAGTAAATTGTTCAAGACATCAACCATTAAACCTAAAAAAGTGGGCTCCGGCCTAGGCATCAATATCCATCATCGCCCACTCTGCTGCCCTCACATAGCGGCATCCTCTCCTGCTTTCCCCGGCTCCTCAGCACCAGCATCCTCACCAGCATCCTGTCCAGCATCCTCACCAGCATCCGCTCTGGCATCCTTCTTGTCTCCAGCCTGATCCGCCACCTCTGCTGACTTGGAAGATTCACCGGCTTCAGATGGAAGTGGCACAACTTTTCCTCCAAGCTCCTTTAGCTTGGCCACCCAAGAGTCAACTGGCCAAGCTGGGCACGCGAGGCCTGTCTCCTTGGCCTCATAGGCCATCTTGATGCGTGCTTGTAACAGGGAGACAATAGCAGAAGTCTTGATTCCTTCCCGGAAATTGATCATGGCCTGATCATGATCCATTTGCACGGTGTCCAATTTGAGCTCGGCATCCTGGGTGACCTTTTTTAGCTTATCCTCATAGTGCCGACTCTTCGCTTCAGCAATGGCACCTTGGTCGGCAACAGTAGTTTCAAGCTGCTTAATCCTGGCTTCATGGAGTGCAATAGTACCACATGCATCATTGTACAAGTGGAGCAAATGCTGGAGGCCCTACGCATCAATAACAGGTACGAATTAGAATATATGTATCTATAATGACCAAGATATCCTATCAGGATATCCTGTTAGGATATCCAGGCAGGATATATGTGCAGGATATATATGCAGGGTATGCGTCAGGATATTACCTTGTTAAGGAAGGATGTCATTGGCTCTAAGGAATCAGTAAAGCTGAGATCGTCATAGGAGAACCCTCCTGAGCTTGGAGCACTGACTTCAAGGCCCTTCCTCTTTTTCGCTGTGGAAGCACGAGTCCTTGGGTTGGCCTTGGGAGCTGGGAGTGGCTTGGAGCTGGTGGCAGCAGGAGCCTCCTTCTTGACTATGGTTGGAGTTGGATAGCTGTCAAGCTCGTCAAGGTCTAGATAGACTGGAACTTTGCTGGAATCTGCACACAGGGAGTAAAATTCTAAACCTTTCCTAAAGATATCAAATAAAAACATGTATCTACAGGATATCTTGCAGGATCCTTACCAGACATGTTTGCGCTTGAAAGAGGGCTTGGAGTTGGTGGAGATGGGTTGAAACTTCTCTCTGCTTCGGTAAGGAGCCTGATGGCGTCTATTCTTTTTTGAGAATCTGCCAGGGGAGGTGCTAGCTTCCTAAAATCAGCTGTACAAGAAAACGACAAAGTCAGTTCAGGATATAAAGCAGGATAACAAGCAGGATCATCTTTAAACCCTAAATCCTACCCTTCTTCAACCAATTCACCGGATAATCCGCTCCACCAGGGATTGAATCTCTTTTTACAAAAAAGAATTTGGATTTCCATTCCTCTTCATTCCTGGTGGCTCGGAGGATCAATGGGTCACTGGAGGTAGAATAAAACAAGAACCGACAAGAGCCGTGGCACCTAAGTCGGTATGCTAGAGGGAGGTCATTAACAGAAAGATCGGGGATATGGTTGTTCTTGATTTGATCAAGAACAGACAAGACTCGCCAAAGCATTGGCATTGTCTGACTGAAGCAGATCTTTGTGACATTAAAGAACTCAGTGATGAAATCCGAGAAAGGAAATTGCAACCCTAAGGTGAAAGGAAAGGCATTAAAACACAACCACTCGTCAGAAACCATGTCTGATCGGATTTCCCGATCAAACGGCCGGAACACCGTCCCTTTTGGGAAGATGCCGGAGGTTTTAAGGGCTGACAAGTGTGCACCGTCGAAGGTACATATTTCTTTCTCCGGATCCTGGAGAATATTTTGATGGATGAACGTGGGAGCAGAGTCGCCGGAACTAGATCTTGTCTGCCTTGCCATATTATCACCAGAATATTGGGGAGAATGAAGAATGGAGTTGAGAGAGAAATCTTTACCTTTTTTCTCCGGTAGAGGTTAAATGAAGATCAGGATGAGAAGATATAGGGTATGATGAGTAAATATAGGCCGGGTGGTTGAAAGCTGTCACATCAATGGTCTTATCTCTCAATTGCCTCGGCCATTGTGAAAAATGTAACCGTTAGGATATCAAACGGTAACATTTTTGGGGACAATTGTTATGGGTGAAATTCTGAGCCCATATCCTGGAAAATATCTTGATATATATCCTATTTATATTGTATCTGTTTACATCCGGGATGCTGATTCAGGATATTGGTAACATCCTGAATGGTATCCTCAGGATCACTAACGGATTAAATGCAGGTACGTGGGTTAGAAGCTAGCAACGTTAACAAGACCTATTCCACGGAGGACTCGGTCCAAGTCGTTCAAGGAAAGATGTTGGAGCCGTATTACTCGGTTTACAACGTCTATAATGGAATATTCGGAGTAGCCTATATTTGTAGGGATTATTGTTTGTAATTCGTTACTATAAATAGTGGGTATATCAGATCAACTAGGACATCACAATCACACTCTCTACACTCTAACACTTGCTCTCTCGCAACTTTCACAAATTCATTGTAACACTTAGCGATCTGATCTATATCCTGCACTGTATCCTGAAGTTTAAAGCAATAAGAAGAACTAGGCAGCTGCGATTGTCAGCTCCCGAGGTTTTATGCCGGCGGTCTAGATTGATCAAGGGCTTTCCTCGTATATCTCGTGTCATTTACTTTACCTTTTTGCTCATTGTTTGATCGTAGATACAACTCAATATCCTGAGCCGTATCCTGAACACTGCTTTTCCAAAGAACATAACCAGCATATTTTCAACACACTTTTTAGCACACTACCTCACTTAACTAATTTGATCACTTAATTGCTTCGGTAATTTTTGACCAAAACAGATATCACCTGTTCTTTTGTTGGTCTAACAATCTCCCCCTAGAATATATGATGCCAAACAGATGCTTATTTTATCAATCTTTATTTCTCATCAATTGTTTGCTGATTTGTCCTTTGAATTGTAGTTCAAAGTTCAGAGAATCAGTGTCTTCTAGATCCATTTCCAGTGGAAGACTTATTAGGTCTTGTAGATCTTTAATTCTTAGTCCTGAGGCACTTTTCATTGAGATCTTTTGCACATCCCCGTTGGCCCTGAGAAAAGTCAAATCATGGGTATCTTTGTTTGTCTTCCATTTTAGAGTTTTGAGGCCAGGGGGATTTGTCAGGATCAGAGTTATTGTAGATGAGTTTGGGGACACACGTCTTCCCATGATAATGTCAACTAGATCTTCTTTCCCGGCTTCATCCTTCTTTTCAAATTTTCTTTTTAGAAATTCCCTAGCAGCTTTTGAGATATTTCTTGCTGATGGAAACTCAGAAGGTTCAACCAAAGTTTTTATAGGAAAGTCTAGTTGATCATACTCTAACTTTCTGGGTAATGAGGGATCATTTTCTCTTTAGATTTCTAGCTCTTTATAGTTTTCAAGGGTTGTTGACTCATTCCATATTACCATTGCCTTTAAGGTGCCCATTTTTGCAACAACCAACTCTTCCTTCATTCTTCTCATATCCATAGCCCTTTTATCATTTGGTTTCTTTCCATCTTTCACGTTTGGGGGTGAAGGATTGATATTAGGGAATATCTTCAACTTTTCAGTCCTGTGAATTGTTCCCTGTCAGCATCATATAGTTTCTTTTCCATGATGTGATTAAGGTAATCTTCCCTTAGCAGCTTTTTGAGATCTGCATCAGTTATGAGATTATAGGATAGATTTCTGCAGATCATGGTGGTATACCATTGTAAGGCTTCTACCTTTTTGTATTACTCTATCAGAATTTGTAGAATTTGTTTGTCATCCTTCCCTTGGTTTCTTTCCAAAACCATCCTTTTAGCCTGCCTTTTCTTAAGCTCCTCTAGATATTCTTTTACACTTGATGGCCTTGGTTGGTTTGCAAAGGGAAGAGATGATGATGATGATGATGGTGGTGATGATGCTGGAAATGATGATGTTGCGGTTTTGGTAGAAGATTATTTGATGGGTGAAGTTATCATTTTTCTTTTTCTAGTTTATGGGATAGGTGGTAGTGATGTGGTAAGTGGTGTTGTTGTAACATCTGTTGGTAATTTTTAAATGCCAACAGATGTTTGGGGTGCAGTGGTTTGGGATGGTTGAGGAATGGTTTGAGGTGGTTGAGTAGTGGTTTGAGATATTTTAGCCTTTTTTGGTTGTATGTGTAGGATTTGCATGTGGAAGCTTCCTGAGGTTATCACTACTCTCCCCTTTTTGGCATCATCATCAGGATACCTGGGTGTTGGAGTGGTGCCAATAGCTTGGAAAAGATGATCTTTAATGGCTTGAATCTCTACTTGTGTATCATTGAATCTGACATCAACCGTATTTCTAATCATTTCCATGTGTATGTTGTGGGTGGCATCTGCAGATTGCTTTTGGAGTTGAAGACAAGCTTGGGCATGTAACAAAAAAAAATTCTGCAAGTTCTGCATTTGTGGGAGGAGGCTTAGAGTTTTGTACCAAGATCTTCATCATGTCTTTTATCTCAGTCACAAAAGATTCTAACTTGGACACTCTATTCGTCAATTGTTTGCATCTTAATTCGTCACCTAATTTAATAGGATCATCTGAATTCCCATCAGGGGTGGTTGTACCTGGTTTTGAACCAGGTGGCCCTTTTTTCTTGGTACTGGGGACTTCCTACTGTTGTAGAGTGTACAATTGTAGACTCAACAGTTATTGCCCTCAAGGAGGTCTTAGGTATGTAACTACTGTCCAACTATGAAACTGTTGTTTCTACCATTGTAGTAGTTGGCTTACTTGAAAAAGTTGACTCCTTCTTTTGAGCAAGGTAGATCCTTGTGTTTTCCTAAGACAATGGTTATGGGAATTTTTCAGGATTTCTCTTTCTAACACTAAGATAATCCATATATTCTATTGAAACTGCTGAATCCTTCCACCTTGAAATTGAGCTTTTAGGAGCCCAATTAACATGTATCAGCTCCTGCTTCATTTTAAAGGTCTTTGCAACCTCTTTTGGAGTTTGCTTTCTTTTACTACCAATCTTCCAATTTAGAGGTGTGACTTTAATGCTTGGATCTGTCAGCATCTTCTTTACCCTTACAACATTAGCAAGTAGGTTTTTGGCATCTCAGTTTTGGAAGATGTAAACATTCTTAACAGGGTAGGGTACATTCTTCTTCAGCCATTCAATGCTTTCTTGTAATGAGATTTTTGCAACATATGGACTTTTTAATGGTGGGATTTGGGAAATCTTTTGAGATTCCTGGAACATGTGTTGCTTATATACCGTGACTTCCTTCAGTCTTCTCTCCATTATGTATTGTGCTTTTCTATAGGTCATCTTGTTCTGATTTGTAGTGAAATCTTGGGTAGCCTCTTCTTCCATTCTTTTTACATTTTCTAGATACTTGAGACTATTATCAATTTTAAGGAATGACAGCTCTTTAAATGACAAAATGAGCCTTGGAGAGGAAGGATGATCATCAGTTGTTTAAGGAACTTTTGGATTAACTTTAAAGCTTTTAGTAAATGCAACTGTCGAAACTACATTTGTTGTTGTTATGGCGGTTGAGGGTGGTGTAGATGATGGAGTATCTTTTGGATCATCCAAGAAGATCAACTTCCTTTTCCTAGAAACTTGCACAATTAGTTTTTATGGAAGTGTTGGTTTACTTTGAACAACTAGTTTATCTTGAACTGTTGGTTTTGTGACAACTCTTGGTTTTGTGCCAGGTTGTCTACCAGTAGGTTGTATACCAGTAGTTTCAGTTTGTACCAGGTTGTGCTTTAGTGTGGGTGGTTGTTGTTTGAGTTTTCACTCTAGTTGTTTAACCTTGGGCAGTTGAAACGGTTGAAAGTTGAGCTTGAAGAGTTTGCCTTTTCTTTGCATCCAGCTTTACAAGTGTTTTAGCCATTTGAATGACTATTGGTGGCTTCATGTCAATTTTGAATGTTTTGGTGATCTTAACATCTTACCTGGCAACTTTTTCTTCAGCTCCTTGTTCCTCAATCTTCCATTTCACCAAAGCAGCACTTAACCATCTCTGATCTCTTTTAAAATTTTCAGTTCTTTCAATCAGATCATCATCTCCAACATTTGGCCATTTTTGCATCTCAACCATAGTAATGGCCCTTACCTCTTCAGCTCTTTCCTTAGCAGTTGCAGCTCCATCATTTATTATATTTGTCTTTTCAACTTTTTCCCCCTTTTAGGAATCATCAGTTTCCTGTCTGATGAGATAATTGTGTAACCAGGGTCTGAGGGCTGAAGTACCAAATACTTTAGCATCAAATTTGTTGAGATAGCTTTAGAACATGGGTTCAAGAATGGATTCAAGAATGTGTTTAAAGGCAGTTTGGATACCGCAACACCTAGCTGTTCCGTCAACTCCTCAAACTGCTGGTTTTGGGCATCATCCAAATTCCAAACTAATGGACTCATCTGCTCCCCAACCAAAGGTGGTTGTATAAGTGGGTGTTTGTGGCGTTTCAGACACATGAACACTTCTTGATGCCCCTTGTTTATTGGTATTGGGGACTTCCAGCACTTTTTCCTTCCAAAACCTTAGAGGCATGGAGGATCTCAGTAGTTGTTTCCTCCAGGGTGGTCTTAAGAATGTTTCTACTGCCTTCTTGTAAACCAGTGGTTTATCAAGAATAGTGGAAGCCACCTCTGCAATCACTACTACAAGATCTACCTTTGTAGACTGAGCCTTTTTCCTCGTGTGGGTGAGAGCTAGGATCCTCTTGTACCAGGGCTTCATTCTGTGGCTGCATATCTTTGATTTGTGGTTGGTTTTGCGCCAGGTTGTCTACCAGTAGTTTCAGTTTGTACCAGGTTGTGCTTTAGTGTGGGTGGTTGTTGTTTAAGTTTTCACTCTAGTTGTTTAACCTTGGGCAGTTGAAACAGTTGATAGTTGAGCTTGAGGAGTTTGCCTTTTCTTTGCATCCAGCTTTGCAAGTGTTTTGGCCTTTTGAATGACTGATGGTGGCTTCATGTCGATTTTGAATGTTTTGGTGATCTTAACTGTTGCCTTCCAAAACCTTTGTAGACTGGGCCTTTTTCCTCGTGTGGGTGAGAGCTAGGATCCTCTTGTACTAGGGCTTCATTCTGTGGCTGCATATCTTTGATTTGTGGTTGGTTTTGCGCCAGGTTGTCTACCAGCAGTTTCAGTTTGTACCAGGTTGTGCTTTAGTGTGGGTGGTTGTTGTTTGAGTTTTCACTCTAGTTGTTTAACCTTGGGCAGTTGAAACAGTTGATAGTTGAGCTTGAGGAGTTTGCCTTTTCTTTGCATCCAACTTTGCAAGGGTTTTGGCCTTTTGAATGATTGATGGTGGCTTTATGTCAATTTTGAATGTTTTGGTGATCTTAACATCTTACCTGACAACTTTTTCTTTAGCTCCTTGTTCCTCAATCTTCCATTTCACCAAAGCAGCACTTAACCATCTTTGATCTCTTTTAAAATTTTCAATTCTTTCAATCAGATCAACATCTCCAACATTTGGCCATTTTAGCATCTCAACCATAGTAATGGCCCTTACCTCTTCAGCTCTTTCCTTAGCAGTTGCAGCTCCATCATTTATTGTATTTGTGTTTTCAACTTTTTCCCCCTTTTTGGTATCAGCAGTTTCCTGTCTGATGAGATATTGTGTAACCAGGGTCTGAGGGCTGAAGTACCAAATACTTTAGCATCAAAGTTGTTGAGATAGCTTTAGAACATGGTGTTGGTGCATCCGTCTGTCGTCTTCGTCTTGTATCGAGTCTTGTATAGAGCTAGATAGATCAGGGCACGAAAAGCAAGAAAATGAATTAGTGGAGATTCCGCTTGAAATGCATTTAGACATTTCAAGCGAAACCACCTTGTTCTGATTCCGCTCGAGAGTAAATTGTTGATTTCGCTTGAAGTTTAACATGTTAATTCCGCTTGAAACGTGTTCAAGCGGAATCAGGATTCCTATAAATAGGCTGTCCCAAGCGAAATCTCTTAGTCAGTTGTTCCGGTTTGCAACGAAGTGCTGCCGAAGTGTCGTCACGCTGTAAAAGTCATTCTTATCAATTAAATCGACAGTTTAAGTGATAATCTTGCTGAACTGACCTCAGTTTGTCTGTTTCCGCCGTTCAAACTGAGTAAAACTCTTCTGATTGACTCGTTTGTGTCTAAAAACGATCCTGCAAGTGGTATCAGAGCTCAGGAGGAAGAGTTCATTCCAATTCAGTTGCTTTTTCTGACTTCTACACCTTCTTTTTCAAATTGAACAACTTTTCACGGTTAAAATTGGCTCAAACTCTCACAGATTACGCATAATCATGGTTTAACAAAGCATTGAAAGTTTCATGTCTAAATTCAATCAAAAACTTGACAAATTAGTAATTCCGCTTGAAAACGTTCGAGAAAATCATGACGTCATTGTGATTCCGCTTGGAATTTGTTCTAATTTCGCTCGAAATAGAGATCCTGCTTGAAAGTATTGTGTTGATTCCGCTCCAAAGTGTTTGGTTATTCCGCTCCAAAGTATTTAGTGATTCCGCTCCAAAATACTTTGTGATTCCGCTTCAAACTAGTAATCTCGCTTGAATCAGGGGTTTCGCTTGAAAAAGACTTCGCTTGAGTTTTGTTATTTCGCTTGAAAGACAGATTCTGAAATTTTGAAATCCGAATCATGGACGAGGAATTTTATAATGCATTCGCTACTCTGGTTACCCCGATTAGTCTTGCACAGAACACGATGTTGGAAAACGAAACGGGAACTATGCAAAAACCGCCTAAGCTCATGAACATTGAGGAGTATAAGGGTTGGGAATGTCGTTTTGAGAACTGGGTACAAGCTAACTATTTAGATGCTTGGGAATGTGTTGAGACGAAGTATGTGAGACCGACAAATGATGATGAGGAAATTATTCCTATTAAAGATATGAGTGCTGAAAACAGAAAGAAATACAAAGATGAGAAAATGATGCTAAGTCTACTACAACAAGCTGTGAAGGAAGATATTTTGGTGTTATTACAGCATACTGGAACTTCATATTCAATATGGAAAGCATTAAAATCGAAGTTTCATGGAAGCCAAGAGATGGTCAAGAACAAAAAATCGCTTTTAAAGAAAGAGTTTGATCTGTTTCGTGGGTTGAAAAATGAAGGCACAAAGCAGATTATTGAAAGATACTGCAATCTTTTAGCAAATATGAGGAGGTTAAGCATTGAAAAAGATAATGAAGAGTTGATTGAAAAACTTGCTGATGCATTGCCACATGAGACTTGGGGAACATATTTCATGATGCTAAGAAACAAGAAAGGATTCAGCAATCTGACACTTAGCAAATTCATTGAAAAGATTGAGGCTTAGGAGATGGAACAGAGAAAGATCTCCAGGATGAAAGACTTTGATGGTGAACAAGACATCGGAATTTACTACAAAGCAGGGTTGAATGACAAAGCAACAATTTTTTTCTCCAAAAGTCGAAACTGCTTACAATGCCAAGAATTCATCTGGAAGCTCCTCTAAAGGATCAAGCAGCAACACAAGTTTTTCATCATTTCCATCATTTGATCCAAACATTTCAGCAACAAAGAATGGAAGAAAACTTCAATGCAACATTGTATTAAATCTTGAGAATGATCAAGATTACTCAGAGGAAGTTGCTAAGAATCACATGTCTTTGTTTGGAATGGTGTTAGAATCATACAGTAGTTTTGTGGCAGGAAAGATCGGGAATCCAATGCTTACAAAAGAGGATTACGATCAAATAGATGCTGAAGAGATGGAGCTAATGGATATAAAATGGTGTTTGGCTACTGTGTTGAGGAGAGCTGAGAAATTCAAACAGATCACAGGAAGAAATGATCTACGTGAAGCTAATATTTCTACTTTGGGTTTTGATAAATCTAAAGTCACTTGTTTTCGTTGCAGGGAGAAAGGACACTTCAAGAGGGAGTGCACCAATCGCGAAGCAAGTGGAGCTCAGAATCCTTTCAACAACAATGATTACTACAGGAAGGCCATCTACCATTAAGTTGCTCAACAACCAACTCAACAACATCAACAACAAGCACAAACTGCACATGGAAGGAATGTGATTGAAGATTCTTCAAAGAGAGCATGCATGGTGAATCAAGATGAGAAGAATTCATCAACAGGATTCAACTGGGATAAATATATATCAGCTGATGGCAAAGCATGTGTGATTGATCAAGATGACGAAAAGTTACCTGAAGGGTTTAGCTGGGAGAATTTTACTTGGGATGATTATGATCCTAACAAAGATTCAGTTCACACAGCTTTTGTTGCCAGAATTGAAGAAGATAGTGATAATGATAGAGAATATCATGCAAAAAGATTGGCAGCTCATTTTAAAATGTTGGAAGAAAGTGACAGTGAAGATGAAAAAGTTAAAAAGAAAAAGGTCAAAACACCAGTTAGTAATGATGATGAAGATGTTCCTGTGATAAGGGAAAAAGTGAAAGAAGTTCCAAAGTTTAAAATTGATGAAAAGGCTGATGCTAGTGAAATGAAAGTGAACTGTGAAACTAGTGTGATCTTGAAAAAGAAAAACAGTGAATTGCTTAACAACATGAACAGATTGAAGGAGTCGTATGATGTGTTGAACAAAGCAATGAACATGTACAATGACATAAGTGAAGAACAGGCAACAACAATGAAGACACTTCAAGGAGCTTTCAAGACAAAGCAGAAAGTTGTGAACAACTATATCGAGAAGTGTGCTGCTTTGGAACAAAAGCTAGAGTTACAAAGAATTGAAACTGAAAGAGTTAATCGTTTGTTGAAACGTTACTCATGTACTTCTTATGACATTGACAGGATTTATCTAACTGTTGAGGGCATGAAGGCATTCGAAGATGATGAAGTAACTGAAGAGCAAAAGACTACTGATGAAAAGACTCCTGAAAAGAAGACTGAGAAGAAAAATGACACAAAGAAAAAGACTGACAAAAAGAATTCTGGTAAGAAACAAGGTGTCAGTTAGAACAAGTGTCCACCCCCGCTGGAAAATGGATATTTGCCCAGAAATCCAAATTCTGAAAGAGTCAAAAAGGCTACAAATTTACAGTGGGAGTCGGAGTCGTCAGTAAATTTGCTAGAAAGTATTGATGTCACGTTTACATCGTCTGACCTTGATCAACAATCTCAATTGATGAAGAAAGTGGTGGATCATGTGTTAGATAATGATGAAACTGAGGAGTCAAAGTCGGAGTCAAAGTCCGAGTCCAGCACTCCGGGTCAAAATGAAAAACAGGGCAAAAGAGTTTATGATAAAGAATTCCTGTTATCAAAATCTAACTTGAATGATGAAATGTTCAAAGTTGCTTACACTTTGAATGATTCTGACAAGTTATATTCTAATGAGGAATTTCCAATAAGAGGTGTCAAAACTGAAATGATAAACAAGGTTTTCAAACTAACAGAAATCAATATTTCTGAAATAAAAGATTTAAATCTTACTGATAAACCTAAAAAATACACCTCAAGAATTCAACAAAGAGAAAACAAGAAAAATGGTTACGGTTCTGGTTCTGGTTATCGAAAGAAACCAAACCATAATGGTAATTTCAAAAAGAAAGGATTGGGTTTTATTCCAACAGAAAAACAGATAAATGAAAAATATGTTCGAGATTTTAAATCAAAAATGACATTTGTTTCAGGTACATCAGTAGATGAAGAAGAAAAGAAAGAATTCTGGAGACAATCAAACAGAGAGTTACTTGCTAAGAAGCAAGAAGATATGAAGTTTGCTGTTCAGAAGAAAGACACGAGAACCTGTTTCCAATGCAATTCTATTGGACATATTGCCAGAGATTGTTCTAAGGCAATACAATCAAAATAGGGAGTATCTCGTAAATTGAAAGAAAAAGTGATTGAATTTGAACCGCCAATTGATAGAACCAAATTATTCAAAAACTCAAAATTTGAAATTGGTGAATGTTCTAACAGGTTTTACAAGAAGACAGCTAAATCTGAGAACCAGAAATGGGTTGTTAAGAAGTCTGTTGATAGTTCTAGTGATGATTCTGATAGGTCAAAATCAGAGGAGCTATCTTCTGGCGATGAATCTAATTCCACAAAATCAGATGAGCCACAGGTTGAGCAAAAATGGTGAAAAATCAGTTCCATTTGTGGATGATGAAAATTTTCCACCACTTCGGGCTGAAAATTTTAAGAAGAAAATTGGTAAAGTTGAGATTTCAAACCAATTTTATTCATACAAAACGGTTTTTGATGTTGAAAAGGTCTTTAACCCCAAAGTGAAACACATCTTTGGAAAAATGATTGACCGAAAAGTCAAAGGGGTTAAAGAGTTCTATGAGAAGAGGAGGAAAGGTAAGAAACCGAGTGATGATGACTCGGTAACACCCAAGGCTGGTCAGGCTTGGGTGGATATATTCTTTAAATAGAAAAACCTGACTTGCCGGAGTTCCCAGGTTGGAACATGAATCGGCATCATTCTTTGTATTTGATTGTTTTTTGTACAACTGGTACAGAGGTTGGTTCTTACAAAGGGATTAATCAAGGTCATTAATTTGAACTTGATGTAATCTTCATATATTTGGTTAAAAGACAATATGATGAACCACATCCCCATCACTGCAAGTGGTAAAATCAACTAAACTTATTTTCCGGAAAAACCATTTTGATTAAACAAACTAAAGTGTTTTGAGATCTAAATGGGAAAATAGTTTGTTGATAGGGGGAGTTCTGATTGTTTATGCCAAGAGGATGGCGAATTGAGGCGATTCGATATCAGTTGTCATGTTGATTGTATAGTTTGTTTTCAATTTTCTTTAAATGTATTTGCATTTTAGGGGGAGTAAAAATTTCAAAAAATCCAAAAACATTAGAAAATTTGAAAAAGCCAAAAACATGATAAAATAAAAAAATGAGTTTTGTTGTAAAAAGAGGAAATGATTGTACATCAGTGGACTGTCACAACATACTAAAGAAATGAAAAGTCAAATGTGATAAACAATCTCACTGCGGATATGCCAGTAGGTTTTTGCACATTTAGTAGATTGTGACGAGATATAAACCTAAATTTCAAACTTGCTTATCTCGTGGGTAACATTTCTTGGATATATGGGTAACCCTCGAAATCTTGTTTGAAAGGTCCCATTTACTGAGATACTAGGTCTTTATACTCAGTGATATCTGGGGTATTATCCCGGGACTTCTGCTGAATGGAAATTCTGACCTAGTCCCCGTATAATACTTTCTGCAAATGCTTGAAATATAGCGCCGCCATCAGCATAAAAAATGATGAAACATTGAAAAATGCTAATCATGTGATGTTGAAGAAAAGATCCTCTAAAGGGGACACACCAAAAGTCCAACCGTCATCTCTCTGCTGAACGGAAGTTCTGACCTGAGCTCTCACGGTTTCGTATCTAACCCCTTACAGATATCATCTAGGTATACTCACCTGTAAGACTGAATATTGGGATCTGGATACGGGAGTATATTCAAGTGGTGGGACACGCGAATAAGTTTAAGTATCTAAGACATTAATGTCGTATCTCGAAACAATTGAACTTTGTGTGAAAATTTAAGTGGATCAATATACTGACAATCTAGGTGAATTGTTTAAAACTTAAAATGAAATGAAGCTTAACGATGTTGGTGATTTGTCTCAGAAACTGATATGATCCTCTTACACAAATTCACAAAAATATTGTCTGTATAGATTTCATTTCTGCATATTTTTATTCCTACATGTGGTGTCAGATGGGGATAAAATCCAAAAAGATTTTAGTGTGTTTTAGCATAAATTTTGAAAAATACAAAAAGATTTTCGACAACTGGTGTTAGAGAGCTGACTAAACATGATGACATTTTGTGAAGGGGAGTTTGAGTAAAAAAAAGTTTAAAATCTACAAGTGGTCATAAGAAGTTTTGAAAATGATACTCCTGTAAGTGGTTCATCAGAATCTAAAAGATAAATCATTTTGTGATTTTTTTTTCAAGTGGTGTCTAAGTGTGTTAAAGTTTAAATATCATAAAACTTATGTTTTGTGGTAGAGAATGTGCAGAATAGGGTCAGGCAACGATCTTGAACCTGTGAAAGCCAGACTGCGATCCCAGCTGATTGAGAGGGGGAGTCTGAATGACAAAGAGCCAGGTTCTGATCCTGAGTCTGTTGCTGCTGATGAATTTAAAGATTCTACACTCGAGGGGGAGTGTATGTTGGTGCAAATGTATAGAGAAGAAGTCAACATCCAAGAGGAGAAGTTTGTTGGTGATGAAAGAGAAGAGATAGAGATTGAGGATACTTACAGCATCAGATTCTTTAAAGAGAAGCCCACAGACTGAAAAAGACTGAAGATGCGAAGACTCGACACTGAAGACTTCGTCAACATCTGAGGGGGAGTTTGTTGGTGCATCCGTCTGTCGTCTTCGTCTTCTATCGAGTCTTGTATAGAGCTAGATAGATCAGGGCACGAAAAGCGAGAAAATCAATTAGTGGAGATTCCGCTTAAAATGCATTTAGACATTTCAAGCGAAATCACCTTGTCCTGATTCCGCTCGAGAGTAAATTGTTGATTTCGCTTGAAGTTTAACATGTTAATTCCGCTTGAAACGTGTTCAAGCGGAATCAGGATGCCTATAAATAGGCTGTCCCAAGCGAAATCTCTTAGTCAGTTGTTCTGGTTTGCAACGAAGTGCTGCCGTAGTGTTGTCACGCTGTAAAAGTCATTCTTATCAATTAAATCGACAGCTTAACTGATAATCTTGCTTAACTGACCTCAGTTTGTCTGTTTCCGCCGTTCAAACTGAGTAAAACTCTTCTGATTGACTCGTTTGGGTCTAAAAACGATCCTACACATGGGTTCAAGAATGGATTCAAAAATGTGTTTAAAGGCAGTTTGGATACCGCAACACCTTGTTGTTTCGTCAACTCCTCAAACTGCTGGTTTTGGGCATCATCCAAATTCTAAACTAATGGACTCATCTTCTCCCCAACCAAAGGTGGTTGTATAAGTGGGTGTTTGTGGCGTTTCAGACACATGAACACTTCTTATGCCCATTGTGTATTGGTATTGGGGACTTCCAGCACTTTTGCCTTCCAAAATCTTAGAGGCATGGAGGATCTCAGTAGTTGTTTCCTCTAGGGTGGTCTTAAGAATGTTTCTACTGCCTTCTTGTAAACCAGTGGTTTATCAAGAATAGTGGAAGCCACCTCTGCAATCACTACTACAGTATCTACCTATGTAGAATGAGCCTTTTTCCTCGTGTGGGTGAGAGCTAGGATCCTGTTGTACCAGGGCTTCATTCTGTGGCTGCATATCTTTGATTTGTGGTTGGTTTTGCGCCAGGTTGTCAACCAGTAGATTCGGTTTGTACCAGGTTGTGCTTTCGTGTGGGTGGTTGTTGTTTGAGTTTTCACTCTAGTTGTTTAACCTTGGGCAGTTGAAACAGTTGATTGTTGAGCTTGAGGAGTTTGCCTTTTCTTTGCATCCAGCTTTGCAAGTGTTTTGGCCTTTTGAATGGCTGATGGAGGCTTCATGTCGATTTTGAATGTTTTGGTGATCTTAACATATTACCTGGCAACTTTTTCTTCAGCTCCTTGTTCCTCAATCTTCCATTTCACCAAAGCAGCACTTAACCATCTCTGGTCTCTTTTAAAATTTTTAATTCTTTCAATCAGATCAACATCTCCAACATTTGGCCATTTTTGCATCACAACCGTAATAATGGCCCTTACCTCTTCAGCTCTTTCCTTAGCAGTTGCAGCTCCATCATTTATTGTATTCGTCTTTTCAACTTTTTCCCCCTTTTTGGAATCAGCAGTTTCCTGTCTGATGA
Organism: Helianthus annuus; assembly: GCF_002127325.2. Taxonomy (NCBI): domain Eukaryota; kingdom Viridiplantae; phylum Streptophyta; class Magnoliopsida; order Asterales; family Asteraceae; genus Helianthus; species Helianthus annuus. Next base: position 133,029,102 of record NC_035434.2, on the reverse strand, counting down.
GATAATTGTGTAACCAGGGTCTAAGGGCTGAAGTACCAAATACTTTAGCATCAAAGTTGTTGAGATAGCTTTAGAACATGGGTTCAAGAATGGATTCAAGAATGTGTTTAAAGGCAGTTTGGATACCGCAACACCTAGTTGTTCCGTCAACTCCTCAAACTGCTGGTTTTGGGCATCATCCAAATTCCAAACTAATGGACTCATCTGCTCCCCAACCAAAGGTGGTTGTATAAGTGGGTGTTTGTGGCGTTTCAGACACATAAACACTTCTTGATGCCCCTTGTTTATTGGTATTGGGGCTTCCAGCACTTTTGCCTTCCAAAACCTTAGAGGCATGGAGGATCTCAGTAGTTAATTCCTCCACGGTGGTCTTAAGAATGTTTCTATTGCCTTCTTATAAACCAGTGGTTATCAAGAATAGTGGAAGCCACCTCTGCAATCACTACTACAGAATCTACCTATGTAGAATGAGCCTTTTTCCTCGTGTGGGTGAGAGCTCGGATCCTGTTGTACCAGGGCTTTATTCTGTGGCTGCATATCTTTGATTTGTGGTTGGTTTTGCGTTAGGTTGTATACCAGTAGTTTCAGTTTGTACCAGGTTGTGCTTTAGTGTGGGTGGTTGTTGTTTGAGTTTTCACTCTAGTTGTTTAACCTTGGGCAACTGAAACAGTTGATAGTCGAGCTTGAGGAGTTTGCCTTTTCTTTGCATCCAGCTTTGCAAGTGTTTTGGCCTTTTGAATGACTGATGGTGGCTTCATGTCGATTTTGAATGTTTTGGTGATCTTAACATCTTACCTGGCAACTTTTTCTTCAGCTCCTTGTTCCTCAATCTTCCATTTCACCAAAGCAGCACTTAACCATCTCTGATCTCTTTTAAAATTTTCATTTCTTTCATTCAGATCAACATCCCCAACATTTGGCCATTTTTGCATCTCAACCATAGCAATGGCCCTTACCTCTCCAGCTCTTTCCTTAGCAGTTGCAGCTCCATCATTTATTACATTTGTCTTTTCAACTTTTTCCCGCGTTTTGGAATCAGCAGTTTCCTGTCTGATGAGATAATTGTGTATCCAGGGTCTGAGGGCTGAAGTACCAAATACGTTAGTATCAAAGTTGTTGAGATAGCTTTAGAACATGGGTTCAAGAATAGATTCAAGAATGTGTTTAAAGGCAGTTGGATACCGCAACACCTAGTTGTTCCGTCAACTCCTCAAACTGCTGGTTTTGGGCATCGTCCAAATTCCAAACTAATGGACTCATCTGCTCCCCCACCAAAGGTGGTTGTATAAGTGGGTGTTTATGGCGTTTCAGACACATGAACACTTCTTGATGCCCCTTGTTTATTGGTATTAGGGACTTCCAGCACTTTTGCCTTCCAAAACCTTAGAGGCATGGAGGATCTCAATAGTTATTTCCTCCAGGGTGGTCTTAAGAATGTTTCTACTACCTTCTTGTAAACCAGTGGTTTATCAAGAATAGTGGAAGCCACCTCTGCAATCACTACTACAGGATCTACCTATGTAGAATGAGCCTTTTTCCTCGTGTGGGTGAGAGCTAGGATCCTGTTGTACTAGGGCTTCATTCTGTGGCTGCATATCTTTGATTTGTGGTTGGTTTTGCGTTAGGTTGTCTACCAGTAGTTTCAGTTGTACCAGGTTGTGCTTTAGTGTGGGTGGTTGTTGTTTGAGTTTTCATTCTAGTTGTTTAACCTTGGGCAATTGAAACAATTGATAGTCGATGTCACACTCCCAAAATCCACACGCGGAGTATCACCGCTTGGAGGCGTGACTGACCAGGATCAAGCCACCAATCATATTGAACATTAAATGTAAATAGCAAACGTAAATGTAATTTAACCAAACCAATATGAAAGGTGTTCAAAACATAAGTATAATCTTAATGTTTAGCGGAAGCATAAAAGTAAACCCAACATAAGTATAAAGTTTGCAATGTCATAAATGTTTAACATCGCATCCATGATCCATGTCCACAATGACTGCGCCTCCCTGTGCAAGCTCCATGAGTACCTAATGACCTGCAAGGCGTGTAACAGAGAGTCAACAAACTAGTTGAGCGAGTTCACAGTGGGTTGTTTAGTAATAGTGTTCTTTTCGTAAGTCGTTTGTTTGTTTAGTAACCCATGTATAGTTTATAATTACATCGCGGCCCTCCAGGCATGTTTGCGAAGATTAGTGGGGGTTTCCCATGTGTGTTTAGACTAGTTATATTTGTATTGCGGCCCTCCAGGCATGTGTGCGAAGTTTAGTATCAGTATCGCGGCCATTCCAGGCATGTGTGCGAAGTTCAGTAATAGTATCGCGGCCATTCCAGGCATGTGTGCGAAGAGTAGTGGGGGCTTCCCATGTATCACTAGTCTAGCAGTATCTATACGTGACATTTCCCAACCGAGGTCAGTGATCCGTAATTCCCAATAACAATGTACGTGCAATTAACCATTCAATCCCATTCCCTACCCCGGGAATCCCATGCCTTGGTAAGAGTGTGAACTCACCTTGGTTTGCTCGGTAAGATTAGTTACTTGTTTAGTAATTGATCAACACGTCCTATCATTGTTTACCAACAACGATCAGTTTACATTGCATTACGTAGATTGTCACGTATTACACAAGTAGCAAGCAAGTACGGCACATATCCCTACTACTTATCATAGCAAGTGTACGAACCACAACACTCTCATGTTACAAGATCATATTTCTCAATATCATGAAATCAAACAGTTAGGTTCCCAAGCTAAACCACACATTACATAATAAGCATTTGGGTCACAAGTTACTTCATATCACAAGCCTAACCGAGTAACTACACATAGCAGTTTATTACGTCAATCAACTTAAAGTGCGGCGCAAACAATGCTTATGTGGCCCAATTAGTTAGTCCATTCCCAGGCCCAATCCGTCCGACGAAACCCCTCAAGTTTCGTCGACCATTATGTTTCGTCGGCTATCAAGTAATATATATAAAAAAAAACCACAACAATCAAGAGTTAACATTATCAAATAATGGCTGCATTCAGTAGATTATTGAACCTATTTGTTTGGTAGGCTGACAATCTATTGGGCCACTAAACTATAAGTTAATTAGTGAATCCCACTAAATCATATGATGGCCTGCAAAAATGTTGAACTTCACAACCAAATCTTGGGCTGTCATTTTATTCATGTGACACATGTTGATAACATCAATATTTGATTGTTTAATAGCCGATAATGGTTACTCTATTTCAAAGATTATTAGACCTTCAAATTAGTGGATCTGACACTCTAGATATCATCACACATGAGATGTCATGAATTGGTGACATGTTAAGGAACAATTCACTAGGTAATAAATGAAACCTCATGATTCTTCTGATCATGGCCGACAACCTTTATTCAAGATGTCATCTTATTGCTTCTCTTAGGTAATTTGATAAGACTAAATCAATTAACAAACTACAAATTCAATCACATGCAATATAGATCAACAGTAGCCAATAAACATTATCAAGTGGGGCCGAGATGTGGTGCGAAGAAAGGCCAGGTTCCGTCGAAGGGGGTAAGCCGACGAACCTTCAACAACTGTTAAACATGTTCAAACAATATGAATCATCACATACTTCAAGATTATGGATAATATTCCTAATAGTTTTCTTGATCACCTGTTACGCCCTAACACGTAATTAACGACAGTCGCAGCGGAAGTACTTGCCATAAAATTTCTCACATCATAAATCATACTTCTTACTTGAAAGTTCACTTTGTAAAATAACCCCTTTATATTAAATACAACAAACTGACTCAATTACAAAATAATTGATAGCTTATGTACAATAAATACATCCTCAGACAACCCCGTACAATCCCTCAAGTGACTCGATCCTCGATCTTTATTCCTTGATGATCCTCCTTGACCCGAACCACCTGCATTCACCACATACATTCAGAACATTAGCACACAATGTATAAACATGATCATTCACATACGCTTCACTTCTCGTTCTTTATCAAACTTCAAGCATTCCGTCTGCGTATCCATTTCCTGGCGAGGCTTCATAAATGTACCTGCATTACTTATCATTCTCGAGGTACACCAATAATAACGTTAATCATCAATGTGTCTAAATCGTACACATATACGTATTTACATACCCACATACATATACATCTACATACGTATATACACTCATACATACCCTTATACATACCTACATACACAACTACGTACTTTCATATCCTTCCTACAACTAGACATTCATTCAAACACTCATGCATATTATTAAGCATAACTACATAACCCACTACATACGTACACTTGGAGTTATAAACATACATACCTTTCCTTCATCAAAAATGCATCAGAACTTGATTTCGGTCCATTCGGGAGCTTAACGGAGCGCCGGGACACGAACTGGATCAACCGGGTTCACATATGGAAGAAAACAGAAAACATAAACTCTGGGCACCGTCGCCGACGCCCATATTGGCCGTCGGCGACGCACCTCTGTCGTCCAAAAGCCCCGTAGACAGGAAACTAGGCCGTCGGCCAAAATCCAATTCCCACATGCCGTCGGCGACGGCCCTTCTGGGCGTCGACGACGGCTCCTCGTTTATTCATTTTCCTGCTGTGTTGTTTCGTCGTTCGCATAAACTAAAATTCTCATAACTTTCAACCCGTTTACCCGTTTAGCTTCCCGTTCCTTTCTACGTGCTTGTAAATTTACCGTTTATCATAAGAACCTAAAACCCAACATCCGGATTAAGGAAATTCTTGTCTTACACGCTCTTGGCTTATTATTCACTTATGAATTATTCGACCCGTTATGGGTATTTATACATTAAAAGGTCTATAACATACATAACCCTTTACTTCGCTTTCATACTAAACCAAGACATTACTCTAATCGAATAACTCACTTCTAGATGACTTTTAAGGTCGTTTACCCGAAATCCCCACCAAGAGCGTTTTTGTCAACTTGCTCCTTTATTAACAACAAAGCACTAGCTGGCATAAGTAACCAAATCCTACCACCTAGTTACGATTCTTAATCACGCATACCTTGCTCGGATCAAAGCTGAGATCCGTTTAATACTTCATCGATATCATACCATTTGTTCCTATTCGACTTCAGTTATCATACCTAGTTGAGTTGCATATAACTTTACATAAATAACTAAGAAGTGATTACGGAATCACTTACCTTGAGCGACCAAGTTCAAGCATAGGTTCCATGTTTACTTTCGACCCGTTAGCCTCCGTGCTTGAGTTCGTAGATATGTTATTCATCCTTACATGTCAATACATTAATATCCTTGTTAGCATACAAGACCACACATAACATCAATCACATTAATCCTATGCTCAACCTTTGACCTTTATTAGTCAATTTCTAACAAGCATAAAACATATACTCAAAATCATATCTTTTCAAGCTTATATAATTTATCATGTCATTACACATTCATACATTGATCTAACTACGTTCCATATGACCTTTATAATCTTGTAATTGTCAACCATATTCAAGTTAACAATTTAACAAAACCTTAACATCCTTCTTTACTAATAAATCACTCTACCTTTAGTGCACGTCCATATCAATTCACCATCAAACCTCTAGACCAACACATGACGTTTACCGCATCATTTAAGTACGAAGTTCAACTTCTAAGCATACCTTTTATCAAAGTTGTTTTATCAATTAAAAACACATATGTATTTCAATCAAAACGCATATTTCATGCTAACCTATCGTTTATCACTTCATTATTACATTCTATACTTTTTCCATCCATCATTATACATAATTCATCTAAAATCGTCACTTAGGCATTTCATCATACACTTGGTTGGCGTACCGTTAATTAAGCATAGTGTACAAGTATCATTTGCATAACATGACCAATCCATATCAATATCATCAAGAACATCAATATTCAATAGAATTTCACATAACTTCTCTTCTCATTCAGCTCTAACTAACAATTTATCATTATAAACAATTATCATACATTCCCTCATCCAATTTTAACACTTTACAACTCATATTCATTCTACTCTAAGTGGGTTTTCATTCCCAACATTGATTTAATCGATTTCAAGCATTCATCATGTTCTAGATGATGATCTTAGTTCAATATCATACTAATTTCATATAAACACATGGAATTTCTTGAAACCCTACATATTCAAGATCATCAAACTATCAAATTCTTCTTACCTTAAGCTTTAATAGGCCTAGATGATCAAGAAATCATTGACATGCATGAGATTTAGTCACGATTGGGGCTTCAATTGGCTGGATTTTGTGGTTAGAAGGGTTTCCCCTTCTTCTCTGGCTCTGGGCGTCGAACACACACACACACCTGATGTGTGTGTGTGTTTTAATTCTTATTTCATTTTTACTCATCTAGCTTTCTTAACCTGTCACTTTTAGTCCCTTGAGTTTAATGTGGTAATTGCTTAGTCACAAACTTTACTACTATTATCTAACTTGTATTGTGACCAAGTTAAATAACATATTTGTCACATTTTATCTCGTATTCCATAAAATCTCATTAGTGAATTAAACGTTCGGGTTTTGGGGCGTTACAAGTCTACCCTCCTTAAAGGAGGTTTCGTCCCCGAAACCTTCCTCATCCCTACTTTTACCCTTCTATTGTACTCATCCACTGGCACACTACCACATGATTTACTCGGGGCCTTTGCAAAAGTCTTATTCATGAATAAATATAATCGTACGCATTGACCCTATCATCTCAAATTAATAGTTTACTTTCATAATCACACAAGGGTCAGGGTATGATCCAGAGCTCTTATTAGTGTCATTTACTTTATAATGCTAGCTCCTAGCGCATACCATCTATAGCGTTTCATTCATCGAATTTATTCCAGCCGTATACAATTATTAATCGTGCAAACCCAAGTCTAGGGCTTGTTTCTCACTTTCTATTTATGCATATTACATTCATATATTTACTAATCGAAATAAATCGATTTATTTCATACTACTCATACACCATATGCTATCTTTCATTTTGTTCACTATGAGTCATCCTAGACATTCCATTACTATCATTACTTTCGTTTTCCTTTAAGCTCATAGGAGGGGTCGATATATTACCATACGCATACTATAGTCATTCAAGGACTTATTATTACAACCAAAATCACCCTTTTTACACCTACTTATCCGTACTTAACATGAAGACTAAGCATTATTTCCATGGTTACTATTGTTATCTATGTCATGCATATCTTTTCTACAATGCCTTGTTCAAATGAACATGGCCAACAAGCCGAGCATCAAGGTTAGCATTTCTTATCGATACTTGTCGTTTCTTATATCCTATCAGAGTTTCCACAGTTATGATTACTCAATTCAGTATCACCGGTTCGCATGGAAGTATTTTTTCAATATGTAACTTTCTATTTAACATCCACGAATTAAACCATTTACTAACCTCGCTAATTTGGTATGAGCCAACGTGAAACAACCAGAGTTGACTTGCTCCTTCACGAACCCGTATCTTAACAGGGTTGATCTTGTCCATCAGGTAACATGAGCTTCCATTCATGAGCATTCTTTCACCGTCCTAGGTAGCTTTATTGCATCGTGATTCCTGCCAATCTCATTATAAAATTAGGGGTTTACACATTCCATTCGATTCATTCAGACATAATGTTTATCACATCGCCTTATTTATACATTAATACTTTCTCAATTCCTTCATAAGACATTAGTGTGTTAGACCTATTCATAACGGGTCAATACATGGCCATTTCTTAATATATCCTTCTTATTATTTGACACCTTCTTGACAGGTAGATACATAACCATTATTCCGTAATTCTATAACTTATTTGGTGTACTACTCTACACATTTCCTTTTTTTTTTTTTTTAGCAGCCCCACGGTTTGAAATTAAATTATTTCTTAGCTTATGCAGTTTGACTTTTCAAGGTCAAACCGCCACTTATTTCTTATTATATATATATATAAACATGCGTATCGGAGTACATGTTGGTACCCCCTTTTAATTCAGACATGCTTGCGACCTCAGCGCTTCACTGTTTCAGTGTTTTCTTGCAAACACTTGCCCTTCCCGTTTTAAAAATTAGTCATAATACTTATTTCGCTTACAATTCCATCGTTTTAGTTCCATTCGCTTATATACTTTTATTTCTTTTACATATTCGATTACCCAATTAAATGGGTAATGGCATATACTCTCATAATGAGATTCAAGCATACCACTTACGACCCGGTCACATCGGGTTAATTGCTTTCAACATAAATCCTTCGTTCTATCCGTATAACGGATTGAACTTCATACATTTGTTATTGCATTCACGACCACCCGTTCTAAACGGATGGTATCTTATCCTTACTCGACTTGTTCAACTTGAACCGGTCGACTTGCATAACTTATCATAGCATTCGCTATCATAACCAAATCCGCAAGGGATTTGCATCATTCTTATCTTTCATTCCTTGAATCCGTCTAGCGGATTCAAGCATTGCATTCGCATATTTCATTCCTTGAATCCGTCTCGCGGATTCAAGCATTGCATTCACATCCTTCATTCCTTGTATCCGTCTCGCGGATTCAAGCATTGCATTCACATCTTTCGTTACTACAAGGTGCTCTCGATCCCCCGAGAGTCTTACTACCCATTTCACCCACACGCCTAGCTGCTACCAAACTCTATCGGACATACCTGTAATAATTATCACTGTCTCACGAACGTCATACGTTTCTTGTGTACTGGCCAGGTACACATTCCACGTACTAGTTTCGTGCCTTCGTGTAATTGCTACCTTATGTCGAAGAGTTTAGTTTCGGCTCGTGTAACCTTTTCAACTCATTTATTATTTCGTTATTATATTTTGCTAAAAATTTTCTTTCACTTGCTTAATTATACCATTTCATATGCCTACACGTTAGGTTTACGTACCTGGGGTCAATTCGCCTTATTACTTGCCTTGATGTCGGTCCTAGACCGCATCCACGGATCACCCCTTCCAAACAATTGCGCTTACCATTTGCTTTTTGCCTTTAGGCCTTGATCGAGTCTTGGATTGTACGGGTTCCTTATCATAAGAGCACACAAGTTTGAGTTCAAGTACTTACTTTCTCGTACTTGATTCCCTCAAACCAGGGCTCTGATACCAACTTGTTACGCCCTAACACGTAATTAACGACAGTCGCAGCGGAAGTACTTGCCATAAAATTTCTTACATCATAAATCATACTTCTTACTTGAAAGTTCACTTTGTAAAATAACCCCTTTATATTAAATACAACAAACTGACTCAATTACAAAATAATTGATAGCTTATGTACAATAAATACATCCTCAGACAACCCCGTACAATCCCTCAAGTGACTCGATCCTCGATCTTTATTCCTTGATGATCCTCCTTGACCCGAACCACCTGCATTCACCACATACATTCAGAACATTAGCACACAATGTATAAACATGATCATTCACATACGCTTCACTTCTCGTTCTTTATCAAACTTCAAGCATTCCGTCTGCGTATCCATTTCCTGGCGAGGCTTCATAAATGTACCTGCATTACTTATCATTCTCGAGGTACACCAATAATAACGTTAATCATCAATGTGTCTAAATCGTACACATATACGTATTTACATACCCACATACATATACATCTACATACGTATATACACTCATACATACCCTTATACATACCTACATACACAACTACGTACTTTCATATCCTTCCTACAACTAGACATTCATTCAAACACTCATGCATATTATTAAGCATAACTACATAACCCACTACATACGTACACTTGGAGTTATAAACATACATACCTTTCCTTCATCAAAAATGCATCAGAACTTGATTTCGGTCCATTCGGGAGCTTAACGGAGCGCCGGGACACGAACTGGATCAACCGGGTTCACATATGGAAGAAAACAGAAAACATAAACTCTGGGCACCGTCGCCGACGCCCATATTGGCCGTCGGCGACGCACCTCCGTCGTCCAAAAGCCCCGTAGACAGGAAACTAGGCCGTCGGCCAAAATCCAATTCCCACATGCCGTCGGCGACGGCCCTTCTGGGCGTCGACGACGGCTCCTCGTTTATTCATTTTCCTGCTGTGTTGTTTCGTCGTTCGCATAAACTAAAATTCTCATAACTTTCAACCCGTTTACCAGTTTAGCTTCCCGTTCCTTTCTACGTGCTTGTAAATTTACCGTTTATCATAAGAACCTAAAACCCAACATCCGGATTAAGGAAATTCTTGTCTTACACGCTCTTGGCTTATTATTCACTTATGAATTATTCGACCCGTTATGGGTATTTATACATTAAAAGGTCTATAACATACATAACCCTTTACTTCGCTTTCATACTAAACCAAGACATTACTCTAATCGAATAACTCACTTCTAGATGACTTTTAAGGTCGTTTACCCGAAATCCCCACCAAGAGCGTTTTTGTCAACTTGCCCCTTTATTAACAACAAAGCACTAGCTGGCATAAGTAACCAAATCCTACCACCTAGTTACGATTCTTAATCACGCATACCTTGCTCGGATCAAAGCTGAGATCCGTTTAATACTTCATCGATATCATACCATTTGTTCCTATTCGACTTCAGTTATCATACCTAGTTGAGTTGCATATAACTTTACATAAATAACTAAGAAGTGATTACGGAATCACTTACCTTGAGCGACCAAGTTCAAGCATAGGTTCCATGTTTACTTTCGACCCGTTAGCCTCCGTGCTTGAGTTCGTAGATATGTTATTCATCCTTACATGTCAATACATTAATATCCTTGTTAGCATACAAGACCACACATAACATCAATCACATTAATCCTATGCTCAACCTTTGACCTTTATTAGTCAATTTCTAACAAGCATAAAACATATACTCAAAATCATATCTTTTCAAGCTTATATAATTTATCATGTCATTACACATTCATACATTGATCTAACTACGTTCCATATGACCTTTATAATCTTGTAATTGTCAACCATATTCAAGTTAACAATTTAACAAAACCTTAACATCCTTCTTTACTAATAAATCACTCTACCTTTAGTGCACGTCCATATCAATTCACCATCAAACCTCTAGACCAACACATGACGTTTACCGCATCATTTAAGTACGAAGTTCAACTTCTAAGCATACCTTTTATCAAATTTGTTTTATCAATTAAAAACACATATGTATTTCAATCAAAACGCATATTTCATGCTAACCTATCGTTTATCACTTCATTATTACATTCTATAGTTTTTCCATCCATCATTATACATAATTCATCTAAAATCGTCACTTAGGCATTTCATCATACACTTGATGGGCGTACCGTTAATTAAGCATAGTGTACAAGTATCATTTGCATAACATGACCAATCCATATCAATATCATCAAGAACATCAATATTCAATAGAATTTCACATAACTTCTCTTCTCATTCAGCTCTAACTAACAATTTATCATTATAAACAATTATCATACATTCCCTCATCCAATTTTAACACTTTACAACTCATATTCATTCTACTCTAAGTGGGTTTTCATTCCCAACATTGATTTAATCGATTTCAAGCATTCATCATGTTCTAGATGATGATCTTAGTTCAATATCATACTAATTTCATATAAACACATGGAATTTCTTGAAACCCTACATATTCAAGATCATCAAACTATCAAATTCTTCTTACCTTAAGCTTTAATAGGCCTAGATGATCAAGAAATCATTGACATGCATGAGATTTAGTCACGATTGGGGCTTCAATTGGCTGGATTTTGTGGTTAGAAGGGTTTCCCCTTCTTCTCTGGCTCTGGGCGTCGAACACACACACACACCTGATGTGTGTGTGTTTTAATTCTTATTTCATTTTTATTCATCTAGCTTTCTTAACCTGTCACTTTTAGTCCCTTGAGTTTAATGTGGTAATTGCTTAGTCACAAACTTTACTACTATTATCTAACTTGTATTGTGACCAAGTTAAATAACATATTTGTCACATTTTATCTCGTATTCCATAAAATCTCATTAGTGAATTAAACGTTCGGGTTTTGGGGCGTTACATCACCACCACAGTTTGTCATCACAAGCTATAGCAGAACAGTTTTAGGGTTCTTGTTTACCATCACTATTTAACGTGTCCCTAGACCACTTATTAATACCATCGTTCCATCAATCATACAAAATCATGCTGAATTACAATTAGTTCCACGCTAACAGGTATCAATCAGGTCATCACTTACACAATCCAATCTAAATAGCTTTTAACATGCTTCCTAACAATCATGGATTCATTATTATAATATAACAGTCAAGTAGATCACCAAACAATTATAAGTGTTGTCATGCACCGAGAGATGATTGGTGGTAGTGAACTTACGAGAATATGAAGTGCAAAAAGGATTCGTATATAACTGAGAAGGGAAAGAGCTTTGTTGGAGGGGGAGTTTTCGTCCAGGGCATAGTCCAGGGCGTAGGAAATTAGGGTTTGCCCTACTTGTGTGTTTTAGATAAAAAACGATCCCCTCACAACCATGTGTCCATATGTATTCGAGCCACATGGGCTGAAGCCAACTTTTTAATTCATGAATGCTGGGCCGAGGATACTCAAGGGCAAGGGGAAAGGTGTTTGGCCCGAGGAAGGAGTGTGCGACTCGGCTAGAATGTGCGACTGACTTGTACTTTATTTTACTAAACTTATGATCATTCAATCATAAGACACCCAATAACATTTAACAAGTTTCTATTATACATGCATCCACTAATAATATTCGCAGCCATTCACTTAACAACAAGTCTAGTTATCACTCAGATAACGTACACGTAAGTTATAACGAAATACAAAGCGTGACAGGGGAAATGAACAAGGAAAAAGGCTCTAGAAATTACGAGTTGTCACATCATCCCCAACTTGAAAGAAATTTCATCCCGAAATTTAGCACGTAGTTACTGAGGAATCTAGTTAGATTGCATGAGTTCCTGTTTTTCCTGGGGTGTCACATCATCCCCCCGTTGATTTGGAATTTCGTCCCGAAATTCCGCAGTAGCTTCAGCCTCAGTAGTGGTTTCATTGTTCTCGAACAATTGGGGATATTTGTGTTTCATTTGGTCTTCTCGTTCCCACGTATACTCTGGGCCACGACGGGAGTTCCAACAAACTCGAACAAGAGGTATTCTGGTATTTTTCAGGACCTTCACATCCCGGTCCGTGATTTCAACAGGTTCGTCGACGAAATGTAACTGTTCGTCGATAGTGAGCTCCTTCAAAGGAACCATGAGGGTCTCATCTGACAGACACTTCTTCAAATTCGACACGTGGAAAACGTTGTGAACTGCACCGAGTTCTGCTGGGAAGTTCAGTTTGTAGGCCACTTTGCCTATTCTTTCTATGATTTCGAACGGTCCGACATACTGCGGATTGAGTTTGCCTCGTTTGCCAAAACGAATTACACCCTTCCAGGGCGAGACTTTGAGTAGCACTCGATCCCCAACCTGGAACTCGAGTGGTTTCCTGCGCTTATCAGCGTAGCTTTTCTGACGGTCACGTGCTGCCGCCATTCCTTGTCGTATCTGTGCAATCCGTTCAGTAGCATCAACTACAAGTTCTGGACCTGTGATCTGACTATCGCCCACCTCTGCCCAACAGAGAGGTGACCGGCATTTACGTCTGTACAATGCCTCGAATGGAGCGGCTTGAATGCTAGTGTGGTAAATGTTGTTGTACGAGAACTCCACTAACGGGAGATGTTTTTCCCAGCTGTTGTCGAAATCGGTAACACATGCCCGAAGCATGTCTTCTAGAGTCTGGATAGTACATTCAGACTGCCCATCCGTCTGCGGGTGATATGTTGTGCTCATGTCTAATCGTGAGCCAAAAGCTTGGTGCATTGCTTGCCATAGTTCTGAAGTGAATCGTGCATCACGATCCGAGATAATAGAGGTTGGCACTCCGTGCCTCGAAACAACTTCCTTCAAGTAAATGTCTGCTAAGGTAGAGAATTTGTCTGTTTCTTTGATAGCTAAGAAGTGTGCAGACTTAGTGAGTCGATCCACGATCATCCAAATAGTATCATTCCCACGTTGAGTTCTAGGCAAGCCAGTAACAAAATCCATGGAAATCTCCTCCCATTTCCATTGTGGTATCTTTGGTTGCTAAAGTAGGCCCGACGGTTTCTTGTATTCGGTCTTGACTCTCGCACAAGTCAAACACTTGCTGACGTAAGTTGCTATGTGGGCTTTCATGCTAGGCCACCAATACGTAGTTCTGAGATCGTGGTATATCTTATCCGAACCTAGATGTACCGAGTAGCGAGACTTATGGGCTTCATCCATTACCAGCTCGTGTAAGTTGCCATACAGTGGGACCCAAATGCGTCCTGTTACGTAGTAGGCGCCGTCTTCCTTTTGTTCTAATCGTTGCCTTGAGCCGAATAAGGCTTCACTCCTGACGTTTTCTGGTTTCAATGCCTCTACCTGAGCATCTCGTATCTGTGCAGGAAGACTAGACTGGATGGTAAGCTGTAGTGCTCGTACGCGTCTAGGCGTAGTATCCTTTCGACTGAGGGCGTCAGCCACAACATTGGCTTTGCCTAGATGGTATTTGATAGCACATTCGTAATCATTAAGTAGCTCAACCCATCGACGTTGACGCATGTTCAATTCTTTCTGCTTGAAGATATGCTCGAGACTCCTGTGATCGGTGTAGATAGTGCACTTGGTACCGCACAGGTAGTGTCGCCATATCTTGAGCGCGAAAAAGACAGCTCCCAGCTCTAAATCGTGTGTAGTGTAATTCCGTTCGTGAATCCTTAGGTTGGCGCGAAGCGTAAGCAATGACTTTATCCCGTTGCATCAATACACAACCAAGACCCTGTATTGATGCGTCACAATAAACCACGAAGTCGTCCGTGCCCTCTGGCAATGAAAGGATAGGTGCGCTGCAAAGTCTATCCTTTAGATGCTGAAAAGCGGTTTCCTGTGTATTACCCCAACGATAAGTAACACCTTTCTGTGTCAGTAGTGTAAGTGGTTGTGCAATCTTTGTGAAGTCCTTAATGAACCTCCTGTAGTAACCCGCCAAACCAAGAATTGGCATATTTCCGTTGGTTTACGCGGTGCAGGCCAGTTCCTGATCGAGTCTACCTTGGATGGATCAACATGAATCCCATCCTTGTTTACCACGTGGCCTAGAAAGTGGACTTCACGAAGCCAGAAGTCGCATTTTGAAAACTTGGCGTACAGCTGTTCTGATCGTAGGAGTTCCAAAATAGGTCGCAAATGTCGTTCGTGTTCCTCCTGACTCTTGGAGTAGGTCAGAATGTCATCGATGAGTGCAAGTGACACATTCATTTGGTTAGACTAGGTTCGAACGTCGAGTCTGAGAATCCATATCGGTCGTATCAAGTTCAAAGATCAGTACTTGTGGTATCATCACATGTATAGCCCAATGCTCATCGAGTAATATTCGTAGAGTATATCTTGTCCAAGTAAGTATCCGCGGGGATTGTTGTTAGGATCACTGAATCCCAAAAGTATATCATGCATTGGTGTGGCAACATGTGAAAGAGTAGTCTCATTCGATGGGTAGGCGTTTAAGAATCCACAGCAAGGGTTTACTCAATATCGAATGTACAGCTGGCTGCACGCCGGTTGAGTATGGTTAAGATAAAGTATGTCGTTGACTACATATTGTTGTCACGGGTTAAATCAATCAGAACAAGAACTTAACATAGCAGCATGGTTATCAAACAATCGTGTAGCGTTAAGTTTCACTGTGACTCCCACTAGGAGCCGTTGGATCTGCCCCCATGTGAAGGAGGGACATTTTACCTAAATCCATGAACTTAGGTGTGTGCGTTTCATCAAGTAAGTAACCAAGTCCGGGGGGGTTTCCTTAAGTCGTGCAATTGAGTCCATAGTACGTCTGCGTATTCCGGAGGCTCCAAGGAAAGACGTGTAAACGCATTCAAGAGAGTATAACCGTTTCAACATTACACCACTATTCTCAAGGTTTCGCGGAGTGATCACCAGTGATCAGGAGTCTGGCCTTCTAAATTCTCTAAACTAGAGAGTGGTTCGTTTCAGTGGCTCGTCATGGAGGGCGAGAGCGTAGTGTCACTGCGGTAATGGTTTGGTCTAAGCCAATGGTAGAAAGCGGACATACTAACAATCAATAATCATGAGTCGGTGCATGAGCTAGTGCAAAGATTTTGCATAAGCAAGAAAACTATCATGAAATAGAGTACGTCTCTTGTAGTGTAAGGTGGGTCATGCATACGTATAATCTATCGTGCTTGCTGGAAGGTTGACTGATCCATATCTCTGTCCCTCAATGTCTCGACGACCATTTCAGCAAAAATGGCATCCATTCGCTAGTTGGGTATATGATAGAGTTAGTCAAATAGAATAAGAAAAATGAACCATCCAACAGGGTAGTAAGGTAGTCTCGTGTTGGGTGAAAGTCGTGGTATGGTTGTTGGCGTTCAAGCCAGATGTACGGAGGGTCAAGTGGCGACGTCATGTCGAGATTAGCGTACAAATAGATAGAATGTATAAACAGTCGTAGCAGGGTGACGAGCAATTAGAAAGGGGTTTGACCACCTCTTGTCAAGTAGTTAAACGTTTGTGTGCCACATAGGGCGTAGTAGGGATAGCATGCAACCGGCTACTATCTTAATAATTATACCATACACAGCACAATACACAAAAGTAATCTAGCAAGTAGGCAATACAAAACTTAAATCATACTGCCTAGTGTTGAACCTTGCACGTGGAGCGAAGCGTCGTTGTGGATCGTTGAGCACTGCTCAGGTTATAGTCTGGCTTTAACAAAAACTTTTTCCCCTTATTAAAACCAAGTTCACTATAACCAATGGCTCTGATACCAATCTGTCACACCCCCAAAATCCACACGCGGAGTATCACCGCTTAGAGGCGTGACTGACCAGGATCAAGCCACCAATCATATTGAACATTAAATGTAAATAGCAAACGTAAATGTAATTTAACCAAACCAATATGAAAGGTGTTCAAAACATAAGTATAATCTTAATGTTTAGCGGAAGCATAAAAGTAAACCCAACATAAGTATAAAGTTTGCAATGTCATAAATGTTTAACATCGCATCCATGATCCATGTCCACAATGACTGGGCCTCCCTGTGCAAGCTCCATGAGTACCTAACGACCTGCAAGGCATGTAACAGAGAGTCAACAAACTAGTTGAGCGAGTTCACAGTGGGTTGTTTAGTAATAGTGTTCTTTTCGTAAGTCGTTTGTTTGTTTAGTAACCCATGTATCGTTTATAATTACATCGCGGCCCTCCAGGCATGTTTGCGAAGATTAGTGGGGGTTTCCCATGTGTGTTTAGACTAGTTATATTTGTATCGCGGCCCTCCAGGCATGTGTGCGAAGTTTAGTATCAGTATCGCGGCCATTCCAGGCATGTGTGCGAAGTTTAGTATCAGTATCGTGGCCATTCCAGGCATGTGTGCGAAGTTCAGTAATAGTATCGCGGCCATTCCAGGCATGTGTGTGAAGAGTAGTGGGGGCTTCCCCATGTATCACTAGTCTAGCAGTATCTATACGTGACCTTTCCCAACCGAGGTCAGTGATCCGTAATTCCCAATAACAATGTACGTGCAATTAACCATTCAATCCCATTCCCTACCCCGGGAATCCCATGCCTTGGTAAGAGTGTGAACTCACCTTGGTTTGCTCGGTAAGATTAGTTACTTGTTTAGTAATTGATCAACACGTCCTATCATTGTTTACCAACAACGATCAGTTTACATTGCATTACATAGATTGTCACGTATTACACAAGTAGCAAGCAAGTACGGCACATATCCCTACTACTTATCATAGCAAGTGTACGAACCACAACACTCTCATGTTACAAGATCATATTTCTCAATATCATGAAATCAAACAGTTAGGTTCCCAAGCTAAACCACACATTACATAATAAGCATTTAGGTCACAAGTTACTTCATATCACAAGCCTAACCGGGTAACTACACATAGCAGTTTATTACGTCAATCAACTTAAAGTGCGGCGCAAACAATGCTTATGTGGCCCAATTAGTTAGTCCATTCCCAGGCCCAATCCGTACGACGAAACCCCTCAAGTTTTGTCGACCATTATGTTTCGTCGGCTATCAAGTAGTATATATAAAAAAAACAACAACAATCAAGAGTTAACATTATCAAATAATGGCTGCATTCAGTAGATTATTGAACCTATTTGTTTGGTAGGCTGACAATCTATTGGGCCACTAAACTATAAGTTAATTAGTGAATCCCACTAAATCATATGATGGCCTGCAAAAATGTTGAACTTCACAACCGAATCTTGGGCTGTCATTTTATTCACGTGACACATGTTGATAACATCAATATTTGATTGTTTAATAGCCGATAATGGTTACTCTATTTCAAA
Source organism: Helianthus annuus (assembly GCF_002127325.2). Taxonomy (NCBI): domain Eukaryota; kingdom Viridiplantae; phylum Streptophyta; class Magnoliopsida; order Asterales; family Asteraceae; genus Helianthus; species Helianthus annuus. The sequence goes on along the minus strand of NC_035434.2, from coordinate 133,010,624 downwards.
GATTATTAGACCTTCAAATTAGTGGATCTGACACTCTAGATATCATCACACATGAGATGTCATGAATTGGTGACATGTTAAGGAACAATTCACTAGGTAATAAATGAAACCTCATGATTCTTCTGATCATGGCCGACAACCTTTATTCAAGATGTCATCTTATTGCTTCTCTTAGGTAATTTGATAAGACTAAATCAATTAACAAACTACAAATTCAATCACATGCAATATAGATCAACAGTAGCCAATAAACATTATCAAGTGGGGCCGAGATGTGGTGCGAAGAAAGGCCAGGTTCCGTCGAAGGGGGTAAGCCGACGAACCTTCAACAACTGTTAAACATGTTCAAACAATATGAATCATCACATACTTCAAGATTATGGATAATATTCCTAATAGTTTTCTTGATCACCACCACAGTTTGTCATCACAAGCTATAGCAGAACAGTTTTAGGGTTCTTGTTTACCATCACTATTTAACGTGTCCCTAGACCACTTATTAATACCATCGTTCCATCAATCATACAAAATCATGCCGAATTACAATTAGTTCCACGCTAACAGGTATCAATCAGGTCATCACTTACACAATCCAATCTAAATAGCTTTTAACATGCTTCCTAACAATCATGGATTCATTATTATAATATAACAGTCAAGTAGATCACCAAACAATTATAAGTGCTGTCATGCACCGAGAGATGATTGGTGGTAGTGAACTTACCAGAATATGAAGTGCAAAAAGGATTCGTATATAACTGAGAAGGGAAAGAGCTTTGTTGGAAGGGGAGTTTTCGTCCAGGGCATAGTCCAGGGCGTAGGAAATTAGGGTTTGCCCTACTTGTGTGTTTTAGATAAAAAACGATCCCCTCACAACCATGTGTCCATATGTATTCGAGCCACATGGGCTGAAGCCAACTTTTTAATTCATGAATGCTGGGCCGAGGATACTCAAGGGCAAGGGGAAAGGTGTTTGGCCCGAGCAAGGAGTGTGCGACTCGGCTAGAATGTGCGACTGACTTGTACTTTATTTTACTAAACTTATGATCATTCAATCATAAGACACCCAATAACATTTAACAAGTTTCTATTATACATGCATCCACCAATAATATTCGCAGCCATTCACTTAACAACAAGTCTAGTTATCACTCAGATAACGTACACGTAAGTTATAACGAAATACAAAGCGTGACAGGGGAAATGAACAAGGAAAAAGGCTCTAGAAATTACGAGTTGTCACAGTCGAGTTCTAGGAGTTTGCCTTTTCTTTGCATCCAGCTTTACAAGTGTTTTGGCCTTTTTTTCATGACTGATGGTGGCTTCATGTCGATTTTGAATGTTTTGGTGATCTTAACATCTTACCTGGCAACCTTTTCTTCAGCTCCTTGTTCCTCAATCTTCCATTTCACCAAAGCAGCACTTAACCATCTCTGATCTCTTTTAAAATTTTCAATTCTTTCAATCAGATCAACATCTCCATTTGGCCATTTTTGCGTCTCAACCATAGCAATGGCCCTTACCTCTTCAGCTCTTTCCTTAGCAGTTGCAGCTCCATCATTTATTATATTTGTCTCTTCAACTTTTTCCCCCTTTTTGAAATCAGTAGTTTCCTGTCTAATGAGATAATTATGTAACCAGGGTCTGAGGGCTGAAGTACCAAATACTTTAGCATCAAAGCTGTTGAGATAGATTTAGAACATGGGTTCAAGAATAGATTCAAGAATGTGTTTAAAAGCAGTTTGGATACCGCAACACCTAGTTGTTCCGTCAACTCCTCAAACTGCTGGTTTTGGGCATCATCCAAATTCCAAACTAATGGACTCATCTGCTCCCCCACCAAAGGTGGTTGTATAAGTGGGTGTTTATGGCGTTTCAGGCACATAAACACTTCTTGGTGCCCCTTGTTTATTGGTATTGAGGACTTCCAGCACTTTTGCCTTACAAAACCTTAGAGGCATGGAGGATCTCAGTAGTTGTTTCCTCCAGGGTGGTCTTAAGAATGTTTCTACTGCCTTCTTGTAAACCAGTGGTTTATCAAGAATAGTGGAAACCACCTCTGCAATCACTACTACAGGATCTACCTATGTAGAATGAGCCTTTTTCCTCGTGTGGGTGAAAGCTAGGATCTTGTTGTACCAGGGCTTCATTCTGTGGCTGCATATCTTTGATTTGTGGTTGGTTTTGCGCCAGGTTGTCTACGAGTAGTTTCAGTTTGTACCAGGTTGTGCTTTAGTGTGGGTGGTTGTTGTTTAAGTTTTCACTCTAGTTGTTTAGCCTTGGGCAATTGAGAAAGTTGATAGTTGAGCTTGAGGAGTTTGCCTTTTCTTTGCATCCAGCTTTGCAAGTGTTTTGGCCTTTTATTCATGACTGATGGTGGCTTCATGTCGACTTTGAATGTTTTGGTGATCATAACATCTTACCTGGCAACTTTTTCTTCAATCTTCCATTTCACCAAAGCAGCACTTAACCATCTCTGATCTCTTTTAAAATTTTCAATTCTTTCAATCAGATCAACATCTCCAACATTTGGCCATTTTTGCGTCTCAACCATAACAATGGCCCTTACCTCTTCAGCTCTTTCCTTAGCAGTTGCAGCTCCATCATTTATTACATTTCTCTTTTCAACTTTTTCCCCCTTTTTGGAATTTGCAGTTTCCTTTCTGATGAGATAATTATGTAACCAGGGTCTGTGCGATGAAGTACCATTATCATTCCATGCCTTGTGTTGATGTGGGATAATAGAACAGACGAAGGAATGGAATTGATGAGGTAATGAAATAGACAAGGTAATGGAATGTATCATTTTCATTCCATGCTTTGTGTTGGTTACTATACAGGAATGGAATAAGTAATTACAGTAGAAACTCTATAAAATAATACACTTGGGACCACCAAAATTTATTAATTAAAAGAGTTATTAATTAATCGATAAATTAATAATTATTAATTTATATATTAATTAATATTTTATTAATTTATAGTAGAATACTTAGTTTACAAACACCTTTCAAGCTTCCACTTAATTATTGTATACAATGCAGGTGGTGAAAGCACTCAAGAACTCCAGAATTTGATCAAAGAGTTGGGTTATCGCAATGCAATGGATGTCGAAGATATTCTGACTCACCTAGAAGAAAATGTAGTTGCACAGTTGTTGACTAATAAAGAAATTATTGAAAGCGTTATTGGAATTAATAAAGATGATATCGATGAAGAAGATGATGAAAGTTCTACAATGGAGCCCCCTTCGCGAAACGAAGCTATTAAAGCGGCAATCACATTGAACAATTTCTTGTTAAGCTATGAGAAAACAACACCAGAAGTTCTTACCATGCTAAGGAAAATTAGAGACGAGATTCAAGGGGAAATTGATTTCAACAAAAAAACAAAAGACAATTGAGTCATTTTTCAAGAAACCTTCATAAATCATTCATGTAATATGCTATATATAAGGAATTATTAATTTATATTTTATATGGGGTCTAAAGAAATTATCAAAAACGTATTATCTTATAATTTTAGCGAATTATTAATTTAGCACCCTATCCCCGAGTCGGGACCGGCAAAAAATATTATCTTAGAGAGTTTATTAAATAATCGAGTATTAATTTATCGAGTTTCTACTGTACTGTGTGTTGTTTGGTAGGCAAGAAAAGATAAAGAAATAAAATCGGTGGTGAGTGGCGGTGGTGGGTGGTGGCGGTGATGGTGGGTGGTGAGTGACGACGGTGACGGTGGGTGACGATGGTGGCGGTGGTAGGTGGCAGAGCCACAAATGAAAAAAGAAAAATAAAATTACTAAAAACGATATGAAAAAAGAAAAATAAAATAACTAAATGTGCTACAAATGAAATAGAGCATGGTATAATATACATAGAATAATTACATTACAAAACCTATTCAATAGTAACTTTGTGTGATAATTCCTATTTATATGGTTAAATGCTTAGATTATTTTATAAAATAAGAAAAAAGTTACTATGTTCAACAAACTTACACAAGTGTAGCAATTAAATATTTAAACAGTTTAGGGCCTTGGGTTAAGGTGATATAGGCAGTAGGGCCGCTAGGAGAGTTACTGGGCTGGTCCACTAGAACAACGAAAGCAGGGATCCAAAACTCAAAACTTAAAAGAAAACCAATCAAGGGAGTGTGTCAAGCCAACGTGTTATACAAGTAAAATCAATGAAACGTTTGGATATTTGTCCCCATTTGTAGTATTCTTTTTCAAGAAAAGCGGTGCAACCTTATTGCAATATAAAGGTGTGCCAAGAGTCAAGCCAAGTAGTATCACATGCATATTCATATTCGTCAATGTTGTCATTGTTGAGTTTTCTTGTACATGTGTTTCATATAACTAAAAACTTTGTTGATTGTCTCTGTCTTAAAGGGAAGTTTGAAAATTGTTTCATTGATCTTTTTTCCAAGGGAAGTTTTTATTCATTAGATGCGTATGTGATCCGTCGAAAACAATCCGTTAGCAAAGTCGTCATCGTCGGTGTAGGCTGCCATAGGTGATGGTCGACCATCAATGATCCGTCGTTAAAATCCTTATTCGCAATCTGATTTCCCACGGACTTTAAGCGACAGATTACTGACAATTTCATTGACGAATATTATTTTTTTCGCTTAAAAACCAATGATTCATAAGGGTATATAATACATTAATATAGGATTAAGAGCAAATACAAAGGACAACATAAATAAGAAGAGTAAAAAAGGATTCTAGTCCATTGATCTTAGATTTGGAGAATTGAGATTAGTTTAGGGAAAAAATAATAAAAGGGCATAAAAGGAATCCTACATATATTGACTTTCTCTCTCAACATGCAAGCCACATATCAATTCCTTCATCAAATTTAAAAGGTTCACAACTTTTTCATACGACGTTTATTTTTTTTTTTAATTCACCCATAATAACGGGCGTTTTTTTTATCTTTAATATTAGTATGATATTACTATATAAAAATAAAGTGAACATAGCGGTGTGGGATTGTGGGGGAGAGAAGGCTCCGGGTCCAGACGGGTTTACATTTAAGTTCGTTAAGAGATTTTGGTCCGTGTTAAAATCGAGGATTATGGAAATGATGCTTCAATGTTACACGACGAGGAAGATTAATCATGGTTGTAATTCTTCTTTCTTTTCTCTCATACCGAAAGCACGTGACCCCCAATCCTTAGCCGACTTTAGACCCATCTCATTGATTGGGGTGGTGTTAAAAATTATCTCAAAGACTCTTGTGAACCAGTTGAAGAAAGTGATGAGTACGTTATCATCTTCGACTCAACCGGCGCTTGTTATCCTACAAAGGGGCTTTATGACTACGGATGGCCTTACAAAAAGAAATATTTTTGATGGCCCTTTAATCATCAGCGAAGTCGTATTGTGGGCGAAGAAGAAAATTTTGGAGATTATGTTTTTTAAGGTTGACTTTGAGAAAGCATATGATTCGGTAAGTTGTGTAAGATTAAATATATTACGTATTAATATTTAATCTATAGCCATCATAATCATTTACATTATAGAGATCAAAATATATTAGAACCTATTATTTAATTAGTTGGTAATTGTTGATGGACCATATTACCCTTAGTAACTAATTAGGTTTCCTCCTGGGTGCTTATATAAGGAGAGTTATGTGGAGGTTTAGGGGTTACTCAGATATACAATTCACACACCCCATTAGCCATAACATCATCACGAAACCTCCTCTCCATAACCGATACCCCTTTTCGGTTCTCTAAGTCCCCATCATCAGTCAGCACCCTAAGGAGGAACCAGATCAAGATGACAGGCATGTCGAACTCCATTACTGGATTCTCCTCTGCACTATCTGCTGTGACAGGTATGATTTATATTGTTTTCTTCATGCATAAACAGAACTGAACCAACATGTGGTATCAGAGCATATGTTGATTAGTCGGTTCTGTTTTTGTATCCGAAATCTGGAAAACAGAATTATAAAACCATAATATTTTTCGTCATCATCATCCGAAATATCATCTAGGATCTGAATTATATCATCTCGGATCTGAATCATGAATCATGGATCTCGGATGAATATGTTCATGAAGTTTTACTGTTCCGAAATCAATATGTTTAAATGTGTAATAATATTTCAGAGATTTCGGATGAATGTTTGAGTAATTTTTATTTAGGGTTCATAATGTTCTTAGTCAAAATTCGAATTTTCCTTTATGATTTGGAATGTGTTTTGAATTGTTAAATGTTTCCCTAATTTTGATCTAATTTTGTCTATTAAGTTTTTTTCGAAATCTGTTAAAAGGATAAACAGATTATGTTTTCGAAATTTTATGATAAAATAGATCAATGTTATAATTGGAAACTATATCACAATTCTCAATTTTCGAATTTTCGGTTATGATATCACAATTAACAGCTGTTAGCGAGGTTGCTACTCGCAACCACGAGGTTGCTACTCGAGACCATGAGGTTGCTACTCGCAACCATAACGTCATCACTCGCAACCATGAGGTTGCTACTCGCAACCATAACGTGATTAGTCGAGACCGTAGTTGCGACTCGCAACCATAACGTGATTAGTCGAGACCGTAGTTGCGACTCGCAACCATAACGTCATTAGTCGAGACCGTGGTTGCGACTCGCAATCTCATTATTTTAAGTTGTCTAACGGGTGGTTTGCTATTAAATGATTGGTTTTGTAATTATTTAGTTAATTAATGAGGATCAAATAATGTTTTACAAAACCAAAATGGCTTTACTTGAATGAGCTTCTGATGCATCATTTCTGGCCAAAGCTGACTTGATGCATCTACTTATCATCCAAGTATTACGAAAGCTATGTTGTGTGTGCATCATAAGCATGAATGTCTTAATTTCTGGCCAAAGCTGATCTAATTCATTCATAGATGGCATACTCAACAAGTGCATAACTAAAGTGTTTGTCTCAATTTCTGGCCAAAGCTGATTTGTTACAACCACTTTGCACATATGCTTAAATGATTACACTTCTGGCCAAAGCTGTTTTGCCTTCGTTTAAGTAGAACTTTAAGTAGTCTATTATTTTGATGTTAGTAATAGACATATCACAACCTCTTCTCATAATGATCCTTATATTAATGATCCTCAATTAATTTTTTATGATCATTTCGTCTGCCTTATTCTTAGTACCCATTATTTTACTCACTATAATTTTCTTCTATAAGTCTATATCTAATCCACTTTAATTCTTGAATCTAAAATGTTTTGCTTTATTTAAAGTTTCTATAAGAATTAGCTCTTAAATTAAATACTTGATTATCTCTTAAGACACGATAACCCTATTGCTCTTTTCTGATAAGGCACTACAGAAGAAAAGTAGAGCATGATGATTAGGATAAATCGAACATGATGTCTCTTATGATAATCAAGAACTCTCTAACATAATTGCTATCACTAAAGTTATTCCAGATTAAGTTTTTCCTAAGACTAATCTATAATTGTGGAATAATCACAAGAACTCCTAAGGTGCATATCTTCATTTAAAATTATAAATTATGAGGTTAAGTGGTATATGTGAATATATTATAATGTACAATACCATGACCCATAAAGTTAAGGGCTCACGCATGAAAATAAGTACATTTTTCCAGTATATTACATACTAAGATTTTCACTTGTACAATTTGATGCCTTATAAATCAGCTATAACACTCAAAAATACCAAAGTATAACGAGTGTGTTGATAAGCAACATATGTACATAGAAATAAATGTTTGAAACTGGAAAATAAGATGTTATTCACCTTACAACCACTAAAACCTTAAGAGAGGATTGTCCTAAGGTCCATAGACAAATTACAAGTGCTAATCCCAACGTTAAGGTTCTTCAAGGGAAAATCTCACTGCATAATTATGTCATTAGACTAGGCATAAGCAACGAGACTATCCATTATTCTAAAGAACAGTTGGATGATATAATTAGATAGTAACTTACTAATGATATTTAAGTCTGATAATTTTAATATTCCAATTAACACATGATTAGTTGACTCTAGTTCCATACGTTTCCTTACCAGAACTTGACAAATAACTAACCTGAGAGTTAGTGACAAAATTAAATGTTAAGACTATAAGAACCATAATGAACAGTCTTCCAACAACGTTTTTCGATACTTTATATGTTCTGAAGATTAATCAGAATATAGTATCATAATTAAGCAATGTTATGAAGATTGTGAGGTTTGCATAGTCAACATAAAGTCACACCTACCTTAAACTCTCATCTTATTTGTTCTAAATATCTGGATTGAAACATTACTAAGATGAAACTAGATGATACCTTACTTTTTCACAACTTTTGCCATCATGCTAATGAAAATTTGACAAAAGGAAAATGAGACTTATAAATTTCATCCATTAGAACCAAAATTCATGAGAAATCATGACATGGTTAATGAGGATGATTTTTCCATCTAATCTCATTCTAAGTGATTTAAATCATGATGTTAAAGCCCTAAATATTACTTGGCTTAAGGAATAAGTATGGGTCCATCATAAGTCATTCATTGACATTCGTGGAACTTATTCCAAATGGAATATTCAGACATAATTCATTTATCATTTGAAAGACTATCAACTTGTATCTAAATTTTGTCGCATATGGCCTACGGTCTTAGAAGAACTCTATTCATATATGTAGTTAATAAGATTTCTATTAAATATGTCCTTAAAGTTTCTTATGATATCTGGACATTAAAGAAATCAAATAAAGTCTAACGTATATGTGATAGGTTCCCGCATCACGTAGCTCATTGAAACTTTTCTTGTAGCATTTTAGAGATATTAAAGATCAGTGGGAGCATTAAGTGTCTTAATAATAACTTGCAATAGTTGCAAGAGGTGGGGAGTGAAAATTTTACATTACCTTATAAGTTTGCACCTCTTGTACAAGACACCGCTCCATCATGACACTGTTCTATCATCAATACTTGTCTCCTCAAATCTAATGCTACTCTTACAAAAGTTTCATTGTTGCTTAATTGTGGGCGCACTTAGATTTCTTACCTAAACTAACATAATCCTCAACAAGAGAAACTACAACGACTAATGTCATTGATTTGTTTTCTCTATTAGAATTTGTTGGTCGTTAAGTATTGACCCTAAGCATGCTGAGTTCCCAAAGATTTCTAAGGTTAGTGGGAGCAGTCAAAGTCCTTATTATGACTTGCAAGGAATACAAGAGGCGGGGGGAAGAGTGTCATTAAATTTCACTCCGAATTTAACTCCGATTACACCTCTTGTACACTATACTGCACCAACTCTTACAAACTTAGAATGAAAATGATAGCAACCTAACCAAGAGCTAATCCATAAAATTGAAACTTCTAATGAACCCAATAATCAACTCAGGAGGTCATCTAGGTTTAAAAGCCTACTAACTTTGATGATTACATAACCTCCCTAATTGAAGTTGAAATGGATTTTGGAAATGTTTACTGATCCTATCTCTTCAAATTAAGCCATTAGTGTAAATCAATCATATGAATGGAATAAAACAGTTTTCTAGTAAAACTGATTTTATGTGTTTGTGTAACATTTGGGATTTGATTGAATTACCTTAGAGTGTTCATAACTAAACCAAATCCTAATATAAGCGTTAAGACACTCAAAAGCATGATTGGTTGTCAAAGGTTGTTCTTAGGAAGAGATAAATTATTAAAGACTCTTTATAGCATATCTAACAAAAGATTTCTTTGAGGATCATCACTGTTCTAGTAGCTTATAATAGTTTTAAGCTACATTAGATGAACATTAAAACGATTTTCCCTAATAAATGGCTGACACATTTACATGTTCATTAGATAACAACCTAAAGTTTCAAACTGAAGGTTAAAGAACACTTTATTTGTAAGCCAATAATATCCATGTATGGGTTAATGCAAACATCATAATGTGATGAAAAGCTAACGTAATTATTTTCATTAAGAATCAAGTGGATTAATGTACCTACCTCAAGATGAGTGGGAGCAACTAAAATAAACTTGTCTATATAGATGACATTCTTTGACAAGCATATGTTACATAAGTCAAAGCATTGTTAACACAAACTTTGATATAATAAAACTCAGAGATATCTCTTACGTGATTGATATCATAACATACTGAGATAGACCCAATGGGATATTAGTTTCGTTCCATAAGTTTAATGGGTCCTTACATATGTAACAATCAATATTGCTCTCCTTTAGAGGATAATAGGATAAATGAGATTATTTATTTACGCTTCATTAATTAGAAGCCTTATGTAAGTTTAAGTCTATACTCGTTTAGATATTACTCATATTGCAACACACTAGATATGTCTAGATTAATGTGTAGCATCTAATGGAGTATTACAATATCTTTAAAAGAAACGAGAGACTACAATTTAAAGAAGAAGTGAGAAATTAAACCGGTTTATTACTCTAACTTTGAGATATTCGAAGATTATAAAATGCAGTTTCGGGTATATCTTTATGTCAGCAGACAAAACCTATTTCATGGAGGAGTCATAATGCACTGATATTAAACAACCTGAGTTATAACGACATAACATGGTCACTAAATGTTGTTGGAAATTTAATCAGTGGACTCATAAGTTTATTAACTCCATATAATTAATGTTTTGAAGAATTAGTGTGATAAAGTCAGCTACCATAACTCCTTGAACAGTAACAGTTCAAGAGGTGCTGCATTAAGTTTCGATACGCAATTAATTATTCGTTTATGAACGAATTGAGGAAACTAAGTTTTGTATCGAATACATTCATGATATGCTTAAGGATCCTATAACTGAAGGGCTATTACCCATAAGTCTTATTAAGAGAGCTCATAGACGGGTATTAATTAATAGTCATGCGCAATTGCATATCGTACTATGAATGACTAAGTATTAGTTAACTTTCCTCAAGTTTGATTTTGTATGTCTGTTAGAATATGTTCAACCGGTATAATGGCATATAGACAAATAAAAGTTACAAATCAAACAAAGGGCTTACGCGTATTTTGATCATGATGATTAGGTTTTAAATTAAGGCTATAGTATGATTAATGGGGGTCCTGAGTCGCATAATGATTCAACGGCTGTATTTTTCTGCTATAGTACTTGTTTAAGGCTAAAATGAGTGTTAACTCCTGATCAGGCTTATCTAATACTCATAGTAAATGATTACTCGGCTAAGTGGGAGAATGTAAGATTAAATATATTACGTATTAATATTTAATCTATAGCCATCATAATCATTTACATTATAGAGATCAAAATATATTAGAACCTATTATTTAATTAGTTGGTAATTGTTGATGGACCATATTACCCTTAGTAACTAATTAGGTTTCCTCCTGGGTGCTTATATAAGGAGAGTTATGTGGAGGTTTAGGGGTTACTCAGATATACAATTCACACACCCCATTAGCCATAACATCATCACGAAACCTCCTCTCCACAACCGATACCCCTTTTCGGTTCTCTAAGTCCCCATCATCAGTCAGCACCCTAAGGAGGAACCAGATCAAGATGACAGGCATGTCGAACTCCATTACTGGATTCTCCTCTGCACTATCTGCTGTGACAGGTATGATTTATATTGTTTTCTTCATGCATAAACAGAACTGAACCAACAAGTTGAGGTTTCTGAATCAGTGGAGAGATTGGATATCGGCATCCCTTAAGTCAAGCAAGGCGTCCATCCTTGTCAATGGTTCTCCTGCTAAAGAATTTGAGCTCGAAAGAGGTCTTCGACAAGGTGACCCGCTTTCACCATTTATATTTATTCTAGTTTTAGAAGTGCTTGATGTTTTTTTTTGGGTAAAGGGTTACCCCGGTGAATAAAAGTGCTTGATGTTTTATGAAAAGAGAGGTGAATATGGGCTTATACGATGGAGTAACGCTTCCGAATGGAAGACCGATTTTGACACATTTATGCTACGTCGACGTCGTGATTTTCATGGGGTTATGGTCCGAAAAAAATGCTTGAAATCTGAAACGAATATTACGTTGCCTTCATTTAGTGTCCAGGTTAAAAGTTAATTTGGAGAAGAATAGTGTTATGGGTGTGGGGGTGGATGAAGCGGGTGTAGATCGGATGGCGAGTGTGATGAGATGCAAAAAGGGATCATTTACTTTCACGTTGTTTGAGAGAATAAGAAGCGTGTGAAGTCGTGGGGTATGGTTATTGATAAATTTGCAAAGAATTTGTTCGCGTGGAAGGCGAAAAACCTTTCGATGGGAGGGAGAATCACCCTTGCAAAGGTTGTTTTAGGAAATATTCCATCATACTATCTATTTTCAAAGCGTCGAAAAAAGTGATTAATACATTAGAAGGTTTAAGAAGAGCGTTTATTTGGGGTAAGGTGGGAGCGACGGCTTCTTGGAAAAAATTCCAACCTCAAAATAAAGTTGGGTGGCTTGGGGTTGGGAGAAATAAGAAGTCTTAATTGGGCATTCTTGATGAAATGGAGATGGAGGTATGTGAAGTATTCCAATCAACTTTGGGCTACTGTGGTAAGAGCGCTTCACGGAAACGGAGAACAAGAGCAAAGGATCCCATTGCAAAAGTGTCAAACAGGGTCGAATAAGGTTTTTTCGGTCGCCTCGTTTAGAGCGGAGGTTGCTGAGAAACTAGGGGAAAGGGTGCAAGTTGGGAGATTCAAATGGAATGTTTGGGTGCCAAAAAAGTAGTTTTCTTTACTTGGAAGGTAAGTCTTGGAGGCATCTCGACAGCGACGGCTTTGTGCAAAATAGGTATAGCTTTATCATATGCATCTTGTAAATTATGTGGGTATGGGGTGGCAACAATGAACCATCTGGATACGGAGTGTGTGATGACTCAATCGTTTGGTGGCATATTGTGGTGTGGCTGAAAATCCCAGTCAATGTGCAAGCGGCTTTGTTTCATGATGTGCTTGAGGGGACTGATAATATGAAAGGGTCGAATCTATGGAAAAATGTGGTGACTGTGGGGTGCTATGCAACCGTGTGGTGTGTGTGGAAAGTAAGAAACAAGAAAGTGTTTGAAGGGGTATGGTCCCAAAAAGTCGCGCAAACCTCCGCCCAGGTTGCGCGCGAGACCGTACTCCTTATTTCAGAAAACTTATTAATAATATCCACGCGCGACCTACAAACGTTGTAGTTTATCACGCGCGAGGCAAGGCCCACAAGAGGCTCAGATATCAGCACTTAGCATAAAACAATGGAACAAATGAGCATACTAACCCCGCGCGGGTTAGTTTGCTGTCCAACAAGAAACACTCAGTAGGGAAGCGCACGGCTACCTACAGTGGTACATAAGGTACAAGTGGCAGTAAAAGGAGCCAATGAGCGTCTAGCAGGCTCTGGTCAATCGTGCGCCACGATCGCCTGACGAGAAGTACACAAGGACGCATACGTGGCACCAATCAGAGGACGGAGACAACTGTCCCACGATCTCCACTTGTCTGCTGATGACAGAAGGACAACAAGGCCGACAACAATGACACGTGGCTCCAATCAAGGTGCGCCAGCACCGACGAACGTCTAGAAGCCACTAAGCGGTCGACGCCAGTGAGACAAAGAGCATATCCGTTTTGTTGTCCGCTACCGGCCCAAGGCCCATCAGCCCATAACCCCTTACACCTCTCCGGCTATAAATAGAGACTTCATTTCACAGGTTAAACATTCTATTCCCTCTACTCTCACTCTTAGCTCTTAATTACTCTTAAAGCAATCGCTTATTCTCACGCCGGAGCCTGGTTAAGAGGGAAACCCCCACATTCCCCTCTTAACGAGTAACGGTGTTCTGTTTTGCAGGATCGATTATCAAGTCGGAGCTCAAATATCCATAAGAAGATTAACCATTATGAAAGGAACATAAACCAATCTAATTAACTCCCTAATTAGACCAGTGTTTCTTCATTGGCGCCCACCGATTTTTTCTATAACCACCCTCATCTTCTTTTATTTGAGCCTTTGACATCTTTTTCATCCTTCGACCATGACTAGTCAAGGAACCATTCCAGAGTTCGGTTTCGGAACCAACTCTAACACGGCGTTGGGTGAAGGAATCCAAAACTTCCAAGCCCAACAAATCGAAGAAATCGGCGAAGTTGAAATCAACAATACTGGGGGTCCGCGCGGGAGCTTCACCCGCATCACCCAAGTGGTCACCCCAGGGAACAACGGAGAAGGACCTTCGAACACAGCGCCACCTAAAAATGTATCTGCATTACTAGGCTTACCGGAAGGCGAAACCCCAGCCTCGTGGTATGCCAAGAACATCGCCACCATCAATGCAGCATACGAATCGCTGATCGCGCAACAAGCAGTTTTGACGGCAGAACCGTCCTTGGTCACCCCTCAGAGTCAGGGGGTGCGCCAAATGCCCCCGCCAGCCAATCTACAAGGCAGAATCAACAGGCCTCCCCCTACAAGACGTTTAAGCGTACAAGACACGCGCGATACAAGAGGGGAAACGAATAGTTACTACGACTATCCGTCGAACCTTCAACGAGGTCCTGTTCATAGCCGGCTCACGCCGCGCAACATGAACAACGAATGGGAAGAAACAGACCCGAATGATCCAACCTGGGAAGACGACGAAGGATCGTCAGTCTTTAATCGCTTGCCAAAAAACCATGAGTACTACAAACCGAGACACCACATCGGTTACACAGAAGAAGCTGAAAGAGATTTCCGCCTGGCATACCGGCCAGCGGAAGCTGCGGAACACTCCAAGTTCATCCCAAAAATCGCACTCGCGCCGCTTTCACGAGAAAAGTTACCTCCGACTGTCGGGAAGTTCAACGGCTTGACTGATCCAGACGATCACGTCAGAACATTCACAAGTGTAGGCTGCATGGGAGGTTGGAACATGCCCATGTGGTGTCACTTGTTTATTCAAACTCTTACCGGGGCGGCTCGCGCCTGGTTCGATAGCCTCCCGCCTGGGAAGATTAAATCATGGGTAGATTTCAAGACGCAGTTTTTGAGCTACTTCAGCCAGCAACGTCGCTACCAGCGCGACACAGCTGAAGTCGAGGATATCTGGCGAAGAGATGGTGAAGGATTGGAGGACTTCATCACCCGGTTTAACAAGGAATGTTTGGAGATAGGCGGCGTCAGTGAGCAACTCATGCGCTGTCATTTCAAAAAAGCCATCCGATGTGATAGTCTCATCAGAACTATCACAGGCAAAGATGGAATGCCAAAAGAGTGGGACAAACTAATGGAGGCTGCAAAAATCGTCGCACAAACAGAAGAATCCCTAAGTGGGTACAAATCTGGTTATGATGCTAAAGAGCACCACTCATCTCATCATTACTCAAGGGATTACTCGCGCGACTATAGTAGACACGAGAAAAGGAAGAGATACTCCGACTGGAGTTCAAGATCAAGTGAGGACAGGAGCAGGCATTGGGAAGATACACGCACAGCAAGCGACAAAGCACGATACACAAGGTCAGACAAAGAAGACCACCAAGAAAGAAAGTGGACTCAGCTAACAAAAACACCCCTCGAAGTTCTCAACACGGAGAAATTGGATCTCAAAGATCCACTACCAATGCGTAGCAAGAAAGGCCAAGACACCAACCTGTTTTGCGAGTTTCACAAAGATACAGGCCACCTGACTAACGACTGCATCCAATTGCGCATAGAAATCGAGAAAGCCCTGAAGAGTGGTAAGCTGGAGCACTTACTGAAGAGTGTGCGCAAGGACATCAAGAAGATCCAGAGAAACGGGTGATCGCTGGTCTCGCCACATCACCTATCCAGAATAAACACCGGAACACCACCACGCTTGACGGCAGTCAGCGTGCAGGTGGCTTAACACCGCGAAGAATTAAAATTCCACCACACTAGACAGCAGTCAGTGTTACTAGGTGGTGTGCGCAAGAAAAACATGTATTCAACTACCGCTGTAAACAGGGGCCACAGGCCTAAAAAACTGCTAATACAAGCATTCTTCACATGTTAAATCCTTTTACTCTCTAGAGTTTCCTAGTTACAAATGCATGTCAAACTTTTGATTAGCACGAAAACACTTCAGTAAATTGTAAGCTATAACGCATGCCTTCAAGGTTCTTTGCAAATATAACGCAAAACCGGGCATCTACACCCAACAAGAGGAATCACACTTCCGTTCATTCGCGCTAACTTAACCAAAGTTTCTAGCCACAATGCAACTATTGTAACTAGAAAAACGTAAGGCAAAATGAAAAAGATCATATTTCAAAAGCGCAAAAGCGCAATCAGTACAAAGCATATTCAGTCATACATGCGCAACAGCGCAGCATTTACAGTCAAGTTGCAAAAGACAATTACAAGGCACAAACGCCTATCAACAACCTATTCAACAACCTATTCTATTCATCGCGTCGATCACCATCATCATCTCCGTCATCTTCACCATCGTCATCGTTGCCATCATCATCACCATCTCCACCGTCATCACCGGCTGGCTCTTCATCGGATAATTCGACGGTAACTGGTGGATCGAGGACTGCTTTAAGACGCTGACACCAGTCGTCTTTCTTCAAAGATTCCACAACCAGATCCATGATAGGCAAGGTAAGGTTGTCATACGAGTTTTCAGCATGTGCAAGCGCAGCATCAGCATGTTCAGTCACCGAGCAATGGCTCACATCAAATTCTTACCCTAGCATCTGCTCAACATGACTGGCACATTCCAAATAACCTCCTCGATGACCCACCGCACGCGCCGCATCCGTGAGAGCAGCAACGGCGCGATCTAGCTCGCCAGCATTTAAGATGGAGTTGGCAACCTTCAACAAAAGAAAAGCATTAAGGACAACCTTTAGCAAGATGGAAACATAAAAAACAGAAGTACAAACTTACCAGCACTACTCCACGAGTGCGCATCCATTCAGCCTCCGAGACAAGCGTATCAACGATGCCTTGGGCCTCGGAGTAGTTGGTCTGAGCCACGTTAAGCGCGGCAGTGCTAACAGCACGCGCCTCCTCAGCTGTAGCAGCCTTAACCTTCTCGGCCTCCAGGTCGATCTCCAACGACTCACATCTGTCGATTTGCTCGTTCAAGCGACGTTTGAGCTCCGCAATCTCAGCGTCCTTGGCATGGAGATCTCTGTCCTTGCTGGACAGCTGCACCTTGGCCTCAGCTAACTCAACCTGGAAATCGACAAAACAACTTTGGCCAGTTTGTTTACAACATAGCAAGAATAAATGAAAAACGAATAAACTAACCTCCATCTGCTGTTTGGCAGCTTTCTCTCCATGCGCCTCCTCTACCTTCGATGTCAAATCAGCAACTTTAGCCTCAAGATCAACAATCTTCTGTCGAGCCGCGTAGGCGCGCTCGTTGTCCTGGGCGCAGATACGTTTGAACTCGGCCTTCTCCTTGGCCAGTTGCTCCTCAACATTGTGGAGTTTCTTTTGCAAGCCCTCGCGGCCCCATTCTTCGGCCTTCTTATCGGCTTCAAATTTGGCTCTCTCCTCACCAAAAGCAGCCTTGGACTTTTCAAACTCAGCAATGCGTTTTAACGTGCGCTCACGATAACCCTCCCAGTCGGCGCGCTCTCTAACCATTGTTCGCCATTCGCGAACTATCTGGTGATTGGCAACACGAGCGTTGGCCTCTCCAAGTATAAAGGTGCGATATAACAATTCATGGGACTTCGCCCTTTACCGATTGACCTCTGCAGGAGTAAACGAGTTCAAGAACCACTCGCGGCAAGGGCCGAACTCATGGAAAGTATCTTTCTGTTTTAAGCTCCAGGGGGCTTGATGAGGAGCATCACCGCGTTCTTCTTCATTATAAGTTTTATAATAGATATCACCAACGGTGTCCTTCGCCCCAATCACATTTGGGTTATAACCCCCAGCTCCACCAGAGCTCGCGCCACTAGAGGTGAAACGACCTGACCCCTTAGAAGTAACGACATGCGCGGAGTGGGTAGGTTTTGTGACCTCAGGCCCTTGAACATTAACAGGCGGATCCATAGCCTTCTTTTCTAACTCCTTCTCCAGGGCCCTCTTCTTCGCCGCTTCGGCCACCCTCTCCTCCTCCGCCTTCCTTTTTCTCTCCTCCTCCTCCTTCCTTTTTCTCTCTTCTTCATCCTTCCTCCTCTTCTCCTCTGCAATTTTCTTTTTTTCTTCTTCTCTCTTCTGATCCTCCTCCGCCTTTCGCTGCGCCTCAGCAGCCTTCGCGGCATCCTGAGCAGCAGTGTCAGTGGACCTGATGGTAATCTTCGGCCTCTTCGACCCAGCCTCACTGAACGTGACACCCTTCTCAGGGGTCTTCTTCTTGATCTCTGCAAAAATAATGCAAGTACATTTAAGCAAAGAGAAAAATATTAAGAAGAGAAGCAAAGAACATACCCGGAGAAAATTTATACAACGAGCGCAAGTTGCTCGTTTTCCCAACCACGGGAAGCACAACAGCAGTAAGCGCGGAAGCCACACCAGCCGTGGTTTCGCTCCTACCTCTCTTCCTGCCAATCAACTGGGCAGCAGCATCTTCTTCTTCAGCTTCATCATCCTCGGGCATAGATGGGGTCGCGCCAGCATCTGGGTTACGAGAACCCGCGCTCCCAGAGCTTTTTGAGCCACCCGCTCCAGTTTTTGTTTTAGCTGTGCGCGGTAAGCCTTCAAGTGAGTCACTGACTATAACAAAATCGTCTAAGTCACTTTGTCGGAGGCGAAGAGTACCTTTATCAGCAGCAGCGGTTGCGCGACTAGGGCCAGTCCCCTTGCTGGTCACTTCAGCATCTACCTTCGTCTTCTTCTTCTTCGAGGGTTTCTTCTTCTTCTCTTCTGGGTCAATCCCCAGGTCGCGCAACACACCTGCAAAGATGTTAGACCACGAACTTAGCTTGCCGCTGGAAGACCCTACTGACTCCTCGCTGGAAACATAGAGAATCTCTTTCCCAACAGAAGTCACAGAGCGCAAAGGACGAGGTTTAGGAAATTGCGCACCTTCAGTCGTGGTTGGCGGCGAAGCAAAGGCACCATCAACCGGATACATGAAGTTGGCCTTGATCTGGTCATACCAGCTCTCCTCGTCATCGCGCAATGGGCGCACGCCCATAGACCCACCAAACGTGGTGAAGGCAGCTTGATACAGTTGCGCCTCTACACGTAAATATACATAAGGAACAATTACAGTAAATACATGAAAGAAGGAAAAGGAGATAACTAACCTTGATCGCCGATCTTCAGCACCGGAACCTCCTTGCTGTTGGATGACCACTGGTCACTCATCTTGGCTGCCACCAACACGTTTTCCCCGAACACCCGATTTGGGGTTGGGTTCAACTGTTGGTACCACCGAGCATTCTTAGGGATCGGAAGGTCTTCTTTCGGTATCGCTTCAGTCCAATCCCTGAAGGGCATGGCGATCGGCAACACTTCCTCACGGATGAAGAAGAATTTAGGTTTCCAGTCATGGAAACTCTTTGGAGGGTTTAGTAGAATTTTCTTCGCCGCACCACGGTTTGCAAAGGAAAAGAAACCCATCGTCCTCTGCAACTGGTAGAAGGCCCGGAACTTCTCCACCGTTTGCTCAATGCCATGAGACTGGCACAAGAACTCGAAATGACGAACCCTAACCATCCCAGGTGGGCTCATCTGTGACAGATGGAAGTTGTAATGATGAAGAATATGCCCCATGAAGTTTGTAGCCGGCAACCTAAAATTACCCTGAAGAAAGAAATCTTCATATAGGGTAATATAACCCGGTGGTGCGTCAGCCGCAGTCTGGCCCTGAGCCGGATACCGGGCGTCCCACTCCGGTGGGAATCGGAAACTCCGAACAATCTGTTCGAAGAGCCCTAGATCCCATTTGAGGACTAGAACTGGACCTTCCTCAGTAGCAGCAACTTCTTGATGTTCCTCACTCATCGTATCAGAGAATAAATCTGGAAAAACTCGAAGAAAAAACTTGAAGATTTGCAGAAATCTTGAAGATATGAAGAACCAACCTTGAAGATTCAAAGAGAAGTTTGAGAGAGAGTAAGAAGGCAACGAAGAGAAGTGAGAATCTCTCACCTCTCTTCGGATATATATACCCATCGCATTTAATGCGATGGGTAACCGTGCCGCTTTCGCCGCTAGGCTAACCAACGAGAGGCTGCCACGTCAAGCGGAAAACCAGGGGTGACGGTTACCACGCGCGCGTGGGCCTCACTTTCCTGACACGAAGTGCAACCGCCGCAGACGGCATGATGACACCCGTGCCAGAGGTCAACTCAAACGTCGCACTCAACGACTTATCCCACCAACTTGTCAGAAGTTCAAATTTCGAAGTTTCCCGCCATAAAAATTACAAGTAACTTCATGCAAAAGTTACATGAGCCGCGCAAGCTAAACGTCACCTCCAATAAACCTGCGCGCCTGATCAGACAAACAATAATCCCTAAAGACCTGCCTTGGTAACTGCGCAATTGGAAACAACATTTTCCACATGCGCCACACCAATCAGGATCAAAAGAACATTTCCCCTATTACACTTATTTCTCTTATTTTTATTAAGTCCAGAGCTCCAACCACTTGCGTTGCGCATGGTGCAGCACTGGACTGGGGGGACTTGAAGGGGTATGGTCCCAAAAAGTCGCGTAAACCTCCGCCCAGGTTGCGCGCGAGACCGTACTCCTTATTTCAGAAAACTTATTAATAATATCCACGCGCGACCTACAAACGTTGTAGTTTATCACGCGCGAGGCAAGGCCCACAAGAGGCTCAGATATCAGCACTTAGCATAAAACAATGAAACAAATGAGCATACTAACCCCGCGCGGGTTAGTTTGCTGTCCAACAAGAAACACTCAGTAGGGAAGCGCACGGCTACCTACAGTGGTACATAAGGTACAAGTGGCAGTAAAAGGAGCCAATGAGCGTCTAGCAGGCTCTGGTCAATCGTGCGCCACGATCGCCTGACGAGAAGTACACAAGGACGCATACGTGGCACCAATCAGAGGACGGAGACAACTGTCCCACGATCTCCACTTGTCTGCTGATGACAGAAGGACAACAAGGCCGACAACAATGACACGTGGCTCCAATCAAGGTGCGCCAGCACCGACGAACGTCTAGAAGCCACTAAGCGGTCGACGCCAGTGAGACAAAGAGCATATCCGTTTTGTTGTCCGCTACCGGCCCAAGGCCCATCAGCCCATAACCACTTACACCTCTCCGGCTATAAATAGAGACCTCATTTCACAGGTTAAACATTCTATTCCCTCTACTCTCACTCTTAGCTCTTAATTACTCTTAAAGCAATCGCTTATTCTCACGCCGGAGCCTGGTTAAGAGGGAAACCCCCACATTCCCCTCTTAACGAGTAACGGTGTTCTGTTTTGCAGGATCGATTATCAAGTCGGAGCTCAAATATCCATAAGAAGATTAACCATTATAAAAGGAACATAAACCAATCTAATTAACTCCCTAATTAGACCAGTGTTTCTTCAGTGTTTGATAATGTTCTTTTTCGAGTCTTGAAGATTGTAAACGAGATCAAAGAGAAGTCATTTTTATGGATGAAACATAGGTCGTCGATGGATAAACTTGTGTGGGAGAGGTGTAGCAATTTTAATATTCGAGACGTCATAATATGATGTTTTTTTTTTGTTTGGGACACCCAACTTCTTGTTGGCCATGTTGTTTGTTTTTATAAGTTTTTATAAAACTGCTGCCTAAAAGAAAAAATTGAGAGATTGAATGAGATTTATTTATTAGAATTTAGATTAGATTGAAAAATAATGGTTTGTCTAAATTATTTTGAAACATAATAAGCCATTTTATTTTTGTAGTGTCTTGTTTGGATGCATTGCCAATAGACCCCTCCATGTTATTATGTTATTGTGGGAATTCTTTCTATAAGATTCTAAAGATTACTTTAACTTCGGAAAATAAAAAATGAATTACTATTTCCATCGTTTATTTTTATATCAACTTGCATGCATTGTCCCTATACTTCAGAAATTAAAAAAAAAATCATTATTTGTGTTAGTATATTATCATATTTTTACTTTTCACCATTATTATTACTATTATTACTATATATGATAAAATTAAAACGGAACGAACAGTATCATTCAAAAAATTTTTTAATTCTTTATTTATTATGTGATTTTCTATATATCGAGCAATACCTTATATTCATTTATTAGACTATGAGGTATGGGGCGAGGGTTGAGGCGTGGTTTGGGTACAAATGCCCAAGTCACCACCCCGGGTGGGTTTGGGTTTCGGCGTGGCCCTTTGGGCGGGAGTTTCAGCCCGGGCGTTGGGCATGCCTAGCGGTCCTCCGTGGCCGGCTCTCATTGGCTGGGTTGGCTAGGCCATAGCGGCTAGGTTTAAATTTTAAAAAATAACCGTTTGGCCAAGCCAAACGGTTCACCCAAGTCACTATAAACCCCCCAACCCCACCGCCTGTCCACATCGCTACCCCAACCCTTCACTCCACCTACCCGAACCCGCTAGCCACACTTGATACCGGCACAACGCGATGAAGGGCCGCCAACCCGGTGAGACCCGTTACTGGCCGGAAGCTTTCGCTAGCTACCGGCACAACGTGGGGAACGACCGGCACAATTTAAACACGTGCCAACACAAGTGGCGCGAGCTACGACCGAAGGTCGACCGTTTTAAAGCCTACTACGATAGCGTCCCGGGTGGTGATATAAGTCACGAAAACCGGGTGACGGTGGCCAACATCGAGTTCCGGGGCAAGGAGCGGAAGCCGTTTGACAAGCTCGCCCTGTTCGAAATCTACCTAACGCTTTAGGCTTTTTTATTCTTAACCGACCCAACACGTCACTCACCAGCGGGGAGGCTCAAAGTCCACGTGTCAACCCATGCCCCAAACATGAATCCTGTAATTTTTACAGTTATTACGTGGTGAAACAAGAGTTACGGTCTACGTTCAGTCTTTGAAAGAAATGAAACAGTTAAAAGAAGAGTAGCAGGTTGATGTCGGTTGAAAACACCAATGCCTTTCCCGCAACGCGCGTTATTGAAAAACACTAGTTTTCTTTAAAGAATGTTAGATTTGGGGTCGAGGTAGTAAAAATCATTAATAATTTAGTTTCTTAGGAAGATTGTTTTGTCTTTTCATTATAAGTTAACTACCTAATCTACAAGACATATGACTGAACTTAATCTCGAAATCTAACATCCGTTAAACGACGAAAAATGTGACAATGTATTAATATAAAGTAAGGTTCTTGTAATATATTAAATTTAAAGACGATCAGTTAAAGTTGATAGAAACACGATGCATGAAAAAAAGTATTTTATACAATGAATAACGACATTGTATATTAAAAATAATTTGTTTAAAGACGACTAGTTCAAGTTGATAGAAACACAATGGATGAAAAAAAGTATTTTATACAATGAAAAAAGACATTATATATTAAAAATAATTTGTGAAAGTGATATTTGAATATTCATGTGATCGATACAACATGAAATGACAGAACACGAGTGGAAGACACCCACACAGATATATAAAATTAGAATCACCTAAGAAACTAAAAATATTAATGAAAGACGTGAAAAGATTTTGATTCACCAAATATTTTGTTTTGTTGACAAACAACCGTATACCGAAGTTTATATTATAACTCTACATGAATTTAATAAAAATTCAAACAATAACACTATTATAAAGTCTATTAACTCACATACATGCACCTACATATTATATAATAATACTAAATATGTTTTATCTAACAACTGTATTGTGAAGTTTTTCAATCTAACACTAAGGTGGAGACCACATGAAGAAAAAAGGCCAATGACTTCACAAGTGACTAAAATAAAAATCTGCTAAAGAATAGTTGTCTCCATACATCAAGAGAGCTTTCTTTAATACACACACATATATATATATATATATATATATATATATATATATATATATAAAAGAATGAATAATAGTGAGCCACGTGGGTTGGTTTCCAACTTTCAAGAAAGAAAAAACAAATCTAAGTAATAAATAATTAATTTTTTTGGTTTAAGAAAAAGAGTTCATCTTCCTCAACCTTCCTTTCTGCAACAACCTGCAAAAATGGTGAATGTGTAATTTATCAAAAACCAAAATCATCTTCTTCTTCCCCACTACGGGTGGTCTTAGGGGTGTCCTTGTAGTTGTTTATGGGTATAATTTGTATAAAATCAAAAAAAAAAAATTTACACTACCGATTCAAAGTTGAGCCATGTCCCGTGACCGGGCTAGTTGAATGCTAGGTCCGCCCCTGCCTACATGTGGAGTAAATTACATCCTTTCAAAAAATAAAGAATTTGACCAAAAAAATGTAGTTGATAAAAATGTTTTCATAAATTATAAACTTGATTAAGCTACATGGCATGTAGTGAAACCCCTAAGGCTCTATTCTGTCACATCAGCGACATATAAACACATTAGTGTCACATAAGTAATCTCCCCCTCCCCCTTTAACAACTACGAAATGGGTTAAAGCCCCACAACGGTGCCCCTTATTTGTTCTTTTGGTTTTAAAGGGGTTAAAGTGAAGTGGGTCCCACATCATCCGTTGTTCCTTGTTATTGGGCTGGCGAGGGGCCAATGACGCCCAAGTAACGAGGAGGGAGGCACTATTGGCTGAGATGGAGGAGACCTTATTGAGTGTTAATCCATACCATGCAGGCTTTTAATATTTTTACATAAATCATATTTTTTATATACAAGACTTGAGTCATTTTTGCCTAATATATAACAATAATTGAAAAGGCAAAATCATAATTTTGACCCTAAAATGACAACATACATGTGAACAATAATATTTTATTTTAGTTACTATAAGTGAATAACTTAATGAATAGTGATTCGATGTGTTGATTTACATGGTCAGTTAACCAATCGATGGATGCGACTTAGCATTCCCTAATTTTCTTTTATTTCGGCATCCACCAATTTTGCTATATATACACATGGAAACGAAAACATAACACAAACATGCACCTGGTGCAATAATTGAGACGCGCGCCTGGCATCGGGTTTACCGGAGTTTCCTAGGGACATTTTTTTGGAAGGGGAACCATATGTATTTGTTAAGCCCAATAGTTTGGTTGGTTGGGTTGGGTTGTTAATTCATTTGTTTCACAACAAGCCTTAAACAAAATCAAAGACTAATTATTATTATTATTAAATTTAGTAATTATTATTAAAATTTTATAATTATTATTCAAATTTTTTTTTAATGGAATGATCTTACTATGAATTTTGATATTACTATTTTTTTATTCAATTTAAATTGTTTAACTTGATTGATTTTTGGAGTTTATTGTTTTAGCTTATGTTTAAGTGAACAATTTATTATTCAGTTAAAAAAAGAAATAAAAAACCGTATACGTTTCATATACATGCGTTTAGCGGTTAATTTTTTCTCTAACGAAGCGAACAAATGCATATATCTTGTTTTTATATGACACAACTTTGTTTTTTGTGTTTTTTATTTCGATTGTTATAGCGTGTCTTGGTGCCCTAAACCGATATCAGTTGAATTCCTCATCACAACGTATAAAGTATTGAATTTGAAAATTCCGCGTCGCAACACGCTTGCGCGGGAGAGGGGGGAGGGGGAGGACACCTAGTTTGTACAAAAGCATAAATACAAATCAATGGTCTCATATTTTACCAAAAAGATCTTCTCTATATCAAAAGCATGAAAACTTTTTATTATTATTAATAAACATCTGAAAAGTCATATTATATTATATTATAAAAAAATTGAAGTTCCGGGTCATACCCGGATCCCAACCCATTGAATACCTAGTTTCAATTCAAATCACCATTCAATCCATGTTCTTCAATGATTAGCAACTGATTTTCCCCCAACCCCACTTCACTACCCCCCACACCTCCCACTATCTCACCAGCAAAACAACAATCACTTCATATTATTCCATCAATCAGTCAAAAATCTTGAACCCCTTTTGCAGTTTTGCTAACAAACTTCTTGTCAAATCACTTTGTGTTCATTTTACCTTCTTAATTTCACCAAAAGATTAATGGGTTTTGTGTTTTGACCCATTTGGTTTCTTGGGTTGTTGTCAAAATATTAGCTTTTGGTTTCTTGTTCTTGATCTTTCTGTGTAAAAAGATTCTGTTTTTAAGGGTTTTTGTAAAAGTTCTTGATGGGTATTTCTTTATTTCATAATCTTTATCATGGGTTTTTCTGTAATTCCATAAAGATGAATTCTTAGTGTTCAATTCATCAATTGAGTGGAAAGTTGTAGGAAAGATGAAGCAGTTGATTTTATTTCAACTTTTATGTGTTAGTTTAGGGCTTTTTCTACCTGCTTATGAGGCTGCTCAGTCAGTTGAAGGTATGATATTTAATATTTTCAGGTGAATTTTAAGAAAATTTGTAAGCAAGAAAGATTAAAGACTCTGTTTATTTAGTAACCGAATTCTTGAATTTTGCAGTTCATGCTTTGAATTCATTTAAAGAAGATATTTTTGAGGACCCTTTGTTGGTTTTATCAAACTGGAATGGGTTGGATTCTGATCCTTGTGACTGGCTTGGTGTCACATGTTCTGCAAATGTAGTTATAAAACTGTAAGAAAACTTTATTTTCTTTTATACAAAGTCAAACATTTTGTTTGAATGTTCTTGATTGCCATGCTTTAGTTTGAACTTTTCATTTAATAATATTTAATCATTATACCATCATTACTAGTTTGATATAGTCATGCTTAGTAGACTACAAGTACAACAAAAGGTAGTACAAGATCTTATGTGTGTGTTATATATAGGGTTGAGTTCATTTGAGAACTCTAAATAACTACAGAACTTTCAGAACTTCTAATAAACAATCATTTTATATATAAGTTTTTGTATTTAGGATTTTTTTTTATCATCTATTATATGTGTGTCTTTGATTACATACATGTTAAAAGTAGTTTACATCTGTTTAATTGCCAAAATTATATATATGTGTCATAACTAATTACATATATGTAAAAAAGCTAGTTTACATATGTGTAATTATAAAATCACATATAAAAAATTATAAAATTACTCTTAACATGTATGTAATCGTAGGGTAAGGATAGTGTAAAAAGGGCCTAAAGTGTGAGAAGTGTAAGAAGTGTATTATAACACTATATATAATACTATATAACACCATATAAACACCGTATAACAATATGTAACACCATATAATACCATATAACACTATGTAACACTATATATCATTATATAACAAATATAACACTATACATCTATCATAGACATGCTATCAGATAACATATAGTGTTATATTTTTTATATAATGATATATAGTGTTACATAGTGTTATATGGTATTATATGGTGTTACATATTGTTATACGGTGTTTATATGGTGTTATATAATATTATATATAGTGTTATAATACACTTCTCACACTTCTTACACTTTGAGCACTTTTTACAGGATCCTCTACCTATAGTAATCGTAAAAATACACATAATAAATGATAAAATTATCCTAAACATAAAAATATATAAATAAAAAGATTGTTTATTAGGAGTTCTGCAAGTTCTGTAAATCTTTATGATTCTGAAATGATCCTGATATATATTATATATATATATATATATGTATGTATGTATGTATAGGTGGTGTATGCTTGTTAGGAAGCTAATTAAGGTTCTAAAACTTTTTTTACAGTAACATTTCTGGTTCATCCATCAAGGGATTCATTGCTGAAGAGCTCTTTCAGCTCTCATCCTTGCAAGAACTGTATGTTTCTATCGACGTCTCATAATACTTTCGAAAACGTCATAAAGACAACATAAGCGATTAACAAAATGTCATTCTTGTAGGATTTTACATGGAAACAAACTCATTGGTTCAATACCTATATCAATCGGATCATTAAAGTACCTCAAGGTCTTAGATTTGGGAAGCAACGAGCTTACCGGGCCGATTCCTTCTGAAATCGGTAATCTGGTCAACATCATTACATTGTAAGTCAAAGTCATATCATTATTTGATTTCTTTCAACTAATGAAACTGGTGCTATTTGATAACAAATTTATATCGGTACAGAAATCTAGAATCAAACGGGCTCGTGGGCAAATTACCTTTCAAACTCGGTAATCTTCAAAACCTTCAAGATCTTCGGCTCGACAGAAATAAACTGCACGGGACCATTCCCGGACCAGTTAACGCCTCGAGTCAGAACAAAAAAGGTTTTTGCCGTTTATCAGCGTTAAAATACGCAGATTTTTCGTATAATTTTCTCATTGGTGGCATACCAAAGTGCTTGGAGTATCTTCCAAGGTATATTTTTTCTGACCCGTTTACTTATTAACGGGTCGATTTCAGCTGTGTTTTATCTCAACGGGTATTTAAGGATTTGGTTCTCGTGTATATAAATCTTTGCAGGACTGTTTTTCGCGGAAACTGCCTACGCTACAAAGATATTAAACAACGTGCT
This sequence comes from Helianthus annuus, assembly GCF_002127325.2. Lineage (NCBI taxonomy): Eukaryota > Viridiplantae > Streptophyta > Magnoliopsida > Asterales > Asteraceae > Helianthus > Helianthus annuus. The sequence continues at coordinate 132,982,216 of NC_035434.2, read as the reverse complement.
CCCGAACAATGCGGTGTTGTTCCCCCAGCAAACAAAGCCCGAGAGACAAGACTCCGACCCGCTGAAAACAAACCCAAGAACCCGGCCCGTGATTCTAAACCCACGTGGATTTTAGCGGTCGAGGTCGTAACGGGTGTAATAATCGGGTCACTTTTTCTCATTGCAGTTTTCGCTGTTGTTTTGAGATACAAAAGCAAACCTTTTGTTTTGAACATGTGGAGTAAATCCACTAGCTATAAAGATCACACGACGGTTTTTATCGATTCCGACATGTTAAAAGACGTGACGAAATATAGTCGACAAGAACTCGAGGTTGCTTGTGAGGATTTTAGCAACATTATCGGGTCTTCAGCCGATAGTCTGGTGTACAAAGGAATTATGAAAGGCGGGCCCGAAATTGCGGTCATATCTCTTTGTGTTAAAGAAGAGCATTGGACCGGATATCTTGAACTTTATTATCAGAAAGAGGTAAAATGTTAACAAATAACAAAAACAAAAAGTCGGGTTCATTTTTATGAACCCGACTTTATTGTTATTTTTCTGAAATTCTCGGGTTTTTCAGGTTATCGATTTGGCAAGGCTAAATCATGAAAACACGGGGAAATTGCTCGGGTATTGTATAGATAGCCATCCGTTTACAAGAATGTTAGTTTTTGAGTATGCATCAAATGGAACGTTGTATGAGCATCTCCATTGTAAGTTTATCGTATTCTTTATTCTGTATATGTTACCTAGAGACAGTGTTGTAAGAATTGCTAGGCGCTAGTCGGCCAGTGAAGTACCGACTAGCGATTAATCGGGATTAGTTGGATCAGGATTTTATATGTAGTATTAAGTTTTATATGAATATACACATTTTATATGCAACTATTTTAAGTAGACATGTTTTAACACATTCTTCCACACATATTTTGAAGTAGATAGGATTATCTTCCGGAATTTACAGGCTTTGGCCAGAATTTGGCCAAAATCACTAGACTGCCACTGATTTTTGGCCGATTAGGACCGGATTTGACCACTGTTTACCGCCTAGCGATTAATTGGCCAATCAGATGAAAATTAATCGGTGAACCTAGGACTAGCGATTAATCGGTAACTAATCGTAGGCTAGGCGCGATTTTTACAACCATGCCTAGAGATGACAAATTGGTGGGTTGGGTAACGGGTCAAAGCAAATATCTTTTGTATGGGTCAGGTTGACCTAAAACACCATTTGTCGATATATATGTATAGGGAGCGGATCATGAGAAAACTACTTAAATGTGAGAAAACTAAAAAAGTACCAAAAAAAGCTTAACATTTTTTGTATTTCAAAAATGTAGATTACAGCCAAAAATATTTTTAAAAAAAATTGTGTGTTTTTCAAGCTTTTTTTGGAAGTTTCTTAGTTTCTCATGATCCATCCCCTATATATATATTTTATTAATATAATATAATCTACTTATTGAAGAAAGCGACATATGAGATTTATGCACTAAAAATGAACCGTGGCCGATTCTTGATCCATTTGTGGCTCGTTAGCGATGAAACATAACCCGAAGTGACCTGTTCATAAGTTAATGGGCTAGCTTTCATTTTATGTCAGATGAAGAAGGGTGCAACCTAAGTTGGTCAAGGAGAATGAAGATCATTATAGGCATAGCTAAAGGTTTAAAGTATCTTCACACCGAAATTGAGCCACCGTTTACTCTATCCGAGTTAAACTCTAGTGCAGTATATCTAACTGAAGATTTTTCACCAAAGGTATACTTTAATACCCACATTTAAATAAATTTAATACCGCAGTTATAGTTTATGTGGATCTTTAAGATGGTATGTATCTCTTTTGGCTTTTGTGAAGCTCGTTGATTTTGAAAGCTGGAAAACTATTGTTTCAAGATCGGAAAACAACTCGCGGTCCATCAGCCACGAAGGTGATATTTGCGTTCTTCCGAGCTCGTTTGAAGACCGCCACCTGGATGTTCAGGGTAACATTTACTCGTTTGGCGTTCTTCTTTTGGAAATCGTTAGCGGACGCCCTTCTTTCTGTAAGGACAAAGGTTGCCTCGTAGATTGGGTAAGAAATTTTTTCTAGTTTTATAACGTTGCGGGTTGTGTTCACGGGTTGTTGGGTCAATACGAACCCGGAAATTTGATACCAACCCGAAAATCATGTTGGACATCACAACACAAGTTTTTGCCTTTTTACACGAACACAACTTGTTCAACCAAAAATACATATCTACGTAAAATACGTATCTTTTTTAAATTCTAAAATATTAACGGGTCAACCGGTAACCAACTAGGTCGACCCGAACACGATCCTTTTGGCTAAACTTGTTCACGGGTTCCTCCAAAATTGACCTGGCCCGTTTAGACTAAGCACAAACGTGTAGATTTTGTGTTAGGTTTGTGTCGTGCCAGAAGTTTACATCTCTATTCTGTCTATTTATAAACCGAAAACGTTGAATATTGAAACAGGCGAAAGATTATATTGCGAAGCAAGATGAGATGGGTTCAGTTGTAGATCCTGCACTGAAATATTTCAAGGAAGAAGATTTGAAAGTGATATGTGAAGTGGTTTCTATGTGCATTCATTTACGGCCCAGAGATCAAACGTCGATGAAAGACTTGTGTGCCATTTTGGAAAGCAAAATCGACACATCATCTTCTTCGGAGATGAAGGCGACTTCATTAGCTTGGGCTGAGCTTATGCTCTCTCCTTGACCCGACCCGGCCCCGCCCAAATTATAGAAACTAGTGTCATGTTAGGACCTTGTTAGGATTCTTTTTGTTATTGATAGTTTCATGAGTTGAAGATTACAAACTGTAAATTTTAGTGAAGTGAAAATGTTGTGTTATGAACATAAATACACAATTGCTAGTCACAAATAGGTAGAGAACTAAGAAACAGAAATCAACTTCCTGAGTTATTGATAAAGAACCAACCTATTTAACAGGAGTGTTCATGGTCCGGTTCAGACGGTTTTGATGAAAAAAATTGTGGTCCAAAATGCTAACTATACCTTCAAAAAAAAAGACAAATCAAACCGGTTGAAGTGGCAGAGAGAAAGCCTCTTAAAACACTTAGGATTGGAGGTCTTAAGTTCAACTCCCACATGTAGGGGTGTGTAAAAAACTGAATTAACCGACCCATAATCAAATTAACCGCAAAAACCGAACCCTACCAAAAACCAATGGGTCGGTTAATTGTTCTTCTGAAAACCGAAAGTAGCGGATCGGTTATGGTTATCAATGTTTCCATACCCACCATAACTGAACCAAACCAACATATAGCAAACTCTTTGTCGGATTTAGGATTTTCACCGTTTTTTTTTATATTTGGTATTTTTGGTTGAACGTTTTAGTATTTATGAGTTTATAGGGAAAATGTCACATAATAGTAACTAAGTTTTAAAAGTGTTCTAATTAGGTCACTCGTATCGTTTTTCTCCCAATTAAATAACTTAAAATTCAAATCGAGCCATGTCCTTTTTTCCGTTTGTCAAGAAAAAAATGGGGCATAAGATGCTGTCATGTTGGTTGAATGTTTATTTGAATTTCTGGAATATATCATGTTAGTTTGTTTTAATATTCGATAGTAATATAATAGATTATATATGTTTTTAGTACTATGTAATATACTAATATATAGAAATATGTAATAACAATTTATTCCATGTTTTTTAAGTGATCTATTTTTAGGTAGGCCTAAATTCATGGTTAACCACCCATAATCGGTCTGCTAAAACCTTCAAAACCGATTGACCAAAACCGCCATAACCGACCGATCGGTTATGGTTATGATTATCCAATAACCGACATCATGGTTATAGTTATGGTTTTGAGCCAAAACCGATCCATGCACAACCCTACCCACATGAGTAAAAAAAATCGCTGTTAAAAAATTTGTACACACAGGAGTGTAATTCGTTCGGTTACTCTACCCACACCTAGAAAGCTTATCTTTATCATATATGAAATTTGATGAACTTTGATGCACTGAGTTTATTGTTTATGTAATGTTTTTATCTAACACGGTACATGATAATATTTATTTATGACTTATTTTGTGCAACTAGTGTGAATCAAAATCATTTTTTTCTTATAAATTTACAACCTTGGACTTTTGAGTGGTATACTTTCACATCAATATAAGGGTCAAGGGATGTTGGGCTTTCTATTAGGAAATTTTGTTTTGTAGTTAGTAGAAAAGTCTCTTCATTAATTAAATTTGTTAACACTATGCCTCCACATAAAGGGCAAGTTAGGTTAGGTTATTATACTGAGTTTGTACTTTGTTTGTAGAGTAAATTACACATATTGTCCTTATGGTTTAACAAATTTTTTATTTGGTTCTTAGCTTTATAAAAGTACACGGATGGTCTATATGTTTACACTTTGTAACGCATTTAGTCCTCAGTTTTTTTTTTTCAAAAATACATGGATGGCCCCGGTGATTTGCACTTTGTAACGCATTTAGTCCTTAACTTAGGCATGCTAAAACCTCTAGATTTGTTGGCTAGGACTGAATGCATTACAAAGTGCGAACCACAGGGACTATCCGTGTACTTTTGGAAAGCTAGGGACCAAATCCAAAATATTAATAAACCATAGGGACCATCCGTGCACTTTACTCTTCTTGTTTGTATGATTAGGAAGTTATTGAACAATAAAGCAAAAAAGAATAAGCTTAGATTGTTGTTATGAAGACGATTTATAACTCATTAGTTATATAGCTTGTATTATCCACCCGAAACGATATATTATTTCTCTAATTTAGTTACCTATGAAATTTACGATAAAGTTAAATTAAATAAATTACATGTACTTTTACTCATGTTACTCTGCCGCCTTAATTACAAAGATTAAGTACAACCAAGCATCATATGTTGTCCGTCTTGCATTATATTGTTAACTAGACCGTTAAATTATTTCGGACAAAACTATGTGTAGACATTGTTAACTTATCAATAGACGAGAATGTGTGAACGTCAACATGTTTAACATAATGTTGAGAAGGTACATATTGTTAGAAAATCATCTGTTGGATATAACACATATATGTGTTATTTTTTGGGTAGTTCATAACGTAATGAGAGGAATGTGAGGATCAATCAATACATGCATAGCCACAATGATAAAATAGGTGTTGAGATGTGTGGTTTTTGTTGGGAAGGTACATACCCTTAGAGAAACATGTGTGGTTTTTGTTTGAGTTCGAGCATAACATCGGGCCATTACATAGGCCACCCACTAGTTGTGCTCGCCTCTTTTGGTAAGTTAAAAAAAAACATTGCATACAAGGATCATTCAACCGATAACTGTAAGTCATCAACTGTGAGATATTACATACGACCCTCCTAATAAGACTCCAAAAACAAAACAAAAAATTACATGCCTTTTGTTGGTAGCATCATGTACCACGTACTTATCTCCAATCAATTTCCTACCGGATACTACAACCCTTAAGTGAGCTAGAAGACAAAATCTCTAAAAACTATTGGTCGGTAGAATAACCAACAACCACTATCCAATGACGGTGAATAAGCGCAACTTGTCTCGTCTCTTAATAAGGTGATAATTCACAAAATCGGACATATCGCCACTCATGAGTTATCGATCCAGGCATTAAAACCACAAGTTGTCGTTGAACTTGTGATTCGAAATACCTCTAATTTCACAACCTACAGATTCAACAGGCCTTGTGGGTCAAGGTTATAAACCCTGGGAAAATTTATGGTAAAGAGGACTCTTTTTTAAGCGAGTAATGAATTGATACAACTTGGAATATTTAATATATTATTACAAAATAAATCATCTGCAGAAAATAGTAAATCAGCTGCAGGCTTTTCTCTCAAAAAGCAGAACATCCAAGAACAAGAATGGCTTGCTATGTAACCCTGAAATCATTTATATTATTAATTATTTATTTTTAAACAGATTAAATAACATAGCTGCTAGTTCAAGACTATAATGAGCATAAAAACAATTATACTAAAGAAAAGTTTAATCATGTCATCTGTTATTGGCGATTTATGTCCGGATAATCTTATAAAATTTGTAAATAATCAGTTTGCCATTCAAAGTCAAACTACGCAAAATCAAAAGTTGACTGTTCGGGGTTGATAATCTGAGTTCAAAAGGAACAGGAAACAAACCTAAAATCAGTGAATCTTGCTACATCAACTCCTTACCGACGGGATCTACAGAAAAGCTAATCGATAGTTTCTTCTCGGTGATGGGATGAAACTTCGACCTCCAAATCTGCTCATATAATACCATAACCGAAAGAAATTAGTCAACTTAATATTAGCATTTTGACTATACTTAGACCTTGAACATATACTATAAAAAAGTTCATGTTCAAATATTATTACATCTTTGTATTCTGAACTGCCCATGAAAATGTCAAACGCATCAGCTGTAAAAAACCAAAATGGTCAGCTACAAAAAGCGCAAAAGCAATAAGTTTGCAAGTCAAAGGAGCTGGGTAATAACTCACACGATCGAAATCGAATCACTACAGCATGAGTGTAGTCTTTGCTGTCAGGATTGAAATTTGACCCTGAAAGTCAAAATAACTATAAAATGAGTCACTGATGCATGAACTAATATTAATAGGGTTGATTTTGTGTCAAAGAACCATGAATACATTGACAATACCTTTTGTAAACTGGACAATTAATGAAGGAAACTCCATTAGTAATTTTGCAAAAGATGTCAACACGTCATCTGCCACCTCACCCAACGAGCTCTCTTTAAACGCGATAAGAAGTATATATTCCACACCAAAGTTAAACTCCTGTCACCAGAGTTTTTGTTTGGTGATTAAAATCAACCTAACTTATTTTCAATATGAATTTAGCAAGAGTAAAATGCCATTTTCGTCTTTGAGGTTTGGCCAGTTTTGAGACGTTCGTCCAAAGGTTTGTTTTTCCGCATCTGGATCCAAAATTTGAAATCTTGACATTTTCATCCAACTTGTTAATGTATTTCCATCTTTTATGTTAACTTAAAGGGCAATTCGATCTTTTTCACTTTACGTACAAGCATTTAGCATTATGTACAAGTCTTCAAAATTCCCTTAACGGAGAAAAAAGACGAGAAAACCCTTGACTTAACGTTAAAAAATGGATATAGTTAACGAGTTGGGTGAAAACGGCAAGATTTCAAACCTTTTGGATCCAGATGCGGAAAAACAAACCTTTGGACGAAAGTCACAAAACTGGCCAAACCTCAGGGACGAAAATGGCCTTTTACTCATTTAGCAAATATGTAACAAAAAGACATCAGCATTTCAAAGAATATATACCAATTTTGCATTTGAAAACGGTAAGCGAAGTTTCGGGAATGGGTTCTAAGTTCTAACCTCTCCTTTCCGAAAGATGGGAAGAATGTCATCTTCTACTTCGGATTCATAATCAAAATAAGTGAATTCCTGTGAATACAAATATATAATATATTTTATTACAAGTTAAACTTGTATATCGAAGAGTAATAAGAATATATACAAAAAACAAAGATATTGAGAGTATTGGTGTTTACATGTCAGGGCATACATGACAGTAAGGCGTTACATGGTCCTTTAAGACCCCCAAGTAGAACGGGTTCTCATAGAATTTTGAAAGGTCTTCCTTTTTCTGTAAACGCATGAAGACTGCATGTGTGTAACCTTCAAGATTTTGATTCGATATACGCCCTACACGAAAAAGAAAAAAAATCAAACAAAATACACAAATTAAGATATTGTTAAGGGTAAGAAATGTCTTTGAATCCATAATTATAAGATCAAATTTGACCTAACGAGATTGCAAGAATGCCACGCATTTGATATTGGCAGGTGTAGAGAAAATCTAGCATGTTCTTTTCATCTTCATCAGATAAATCCACCTTTGCTTTAAGCAAGCATATGTGTTCCACAACATTTCTGTAAAAAATAGAAATCAATACACAAAGTTAAAGAGCATCCACCAATTTACAATATTCATTATATTAGCAAATGAATCAAAAACCTCATCGTCTCCGCACTTGTGCTAGGGTTCTGCCCCTCCGAAGACAAGTTTACAGCACCTAGATTTTCAACAAAGAGCAAATTTCAACATTATACAACATTGCAACTGATAGGGATCATCAAACACTAATCACACACATAGAAAAGGTACATTTTGACTCTTCAATCAAACAAGTTGTTTTTATGATGCAAAAATTTATGGATTGGGTTTGAGGGAAGACAATGACAATTCTTTTCAAATCATACAAACAGCATAACCAATAAGGCTATGTGTTATGGAGGGGGGTAAAAGGTGAAAAAAGGCTATCTGTTGTGGTACACTTGAAAGGTGAAAAAAAAAATTGTGCCAAGTAACCGCCACGCAGACAATGGGACTTTCACATTTCACACCCGGTTAGGGTGTAAGACGGCCCTAGCCACACCCCCCCCCCCCCGAAATTCCCTTTCAGCACCACCATCACGTCACCTTCAGCACCACCATCACGTCACCTGCAATTAGGGATGAGCTCGGTACCTGTATACCGAAAATGCGTGTACCCGCCAAATATGGGTACCGGTACCGAAAACATTCGGTACGATACCAGTATTTGTGTGAAAAATTCGGTAAATTACCAGTACCAGTGGCGGAACCAATGTACAAGGAGGGGTAGCCCGGGCTACCCCTCAACTCCCTTTTCGTAGTGTAATCGTCTACGTAGTGTATAATTTTTATCTTTTTATACAAAGGATACCTCTAACCTCAAAAAAAAAATGGGATACCCCTTAATTTTTGGGTAGCTCCGCCACTGACCAGTATCGTACCGAAAATACCGGTACCGAAAACACCAAAAAGTAGGTACCGAATGGTACCAAGTCCCAAATGCTCATCCCTACCTGCACTCTCGCTCCAGGCCCACTAGCACACCCAGCACCCGCCTTTGGCGCCCATACCACATTCTAATCATTATAAATTATTTAGCTAATACTTTAATTTGTAATTATATACTAAAAATAATTTAAAAATGTGACAAATAAAATACAAATACTAATGTAATATTTTTTAACTAAAACAAAGTAAAAAAACAATACATGATACAAAATACTATAACTATTTCATGCCGTATTTGTTCCTAATTTCTTTCCCAGCCGCGCCCCAATCACCCGAGGAGGCAGTATTCCACACCCCATGCCTACGTAGCAGAGGCACCATGCCCGCTTTCACGTTCTACAACACAGTCTAAACTCTAAACTCTAACCAAACAATCTTCATAAAAAAACAATAATCATGTAGATTTCTAGATCATATTACGAGTCTGCGCTATAAATTCTATAATTATATAAAAAAATTAAAAAGCACTACCACGACGATTCAATTGCTTCAACACCGGAAACTGTCGTGAGCCTGTTCGCCGGAAAACAACTCCGGTGCCTGCAAAAATTCAGCAAGTGAATTAAAGACGATGATCGAATTTGAAAATTGGAAAACAGAGCAGTAATGCGATCAAATTAGGGCAAAAAATGGATAATATACCGTAAAGAGGTTTGTTAGCGGAAGCTAGGGTTTTGAAAGGAGTGAGATTGTTGAGGTGATTTCTGTTGAGATGAAAAGAAGAAGAAGAGCTGAAAGTGTGTGCTTGCAAATGCATATTGTTGGTGTGTGTGTGTGTGTGTGTGTAGGGTTTGATTGATTGCATACGAACTGGGGAAGAAGATTGTATGTGTGAAATTGAGTGGACTAGAAAAATTATAATTTTGGCGCCTAATCATCTTATATGGTTTTTATTTGCTTTGACTTAGTTGTGTATTTGCTTTGACTTAGCTGTGGGTTTAGGGTATAAGGAGTGGTTAAACAGTTTAGAGTGGCAAAACATTGAACCGACCAATCAGAGCGTGCCATGTCAATTTGGCAAAAGTGTTTAAACTTTGCTGAAAAGTGTTGGCATTGGTTTAAACACTTGCTGAGTGGCAAACTTTTTTTTTTTTTTTTATATTTATGATAAAATGGAAAAACATAAACTTTTTAAAAATAAAAATAAACCATTACATTTTAATTAAAAAAAAAGCATTACATCTTAAATAAAATGGACCGAAAGGTTGAGTCATCCTCGGACCGTATTGCATCCAATTTTGGGTGGGTTGGGTATCATAACCGAAAGGTTGATGCATGGGTTGGTTAAAATAAAATGGAGGTTGGGTGTGACTCGCAAACCCAAGTTGCGGATTAAACGGGACACTACTACCACCCGAACCACGTTTATCTTGAGGCTTCGACTTTGAACCGGATCCTACCATTTTCTTCTTGCCTTCACCCTTCTTTGAGCCTTCCATATTTTTCAAAGTGTAGAATAGATTGAGAGAGTGTAGAGAGAAAGATGTATTTTTTTAAGAGTGTATGAGTATTTGGAAAGTAAATGGTGTGTGATATGTATATAGAGTTTAATTTTTAAAAAAAAAAATTATTTTTTTTTTATTTTAAACGGTCATATGACCGTTACAGTGGGCCCCCCCCCCCTTTTCCCTTTCTTCTTCTCGCGTCGGCATAGGGTCACCGACTTGCTTGTTTTGCCGCATGCCATCTTGGTTGGCGGCGGTGTTTGCCGCGCGGCAAACTGCTTTACCGCCCCAACCTCTCGACCACTCCGTATCCCGGTTACTTTTTATATTAGATTTAGGAAAGGGTAAATTACACTTTTCGTAAATGTTTTAAAAACCGGTTTTTAAATCAAACTAGATTAGGCTAAAAAATGGTTTAACCGGTTGAATCAGGTTATACCGAGCGGTTCAACCGGGTTGACTACCTAACTCTATAATTTCATAAATTGCAACAATTCAAAAGTTAATCCAAAAAATACATGATCACATATTAAAAGATGATCCAAAAGTAAATCCATAATAAAAAAATATCCAAAAGATAATCGAAAATCATTCAATTTCCCAACAAACTCTTTTAAATGAAAGCGTATGATATGTTTAAGTCATTTGACTGTTGAATATATCAAGTTCACTATCACATTAAAGATAAAGTTCACTATTATCGTCATCCTCATCAACTAGAGGATAACTATATTCGTTTCATACAATATTAAATAACAACTTTTAGTTACGAATAATCATATATAACAATTACATAAGATAACTACCATATATAATAAAAATAAGTAACAACCCAAACTAAAATAACCCTGGGCCAGTACCGGTATCACTTTACAAACCGGTATACCGGATTTTACCGTCGGTACAAACCTTGTACCGTTTCACTTATTTATCGGGGTGTTTCGTACCGGATTTGCATTTGGAAATGGTAATACCGGTATAACCGAACAGTATTTACCGGTTTTTTAAACATTGCTTTTCGTCATGTCAGATTGTAACGGATAGACTTTAACTTTAATAATTACAGTCACAATCATTTATTTGTAAAACTCGTTACACTCTATGTCCTTTAATACTAACCAGATTAAATTTTTCAGTCAAGTTTATTCACTTAAGGGTATTTTAGTCGATTTATATTTTTTATTTAAATGTTTAATAAATATAACAAAAAAAATTACATATACACTTTATCTTTCCTAGTTTCCTAGACCCTAACTAACCACCACATCTTGCCACCACCACCTCATCCTGCCACCATCATGTCCTGCCGCCACCATATCCTGCCGCCACCACTCTGGCGACACCCACCTCGATCCTATAGAAGTCATCGGACTAGACACCGTTAAGTGTGAATTTCATAACTACAAAGATCCCGTACATTTTCGTAGATCACGTGTCGGTCATGTAATGTGTATATCACCAGACTACACATCGTCTACTTCAAACACTGTCAGGAACAAAATATTACAAACAGTTCTTCATAACCAACCAACTTAATGCAGATCCAAACTTGTTTACTGGGATTGACCAACTTAATGCAGATCCAAATTTGTTTACTGGGATTTATCTTGTTCTTTTCTACATTCAGAATCTACCCCAAATCAGCTAAATATTTACCTTAATAAATACCTACAAAGAAGACGAGCTTTCATCATCAGAAGAACTATATTGTCTCCTTCCATGAAATCCATCAAAAACCTGGAGCCGGGATTACTGGTACCAGAAACTTATGAATCGAATTGACCATCGTCCAGTCATTTAAAATTCCCACTTCTTTTATTGTTAAATTCAAAAATTGGAGTTTTGTGATTACAAATTAGGAACAAAAGCATAGGGCTTTCATCTAGTAGTTGTATACGAGTTGATTGGTATCAAAGTTGCCTCAAGTGGTTGCCTGATTCAACGATGGTAAGCTGGCCGGAGTTGACTGCCATGGCGGCAGAATTCGTCAGATGGGGTCGATTCGAGTGAGCTGGATTGTACAGTTTAGCATAGCCAATAGACGACATCGGCGTCGGCATCATTTTGGTCGGAGGTGCACGGATCAACGACGACGGATCAGTGGTTTCATTTGTTGCCAGAGCCGGCCCTTAAGGAGGGCGGGGAGGACAACCGAACAGGGCCCGTGATTTCGTAGGGCCCGTAATTTTTAAAAAAAATCCGATATTATATATGTAAAAAAAAAAAATTAATAAGGTATAACCAAAAAAATATTAACATAGGCCCACTTAAAAAAAAATCTATTGTTTAAACTATTTAGCCCATTAGGTTAGTGAGCCCAATACCCAAATATTATCTAAAAACTAATTAAAAAAATAAAGTGGTGGGCGGCAATCACTGATCCAGGAGAAGAAACGTCGGAAGTCGGAACAGAGGATTGGCGATCATCATTCATCATCAGCCGATCGGTAAGCAGTAGAAGAAATCAATCCTTCGATTTCATCATTTCAGTCACAACAAGCAGGTAAGCAGTAGGATTGATTTCGGTTCATTTATGTCGATTTCGAATTCACAGCAGGATTGATTTCGGACTTATATGTAAATTATATATGTCGAGAGTTTCACTGAAGAAGCTATGGAGATTTATATGTCGAATTTCACAGTAGGATTGATTTCGGTTCATTTATGTCGATTTCGAATTCACAGCAGGATCGATTTATATGTCGAAATTATTTCAGTTATGTCGATTTCGGATTTCAGTTCATTTATGTTATTGTCGAATTTCAGTTATGTCGTTGTCGATTTCGGATTTCAGTTCATATATGTCGAATTTCAGTTATGTCGATTTATTTAGTTAACTTATGTCGATTTCGGATTTCACTTCAATTCATTTATGTTGTTGTCGAACATTATTTAGGCGTTAATGACTTAATGGCTCTTAAACAACCATCCGGATGGCAAAAACGTCAAAAGAGGAAACGACAAGATGAATTGGTGAAGTCACAAAAAGGTGCTATGCAAAAATTTTTGACGCCTATTACGGTATGTCATTCATTCGAATACTATATTTTGTATTTTGTTAATTGTATTGTTTATCGAATGCTATATTTTTGTCAACCGTTCAAAGTTGTATGAAAAAACTAGCTTAAATTTTTTATTTTGTTAAAACCTAAGGGCACGTTTTTTCGAGCTCGAACAGGGTACGTGAATTCTCAGGGGCGGCCCTGTTTGTTGCACCCTACTTCTTAAGTAGTTTTGACGGTGTTGGTTGCAAAGATGGTGGTGGTTGTGTGCGAAGTTGGTGGTGGTGATCGTGGTTGCCGGCGGGTTGGGTGGTAGTGGTGATGGGACGGTGGTGGTGATGGAGGAGATGGAGATGGTCATGGTTAGGTATGCAAGACATGATGGTTTGTATAAATAATAATACCCACATATACTGATATAGATATTATATTATAAAATAAATTAACTAAATAATTAATTATTTTGAAGTTTTTTTATTTTAGAGTAAACTGCCATTTTGGTCCCTGTGGTTTGGGCACTTTTGCCATTTTAGTCCAAATCTCAAACTTTTTAAATCTAGGTCCCTGTGGTTTCACTTTTATTGTCATTTTAGTCCAAAATTCAAAAACCCTCTTTTTTAACTGTTGAAAACTGGTTGTTTTGTCTTTTTGTGTAGGGGCATTTTTGTCCATCTCAGGTTTTATTAAAATTTATTAAATTAATAAACATATCCTAAAAATGGATTATGGATCTGTGTTCAATCATCTAATAAAAACCCAGTCAGATCTCTTTCTCACACACAAACATCACAACTTTTTATCAAGATCCCTTCTCTCTAACCCCTCCTAAACATGGCCACCACCACCATCGATTGAGAAGAAGATAGGGCGGCTGGGAATCAACTGCTACTACTTTACCAGAGAAGATCTTTCAATCATCTACACCACCGCAGATCTAGCTGGGCAGTGTTTATGCTGGTGACAGCGATGTTAAACCCTAGCCACCCTTACCCCTCTAGATTCGAGAGAGAGAGAAATTCCATAGAGAGAGAGAGAGAGAGAGCTGCGAGATGATGTTGGTGGTAGTTGTTCTTGAATCTGAGCAAAGGGGCGGCGACGGAGTTAGGGGCGGCAGGGGCGGCGGAGTTTAAGGTGTTGACAGCGGTGTTAGGGTGGTGGATGAGTTGATGTTGGTGGTGTTCTTGAATCTGAGATTATTTTTCTTCCATTTATATATCATGTATTTAGATGTTGATGCACATATATGATGTTCAGATGTTTATGAGAAGCTTGTTCAAAAGGGGAAAAGACTTGGTTTCTTCCGCTTGCTGGCAACACAGCTGTATGGCAAGTAAGATTTTATTTGCATTATGCAATTAGTGATTCATTATTTGAGTAGATTATGTGTTGTTTTTTTTTAATTTGGGTATTGATGATTAATTATTTGTAAATTTGATAGGGTTTATATCCAGGTTGATTTAAGTTCTTCAATTTTTAGTGGTTGTATAGATCTAAAACAAATGATGAGATGATGTTGTTGGTGGTGGTGGTGGTTGTTATGAAGATGAAATTCAAAGATAAGGTTTGAAGATGGTGTTTAAGATCGAATTTATGATGATGTTCATGTTTCATAATTTATATTCTTTATTTTGAAGATATCATATTCATATTTTATTGCAGATGTTTATTGTTTGAAGATGTTCATATTGTTCATTTGAAGATATTTTTTTCTGGGTTTTGATGATGTTCTAAGATGATGTTCTTGATTTGGGTTTTATTGCAAAAAAAATGAAATTTAAAAAATGACCAAAATGCCCCTGCACTAAAGGACAAAATAATCAGTTTTCAACAGTCAAAATAGAGGGTTTTTGGATTTTGGACTAAAATGGCAACAAAATGCAAACCACAGGGACCCAGATGTAAAAAGTTTGAGACTTGGACTAAAATGGCAAAAGTGCCCAAACCACAGGGACCAAAATGACAGTTTACTCTTTATTTTATTTCTTATAATATATATTATTAATGCTTAAAATGACCAAACTGCTCTCTTGTGCAATGCATATGACTAGAGTTAATTGAAATTTTTAACTGGGTTAGTGTAAAAGGACCTAGAATGTAACGAGTTTTGCAAATAAATGATTGCGATTATAATTATTGAAGTTAAGACTATCTATCGCAATCCGATACAAACATAAAAGATGAAAAGTGTAATTTACCCTGATAAATATACACGGTGAACTTTGGCCCATATAACCGATATAATATATGGGTATGTTTTTTTTTTCTTTTCTAGATCATTTCAAATCAAATTTTTTTATAACTTTTTAACTTGTATAGATAACTTTCTTTTCTAGATCATTTCAAATCAATTTTTTTTATAACTTTTTAACTTGTATAGATAACTAATTGCAAACAGGTGTCCACACTTGATATTATTTTAAAGTGCCCATTAATAACTAACACCTGGTCCGCATGTGTGGTATCCACCCAGTCCGTGTTTGTTGAGACAATCCGCACTTAGTTAACTTGTATAGTCCAAATATGTTTTATGTATTGTTAGACTACAAGGTATGGTGATGGTGTATCCTTGGAGGACGATCCGCCACGTAGGCGACACGTCATAGTCGTCCCAAAGATGGATCATCCTCTAAAACTAGAGGGCATGGAAGGATGGTCCTAGTCATAGTCCTCCACCACTTTTATTTATTTTTTATTTTTTTTATTCTTCAACTTTTATTTAACATTTACCAAATAAAGTAACAAAATATTTTCATTAATATTAAAAAACATTACATAAACTTAAAAAAAATTAAACTTAAAGAAATAAATTAAAAAAAAAAACATAAACTTAAAAAAAATAAAGTAAAAAAAAAAACTTAAAAATATCCTAACATATTAAAATAAGCTACTAGTTTTCGTCTTCCATTTCGTGGCCGGGTTCGTTTTGAGCGTTGTTCCAAATGTACTCCACCAAGTCCGCTTGTAGGTTGTGATGTGTGTACTCGTTACGTAGAGCGAAGGCGTTCAAATCTTGTTGTTCCTCACTAACTGGAACAGAATTTCCAGTAGACGCGTTTTCGTCGTACTCGCATATCGCTCTCCCTTCGTTTTCAATGATCATGTTATAAAGGATGATACAAGCGTACATAATGTGTCGTAATCTCTTTGGTGTTTGCGAATGTAGGATCGTTTGCTGACCCGAATGAGTCGTTCAGAGGTTAACTCTTGCAATTCAGATGCGGAATAATAAGAATAGCAAGTAGATATAGCTTGTTCTTCCTTCTAACTATCTTTTGTATTGATTAGAAACGTTTTACAGCTCGATCTTCACACCGGCAGAGCTTCGGCGTGGAAAGCAAGGTCCTTACTAATGAGGATCGCTCATGACCTATATATAGGCATCTGGGGCCGCTCATGAGAACATGTGTCACATGAGCGGTCCAGCATGGTTCATATAAGCGACCCATGAAGTGACACATAAGCGACCCAAGTATCTCAAGACCCTATGAGCGACCCTAGCATCTAAAACCTATACAGACTTCCGTTTTCTCGTATTTCGAGCCCTATGTTATACAATTCGATATTAGACTTGATTCTAGACACTTAGACGGAATCAACAGATGCAGTGCACCAACTGCGAACGTGCTGGATGTGAAATGATGTGCCATTTTTTTTGTAGAACACCAAAAGCCCGTTCAATATCTTTTCTTGCTCCCTCTTGAAACTTCGCAAACTTTTTTCTTTTATCGTCGGTCGGGTGCGGGATAGTTTTAACGATTGTCGAGTACGTTGGGTAAATCCCATCGGCTAGGTAGTAACCTCGCCTGTACTCCACCCCTGAAACCGTAAAGCTTGTGTCTGGACCTGTACCCGCCACTACATCCTCAAATATATGTGACTGGTATATGATGTTAAGGTCATTGAGCGAACCAGGTAGACCAAAAAAAGCATGCCATATCCAGAGATCCTGTGACGCAACAGCCTCTAGAATGATAGTCGGATGTCCCTGATCTCCCCTAGTATACTGACCTTGCCATGCAACTGGGCAGTTCTGCCACTGCCAGTGCATG
Source organism: Helianthus annuus (assembly GCF_002127325.2). Classification (NCBI taxonomy): domain Eukaryota; kingdom Viridiplantae; phylum Streptophyta; class Magnoliopsida; order Asterales; family Asteraceae; genus Helianthus; species Helianthus annuus. The sequence continues at coordinate 132,964,859 of NC_035434.2, read as the reverse complement.
CAATCAATGCTCCCGAGCATTCCTGGGAAACCATGTCTCTGTTCGTGTGCTTGATATAATTTTTGAACGTCGTTTGCGTTCGGTTTCCGCAGGTATCGCTTGCTATACAATTTGACAACCCATTGGCAAAACTTGTGCAAACATCGACGTGCGGTTCTTTCAGACATCCTAATATACTCGTCTAATGCATCGGGTGCGTAACCGTACGCAAGTTGGCGAATGGCCGACGTACATTTTTGTAAATTACTGAAACCCCTTTGCCCCCTAGCGTCGTTTCGCAATGTAAAAACGGATCAGACTGGGCCATGTCGCCTGTAATACGTAAAAACAGTGGACGACTCATGCGGAACCGACGTCGAAAAATCTCGGATGGGTACACGGGTTCGTCGGCAAAATAATCGGCTACTAGTTTATCGTGGCCGGCTATAAATTTAAAACGAAACATAAATGAAATTAATTATAAAATACATTTTCAAATCTATATAAAACATAAGGAAAAAAAAGTAAAATACCTTCTTGGTCGCGGTTATATTTTGCTCGTCTAGTTAGCCGTTGGGACGACCATTCATCAGACGCCATGAACACCTGAGCCGCGTTCATAATCATGTTGTGCATAATAGCATCCTCTTCCGAAGATGATGAATACCACGCAGGCGAAGACGATGAAGACATAGAAGAAATTGAAGAAATGGAAGAAATGGGTGAAGCCATGATAATTTTTTAGCGAGAGATGGGGTGGTAGAGGGTAAAAAAATAGATGAGTTTTTATAAAAAGGGAAGAGGGTTATAAAATGTGAGAGAGATGTGAGATTGTAGTGGGTGAAAAGTTAATGAGTAAAAGGGGTGAGTATTTATAAAAGTGGAAGTGAAATGGGGGAGGATTAAAAAAAATAGTTGTTAAAAAGTATTTAATTTTCTTGTTTTCAACGGTCAAATTCGGAATGGGCCCGCATTTTTGGAACGTTGCCAACGGCGAAATTTGGACGGGGAAGACGCGACCGGGGGGGAGGGGGGGCACGGTGTTTGCTGCGGCGCCGGACTGCGACGGTGTGGGGAGCATTATAATATAACAGGTCTTGACTTAATTATCAACTGCATGAACTGTGTGTTAGCGTATAAACTGTATGCTGAATGTGTCAACTTGTAATCAATAAACAGTCGATTGTTTGGAAACGTTAGGGTATTGCATGACCTTGCATACGTATGCTTCTATCCATTGTATCTTAGGTCGCGTGTAACGGGCCTAACAATTATTTAACGCTAGAAGTACATTATCATACCGAGCAAACTAAGGTGGGTTCACTAATCTTTCACAAGCATGCGTCCCGGGAGGACAAACAAACAAACTATTATTCCTTAGAGGAATACTTTTTATAAATGTTGTGGTTTAATTTCGATGTTAGTTAATAAACTCAACTCTATCACGAAAGTCCCTACTTACTACCAAGCTAGTTGCCGGGAGGCAACGAGATATTAATTGATAGCGCTATTAAGCTTGACAACCTCACACCATACCTGGGAAGACATGCGTGAACTAATGACATTCACCACATGGCCAATGTTGTGATAAGCATTTATGAGGGCAAACAAACAGACGTCACTTCGGTATCGAGTTGATTATTGACATGTCTTTAAACTAAACATTTACCAACTTTGCGTTAAACAAAACTGTGAACTCGCCAACCTTATGTTGATACACTTTTCTGCATGCTTGCAGGTCGTTAGATGCATCGAACTGGAACTTGCAGTCTGGGAAGTCGGTGTCGTCATGTGAAGTCATTAGATGTTTGTTTATGTTTTCTTTACTAAATGATGTTGAATTAGTTAAACAATCATTTATGCTTCCACTGAACGATTAATAGTTTGAATTAAATGTTTTTGAAATGCACTTTTCACATTAATTCCGATCTTGTGATTATTATTCTAGTTTTAGTTCAATGTGATTAGTGGCTATATCCTGGTACGTCACACGACTCGCGGTGGTTTCCGCATGTGGTATTTCGGGGGTGTGACAACTTATGAATACTTTTATTATATAATACGAATTGTTTGTTTTCAGTTACATGTTTTCCTTTATGTGTTTTAATTTACAGAGTCGTTTACTATGTCAATAAACATTGTTTAATACATGTTTTTTTACAGATTTTGATAATTACGTTAAAATTTATCTCAATTACAACTGTTAATTCAAAACAATTATAAAACAATATAACGTTTGAAAACAAGTCTTTTTATTTTACTTGACGGCATAATTAAATTAATATAAATTATTTTTTACTGCCTGTAAAATTATCGGGTTATAACCTAGTATAGCATAACTGATATACTACTTGACTATAGCTGCATCCGTTGTAACTTGTATAGTAGGATTATACAATTATTTTATTTTATTTTATTTTATTTTTCAAGTTACATGATCATACATAAAATGCTCACACCATATATTTTCATGTTTACCTAGCGGCTTACCTGCCTCTATATTGTAATTGAAAAGGTTTAAGAAATATTATAAATAAAATATGATTTATTTGATAAAAAGTGTAAGGAATATTTTCTTTTGTCAAAAGATTCACTTTGTATTGTCTCTACAATCTTAATAATTCACCACGGTAAAAATCGGTTGTCAAGAGGAGCAAGACTAACTCTATTTGGGTATAAAACTCCCAAAGTCATTAAGTTTTAAAAACTCTTGGGAGGGGATATTGTTAAAAGAGGATGATCTGGCTAAAACATTGGTTTTGTTTTATATTTTTCAAAGTGAAGTCGGTTTTTATATGGTAAAGACCAAGTATAACAAAACAAAATGATAAGATCAAGGCAACAGGTAAAAGTTGTAGACGAAGGAATCATAATCACAAAAGCTAATTTCATATATCATCACCACAATGCAAGTCAGTTACTACCTACCATCTCACACATCAAAAGTTTTGTTCACATCAAAAATTCATTCACATAAAAAATAACCACCAAGTCAAACCTTCACTCTTCAGGATTAATGGACCCACTTGGTTGACCTCCTCCTGTCAAGACAGCCCTGGACCCACTCAGTTCGCCTCCTCCTTCCAAAACAGCTTGTTGTTCTGATTTTACAACAATACAAATCGAGTTTCCATCTGTTTTGCTTGTATTTAAACAATCATTAAACTCATCTTCAACAGATAACGCTAGATATTCGTTTTCATTGAATGGATCATGGTACTCGATGGTGAAGGACTTTGAGCTGAGGTTAAACCTCTCAGACACCATACGCTGAAGGTCCTTGATGGACGGACTCACACGAAGTGTGAATTTTCTTTTCGTTTCTCCATGGATTGCCGTAAATAGGAACATTTCCCTTGTTGTCTTGGCTCCCTTTCCCTTGTTTATCGGTATGCATTTCATTGACAAGTCCCCTTAGAAACATTTTCAAGAGCTATAACAAATTAAAAAAAAATCAATTTTTTTAGTATTAGTATAGAAATTCGAAGAATGGATATCATTTTTTACCTTTCAAATTCTCTGTTCTCGTATATTCCAACTGTCCTAGAACTTCTTTGGTTGAATCAACCACCACCACATCCCCTTTGTTCTTTCCTAGCTCTCCTCCCTTTTCCGCTTCTTCTACTAGTCCCTCTAATTTTTGAAAAAGTTTGTGCGGGCCACTTTCTGTAGCTCTTTTCTCGTTTACACTTGTATAAACAAAAGGGTATTTTACATATTTCCCCTTTATAAGTGAGCTTATTACATATTTACCCAATTACAAAATCCAATTACAAATTTCCCTTTCCTAAATCATGTATATTACATATTTCCCCTTCCTAAACCATGCGTATTATATATTTCTCCTTTTCATTAAAATTATTTTATTGAATTACTATTTTACCCTTAATGACCTTGTTGAATGACCATTTACATATTTCTCATTTCTAATACTATCAATTACAAATTTCCCTAATTTCTTAACTAGTTGTTCTAAATCCATACCATAATATCTCATGCTGATTACGTGAAATATATATTAAAGTACAACCTATGTCCAATCCATTTGGAATATCCTCATTTGCAAAGGTTTATATGTTGAAAATAATGAAATTTATTTATAGAACTATAAAAATTTATAAACATACAGTTTATATATTTTTAAGTTCAATTTATAACCCTACAGTATATAATATCACATTAATATTAATATCATAATATGTATTCTATAAGAAATTAAAATTCGTAGTAAAAATAGAGATTGTAACTAGATCATCGGAAAAAAGATTTGGCAGAAGAAAATGAAAAGAAGAAATTGAGCAGCATCAACCTGGCTTGATTGTGTTTAAATATCAAGAGGGAAAGTGAAAAGAGTTAATTTGATAGTCAATTGCTATTGAACAAAATGAAGGTGAACTAAAGGCCACGAAACAGTGAAAATGAAAGAAACAGTTAGGTTATCTCATGTGTGTTTAGCCTAACAAGTTTGACCCATGTAGAATTATATAAAAAAAGGAATTACAAAAAGGTAAATGGGTAATTTCTTAATAAAAGGGAAATGTGTAATTGATTTTGTAGGTTGGGTAAATATGTAATAAAGGCACTTAGGAGGGGTATATATGTAATAATCCCTAAACAAAAAAGTCGGATTCCTCAACCAAGGATGTACCAGTAGATGCAAAGTGGTAGTTTGGCGGCAGCAACTCTCCCAAGGTAACCAGTATGTCCTCCAAATCATAGTCGCATGGTTCGTGGTACGCTCCGGTACAGGAATGTGAAACGGGATCGCAATTCGCTAGGTCTCTAAAATTCGGTACGAGCAGTGGTAGACTCATTTCGGATCGCCTCGGTACGATGTACCATATAATGAGGTATGATGTACATGTTGAAGTTAACTATAAATAAGTTGGAGACTTCTAAAAGCAAGATCTTGACATAGTTTGGATAAGCAATACCAACATCCTTCAAAGCAAGATCTTGACATGCATGAAGAGAAAACTTGAAAACAAACTTGACAGAATTTGGCCGAAATTCTCTTCAGAGTTGCTCTACGGCTCAAACCGCTCTGAATTAGAGAAAATGGACCTCACCATGGTGTTCGGAAGGTTAAAATTAGTAGAAAAAGTGTACCATTGGCCAGAAACGGTCGCTGAAAGGTTCACCGAAAAACCACCGTCGGTACGTGCCGCCGTGGTCGGCAGCCGCCGCCACGGCTCCACCGTGTGGTGGCTGGATTCTGGTCGACGGATCTTGTGTTCTAGAGAGATAATGTAGAGATATGTTAGAGAGAAGGGAGGTGGAGAGAGAAAGTGTTTGTGAATAATGAAGGAGGTGGAAGTATATAGGGATTTATATACCCAGGGTTTGGTGGAGTGGGTTTGAAGCCCATCAGCCAAGCCCATCCTTCTTCAGCCCACCATTGTCTGCACACGACTCTGTTTCAGCTTGTTCTTGCGTCAGAATTCTCGTTTTCTCGCTTAAATTTCAATACAAATTAGTTTATAAATTAAAATAATTATTTTTATGCTCAAAATATTAGTATTTTGCTAATATGGCATTAAATGTCACGTACACGTGCGTTGCGAATTGAAATCGTGTAAGTTGATCTGCTTGCTGATTCTTGCCATTTCAATGACCCGAAAGTTACTGTAACATAAAAAATATTTTTTTTCAATAATACATAAGTATTCAAAACATATTTATTGATGCGTGTCAGTGTGTATATATATTATATGTCTATTTTAAGCCCTTTTTACACTTTTAGCCAAGTTTTAAATTTATAAAACACGATATTTACTAACACTAAACACACATATGGGCCAGTGCCCCCATCGTGGACGTAGTATAGTGGGTAAGATACCGAGGTCGTCCAAAGACACAAGAGCTTTTAGTACCGGTTTATCCTCAACGTCTAATCAAATCAAAGTGTTAGAAAAAGATTTTTAAACTAAGAAAATAAAACTAACTAAAATGTTGAAAATAAAATAAAAATAAAAACAGATAGACAAGATGAATCACTTGGATCCGACTCGTGTGTTAGTGTAACCTTTGATTATTTTCGCACTTTTGCACTTATTTAAGAGATTATCTTAGTTATTGTAGTAGGCCCCTCTTTTGAAGGTGACGTTACCCTCAACCCAGTAGTTTGAGTCAGTAAGGATACAATCCTAAAGGGTCGGATTATTGAAAGATAATTAATTAAGTTATTAATGCATAATGTGGTAGGCCCCTCTTTTGAAGGCGACGTTACCCTCAGCTAAGTAGTCTGAGTCAGCAGGGATACAGTCCTAAGTAGCTGGGTTAAAGTTTTAATAGTAGTTTAACTTATGAGGGGATCAAAGAGTTTGGACCCCCGCCATCCAATACCTTTGGGTATTGAAGGAGGTCCTACTAAATTTGACCCAGGCCCTTTGCAGGATCTATACACTGAACAATGGCAAAACTCTTACCAAACCGTTCCCTTAACCCCCGACCAGGTAGCCAACATACCTCTATATCGACCGTGGAGATATGAATGGTGAAAATCTTTTATTTTATATAGACAGTAAAATAATGCCAAGACACCACGGACAAACGATAAGGAAGAATCACCTTCAACATAAGAAACTAGTAATTAAAGTCATTAATACAAAACCAATTAAAAAGTGCAAAAGATTAAAAATAAAAAGTATTACACTAAACACTTGTCTTCACCAAGTGATGTAAGAGACTTAGGCAAACATGGCATTTGATTGTCAAGAACTCTTACGATCAATCTTGGATCCCGAGACGACTCACACACTCTATGATGGATAATAGATGATGGTGTTATGGTGGTGGTGTGATGTGTGTAAAATGCAACATATAAATCACATCAATTAAGGCATAAAACTAACCCTTTTTAAGTACTAATGTTGGAAAAAGAGTGTTTTTGTCTTCCTTTTGTATTTTCAGGATGAAATGAACTCAAAATCACAAAAGAAGCAAAAAGACTACTAATTCTACCATAAATACAAGAAAAGGAACAAAAGTGGACTGCCCGGACCCTCAACGGCACCTCCCAAGGCAAAGGAGAAGAAACAGAGTCTGAACACGCCCCGTGTCCAGCGAACACGGGGGCGTGCCCAGGAAGCAGCAGAAAAGACAAACCAGTAGAAGCTTCCATTGCCCACCACGGGGCCGTGTCCAGCGAGCACGGGGGCGTGGTGAAAGTACAGCAGGCGCATTAATTGTAATTCGCAATTACAATTAATGAAGTGAGAGAATGTCAGACGGGCACGGGGCCGTGTCCAGCGGACACGGGGCCGTGTCCAGCCTTCTGTTCAGCCTATAAATAGAGGAGCTTGGCTTCATTCTCTCTCATCCCTTGGCACACCACCTCTCTCACACTTCATCCACCACCCACCACCACCATAACACCATCATCCACCACCATCATCCATTGTCCATCGTAGAGTGTGTGAGTCGTCTCGGGATCCAAGATTGATCGTAAGAGTTCTTGACAATCAAGGCCATGTTTGCCTAAGTCTCTTACATCACTTGGTGAAGACAAGTGTTTAGTATAATACTTTTTATTTTTAATCTTTTGCACTTTTTATTTGGTTTTGTATTAATGACTTTAATAACTAGTTACTTATGTTGAAGGTGATCTTTCCTTATCGTTTGTCCGTGGTGTCTTGGCATTATTTTACTGTCTATATAAAATAAAAGATTTTCACCATTCATATCTCCACGGTCTATATGGAGGTATGTTGGCTACCTGGTCGGGGGTTAAGGGAACGGTTTGGTAAGGGTCTTGCCCTTGTTCAGCGTTTAGAGGTCCTGCTTGGGACCTGGGTCAAATTTAGTAGGATCTCCTTCAATGCCCATAGGTATTGGATGGCGGGGATCCAAACTCTTTGACCCCCTCATAAGTTAACTACTATTAATACTATAACCCGGCTATTTAGGACTGTATCCCTGCTGACTCAGACTACTTAGCCGAGGGTAACGTCACCGCCAAAAGCGGGGCCTACCACAATTTGCATTAATAACTTAATTCATTATCTTTCAATAATCCGACCCTTTAGGATTGTATCCTTGCTGACTCAAACTACTGGGCTGAGGGTGACGTCGCCTTCAAAAGAGGGGCCTACTACAATAACTAAGATAATCTCTTAAACAAGTGCAAAAGTGCGAAAATAATCAAAGGTTATACTAATACACGTGTCGGATCCAAGTGATTCATCTTGTCTATCTGTTTTTACTTTATTTTTATTTTCAGCATTTAGTTAGTTTTTATTTTTCTTAGTTTAAAACATTTTTCTCACTTTTTGATTTGATTAGACGTTGAGGATAAACCGGTATTAAAAGCTCTTGTGTCCTTGGACGACCTCGGTATCTTACCAACACTATACTACGTCCACGATTGGTGCACTTGCCCATATGTGTGTTTAGTGTTAGTGAATATCGTGTTTTATAAATTTAAAACTTGGCTAAAAGTGTAAAAAGGGGCTTAAATACTCATCAAAATTATATACACACCGACACACGTCAAGTTTTTGGCGCCGCTGCCGGGGACACAAGGATTTTAAGAAAGCTTAAAATCGACGGCCTAATCAGTTTTTCAAAACCTTTTTAAAACGCGCGCATATTTTTCTGCATTTTAGTTTAGTTTGCATTTACAGTAGCCTGAACTTCGGGGACGTGCTCGCTGAACACGCCCCCGTGCTGCATATTTTTAGTTAGATACCCAGATACAGAGTCTGAACACGGGGCCGTGTTCACCCAACACGGGGCCGTGTCCAGCCTCTGTTTCCGTCTTATTTTTTTGTTTTCTGGTCCCGAGACTCAGTTGTGGTCTGTTGAGTGATTCTTATGGATCAATACTCAAGAGGTTACAACTACACCTATGATGAGGATGATTATAGGGGTAATTATTGCACTAATTGTCGTAACACACGCTCGGTTCAATATAATAACTCATATCAACCATCCAATTCATACAACCATTATGAGGAGCCCAGGTACGAGCCATCAACTTCATACACATCCTATGAAGACCAAAGGTATGAACCTCCTCCCTCATACTCATATTTTGAGGAACCAAGGTATGAGCCTTCATACTCATACTTTGAAGACTCAAGATATGAGCCACCACCTTCATACACTTATTATGAGGAACCATGGCGTGAACAACCCACCTCATATGAGTACTATGAAGAACAAAGTTTCGACCCTTATCCATCATATACTTATAATGAAGAACAATGGTGTGAACCATCTACTTCATATGAGAATTATGAGGAGCCAAGGATCGAACAACCGGATTCAAGCTTTGAGGATCCAAATTCTTTCAATCTCACCGAAGTGACCAATAGGATATTAGAACACATTAAAACTATCGAACGTTGCATAAAAGAATCTCGCGCAAGGGAAGAGGAATCCCCCGCAAGAGAAGAGCTAAAAAATGATAATAACGTAGAGATAGTTGAAAGTGTAAAAATGGAAGAACAAGAAAGTGAAAAACCGACACATGAGTTAAACAACGAAAATGGTGAGTCCGATAATGTTAAAATTCAAGAAGAGTCTAATTTTGAAGAAATTAACCTCTTGTCACCTACTTTCGAAAATCATTGTTTAGTAATCCCTCATGCTAAGTTTTTAAAAGAGTTAAACACTAGTGCTAAAATCAAAGACTTAGTAAGTGTTAAGTTAACTAATGATCAAACCTCGCTAATAAAAGAAGATCCTTTTGAAATTAACATTACACCGGTTCCATGTTTCTTTCAAAATTCATTTATCAGCAATATCACCATCGATAAGGATCTTTGTGTTAACATAATGCCTAACTACATTTTTGAAAAATTAAGTGTTAGTGATTTTACTCCACTTCAAATACCCATTTTTCTATCCAATCGGAAAGTAATAAAATCAATCGGTGTAGTTGAAGATGTTTTGGTTCAAACAAATCAAATGGTAATCCCAACCGACTTCGTCATCCTAGATGACGCCCCCTTAGTCTTGGGAAAACCTTTTGTACAAACTCATAGAGCTTTGAAAAACCGGAAATTTAACAATCTACCTCTCCAATTAGGGGCATTCAAAAGGAGCATAGATCTTGAGCGCTCAATGAAATATCCTTTTGGCAACAATGACCCCCTAATTGAAGATGAAGCTGAACCACCCGATACAACCAACGAAGAGGACCACTTTGTCGAGGAAGAGATAGCCATAGAACAAACTTTTAAGGTTCTTGATCTAGATGAGCCACAAAATAAGGTGTCTTCTAAAGACCCACCCATTGAGCTCAAAGAACTTCCTAAAGGTTTGGAATATGCTTTTCTAGGCAAAGAAGGTAGTTTACCCGTAATTATTTCATCTAAATTAAGTAATATAGAGAAAGAGAAATTAGTTAACCTACTTAAAAAACACAAAAACGCGATCGCTTGGAAGCTTGTAGATATTAAAGGAATAAGCCCTTCCATGTGCACGCACAAAATTTTAATGAATGATGACTACAAGACGGTAATTCAACCACAACAAAGAGTGAACCCCAATGTTCAAGAAGTGGTTAAGAATGAAGTCATCAAACTACTCGACGCCGGACTAATCTACCCTATCTCCGATAGCCCGTGGGTAAGTCCCGTTCAAGTAGTCCCAAAGAAAGGAGGTATGACGGTAATAACTAACGAGAAAAATGAATTAATACCAACGAGAACCGTCACAGGATGGAGAGTCTGTATAGATTATAGGCGATTAAATGAAGCGACTAGGAAAGACCACTTTCCTTTGCCCTTCATTGATCAAATGTTAGAAAGATTATCCGGTCATAAATTTTATTGTTTCTTAGATGGTTTTTCAGGTTACTTTCAAATACCGATAGCACCAGAAGACCAAGAGAAAACAACTTTCACATGTCCCTACGGAACTTTTGCATATCGACGCATGCCATTCGGTCTATGTAATGCGCCTGCAACATTCCAACGTTGTATGGTCGCCATTTTCCATGATATGATCGAAAAGACAATGGAAGTCTTCATGGATGACTTTTCCATCTTTGGAGACTCATATGACCAATGCCTCGATAATCTTGAACGAATGCTATCCCGATGTGAGGAAACTAACCTCGCCCTTAACTGGGAAAAATGCCATTTCATGGTAACAGAGGGAATAGTACTCGGTCACAAAATCTCAAGCGAAGGAATGGAAGTTGATCGAGCAAAAATAGAGACTATTTCTCGATTACCTCCTCCATCCTCCGTGCGAGCAATCAGAAGTTTCCTAGGACATGCCGGATTTTATAGAAGGTTTATCAAAGACTTTTCAAAAATTTCAAGGCCTCTAACAAAATTACTTGAAAAAGATGCACCCTTCATCTTTGACAAGGAATGCAATCAAGCATTTCTAACCCTCAAGGAAATGCTAGTCAATGCACCTATCATGATAGCGCCAGATTGGAAATTTCCTTTCGAAATCATGTGCGATGCAAGTGACTTCGCTGTTGGAGCAGTCTTGGGACAAAGAAAAGAAAAACATTTCCACCCAATTTATTATGCTAGTAAAACTCTTAATGATGCGCAAGAAAATTATACAACTACAGAAAAAGAATTACTAGCAGTGGTATTTGCTTTTGATAAATTTCGTTCTTATCTTGTTCTTTCTAAAACAGTAGTCTATACAGACCATGCAGCCATCAGGTACCTCTTCAAGAAGCAAGACGCAAAACCCCGTTTGATAAGATGGATTCTACTCCTCCAAGAATTCGACATTGAAATCAAGGACAAAAGAGGAGCAGAAAACACTGCTGCAGATCATCTCTCACGCTTAGAAGACCCAGCTTTGGAGACAACCAGAGACGAGCAAATCAACGAGAAATTTCCCACGGAATCCTTGGAAATGATGGAGAGTAGACAAGAACCATGGTATGCCGACTACGCTAATTTCTTAGCTAGCGGTGTAGTCACCAAAGGATGGCCACATCATCAAAGAAAAAAATTCTTTGCTGATGTAAAGCATTACTTTTGGGAAGACCCCTATCTTTTCAAAATGTGTGCCGACCAGCTCATCCGAAGGTGTGTCTATGAAGCACGAAGAATTCTCCATCATTGTCATGAAGGTCCATACGGAGGACATCATGGTGCCGCAAGTACCGCACGAAAGGTATTTGATTCAGGATTTTACTGGCCGACCATTTACAAGGATGCACAAAACCTTGTAAAGACATGTGATGCCTGCCAAAGATCAGGTAATATTTCTTCCAAAAACGAAATGCCTCAAAATGGCATTCTCGTCTGTGAAATCTTTGATGTGTGGGGACTCGATTTCATGGGACCTTTCCCACCTTCAAAGGGAAACAAATATATACTTGTGGCAGTCGATTACTTGTCTAAATGGGCAGAGGCCGAGGCTCTTCCAACAAATGATGGAAGAGTGGTGGTAAAATTTCTGAAAAAGCTGTTCTCTCGTTTCGGGACACCAAAGGCTTTGATAAGTGATAGAGGTACCCATTTTTGCAATCATCAACTCGAAAAAATATTAACAAGGTATGGGGTCTATCACCGGGTCTCAACGGCATATCATCCTCAAACAAATGGGCAAGCCGAAGTGACTAATCGAGGTTTAAAACGAATACTTGAAAAAACCGTAGGAATAAATAAAAAAGAATGGGCTGACAAATTAGACGACGCTTTATGGGCTTTTCGAACTGCTTATAAAACCACTATAGGCACAACCCCATATAAACTCGTCTATGGAAAAAGTTGTCACTTGCCAGTAGAAATAGCTCACAAAGCCTACTGGGCAATAAAAAACGTAAACTTGGATTTGGAAAATGCCGGTAAAAATCGATTTTGTCAAATAAACGAATTAGACGAACTTAGGAATTATGCATATTCTAACTCCGAAATTTATAAAGAAAGAATGAAAAATTTGCATGATAAATATATTAAATCTAATGAATTTCGGGTTGGAGACCAAGTTCTATTGTTTAATTCACGACTTCGATTATTTCCTGGTAAGTTAAAATCTAGGTGGTCAGGACCTTTTTCCGTCACCCATGTTTTTCCACACGGTGCAGTAGAAATTAAAACTTGAAATGGGACACCATTTAAAGTCAATGGCCAACGGCTGAAACTCTACCGAGGATCCATTGAGGATGAGGAAAAGGAGATCTCACTTCAAACGGTTAACGAATAAACTCGTACCCGACATGTTACAGGTAAGTGTACGTTTAAAAACCGGTAAATCGTCTAACCATTCTTCGGAAATAAGGGGCATGCACACGAGCACAAAAAAAAAAAAAACTTTGCTCGGCACGGGGCCGTGTCGAGACGACTGTCGGGATAAAACTCTCTTTTCCTATCAGTTACACCATTCCACACGCCCCGTTTAGCCGAAAACTCTCTGGTTTGAGGCGATTTTCTGCAGTTTTTCAACGTCACCACCGAATCTAACAACGTCAAGGTATGATTCTATCTTCATTAGTAGTTAGATTAGTTACTTGCATGTAGTTAAAACATCAAAAATTGGGGAAAAATCTAGGGTTCTTCATGTTTATCCGGATCGAACTCAAAATTTTTGATAAAATTTGTTAGTAATAGTTTAGATTAGGGTAGTAGAAAGTAAATAAGCATGTATTGTTGATAGATTTGTCCGATTTCCAAATAAAACCCCAAACCCTTGTTCTTGAACCGAAAAACACGAAATTGAAAAGGTAAACGGTTTGTTTTGGGAAAAATGACACTTAGGGTTTCATTTTCGGGGGAAACCGCTACTATTGGGCTAAAAATTTTCAGGTTTTCGAAACCGGGATGAAAAATGGAATTTTTGGGTTACAGACGCCTGGACACGGGGCCGTGTCCGCTGAACACGGGGCCGTGTCCAGCCCACTGTTTACAGTTTCACTCTGATTTTCCTTGTTTCGTACTAACTTTTTATGTATTCTTTTCAGATGTCGAAATTCACAAGGTTTAACGCAAATGAACTGGACGCTAGGGCACGGTACGAGGTTCTACAAACAAGACCGGAAGAGTACCCAAGGCAAGCGTGTACTGATTTGCTAACCATGGTGAACCAACTTGACCGCTTCAACAACATTGTGAGGGGTCCACTGCATGTCGCATTGACCACCCGACTACGGTCGGTACATCAATGCACGATGGAGTTCTACAGCACCTTCATTTTCAACTCGAGGCGCGAACCGTTTGATCATGACGCGGTCGAATTTCGATGTGGAGGGACCACGTTTAGAACCTCCATGGCACAGTTTGGAGCCATCATTGGGCTATATAGTGAAGAGGAAGCGGGGAATGAAGAGAATACAGGGGGGTTACGAGACTTGGATGCAACTGAACGCCAAGCCGCATGGGCTCAAATAGGTGAAGGAATCTACAACCCGAGCAGCACCAAAAGTACCAAACTGAGGGACCTACTATACCGATACATCCACAGGCTCCTATCGTACTCGCTGAACCAATGCCACAACAGTAGTGGCGTTGTTGGGTTGAAAGATTTGGTTGTCCTTCACTGCATCCACAACCAGAAGCCTCTAGATGTTCCGTACCTCCTACTGCGAAACATGCACCTAAACCGCCTTGCTCATGCTCCTACACCGATCTTCTTCGGAGGATGGGTGTACCGTCTTTTCAAGCACTTCACGAATATCCCAAGGTCCTTCGAAAGGAGTCCATGGTCGGGACGGGTCGATTATCACATTTGCCGATCCATGAACTTGCTTTATGAAGCGGAGGACGGGACGGTGAGCTTTCAGAGAACGCAAGGCTATGCATGGAACCCGCAAGAGGCTCTAGTTCTTCATGCACCACATCCCCATTTTCAGTATCCACCCCAAGGCGATGCGGGCCAATCCTCCTCTCAAGGAGGTGGTTTTCCTAACTTTCAAAGTTTACATGATCTTTTGCAGGAAAACCTCATGTGCACAAGGAACACCTACAATCTCGCCAACAACACACACCACCGGGTTGGAGCTATCGAACGCAACATTAACGATATACAAGATGATATCGGTAGCATCCGGGAGTACATGGCGAGGCACGGGGGTGGAGGTGATGGTAGTGATGAAGACATGGAGTAGGAGGCTTGGAGGAACAAGGGGCTGGTTGGTGATGAGCCCACAGGTTTAAGTGCCCTTCTATCTATCAAACAATTCATGGCCTGCGTGCCATTTGTCGAACAATTTACTTTCTCTAACTACTTTTTATCTTTGTTTTATTTTTACTTTGTGTTTGGATGATGCTTGACGATGGTAATTTAGGATGGTTTGTGCTTGTTTGGTTGGTATTTAGTGTTTAAACAGGTGCAATGCGAGGGTTAGAGTGCTAAACATTAGCACTTGCAGCCCCATGATGGAGAAACCGGGAGACAAAACCTATTTTTTCAGGCTAACAGACTGTCCACACGGGGACGTGTCCAGCCGACACGCCCCCGTGTTCATCTCCCAGATCTGCTGTTTGGCTACTGACCTGCAATTTTTTGCCAGACACGAGGTCGTGTCCAGCCGACAGGCCCCCGTGTTCACCTTCTGTAAGTTATCGTTACTGGCAGTTCACCACGGGGTCGTGTCCAATGGGCACGGGGCCGTGTCCAGACTGCCAGTAACATAAACCTTTGCTTTTTAACCCACTTTTATACATTCTAATCAACCAAAAACATTATTTTTGGACACATTGAGGACAATGTGTAATTTAAGTGTGGGGGGGGGGGGATGCTAAAAACCTTGAAATTTTGCAAAATCCTAAACACAAGCCTTACACAAAACTCTATTGGAACCGCTAAACACCCCAAATTTTTTCAAAAACTTTTTCATTTTTTATTTACTTGTCTTAGTTTAAGTTGGGAATAACAAGTTCTAAAAAGGTTATATTTTTACTAGTTTACAACCGATAGCGTCGTGATAAAAAAAGAACCAACATAAGAAAATTATGAAACGGTATAACAAGTCTAGTTAAAAATTCGATTATATATGCTTGGTCACATTAAAAACCCATTCCCACAAAAGTGAGTTTTGAGCCTTTATTGAGCATAAAAATACACACATTTAGATTAAATGCTCATTTTTCGTTTCTTGTGTGAATAGCCGCTCGGTCCTTACAACTCTAGAACTTGCCACGACGATACATTCCCGATCCTTACCAACTTAAACCCAAGTAAGTAAATGATGGAGGCATTAGGACTAACCATTTTTCTTTCAAAACCATTATTTTTCAATTTTTTTTTTACCTACCCAAAATCCCCCTAGATAGCCCCTTTGAGCCTAAACCTTTCATTTCATTACCCCAAAACCCTTTTTACCCACCAAAAAAACCTTTTTATTTTTTTCTATTTATTTTAGTAACAAGCTCGCTTTTTCGTAAAACTCACCTTTTTATGTGACGATCGAAAAAAAAAAATGATGATGAAGTCAAAAACAAACAAAAGCTATAAAAGCTTGTTTGGAGAAATACTTCAAAAAAAAAAAAAAACAAGGTACTTCACGAAAACCGACGCTTGTTACGATTTTCGCCCTTTTTACTAACCACTAACCAACCACCCACCTTTAAACCCAAGCCTTCACCCCAAAAAGTCCTCTTGATATTTACAAAGGTAAAAAGTTAAAAAGGAGGAGGATTGATTGCTTGGCAAGCCTATGGAAGACGTAAGTTCCGTGCCGCTCTCGAGTGATTCACTAAAATATACACCTTCGGCCGAGTGTTGAGTGATCTCCCGTGAGGTATGTGAACTTGTATATAAATGGAATTTTAATAAGGCATGCTATGCCCAAATAAGTAATTCATCTTATGAAACGTTCAAAATAAATCATAACGAATAGGATTGTAAATAAATAAAAATAAAACCTATAAAAACCTTGGATTCCCGACACTCTAGGACAAGCTAAAAAACTTCTCTTCTACCTATTCCATTTGGGAGTGTAAGCCACATTTAAAGAGTTTTGCTTGAGGACAAGCAAAAGTTCAAGTGTGGGGGTATTTGGAAAAACTAACCCTTT
The DNA here is from genome assembly GCF_002127325.2 of Helianthus annuus. Classification (NCBI taxonomy): domain Eukaryota; kingdom Viridiplantae; phylum Streptophyta; class Magnoliopsida; order Asterales; family Asteraceae; genus Helianthus; species Helianthus annuus. The sequence continues at coordinate 132,947,938 of NC_035434.2, read as the reverse complement.
TTAAGTACTAATGTTGGAAAAAGAGTGTTTTTGTCTTCCTTTTGTATTTTCAGGATGAAATGAGCTCAAAATCACAAAAGAAGCAAAAAGACTACTAATTCTACCATAAATACAAGAAAAGGAACAAAAGTGGACTGCCCGGACCCTCAACGGCACCTCCCAAGGCAAAGGAGAAGAAACAGAGTCTGAACACGCCCCGTGTCCAGCGAACACGGGGGCGTGCCCAGGAAGCAGCAGAAAAGACAAACCAGTAGAAGCTTCCATTGCCCACCACGGGGCCGTGTCCAGCGAGCACGGGGGCGTGGTGAAAGTACAGCAGGCGCATTAATTGTAATTCGCAATTACAATTAATGAAGTGAGAGAATGTCAGACGGGCACGGGGCCGTGTCCAGCGGACACGGGGCCGTGTCCAGCCTTCTGTTCAGCCTATAAATAGAGGAGCTTGGCTTCATTCTCTCTCATCCCTTGGCACACCACCTCTCTCACACTTCATCCACCACCCACCACCACCATAACACCATCATCCACCACCATCATCCATTGTCCATCGTAGAGTGTGTGAGTCGTCTCGGGATCCAAGATTGATCGTAAGAGTTCTTGACAATCAAGGCCATGTTTGCCTAAGTCTCTTACATCACTTGGTGAAGACAAGTGTTTAGTATAATACTTTTTATTTTTAATCTTTTGCACTTTTTATTTGGTTTTGTATTAATGACTTTAATAACTAGTTACTTATGTTGAAGGTGATCTTTCCTTATCGTTTGTCCGTGGTGTCTTGGCATTATTTTACTGTCTATATAAAATAAAAGATTTTCACCATTCATATCTCCACGGTCTATATGGAGGTATGTTGGCTACCTGGTCGGGGGTTAAGGGAACGGTTTGGTAAGGGTCTTGCCCTTGTTCAGCGTTTAGAGGTCCTGCTTGGGACCTGGGTCAAATTTAGTAGGATCTCCTTCAATGCCCATAGGTATTGGATGGCGGGGATCCAAACTCTTTGACCCCCTCATAAGTTAACTACTATTAATACTATAACCCGGCTATTTAGGACTGTATCCCTGCTGACTCAGACTACTTAGCCGAGGGTAACGTCACCGCCAAAAGCGGGGCCTACCACAATTTGCATTAATAACTTAATTCATTATCTTTCAATAATCCGACCCTTTAGGATTGTATCCTTGCTGACTCAAACTACTGGGCTGAGGGTGACGTCGCCTTCAAAAGAGGGGCCTACTACAATAACTAAGATAATCTCTTAAACAAGTGCAAAAGTGCGAAAATAATCAAAGGTTATACTAATACACGTGTCGGATCCAAGTGATTCATCTTGTCTATCTGTTTTTACTTTATTTTTATTTTCAGCATTTAGTTAGTTTTTATTTTTCTTAGTTTAAAACATTTTTCTCACTTTTTGATTTGATTAGACGTTGAGGATAAACCGGTATTAAAAGCTCTTGTGTCCTTGGACGACCTCGGTATCTTACCAACACTATACTACGTCCACGATGGGTGCACTTGCCCATATGTGTGTTTAGTGTTAGTGAATATCGTGTTTTATAAATTTAAAACTTGGCTAAAAGTGTAAAAAGGGGCTTAAATACTCATCAAAATTATATACACACCGACACACATCATGGTGGGTGAAGTGTGAGAGAGGTGGTGTGCCAAGTGATAAGTTGCAAGAGCTCCAAACACTCCTATTTATAGGCTGAATAGAAGCCCGGGCACGGCCCCGTGTCCATCTGACACTCTCTCTCTTCATTAATTGTAATTCGCAATTACAATAAATGCGCCTGCAGCAACTTGACCACGCCCCCGTGTCCGCTGGGCACGACCCCGTGGTGGGCAATAGAAGCTTCTATAGGTTTGTCTTTTCTGCTGCTTCTTGGGCACGGCCCCGTGCTCGCTGAGCACGGGGCGTGTTCAGTCTTTTGGCTTCTCTGTTTTGCTTGGGGAGATGCTGTCGGGGGGTCGGGTGTAACACCCCGTGTTTTCAAATGTCAAAGTCAAAGTCAAAGTCCAAGTCAACTTTGACTTCTTTGACTGTTAATGTTTCTTTTTACTTTTTGTATTATGTGGAGTAAGTGTTGTCTAAATGAAATGATCGAATGTTTAATCAATGCGACCGACTTACGACTGTGAATAGTAGGAAGTAACAATGCGATAAAGTTAATCAATCGATAAATAAGTAAACAAATCAATCATCGAACTCGAGACTCGAACTATGCGAAACTGGTGTGGTAATACTTACGTGTGTGTGCCTTATGTGTTACTTGTGCGTGCTTACTTTATGTTTTGTGTGGTATTCAATCAAATCAATCAAATCGAATCGAAACTCGAAAAGCAATCAAACTCAATCGAAACCGACATCGAAACGTGACTTATAGATGATTGTATGTTAGATATAGTAGTTGGGACTGAAAGTAATTTGACTAGGAACTCTATCGTATTCGTATCATCGTCCATCGAAATCGAAATATCGAAAATCGTCGCGAAACACTCGAAAAGGGGTTCCTGATCGAACATGAATCACTGATCGAACAGGCTAGCCGATCGAACATGCTGTTCGATCGAGCAGCCCAGCCGATCGGAGATCCTGGCCGATCGGCTACCACTTTCCTCTTTTGGAGCCTATAAATAGCCCTGTCATTGTCACTCTTTCTACTTTTGGAAAGCTCTGACTGAACCAGCCCTTATTCTTCACCTTTTCTCAGATTTCTCTCAACTCCGGTAAGTTTTCACTCTAATTCTAGTACATTTTTGATCATTACACGATTCTACACCTTTCTATCTTTCAAAACTTGATTTCTAACCGTGAAATCACCAAGATCTAAGTGTTCTTGGGTGATGTCATCATGGTGTTCTTGAAGAACATCATACTTTGGCCTCATTCAACCGTGAATAGTTTAGATCTGACCGATTTCCACATAAACAAACTAGGATTTGTAAGAATCTTAACATTTTCATGGAAGGATTTCCAGCTTTCTTTCAACTCCTTTAAACTCAAAACCTTAAAATCGATAGAAACGGAGCTCGAACCAACTAACTAATCATTCTAACAGTCAAGAGGTTCAAGATTCGGATTCTATCTACGAGGTTCACCGATTTCGGGTTAGACATCAAACTACCGTTCCGAACAGTTCACCGACCGGACTTGGATGATTCCTGTCCGAACCGGTGAAACAAGTAAGAACCCACGTTCTACGGTTTAACTCGCTGTCAAAATACCTTAAAATCATAACAAACAACCAAAACAGCCAAGTGTTAGACGAAAGGCCGAACAGGTCAGAATTGCTGGCCGAACTGCTAGGCTGTTCGAATGAACAACCCAGCCGATCGGACATACCAGCCGATCGGCCGGGCCAGCCGATCGGCTAGCACATGGTTCCACACTTTTCACTTTTCAAACTTCATGAAGTATGCTATTGACGAAGTGATGTTCGATCGAATATGCTACTCGATTGGTAAACATTACTCTTCGGATCATGAGATACTATGCTTCAACACTTAATCGATTTTGCAACTCGTTCGTAGTATGGAGTGCCAGCCGATCGAACAGGCTGTTCGATCGAGTGACACCCTGCTGAGGATTACTCCTGAAGTTCCTAACCGATCGGTTAAGCCGGCCGATCGAATAGACCGTTCGATCGATCGACCTGAAAGGTAAGAACACTTCAGTGTTCTCAAATACTACAACGGAAACTTCAAAAGTTCAAACCATCATACACAAACACATCCTTCTCAGAGGAAGAAACAATCCACTCGAGTGGCCCAGCCGATCGAGCCTACCGGCCGATCGAACAGGACTGTTAGCCGAACGAACGGCCCGTTCGATCGAACCTGTTGTTCGATTGACCAGGCTATTCGATCCACTTACACTTGTTTGCATTTCCGCGTTACTTATCGTTATGCTGTCGAACTATTTAGGCTAACCCTACTCTCAGCGCTCCCTTCAATCCATAACCAATCACTGTGAGTACTCGAATCCCTTTTTGCTTTAGCACTTTTGGGTGTTACGTACGTTACTTATCAAAATCACAATCGAACACACTATTCGAACTATTTGAACGCTAACCGATTGAATGTATTACGTGACTAAATGTATGCTTGTTGTTATGTTTACACGTGGAATGCTGTCTACCTGCCTTAGCAACGTAGTACTATAGTTTGGACTCAGCACCCGTTCTTACGGGGGTTGTTAAGGACAATTACTTGCATGGATTACGGCGGTAATCATGTATTGCGAACTGTCTCGGACGGTCAACCCGCAGTCGTTGGTATCGATAGGTCCATGTCGATAATTAACATGCATCATTTCCCTATGTGTACGTGATGGTTATGCGTAAACTATTCGAACTCTATATGCTATTATTAAACTTGTATGCTCACCTTTACATTTTATGTATTGACTTTATTTTAACGTAGGTGACAGGTGTTTAAGATATTTGCTTGCTAGGGAAGTGAAGTTAGAATAAAGCTTTAGAGGCCCCCAACAAATAGTTGTCTGTCAGGAACAAGCAACTAGGGCATAGTTGTCTGTAGATCTTGTCAGGCTGGGTCTTTAGGAGCATTTGAACAATATTTATGTTTTGTATTAACTTAAATATGAGTTGTCAGAACAGAACCACTTGTTTGGATGTTATCTGTAATAATGTATTTGTTTATTCGGGATACGGTATGGCACGTATCTTTAACTGGATTATATAGATAGTTGTTATGGAAACTTCTGAATAATCTGTTTCGCTCAGTGCCATGCCCCGATGATTCCGCCATCGGTTGGGGTGTGACATCGGGCATATTACTTTTGTTCCTTTTCTTGTATTTATGTTAGATTTTGCTGTCTTTTTGCTTCTTTTGTTATTTTGAGCTCATTTAATCCTGAAAATACAAAAGGAAGACAAAAACATACTTTTTCCAACATTAGTACTAAAAAAGGGTTAGTTTTAAGCCACAGTTGATGTAATTTATATGTTGCATTTTGTGCACATCATTTATTATGATTAACGGATGAATTCTTGTTATCATGCGTAGTTTGGCCGTATACGCGTACAAACACTGTGTATCTCTCCTAATGCTAACTTTTAAATCTTAAAGATACAATTTTCTTTCTTAATATAAAGTTAAAAAAAGAGTCAAATATTTGTCTTGAGTTATATTTTCGGTTGAGTCATTGTTTTCCTATACACTAATCAAGTTTTTCAATGTTAATGTGTTCTTAAATGATCATTAGTTTTTGTCTACATCTTATTTTAAGGTGGTGTTTGTTTTTCTAAAAAATATCTGCACAGGCTCTTCTGTCTGCTCCGCGCAAACCACACGCAGACATTGCCATCTACAGACTGTTTGTTTTTTCGAAGATGTTTCATTAAAACACGTTTGTGCTAGCTCTTCTTGGTGCAGACTTGGCCCAGCCACTTTTAAGATCTTCTAAGGTCTGCAGAGGGTTAAACACCACCACCGTCCATCACCATCATCATCACCACCGTCCACCACCACTGTCTACCACCACCTTTTACCACCACCACCACCCATCATCCACGTCCACCTCCCACTACCCCCGCCACCACCATTGTTCGTACACTACCACCAGTTTATTTTAGAAGTCTACATACGTTAAAAAACAAACAATCTTCTTCTTGTAGACTGCAGATGTTTGGTCCAACTTTTATTTTATAGATGTGGTTCGTAGACTGCAGACATTTTACCTCTTAAAAAACAAACTGCACCTAAATGTAGTGTGTAATCTAAAATACAAAAGCTATGCTTAACAATTCATATCGGAAGAGCATCAACTATTAACCTTTTTATACTTCATACGTCAACCATAGAATTAGTATCGAACAAGAACGAAGATGGAAAAAAGTAAGAGCTTGGCTAAGTACCCAAATTTTATTTATCACAAGAAACTATCTCAAAACTTGACTTACAATCCTTTATCCTTGACTCGAAGTCTTTATTCATTAGAGTAATCATGTTTCGAAATTACAATGTGATTATGATATAATAGTTGTAATTGTCATGTCCTTGTTAATTGGTTGGATAATTATCTAGCATCCTAAACGAGTCAGGTTTAGATGTCTTTAGGATAATTATATGAGAAATCCTAGTATAAGTCTAATGTGATAGGTTAACTTATAAATACCATGTATTAGGTATTCTGGATTATAAGAATCAAGTTTTTGTGTAGTTTTCTTGATCTAATAATATTATGGGAGTCAGTCATAATTTTATATTCATTTGAGTACCGATTGGGACTTGAAACTTGTGGTACATATTCTGATGATATTTCTTTGAAAGTTAACATACTGCAATATATGTACAAATTAGATATCTTGGAACGAGTTGTTTGACCACAAACAATCGTCAAAGTCACTTTTTTGTTAAAGTATGTTTCTAAATCTTGAAATGGCACGTGATGTTGCATATATCTTTTGTTGGCATTCTTTTATCATATGATTAATCGAAGGATGTATCTTAACTTTTTTAACGACAAAATCTCACGTGTCAATTCATCCTGCTCGGGGCTATTTCCAAGATTGATCCGTCGACCTCTAAGGATGCTTTTATTTTAATATTAAGCAATACGTTTACGTTTTATATTACATATTTCTCCCCATTTCTATTTTCAGAGATATCGTAAACATTGCAACATCCATTCCACTGCTTTAGTTGCGACAATAGTCCGTCACGGTGCTTATGGTTTGGCAACTTGATGTCACTAATAGTTGCTTAGGAGCTTCATATGTGAAATAAGACAACAATATAGGTCTCTTGTACACCTAAGACTAAGCTCAAATGTAAAAAGAAAATATGTACTATGTTGGGAATTTTAATACCATCAACTTTTACGATGGTTTTGCTTTGGAGGCTACTTTTATACGGATATAAAAGAAAGGGGTGAAACGACATGTATTATAAACTTAGGGGTTTGATACGTGAAATTGAGTAATTGAAACGCGTTGAGAAGTTAAACCGAGTTGTATAGATCAGAGAGTGAAACTGAGAGAGCTAGCAAAGAAAAAAAGTAGAAAAAAATACTGCACCACACATTTCCCTAAGTGAAGTCCACTCTATTTGAGAAACTTGAGAAGTATTCTGCACCACACATTTCCCTAAGCTTTTCATAATATACACATATGTATAGTTTAAAATTGACTATATACATATGTGTATACTGTGAAATATTGAATTATACATATATGTACATAGTCAATGTTAAACTACACATATGTGTATATTACGAAAAGCTTAGGGAAATGTGTGGTCCAGAATGCTTCTCAAGTTTCTCAATTAGCCCAGTGATTCTCACACGATCCTAACACTATATATATATATATATATATATATATATATATATATATATATATATATATATAGGGTAGGGATCCTAAGAGAAGTCCACCCTATATGAGAAACTTGAGAAGCATTCTGGACCACACATTTTTCTAAGCCTTTCGTAATATACACATATGTATAGTTTAAAATTGACTATATACATATGTGTATAACTCATATTGGACATACAAAAGATATACCATCAAATGTTTTTTAAAAGTCTAATCTCCATGTTAGCTCTTTATCACGCTTCTCTAGCTTGTCTTTAGCTTCTCTAAGGGCCCATGTTTCAAAAAATTTAAAACTTTTGCAGATAAATTAGAAGTAGCTTACGCTCCAGTAATAAAAAGAAAATACAACGTTTTACGGAAATAAAAACCTCCTCCAAAGAAGGAAGTGGCTTACAGAAGCCATGTTTTGCAAAAAGCAGGAGTTGGGCAGATGGTGGGTTTTTTATGATAAAATGACATTCTGGAACTAATGAGAAATGTGATAGAGAAATGTTTTTGATCTAGAAAAAGAAGGCACATGGTATGAAAAGCAGGTTAACAAAAAAAAAAGAGTAGGTAAAAAAAGCACAAAATAATTTATCTATGATGGGGAAATGAAAATCATGTTAACAACAAAGAGAGAGAAAATAAAAAAAGCTCAAAATAATTTAACGTAAAAAACAGATTAATTTTTTATTTTACAATGACACTATTCATCAACCATGGCTAATAATGTATAGTTAAAATAAAATTAAAATTAATTTTTTTATCAGAAATAGGTTTTTATTCCAATCAACAGGGTAAATTACATAGGTAGTGTTTGGTATGCAGGAATGAGAGGTGGAATGGAATGAACTATTGCGAGGGAATGGAAAAAAGTGTGTTTGGTTAGTCAACATAATGCAATCACCCATTACCTCAAATTCATTCCATGCACTCCCCCTGTTTTTTTTCCATTTCATTCCCTCTCTCAGCCTACGTCACAAACACTGTCCATCACCTCCATCATCTGCCACCACCATCGTCCTCTGTCGCCACCGCCGCCCGCCGCCACTGCCGTCGACTACCATCGCTGCCACCCGCCACCACGACCACCACCGCCACACTCCGCCGACCACCACCACCATCCTCTGCGGCCACCACCCGCTACCGTCGACCACCACCACCACCACCGTCGTCGCCACCACCATCGCTGCCACCGCAGACCACTGCCAACCCCGACCATCGCCGACACCACCGCTAACAACCGTCACCCACTGACCACCGCCACCCACCACCGCTAACACCGACCACCGCCACCCATCGCTGCCACCGATCACCGCCACCACCCATCGCCGATTTAATTCATTCCTCTGTTCTTACCTACCAACCAACACAAGGTAATGATTTATTCTTTTCCTGTATTGTAACCAAACAAGACTATGGAATGTAATGATCCATTTCATTCCTTTGTCCATTCCATTCCCTCATCTATTCCATTACGCCATACCAAACAGACCCATAAGGATAGCAGGTAGACAGACAACAAACTGCTCCGTCATCCCCTTCTGAATAGAAAACCATAATCTACTAAAAACAAAGCCTCGCCCCTAGGGGTCGAAAAGTTGCTGTGGATCACACGCTAACTCTAGCCAAGAACCGAACTGCCTCCGGCGCCAAGTTGCCGAACGTGTCAAACACCAGGGGGACAAAGCCATGTTGATTATCCTCACAAGCTTTCACATGCTTTTCCACCTTCTTTGACTCTGCTTTCAGTGCCGCTTGCCCCACCACAAACCCGTTTTCCCGGAACCCACCTGTGAGATCAACACAAGCATGTTTCCCGTTGGTGCCTCTTTCTTTGCCGAGATCTCTGCTTATTTGAGAATATCCATTTACGCGTCTCAAACAAAGTCATGGAGATACTTAAACCCGTACAACTAAAGCAGTCGTCCTCTTGGTCTATCTTCCCTGTTCGTTCCATCTTCTAAACCTAAAAAACAACCGACAGATCTTTCATTCTACGTTTCAGCCAGCAGGGAAGGTAAGGTTCAATCAGCAGGTAAGCTTCAATTAGCCACCATTTCTTCTCTATTACATTTGAATTGTTTTTTCGGAACGCCATTACGGTTGACGGAAACGCGATCCCAAGCGAACCCGGATCATGTTCGTACCGCGAATTGGATCGGACGAACCAAAAAGAAAATTGCGCCATGACCAGCGAATTATGTGACTATGCTCCAAATGCCTTATGCCTGCTGAAGTTTTAACACCCAAAAATTCGATGGCAACATTAACACTGTTGACCTGTATACAAATTGCTAAAACCCCCAAGCCATCGGTTTCTACAATTGGAGATCCTAAGGCGGCCATCATGCCAGAATTCAGTCTTGTTATTAGGCGTGTTTTGCAATTTATGAGCGTCCTCAGTACATACCCAGACCTCCATTCGGGAACACCGAACACAAGTCACAATAGGTACTATACGGTGTCCCAACGTTATGGTATTCTAGCCACTTGATTGCAACGTTGCGTAAGAACTCATAACTATGATCCACGCCACAAACCCACACATGCGATGAACAAATACCGTGTTGTTCGCACACGAATTTGATTGCCGGTACAATAATGTTGTTAGCAGTAGCAGCAGTGATTATCTCCGAGGGTGTCGTGTTTATAATATCCAAAGGACCGATGAAATCCAACCCTACAGACTGCAAAGTAATAAATATTGTTAGGTCAAATACCTTTTTATAGTTTTTTTAAATAAAGGTACAGGAAAAGCATACCCTCAGCTAGACAATAGCATTCTCATCCAATCCATCAAATTATACATACATTCCACTAAAAAACAACTCCTATATCAATATATTTTCACTAAAAACAAAAACTTTTTCTCTCTCCTTTTCAATTAAATAATATTATCATTACATTTTTCTCTCTCCTTCACTCGCATCCACTTTCAATATATATTAAAAAAATTATACTGAGTGAACAGTGTTCCCCCGAAATATACAGATGAACAGTAATATTTTCTCTCTCCTCCACTCACAACCATTTTTTATACCCTTTATAATATAAAACTACCCCTCACATATTTTGATGGTTTGGATGAGAATCCTCTAAGACTTTGGACGATCAAACCCAAATCACTTTCCTTAGCATCAGAAAACTCTATACCCTTGGACTTTGCATTCCTAGCGTTGCTATTCACCTCAAGCACACCAAAGCAACGATCTCTACCACTTAAACTACAAATCGGAAGCCATACTCGAGCATGCATACTACCAGATCCATCACTTTCAGCCACATGTGGCAACAGAGACTTCACGCTATTTTCAGTCTCAGATGACATGAAATAGTTCGTGTATGGCTTTGTGGCTCTCTCCTCTAATGTAACCCTGTGATATCCTAATTCCAGCTTATAAGCAGCAGTCCATTCATTCAAACTCCTTTCCTCAGCCAACTTCTTGGTTAGGCGACCTCCGCAAATGGTTGGTCGCGTACGGAGACTAGCCCATCCGCTGGCAGTGGCACAAGATACCAGAAGTTACTTAGTACAGGCTCCTTGTTTGTTAACACTTCCGAAAGTGCATATGTTATCTTCTCATTTAAGGACCGCGGTGGATCAGCTGCCAATTACAATAATTAAATTATATCAAAAAGTGGAATTATAACTGAATGTAGAATGAGATGTAGATGGACCCTCAAATTTTAGGTATTAGACAAGGGTTAATGGTGCCAACCTACACCGCACCCTCTCAACCTGTGCTCATCATTCCCTTTTTTGCTTTAAAAAAAAACAGGCAAACAATATTATATGATTATTAGATAATTATTGTTGTCTTATTTTATTGATAATAACATGTATTTTTAAACGAGTAATCTTTATAAATCCAAACAAAACCCATACATTTATTTCTATCAAACACATCGATTCTAACGTGGACAAACTTATAATCGTGTAACCACAACACAACACAACCTATACATTCATTTGTGTCTAAAGTAATCACAATTGTCTATGGGTTGTAATAAATGGGTTAAACAGGTCATAAACGGGCTGATGGATTTACCTATATAATATACTCTTTTAAACACACTCACTTGCTGGTCTCATGAATTGAAGAAACTAAAAAAAGTTAAGATGAACACGACCCATTTAATTAAATTGTTTAATTTAAACAAGTTAATCTGAACAGACGGCTCAGATACGCGACTCAACCGGGTTAAAGTGTTTGTACAAAGATTCGTATAACCCTCCCCAAAACAAATAAAACTGATATCCAACAACCCAACACACGTATTTGAGCCGTCCATTAATTGCATCTCAACCTTTAAACCAAACATTCAATGGTGATGATCCTTACATAAAGTCATGTATTAAAGGAAAGGAGAACACTCACATGGCGTAAGTGATGCTCTTATAGGATGAGTGGAAAACGCCCATGGGTGTGGCGACAACAACACAGGTTCAATAACATAGGTAGGCCAGGGGTGAAGTGCTGCTTTGAATGCTTCGAAATTTCCATCATACTTAAGTCTCAAATTGTACTACGAATAAGCATGGAAAGAGAGTTAGCTTTTACTTTATACACACAGCAGCAGCAGCAGCATAGTGAAAAAATTACTAGAATATAACGATCAAATGCCCCCAAAACCTTCAATAACGATCATATGCCCCAAAAAACCATGTTATTCATACAACATCCAACATATACAGTAGTATCATATAAACATAAACCCTAGCCTTCAATAACGATCAAACGCCCCAAAATTCCAACTAATACTCGTTTTATTCATACAACATACAACATCCAACATATACAGTAGTATGGCGGACCCAGAAATTATTTGCTGGGGGTGCGAATGAGGTGTTCAACCATATTTTCAAGGGGGTGCGGTCGGGTTTTTTGCCTAAAATATTAAAAAAAAATTCAAGGGGTACGGCCGCCCACCCTCGCCAAAGGCTAGGTCCGCCATTCATATAAACCTAAACCCTAGCCTTCAATAACGATCAAACGCCCCAAAATTCCAACTAATACTCGTTTTATTCATACAACATCCAACATATACAGTAGTATGGCGGACCAGAAATTATTTGCTGGGGGTGCGAATGAGGTGTTCAACCATATTTTCAAGGGGGTGCGGTCGGGTTTTTTGCCTAAAATATTAAAAAAAAATTCAAGGGGTACGGCCGCCCACCCTCGCCAAAGGCTAGGTCCGCCATTCATATAAACCTAAACCCTAGCCTTCAACGATCAAATGCCACAAGATTCCAAGTTATTCATACAACATCCAACATATACAGTAGTATCATATAAACCCTAGCCTTCAATAACGATCAAATGCCCCAAAATTCCAACTAATACTCGTGTTATACATACAACACACATACACACACTAAACCAAATGAATAAAAAATGCACACGTTAGTATTAGAATCCATTTCATTACCGAACGAAAACCTTCGTGTTCGTGATAGAGGGCAGGTGTTTGCTTCTCTAAAGTGAGAAAATGCACAGGTCGGTCTAAGTTAGATCAACTAATATAAGTTTTAAGCGGAGCCCCAACTGAAATACCCGGTTAGATTAGGACCCATGAGCCCTCTCGTATACGAAAACTTAAGAGTTAATTGCGGTTTTAATATGGAGGTTTGTCCAAATTTGTCATTTTAGTCCAAAATCCGAATAGTTTTTTTTTCGTTTCTAAATTCATGACTTTTCCTTTTTGTTTCCATTTTGATCACATACCCTAACTTCATCCAAAAACCTCATTTTTAACCAGAGGTATTTTGAAGATTTTCAATTTAAATCTTTTCAATTGTCATTTTGATCCTATTCGTTTATACTACTGCTGCTACTACTGCTGCGCTGCCGCCGCTCCCGCTACCGCTACCGCCACTACTACTACTACTACTACTACTACTATTATTAGTTAATATATAACACATATATATATATATATACAAGTATCTGATTACTGATACACACACAAAAACCATAGCTGCCATAAACCATCAGCCACCACCGCATCACCTCCACCAACCACCACTAGCACCACTGCTACCCCCACCTACTACCACCACATCCCCTCCCCTAGATTCCTCTCCACTACCACCACCATCCCCACCCTTCCCCAATTCAAAAGCCACCGCCCCCACCATCACCAGATCGTCACCGCCTTCACTATTACACCACCATTAAACCTGCAACACCAGATCTAGGCGACAAGCACCACCAATCTCAAACCCCCAAACCCTCTCCGGCGAATCCCAGCGCGTGCAAGTGATTTGGGGTTGATTTGAACGATTGAGTTCGGTTGAAGGTGTGCAGGTGATGTGGTGTCAAGTGAAGACGGCGGTGGGTTGATTTGAACGATTGGGTTCGGTTGAAGGGCGAGGGCCCGATTGTTTTGATGCGGTTTTGAATACGGAAATGGGAACACCAGCTGCAAATAAGGGGATGAAGGAGGTTTTTGGGATCGCGCTGCGGTGTATTAGGCCGCTTAATGAGCGGCTCGAGATCAAGACGGTTTATGACGATCTTTCGTCTACTTAGGTGGTTAGATTTTGGTTTTTGTTTGACTTAGATTAGGGATTGGACTTGAGAGATCAATGGTTTATTGGTCCCTATTTTTATGGTTTTTTTTTTTGTAATTTCTGAATGTATGCTCTTGATTTTTTTTTTCTAGAAAGAAAAGGTTTTAAGAATTTAGTTTGAATTTTATGGCATGTTTGGAGGGAACTTGAAATTTTGGATGAGCTTGTTTTTGTTTTGTGCATTAAGGAATTTGAAATTTTGAAAAAGGGTGAAATAGGGTTTTAAAAAGGTAATGTGTTTATATATTGTAATAAAATAATGGATCAAAATGGCAAGTGAAAAGATTATAAAGTTAATCCCCAAAATACCCCTGGTTAAAAATGGGGTTTTTGGATGAAGTTGGGGTATGTGATCAAAATGGCAACAAAAGGGAAAAGTCAGGGACCCAGAGGTGAAGAAAAACTAATTGGACTAAAATGACAAATTTGGACAAACATCAGGGACTAAAATGGCAATTAACTCAACTAGATTCATTAGATGATAATTAAGAATAGATTACGTAAATATGTAAATTTATAAATACCTCTTGTAAAACCCTATTTTGGAATAGTGGGTGATAAGGGGTGAGATAGGGAATAGGGATGTTAACACATTGGTATAAGACAAGTGTTGACAATCCAAATCGTATATCCGATTATAAAACCATATCTCATATCTGTCAGCTACCTATTACTTGGTATCCACATGTTCATGGCTTTATGTGGTTACAAAAAATACCGTTGGGACGGCCATTATCACAAACCTGATTTTAAACTCACCTGAGAAACTAACTTAGAAATTCAAATGGTCAACTATATAGTTGATATCATACACCCCGCTTGCGGTATTCACATATAATCTATTATATATAATAAATGAAAGTTATTTGGGCCACGTGTCACTTAATTAGGGCATCCTCAGTTCTCTTTTCCCGCCCAACAGTACCACTGTCCTTTTCCTTATATAATCTCTCTTCTCACCTCTCTTCTTTCTTTACAAATGCCCAGGGTTCCTTCTCTCTCTATATTCCGGCGATTCAAATTCAAATTTCACAAACCCTGCAAACCTTAATCTTCTTGCAGACCCCACCATAAAATCTTCTTTTGTTCATCGATTACTTCATCAAAAGGTTTGTTGAAATACTTTCATCATTTCCTCTTATTTACAATAATCCTAATTTCTACTCGTAATCTAATCACATGGTTCCAGGGTTGTTGTCATCGATTGTCATCAAAGTTTAAATCAGCTTAGCTGCGTATAGATTCCTGCCATAAGCTGGTATGTTTGAATATGTTCAGAAATAAGCGTTTTTTTTCTTAATGGTGATGATATGACTATAACTTCTGTTGATTATTGATGTTTGAGTATGTTCAGCGATTATTCTTTCTGAAATTAGGGTTTCATTTCCAGTTCTCGAGGTATTATCTGTTTGTAACAGCAGTGGTTCAGCATCTACAGTGTATTCAACATCAGTTGTTTGCTATTATTGTTTGATGTTGTTTTCCATTATTCTTTGATGTTGTTTGATGCTGTTTTCTATTATATTGATCATCACATTATTGGTGAGTACTCAGGAATATTGGATGGTTTTATTAGTTTTTTTTTTGGTATTTTTTGATGCAGTTGAAAGGATCATTTGAGAGGTGGCACTTTGGACTGTTATAACAGCTGATCATGCTAAGGACTGTTATAACTAACCACTGCTCCTTATATAATCATCGTTCCAGTATCATTGTTCCAACATCGTTGTTTCAATGAAGCTTCCCATCACACATCAATCTTTCAATATCGATGTTGCAATATAATTGTTGCAACATCGTTAAAGGTTGTATGTGCTACCTTCTTTGATGGGAGAGTTGTGGTTCCCTTGATAATGGTATTTGTTTTTGTTTTTTATTTTTACTGAAGTTTTGTTATATGAGTTGTGACTAAATTATCATTGTGAATGATCTGCTGCAGATGATGATGATGATGATGATTCTTCTACTGTTGTGAATGAAGTGGCACTTTGGACATCTGTTGTCTTTTAACTTCAAACTTCTTAGATAATAGATGTTTGAAGAACAACAGATGTCCAAAGTGCCGATTCTTTGGAAGCAGCCAGGAAGAATTATATGAGAATACCTTTAATTTATCGAACCTGTAGAATGAGATGCTCCACCGTTGGGTTAGCAGCTTTTTAAGAACAAAGTTAACTATCAAGTATATGAGGACAGGGCTACTCTTCCACAGCTGTTTTTAAGTTAAACATCTGTTAAGTGTTAAACAAATGTTTGGCCTTTAACATCTGTTTATGGGCAAACATCTGTTTATGGCCAAACTTCTGTTTATGAGCAGTCATATGTTTATGCTCAGACCTTTGTTTATGTTAACAGTGTTTATATGTAACAGTGTTTTTCACATTAGAGTTTTATAGTCTGTTTGGTTGATAAATGTTATCACCTCAGTGTTTTATATGTTACAATTTAGTCACAACAATATTTATATGTAACAATGTATATCCCAACAGTGTTTATATGTAACAGTATTTATCAAATCCCTACATTGACTTGATCTGTAATTTAAACTGAACAGTTGTTTCATTTTTATACTACTAAATAAAATTAAAGTATACTTGGATGATTGTTAAGCTCATGATTTTGATTGTTTGAGTATAGTATTCTTGAATTTGGGCTTTTTTTTTGCAAACCGATGTTTATGTGCAAAGATTTGTTTAAGGCCAAAAATCTGTTTATGGCTAAATTTCTGTTTATTGGCAATCATCTGTTTAAGTTCAAACTTTTGTCTAAGTCGATACAACTGATATATAAGGTGAAACATCTGTTTTAGCCCCAACATCTGTTTAAAAGCCTGTTACAACCGCTGTGTTGGTTGAAACAGTTGAGTTAATGGTCACTTTTTTATTCTTGACATCCATTGATATTGACCATCAACGGTATTACTAAAAAACAGCCACTGCTCACATTTTAATAGTTGATGCCTTGATGGTCTTAATTAGTGATAAATTATCAAATAAAAACTAGAATTAAAATGAAATTACCATTTTACCTAATCGTTATATTGCAATGAGATAAGAGTTCCTCCAATATTGTTTTCCTGATGAAATTTAATGTTAAATTAAAAAATAAAAAAAATACTTGATGACTATTTGTTGCAAATCAAATCACTAATTAATGGTAATTTCTTGATCTTTGGACTTTTAAAATATGCAAAATATGAATTTCAAACTGACGGTTATTATCTCTTAATTAAAGTTAAAACAAAAATTAGAAATGTCATCATCACAATTGCTTTCAAATCAGATCACTGATAATATCAGTAATTTTGAAATTTTGAAATTAAAATTATGCAAGATGGTAATTTAGAATTGACGTTCTCTTTTTTTTCATACTTTGCATATCATTACTAATATTTATTTACTTTGATAAGGAAGGATATAAAGATATACACTACTTATGTCACGGCCCCCGACCCGGTTTGACCCGTTTCGGGAGCCGCGGGACAGAAAATCCCGTGGTATTTATTTTTATAGCGGAAGTCTTAACAGGATCGTTTTAAACTTGAAAATTTTGCCCGAGTATTATTTATTTACATTTCAGGATAAACCCCGTAAATATCATAATTTCATTATTTTACAAACATGTTTATTTATTTAATTGAGCCACTATTTCAAGCTTGATGGTGCACCGTAGCACGTGTACTGAAATCACAGTATGTCACCTGAAACATGTTGTAAAAAGGTTTTGTCAGCGGGGAAATACTGAGTGAATCATTCAGTTTGATAAAACGACACATAGTTATTAATTACAGCATAAGAGCGATTACAATGGCAGTATCTTATTTTATATCTGGTCTTGCCACCCGTGTGACGATGGTCATACCACCATTGGGTCCAGTCACCCAATTAGTGATGTTTGTCACTGTTAGGTCTTACTAGCCTAACCCCTGTTAGGGCTTATAGCCTAACTGTGAGAAATTAGTAATGTGCACAATACCCCACTAACCAGCGATCAAGATAACCACGACTTAATCCCTGTAATTATAACACTTTGAAAATAATTTGGAGTATTGTAAAACAGTTTGATAAAAAGAAGAATGACTCACATTGCAGATTTAACGGGCAAGATATAAGCCTACTGATTAGCCTTGATTAAACCTAATTTGATAATAATGCACACACAATAGGTTAGTAACTTAATACAGCAGTTACGTCAATTCACGAGATTAAACCCTCACAATGATTAACAAGCGCAATACTTAATAATTCAATCGGATTCACAACGAATAACAGAGCATAGTCCGAATTCGAACAGCACTCAGATATTCAAGTCGAAATCACGACGAATAATCAAAGTACAAGCTCAATTTGAGCAGCACTCGGACAATCGTTGGATAGTTATAATCGATCGGACGTTGAATCGTAATAGCGATCGAGTTATACCCTGATTGCGGCAGCACTTCGTGATCGTGTGTGTTTTTGTAGTAAATAGTGTATAACTTCGTCTACGAAGTGAATTTCTTCGTCGAATTAACACCAGAATGCAAATGCCAGACCCTTCTATTTATACTGAAAATTTGTATCTCCCGCGTGTCGCGGAAGAATTCGGGGAATCTCCCGCTACTCGCCTAAGATGTCATTTTTAGGGTAGGGTAGGTACGTGTCCAACTAGCCTTGCTGAGTTGGTTTCGACTGAAACTTAGCTCCCACGTAAAAACTGTTAAGATATTACCAACTAGGGTTTATCCCCCCTGAGTTTTAGGGGCCCTGATCCTGATTCCGATTGTTGTGAAAATTTTAGGGTTAGTGCAGAATTACTTGGGTGTCTTAATTATGGTTTTCTTATCAACTAATTATCGTCCTTATTACTAATTTTGGTGACAGTTGTTACATCCTCCCCACCTTAATAAAAATCTCGTCCTCGAGATTTACTGGAATAGATGAAGGTATTATTGCTTCATCTCTGATTCTAGTTCTTAGATATATTCGGGTTCTTCCTTTGAGTCCCCTAACACTAGTTATTTATGTATAAGAAACTTGATTCTTTTATCCGTAGCGGCTTTTCTATGAACTTTAATTTTTCGTTTACCTTTTTCCCTTGAAGAGGTACTACCAGGGATTTGTCTGCTAACTATTTCTTGAGATTGGATACATGAAATATATCATGTATTCCAGCTAATTTTTCTGATAGTTGTAAACGATAAGCTACTGGTCTTATTTTGTTGGATCACTGGAACTGGTCCTACGTACTTTAAACTTAGCTTTCCTTTCTTACTAAATCTAATAATTCCTTTTCAAGGAAATACTTTCAATAATATTTTGTCTCCAACTCGAACTCCAACGACTTTTGTTTATAATCGTCTTCAGTGATACTAAATATTACGGTTGGATTTACTTAGGATTTCTTTTTCCTCATGTTTAATTCTTGTTGCTCAAATATGTATCTTAAATTCTTATGACTTGTATGGATAGTAAACTTACCTTTTTACAGATAATGTTTCCTAATCTTAAGGGTAAATTTATGGCTTCTAATGTTTAGATTTAGAAGTGAAATGGCTTTCTTCGTGCTTCTGCAATTGCCTTGATGCATACACAATTGCGTTGCATTATCCTACCTCTAGCTTTGTATACTTTAAAACCTTTTGTTTCTTCTAGAATTGGAACCCTTGTTAATTTATGCTGTAAGATCCTAAAAGCTTTTTCTGGTTTAGGTTCTTATTCAACCTTAACTGTTTTAGCTTAGTTAGGGATATATTTATCTGGAGAAATATTCCAAATAAACTGTCTATGGTATCTGTCTAAGTTTACAGAATTCCTAATTTCTCTTTTAGGAATTGCGGAATCTTCCATTTAGTAATTTGCTGCTATCTTAGTAGGATCTTAAATGAATACCTTCAAGATTCACCATGTGTCCTCAGAATTGTACTTTTTAAAGTCAGAATTCATATTTTGAGAATTCGGCATATAGCTGTTCTTTTCTTAACAAGGTTAAGAGTGCATATAAATACTTACAATAATCCTTCTGACTTTTGGAGTAAATAAGTATATTGGTGATAAAACAATTACAAATTTGTCCAAATATAGTTTACATATTCTGTTTATCATGTCCATAAATGCTATTAGGGCATTTGTTAATTCGAAGGGCATGATTGTGAATTTGTATCGCTCATACCTAATCCTGAGAGCGGTTTTAGGTATGTTTTGTTCTTTCAATTGATGATATCTAAAACACAAATATATCGTAGACAAATACCTAGTGTTCTAAAGTTGATCCAATAGATCCTTAATCTTAGAGAATGGGTATCGATTCCTAATTGTAACTTTAATTCCCTATAATCGATATACCTTTTCCTTGATTCGTCCTTCCTATAATACTGAAGCTTTTATCACAGAGAATTCGAACAAGGTTATTTAACCAATCTATTCCTATAACATCGAATTCGGCTAATAACAAGTTTACAGAAAATTTTAGGTCCTATTAATTCTATCTTTGCTTCTTGCAAAATATTATTTATTCTCGCGGAATTCTTAATTGTTGTTTTAATTTATAAAAGTTTGCCTAAGGTTGGCTAAAGATAAATTAGGATTTGACAGAATGAAGCATTTATAAAACTTTCGTATGCACCAGAGTCAAATAATACTTTTGCCTAATCGTCGGAAACTTAAAACGTACCAACTATGATGTCAGGAATTAGTTCAGCTTCCTGAGTAGTCAATTGAAAAGCTCTCGCGTTTCTCTTGGTAGTCCCTTCTGCAGGTTTCACCTTCTCGTTTGCTGGGTTGCCTAATTTTGGGCAGTTCGTCCGGTAATGTCCTGTTTCTCCACAATTGTAGCAGGTTATTGCCTTCTTTTTCCTGCAATCCTCTTCTCGATATCCTGGAATTTTGCAGAAATTGCAGCATCCTTTGCATTTTCCAAAATGCTTTCCCTTGCAGGAATAGTAGGGAATCGCCCGGTTCCTCTTTTCCTGAGATTGCTATTACTACCAATATGAAATTCTTGGGAAATTTTCTGGGCTAACTCCTTCCTCTTATTTTCTTCCCGTGTGCGCACCAGTCCATCAGTTAGAGTGTTAGCTAATTCTACCGAATCGTCAATTGTGCGGGGTCTCGCAGCTTTGACAATATCACGAATTTCGCTAATCAAACCCCAGATGTAGCGAGATATAAGTACCGGTTCTGGCGAAGCCAGAGTAGGTACGATTCTGGCATACTCAAAGAATTTTGAAGTATACCCTCGACAATCTACGTCCACCATTCGGTGACTTAAAAACTTATTTGCCATTTGCTCTTTCTCATATTCGGGACAGAATTTCCTTTCTATTAATCGCTTAAATTCTTCCCAACCCATGGCATAGGCTATGTCACTTCCTTTGGCTTGTAACACTGTATTCCACCATTCTAATGCTTCTTCCTTGAAAAGGTGCGAAGCGTACATAACCTTATCTTCCTCAACACATTTACTTATTCTGATCACCGCCTCGGTTTTCTCCAACCAACGCAGTGCCGCAGTTGCCCCTTCATTGCCTGCGAACTCTACAGGTTTACAGGCAAGGAACTCCTTATAAGTGCAACCAGGCGTTGCAGCTTTCCTTTTCTTAGGGAGCGGGGCTCGTCGCGGTTCATTATAATGATTAACATGATCATTTCCTCCGTTTACGCTATTACTGAAATTATCTTCAGAAATACGTTTGCTAGGAATAATTTGCTGTGGTTCTACGGGATTTTTAACAGCAGTGACAATTGCTGGAATAGCGTTGGCTATCCCTTGAGCAATCATTGTTGGAATAGTGTTGGCTATCCCTAGAGCAACGATATTTTCTATATCTTGCCTAGTCATATATTGATCCCCTGATTGATGTTCAGATTGATTTTCTTCGTTAACTGGTTCATTATTAGCATTTTCCATTGGATAACTAATTTATAGATAAATAATTAGTATATAAGAAATAATCCAATGTTACACTTAACTGCACATAATCACATAAACGAACACAAATTTGTAAATTTTCTAAGATTTTTATTAGATCATGCTTCTATATACAACTATTTTATTCTCTACTTTACACATAGTAATTTTACTATTACTATTACATAATCGTATTTCATAAAATCCCTTATCCTTTTGTTAAATAATAATCTAGTAACGTTGTTTCCTTGGATCGTATTTCCAGGAGATTTGTTTTCCAATCTCTTGGATCCTATTCCCAATATTTATTAATTCTTGGTTGAACTGGCGGAGTCTAACTGTATTCTTGTTACTCTTAGGTGGATTTGGTAAAGGTTCTAGATTGGACCGAGGAAAAGTTTATAGGGATTGTTCTGTAACTGCATTTCATGAGTCAACCATTCGTCTATTTCGAAAGGTTGCGAGTGTACTGAAAGGTTTGGAATAGCTGGTTCTACATTTATTGGCAGTTGTATTTCATTATCAGGCTTAATGGTACTATAGTTGGTCAATATAAAATCTAATTCTTCCTGAGATGGTAATTTCTCAATTTGTCTAGAGTTTTCCCCAATTTCTATTTTCTTAGGTGTGGGTTTTTCGAGAGATACAGCGTTGAATTCTATAGGTTCTGCTATGTCTGGTATATATCTATTAAAATCTCTGGAAACCTCTGTTCTTACTGGATAGAGATTTAACTTCTGAAGGGCATCAGACAAATCACTCATGCTGTTTTTGCAGAATACACACAATTATTATGTCAGAATTTATAACAAATTTTGATAGAAATATGTGTTTAACTACCAGAACAATTAGAATTTTAAAGTACCCTAAGTTTTATTTATAAATTTATATATTTACTGAATAAGACTTCTAGACTTGTAAAGGTACTAAAATTTTAGTCTAATTTATTTATTAATTGCTAAACATATAAAATCTGTTCCATACTATATGCAATAAATCAGATAATAAAGCACATAATCACAAAATAGCAATTTAATAAAATTAAGTACTTTCTAAATATTTAATAGGCTTAAATCAGTGGCTTGATCAGTGGCTCTGATACCACCTTTTTCTGTCACGGCCCCCGACCCGGTTTGACCCGTTTCGGGAGCCGCGGGACAGAAAATCCCGTGGTATTTATTTTTATAGCGGAAGTCTTAACAGGATCGTTTTAAACTTGAAAATTTTGCCCGAGTATTATTTATTTACATTTCAGGATAAACCCCGTAAATATCATAATTTCATTATTTTACAAACATGTTTATTTATTTAATTGAGCCACTATTTCAAGCTTGATGGTGCACCGTAGCACGTGTACTGAAATCACAGTATGTCACCTGAAACATGTTGTAAAAAGGTTTTGTCAGCGGGGAAATACTGAGTGAATCATTCAGTTTGATAAAACGACACATAGTTATTAATTACAGCATAAGAGCGATTACAATGGCAGTATCTTATTTTATATCTGGTCTTGCCACCCGTGTGACGATGGTCATACCACTATTGGGTCCAGTCACCCAATTAGTGACGTTTGTCACTGTTAGGTCTTACTTGCCTAACCCCTGTTAGGGCTTATAGCCTAACTGTGAGAAATTAGTAATGTGCACAATACCCCACTAACCAGCGATCAAGATAACCACGACTTAATCCCTGTAATTATAACACTTTGAAAATAATTTGGAGTATTGTAAAACAGTTTGATAAAAAGAAGAATGACTCACATTGCAGATTTAACGGGCAAGATATAAGCCTACTGATTAGCCTTGATTAAACCTAATTTGATAATAATGCACACACAATAGGTTAGTAACTTAATACAGCAGTTACGTCAATTCACGAGATTAAACCCTCACAATGATTAACAAGCGCAATACTTAATAATTCAATCGGATTCACAACGAATAACAGAGCATAGTCCGAATTCGAACAGCACACAGATATTCAAGTCGAAATCACGACGAATAATCAAAGTACAAGCTCAATTTGAGCAGCACTCGGACAATCGTTGGATAGTTATAATCGATCGGACGTTGAATCGTAATAGCGATCGAGTTATACCCTGATTGCGGCAGCACTTCGTGATCGTGTGTGTTTTTGTAGTAAATAGTGTATAACTTCGTCTACGAAGTGAATTTCTTCGTCGAATTAACACCAGAATGCAAATGCCAGACCCTTCTATTTATACTGAAAATTTGTATCTCCCGCGTGTCGCGGAAGAATTCGGGGAATCTCCCGCTACTCGCCTGAGATGTCATTTTTAGGGTAGGGTAGGTACGTGTCCAACTAGCCTTGCTGAGTTGGTTTCGACTGAAACTTAGCTCCCACGTAAAAACTGTTAAGATATTACCAACTAGGGTTTATCCCCCCTGAGTTTTAGGGGCCCTGATCCTGATTCCGATTGTTATGAAAATTTTAGGGTTAGTGCAGAATTACTTGGGTGTCTTAATTATGGTTTTCTTATCAACTAATTATCGTCCTTATTACTGATTTTGGTGACAGTTGTTACAACTTACCTTTCAGTTCCCAATAAACATAAGTTCCCAATAAACATCATCACAATTGCTTTCAAATCAAATCATTAATTATTAATAATATCAGTAATTTTGAAATTCAAAATTCAAACCATATATAATTTTATCCTATAAATAAGATATAATTATCTGGTTTCACATTCAAATCTCGCTCACTCATATATGTGAGTGTATTTTTCTCTCTCAACAGTCTTTATATGTAACAGTATTTATCAAATCCCTTCGTGTTGACCACTGACTTACCAAATGTCAGTGTTTAAAAAGTGTTTGGTATCCACTGATAGGATAAAATAGCCACTGCTCACTTTTTTAGTGTTGACATCCATTGATATTGACCATCAACGGTTTTTCTAGAATTAAAATGAAATTACCATTTTACCTAATTGTTATATTGCAATGTGATAAGAGTTCCTCCAATATTGTTTTCCTGATGAAATCTAATGTTAAATTAAAAAATAAAAAAAATACTTGATGACTATTTGTTGCAAATCAAATCACTAATTAATGGTAATTTCTTGAGCTTTGGACTTTTAAAATATGCAAAATATGAATTTCAAACTGACGGTTATTATCTCTTAATTAAAGTTAAAATAAAAATTAGAAATGTCATCATCACAATTACTTTCATATCAGATCACTGATAATATCAGTAATTTTTAAATTTTGAAATTAAAATTATGCAAGATGGTAATTTAGAATTGACGTTCTCTTTTTTTTTCCTACTTTGCATATCATTACTAATTACTAATATTTATTTACTTTAATAAGGAAGGATATAAAGATATACACTACTTACCTTTCAGTTCCCAATAAACATCATCACAATTGCTTTCAAATCAAATCATTAATTATTAATAATATCAGTAATTTTGAAATTCAAAATTCAAACCATATATATTTTTATCCTATAAATAAGATATAATTATCTGGTTTCACATTCAAATCTCGCTCGCTCATATATGTGAGTGTATTTTTCTCTCTCAGCAGTCTCTATATGTAACAGTATTTATCAAATCCTTTCGTGTTGACCACTTACTTACCAAATGTCAGTGTTTAAAAAACTGTTCGGTATCCACTGATAGGATAAAATAGCCATTGCTCACTTTTTTAGTGTTGACATCCATTGATATTGACCATCAACGGTTTTCCTAGAATTAAAATGAAATTACCATTTTACCTAATTGTTATATTGCAATGTGATAAGAGTTCCTCCAACATTATTTTCGTCATGAAATTTAATGTTAAATTAAAAAAATAAAAAAAAATTGACTATATGAATGCAAATCTAATCAATAATTAATGGTAATTTCTTAAGCTTTGAACTTTTAAAATATGCAAAATATGAATTTCAAACTGACGGTTATTATCTCTTAGTTAATAGTTAAAGTTAAAGTAAAAATTAGAAAAGTCATCATGACAATTTCTTTCAAATCATGTCACTGATAATATCAGTAATTTTGAAATTTTTAAATAAAAAATATGTAATATGGTAATTTAAAATTGACGTTCTTTCTTTTTTCCTACCTTGCATATCAGTTCCCAAAAAACATCATCATAATTGCTTTCAAATCAAATCAGTAATTACTAATTAATATCAGTAATTTTTAAATTCAAATTTCAAACCATATATATTTTTATCCTATATATAAGATACAATTATATGATTTCACGTTCAAATCTCGCTAGCTCATATATGTGAGCGTATCTTTCTCTCTCAAATGCATCTTTCTTGTGATTTAGCAGCTAATTTCCCATTACACTTCTTTGTTCGAATGTTTGTTAATAATGTTTACATGTTATCGTTCCTGTATCATTGTTCCAACATCGTTGTTTCAATGTAAATTCGCATCCCACATCAACCTTTCGATATCGATGCTGCAGTATCATTGTTGCAACATCGTGAAAAGTTGCATGTGTTACCTTTTTTGATGGCAGAGACGCAACTTTAAAGTTACATGTGCCATTTTTTTTTATTTCCGTTAAATCCAAAGTCACATTTTCTTGCGCCAGGAAGATTTTCTTTCTTTTAAAGAAAGTATAGATTTGTGCAATATCATGAAAACTCAGATGTGCAATACAAATGAAAAAGAGACGTTTGCATTTTAGGTTGGTTTGTTATTCTTAGTTGTGTTGTCAGTAATATGGAGTGGGGTGATAGACACGTGCAGTTTATGGCGATGCTGAAGGACATTGTAGGATCGTGTACCGACCTGAATGAGTCGATCTGAAGAGCTCTCGTATGTTTCAGAGGCGGAATACTAAGAAACACACTTCAAAACAACCTGAAATATACTCTAAACCTCTTTTCTATTGATATAACAGTGAATACAATCAGAAAGATAACCGGCAGCACCTCGGTATCAAATTTCTCAATCGTTACGAATGACATCCGTTTGGAACCTATATATAGAGTTACCTGACCGTTTGAAACACACTTCAAATGGCCAGCCTTCAAACGACCAAGACTCAAACGGTCTGCATCATTCAAACGGACAGGCTTCATTTCAAACGGACAACTCCTCTCAAACGGCCAGATTTGACTTTTCTTGATTTCTAGACCAATCTGATCTGCAACGGACCCGAGACATCGACATAAGACGAAGACGACAGATGACTACACCAACAGACTCCCCCTCAGATGTTGACGAGTCTTCACAATCTTCAATCTTTATCAGTCCTCTGAGTTCCTATCTGTTTCTATCTTTAGACTACCCCTCTCGATTTGTTGGTATTCCTTTGTTCTTCAGCAACATCTTCAGGATCATTGCCTGGTCTTCACAAATTCAGAATCGATCAACCTGGCTTTCCTGCACACACTTAAACCAGAAATAAATTTCCAAATTTTATCACTTTATGAGCACCAACACTTAATTCCCCAAAAACTCTTTTTCTAAGATGAACCACTTAGGAAGATTAGATTATAAAAACGTTTAAATTTGAATACTCACTCCCCCTCGAATTATGCTCATCTTGTTTAGCACTCGGAATTTTGAAAATCAGCTTTTCAATATCAGTTGTCGAAAAACTTTTTGACTTTTTCAAAATTTTATGCTAAAACACACTGAAAATCTTTTTGGAGTTTTCAATGAAAAGAAATAAAATGCAGAAAAGAAATATTTACAAATAATATTTTTGTGAGTTCGTGTAAGAGGATCATATCAGTTTTTGAGGCATGTCACCAACACCGTTAAGCTTGATTTCATTTTCAGTTCAAAACAATTTACCTAGATTATCAGTATAATGGTCCACAAAGATTTTCACACAAAGTTCAATTGATCCGAGATACGATATTAATGTCTTAGATACTGACTTATTCGTGTGTCTCACTACTTGAATATACTCCCGCATCCAGATCCTAATATTCAGTCTTACAGGTGAATATACTACAAATGATATCTGTATATAATTTAAGGGGTATGCGAGGGCCGAGGGATCTCAGGTCGATACTTCCGTATGCGCAGAGAGATATCAGCTTCGACTTTTCAGTGTGTCCCCTTTAGAGGATCTTTTTAGCATTCAACAGCAGATTATCAATTTTATTGTCTAATCAGCTGAGGGCTTTTTGCTATATTTCAAGCAAATGCAGCAAGTATTATCCGAGGACTAGGTCAGAACTTCCATTCAGCAGAAGTCCTGGGATAATACCCCAGATATCATAGAGTATAAAGACCTAGTATATCAGAATACAGAACCTTTCAAACGAGATTTCAGGGGTTACCTATATATCCAAGTTTGTGTTAACCCACAGAATAAATAAGCAAGTTTGAAATTTAGGTTTATATCTCGTCATAACTTACTAAATGTGTAACAATTTTGTGAAAAATTTACTGACATATCTAGAATAACATTGTTTATCACATTTTAACGTTTCAAATCTTTAGCATGTTGTGACAGTCCACTGATGTACTATCATTTTCTCTTTTCACAACGAAACTCATTTTTGAATTTTATCATGTTTTTGTCTTTTTCAATTTTTCTAATGTTTTTGGATTTTCTGAAATATTTTCTACTCCCCCTAAAATGCAAACACATTAAAGAAAAATTGAAAATAAACTGTACAAAAACATGACAACTGATATTGAATCACATCAAATCTCAATTCACTCGGCATAAAAAATCAGAACTCCCCCTTTCAACAAACCATTTTCTCATTTAGATTTCAAAACACTTAAGTTTGTTTTAATCAAAATGATTTTTCCGGAAAATAAGTTTGTGTTTACCACTATTAAGTTTACCACTTATAAAGCATGGGGATATGGTTCATCATTTTGTTTATCAACCTCATATGAATAGTAAATCAAGTACAACTTAATGTCCCTGATTTACCTCTATACCAATTATAGAATATAAACACATCAAACATAAGATCACAACTACCAATTGTAAGAATGTGACATCTACATCACCATTTTACCAATCAGAATGCCGATTCCTGCTTCGCACTTACCAACCTGGAAGCTCCGGCGTAGTCATTTAACCTGTAAAATTCAAACACTATTCAAACTCTTTCAAACAAACTTTTCCAACATAAGAATGATGCCGATTCCTGATCCACAATATGAACTTGGGATCTCCGGCATAGTCCTTTGACTATCATGGGAAACAAACTTCCATCCAAGTCTTTTCAGACTTGATGGCTTTTAGCTCTTGAGCAGTAGGGTTGTATGTTGCCTTTTTAGTTGCGTAAAAATCTTTTACCCCCTTAGCTCTCCCGCTCAATATTTTCCCAAAAATCTTTTTAACATTCCCGTTGAATGTTTTCTCGACATCAAATTCTTTTTCTTCATTGTAAAACTGATTTGAAATTTCTGTTTTACCAACTTTCTTTTTAATTTCCTCAAATTCCAGTGATGGAATTTACTGAAATTTTCTCCTCAATCTGTGGCTCTTCTGGCTTTGTGGAACCAGATTCATTGCCCACATTCACATCACTCTTCTTTGCAACCCACACTTGGTTGTCTTTTCCTTTCTTTTCATACCTCTTCTTTGTCGAACACTCACCAACTTCAAAAGTTGAATTTTCAAAAACTTTAGGTTTTTCAGTTGGTGGATTAACATCAACAACTTTTTCTTTCATCTTCTGAGAAACTCCCTGTTTTGTTTTGGCAGTTTTCGGACAATTCCATGCAATGTGACCAGATTCATTGCATTTGAAACATGTTCGAGTATCTCTCGGATGAAATACTCCAGTTCCATTCCTTCTTCTCTCAGCAAGAAACTCTTGATTTGATTGTCTCCAGAATGATTTCTTCTGTTCATCTTCAGAGCTTCCACCTGATACAAATTCAGTTTTGATTTTAGAATTTTTCACATTTTTATCATTTTCTGGTGGAATATAACCTAAACCTTTCTTTTTGTAGCTATGATTTTGGTTAGGTTTCTTTTGAAAACCAGGACCAGAATTGTAACCCTTTTTCTTGTTTAATCGTTGTTGAACTCTAGAAGTATATTTTTTAGGTTTTTCAAAACTTTTAGTTCAGGAATATTAATTTCTATTAGTTTGAAAACCTTTTTGATCATGTCAAAACGAACACTTCTTATTGGAAATTCTTTGTCATAGTATACTTTGTCCGAATCATTTAAAGTGTATGCAACTTCAAATGTTTCATCATCCAAATTAGCTTTCGATAACAAAAATTCTATACTGTAAGACCGTTTAACCGACGAATTTTGATTGTTGACTGACGAATTTGACCCTCCAGACTCAGATTTTGACTCGGACTCCTCATCAGTATCCAACACCTGATCGACCACCTTTTTAATTAACTCAGATTCATGATCGGTATCGGACGAGGTAAACGTGACATCAATGTTATCTGGTAAAACGTCAGTTGTGTCGGTTTTTAACTTTTTATTGACTGCTTTTGCAAGTTGCTCCTCGTTTGGTTTTCTAGGAGAATATCCGTCCCAAATCGGAGGCGGGCACTTGTTATAGCTAACAGTCGGTTTCTTACCACAATCTTTCTTCTTCTTTTGCTTCTCATCTTGAAAGGCTTCCATACCTGCAACAGTTGGGTAAATACGATCAATGAGATAATCAGAACTAGAATAACTTTGCAGTAAACGTCTAATTCTCTCATTCTCAATCTTTTCCGTTTCCAACTCTTGCTTCCATTTGGCACTTTCTTCGATGTAGAAGTTTATCGCCTTTTGCTTTGACATCATGACTGCATTCATCATCGTCAGTGCTTGTTCTCTTTCTGAGTTTGTCTTTTGGAGACCAATTACTGTTTTGTTCAAGACATCATACGATTCTTTCACATAGTTGAGGTTGAACAGTAACTGCTCCTTCTTCTTCTCGTACTCAGCTATAATGTCATCTTTTGCTGCACATTCCTTGAAAGCTTCCAAACACTTCTCGCAAGGCTTGACGACTTCAACAATCTTTTCAACCTCGATTGTTTTCACAACTTAAATCACCTTTTCAGCTTCAGTCACCTTTTCTTCATCTTTCTCAACTTCGGTTATCTTTTCAATAACACTTTCGACATTCTGAACATCACCTTCAGATTCCTTCTGTTGTTCTCTAGCAACTCTTTTCTCCTTTAGTTTCTCCATCCGTTCTGCAAAATAGAAATGAAAACTTTCAGGAGAAAGATGAGATTTAGCAACATTAATATGTTTCTCTTCCTCATCATCACTGCTACTATGATCTGGTGATTGATCAAATTGAACCAATTTTTCAGAATCAGCATCTGAAACACCAGAATCAGATGGTGTTTTATCAAATACAACTGCTTTTTCTGAAACAACCTCATTCTGTACACTCTCATCAGAACTCGATAAACTCTCATCTGAACCCTCTGAAATTTCTCCAGATCTTTCTGAAAGTTCATCAGTACTTTCTGAATTTCCATCAGACGCAACAGACTTTTCATCCTCACTAGACACATTCACCCCAATCGATTTCATCCAAGTAGCAAACAGATCTGGCTCTCGGACGATTTTGGCAATGAAAGCTTTAAACTCTCCCTTCTCATCCACAAACGTATCCCAACTAAAACCTTCTGGTAGTTTCTCATCATCTTGATCGATTATGCGTGCTGCTTTGCCTTCAGATGATATGTAATCACTCCAGCTGAAATCTACCAAACATGCTCTCTTGGGATCTTCAATCTTCCTACCATGAGCCGTCTGTGGTTCTTGAGTTTGACCAACTTGTTGATATATAGCTTTGCGGTAGTAATCATCTTTTCCAAATGGATTTTGTGCTCCACTAGCTTCTCTATTCTTGCATTCCCGTTTGAAATGGCCTTTCTCCCTGCATCGAAAACAAGTAACTTTAGATTTATCAAAACCTAAAGTAGAAACGTGAGCATCAAGAAAGTCATTTCTCCCAGTGATGGTTTTGAACTTCTCAGCACGTCGAAGAACACTTGCAAGACACCATTTGATATCCATGAGTTCCATTTCTTCGGCATCTATTTGATCGTAATCCTCTTTGGTGAGCATAGGATTTCCGATCCGACCAGCAACCAGACCTTCATAGGATAACAGAACAGAACCCAGAAGTGCCATGTGGTCTTTCGCAGTGTCTTCAGAGAAGCTTTGACCTTCTGGAAGGTTGAGAGCTATGTTGCATTGAATCACATATCCATTTCCTGTTTTTGTACTCTGGGACTGAAAACTTGTATTTGTCTCTTTAGGATTTACACTCGGAAATAATGAAAACCCACTGCTATTCTTGTTAGAACCCTGATCAACTTTGTCTGATGAATCTCCAGTACTGAAAGCGGTTTGAATTTTCGGACTTTTCTCAGCTTCAGGAACTGGAATACTACCTTTGTAGTACATTTTCACATCCTGTTGACCACTTGGACTGTTCATCCTAGCGATCTTCTACTGTTCTAGATCCTGACTCTCAATTTTCTCGATAAACTGTGAAATTGTTAACCCGTCATAAACACCTGTGTTCTTCAATATCATCAAATACGTTCCCCACTCCTTCTGAGGTAACGCATCAGCCAGTTTATCCACCCACTCCTCACGATCTTTCCTAATACTCAACATCGACATTGATCGTACAAGGTGACAATATCTTTCAATCAGCTTCTTTGTATCCTCTCCCGGTAAACTGCTAAACAAATCAAATTCCTTTTTTAGCAACGCCTTCTTGCTTTTAATCATATTCTCACTACCTTCAAACTTGACTTTAAGTGCATCCCAAATAGATTTTGCAGTTTTGTCATGTTGAAGAAGAATAAAAATGTCTTCCTTGATAGCTTGTTGAAGCAGACTGATCATCATCTTTTCTGCTTTGTACATAACACGTTCTTGATCCGTGAATTCTGATAACTCTTTGGTAACATGTAATTCAGTTTCAGGCAACACATATTTCTTTAATATACATTCCCACGATCTAAGATGATTTTCCTGAACCCAGTTCTCAAATCGATCTTTCCACCCATAATATTCTTCAATACTCATCAATCTCGGGGGCTTTTGGGTGGTTCCCGTCTCATTCTCTGAATTCATTGCTTGAGCAATTGCAGCTGGAGTAGACGGTGTAGCGAAAGCGTTGTAGAACTCGGTACTCATATTTCACACAATGAACAGATTACAAACGGATTACACAGTTTCAAACGGTAGTGTCTCAAACGGAACAGATTCAAACGATCAGTGAATATTTCAAACGACAGGACACTTTCAAACGACAGGACACTTTCAAACGACGGAAAGTACTTTCAAACGATCGGATCACTTTCAAACGGGCTGATGTGATTTCAAACGACAGAATCTGGTTCAAACGATCAGTTCAAACGGTTGGGCAACTTCAAACGATGGAATCTGGTTTCAAACGATCAGTTCAAACGATAGCTCTATATTTCAAACGGAAGATCAATGACGTCATAATTTTTCAAACGGACATCCAAATTTCCAACTGTTTTACTTCGATTTTCGGTCTGAAACTGTAACAACTCTCACAAAAATCAATAATTAGGATGATAATTAGTCAATAAGGAAACCCTAATTGAGACACCCAAGTAATTCTGCATTAACCCTAAAATTTTCAGAACAATCGGAATCAGGATCAGGGCCCCTAAAACTCAAGGGGGGCAAACCCTAGTTGGACGATTATCTAAATAAAACGTTGTTTAAATCTGATTGGTCAAATTAACTGATTCAGCCAAGCTAGTCCCGAGCCTAGGCAGCCTATAATTAGACTGCTTAGCTTACGGACCGTAAGGGAAATGGCATACGGTCCGTAAGCGAGTCCCAAAAATCACTATAAATAGCCGACCTTGGGACTTGAACAATGAAGTTGAAACGACGCTCAGAATCTCTGTGTACGTCGAGTTATATCAATAACAGTCCACACCACACACCAAATCTCGAAACGCTGCCGCAATCAGGGTATTAACTCGATCGCTGTTCAATTCTTTTCTTTCCGTCAGCTTTTATTTTTGTAAATAATAGCTCGGGATTTTACCCTCTAAATCCCTAAACTCTGCCCGTTATTAGGGTAATAACTCTAATCACTGGTACGATACTTTATCCGATCGATTATAACTATCCAACGATTGTCTGAGTGCTGCTCAAATTAAGTTATACTTTGTTATTCATCGTGATTTCGACTTGAATGTTTGAGCGCTGTCTGAACTCGGGCTATACTCTGTCATTCGTTGTGAATCCGCTGAATTGTTAAGTATTGCACTTATAAATCGTTGTGAGGGTTTTATCTCGTGATTGTCGTTAAAGTTGAATTGAATTAGTACACTAATACGAGTTCCATTGTGTCTAGAAATTAGAACTCGTAATCAGGAAACTGCTAGAGTACTTAGTAGCTAAGTAAACTTAATAGTTAAATAAACTTAGCAGCTAGGTTAACTGAGTAGGTTAATTAATCTATTAGGCTAAAGGGTGTGGGGAGCATGGGTTGGATCATTAATGCCACATAGGATCATGAATGGATTGCTACACCATCCCCTTGTCTCATTCACCATGGTTGGCATGGATTAAGCCATGGCAACCATGAGCCTACTTTTCCTTTTTAAATATTTTCTTTCCTTTTCACAAGAATAAATTAAAATAAGAAAATAATGGTTTGGGTCATGACCACACCCTTAGAGTAGTGGTTTTGAATGATTGATTAGAAGTGAGTGACATAGCGCTGATGTGGAGGGTCATGATCATCATAAGGGTCATGACCACACCCTATAGCCTTAATTAAGTTCAGTATTAATTAAGTGGGATTAATTAAGCTAAGCAAGATTAATTAAGCTAAGTAAGTTATTTAGTTAAATGGATAAGCAAACATAATAGTTAAGGAAACTTAATAGTTAAGGAAACTTCCTAGCTAAGGAATAAATCTACCTATAAATAGGAAGCTTAGGATTCATTTTTCTTTGCTCATTTCTTTTCTTCTTCTCTCTATACGTTGGTGTTCTAACCAATAATCACCGATGCGATGCTCTGTCCGATCGATTCAGGAACTAACTAACGGATGCCAAAGTGCTATACTTTGAGAGTTCGTTAAACGGATGCCAAAGTACTATACTTTGAGAGTTCGTTAAACGGATGCCAAAGTACTATACTTTGTGATTTCGGTAAACGGAATCCAAAGTGTTACACTTTGTGAAATTTGTTAAGGTTCGAATCTCGTGACTACCGTTAAGGTTTGATTTGGGTTTTACACAAATACGTATTCCATTCTGTTAAACTATATGTTTAACTACCAAAAATACTCCCAACTACACACTCACAATCAAACAAACTATTAAATCATCAGAAGATCCAGAATAATAAAGTGCATGCTTAGTCATCGGAAGAAGTAGAATCAAGAAGTTTGTTAACTCAATCTTGCCTGCTTATAAAGTGAGTCATTCTCTTTTTATCAACTGTTTTACAAAACTCCAAGTTATTTTTAAAGTTATAATTACAGGGATTAAGTCTTTGTAATCACCATATTACAGCCGGTATGTGGGGTTTTGTATACATTACTTGATAATCTTCAACATTGGGGCAGCCAATGGGTGATATGACCATAATCACAGACACCACTGGACAGGTGGGCCAGTGGGTCGAGTGGTAAAGTACCGTGGGTAGTTGGTTGATATCAGAAACATTGTAATCGCTCTTAATACTGTGAATTATAACAAATCTGTTTTTGCATTAAACCTGAATGAACTTACTTAGTATTTCCCGCTGACAAAACCTTTTTAAAACGCGTTTCAGGTAATTACAGTAGACTGGAGTAAGAATTGGATCCAGCACTAAAGGACTTCAAGAAGTGGCTTATTTTATTAATTAAATCAACTTAAGAAATATTGTTTTTGGGTTTATCCCGTATTAAAAGCTACATTTGTAAAACATAGAATTTATTCCATCTATTTAAATAAAATCCGGTGTTTTTAAAACTCTGATAATTTTCCTAACTCACGGTCCTGATGAAATTTCCGCTGCAATGTTTTTAAAAATAATCACCGGTACCACTTGACTGCTCGCGACTTTCGATTCCGGCCAGGATGGGGTCGGGGGTCGTGACAGTAAAGGTGGTATCAGAGCCACTGCTTTAAGCCTGTAAGTGTTGTGATAATAACACTTAAGCTTAAATAAAAAGAGTTAGGAGATTGCTATTAAATGGTAGCACAGCTGATAGCAGTTAGACTTGAAGATAAGAAAAGATGCCTTAGTATAAGCTAAGCCACTTGTTTATGCAATTAGGTGTTATAACAATACCTAAGTTTAAATGGAGAATTAGAAACTTAATATTATCTG
Organism: Helianthus annuus; assembly: GCF_002127325.2. Classification (NCBI taxonomy): domain Eukaryota; kingdom Viridiplantae; phylum Streptophyta; class Magnoliopsida; order Asterales; family Asteraceae; genus Helianthus; species Helianthus annuus. The sequence goes on along the minus strand of NC_035434.2, from coordinate 132,911,858 downwards.
ATAGCACTCTGAATGATATTTAGACTTGAACTTAAGAATTTTGCCTTAATATAAGCTTCAAGATAAAATTTCTTATATAAGTATAATGTAATGGATAGTGGTATGCTATAAGAATGACGGTTCGCAGGTAATAGCACTTAATTGCTATTAATTCTTGCTTATTGATATTACTTGGTTTAGAATAAAGATATGTTATAGAAATATAAATTTCCTTGATTCTGGATAAAAGCCCTAATAAAAGAGGCACTTTTAAAATCTTGAAAAGATACTATTTATGGGAAATAGAAAATTTCTCCGGCAAAACTGGGTATAGAGTAGCGGACTCTCCAGCTTGTCCGGATATACTGAGATTACCTCTCCGGCGCGAATCGGATAAGACGGGGTACATAGTATGTCAAACAAGTGACAAGATTTCCCTAAATAATATCTGACTTATTTTGGAAATATGAATCTATTATATACATTTAACCTTATGAAAGGTATGTATATTACAGCATGTGAAATATATAATATAGATATGTATATCTATATGGAATTCCAAAAGTCAATTAAGAATAAAGCACAAGCATATGTGTCAATAATAAATATAGATTTCTTTATCAGGAATCTCTCGCATATATCTTTAATTTCGATGTCAAACATTATTTCGTTTGATCATCTACCTCGTAACTCGTGCAACAAAATAATACTGGAAACCCATTAAGTTGGGAAACCATCCAAAAATATAAGAATTACCAATGCATTATCATAAACTATTAACGCAAGTAAGAAACATCTAAAGTTGTGCTAATGCACCAGAAAACACATGAAACCTAAAATTTCACGTCCACAAGACATCACAGTGTATCACATACAATTTCCAAGGCAAGACCTCTGAAAAATATAAATTTGGGCACGATAATACCAATACTAAATTCCGTCAGTAAAAGAACTCCTAATCAAAAAACGGCACTTTGCCACATGATCTTACAAACGATCAAAATCTCGCTGAGGTACGTTGGAACAATATTTCACAGACATCGGTGCATAGTCTAACCTGAGTTATAATTATTAGCACTACAAAAGAAGTCATATATTTTTGCAAATCCCCTATTTCATTTCACTTCATTCAACATTCTCTGATGATGTCATTTAACAAATAGTTGTCACACGAAATTCCAGATAAGAAGTTCTTATATTTCCTTCGTAGTAATTCTGACTTCTGCCTATAAAGAGTTGAGTTTCGTGTTTCTACTTCCTCTAATAGTCATCATACCATGAGGATTTCTTTCATAGTAGAAAATATTGATCTACTTCATTTCTTGGTAAATCCACACTTTACACATGCACTGTTTGTTGCGCATGTGGTTCGTTTGATTTATGAAGACCACTGGAGGGCTTCATTCCAATTTGTTATTTTTTCCAATATCGTATCACTATACTTGATCTTCACATTTATAAAACACGTTTATTGCAAAACGTTAACTCTTTGATATCGAGTCAATAAGTTTCTTGAAAAACTCAATTTCCTTTAGCATACATGGTTTTTGTTGTAACCATATCCAAAATTTCTTATTAATACATGAACTCTACACCAATTTCAATTGTTTGAACTTGCTCGCATTTCAATTCAAAGTCCCATATGATGGATTGAAGCCATCATATTCAAAATAGTCCCAACAAGCACTTCAATTCTCTTGAACCATAACATGCTTGTTTAGTCTTCGAATTCATCAAATCATTTCTTTGATTACGTTCACCTTGTGGTGATATTTTTTACAAAATTTGAAAATTAAGCTAATCTCGTTTAAATTATTTATTTTTGGTAAATATTTGTAATAAAATATTAATAATAGTAGGTATTAATATTATTAAGGTTATTATCAAGACAGGTATTGGATAGCGTAGCCTTAGTTAGGCATGGACTGATCACCTATGCTTAAACAAGGCAGCACTAACCAATATCCAACCATGATAATAACTATTTAATATATATAAATTAAGTCATCATACTTATTTAGTAAATTTCAATTATATATATAAAAATATTTTTATATTATATATAGAAATATATATACTTTGTACTATAAAGAAAAGACATATTTTCATAAAACAATTAAAGGGACGAATAAAATTATCTAAATAATTGTCTAAGTATCCATGAACATGACATATTATAAATAAATGTTCATCCTGATTAATATTTCACAACTAATAAATACTTATAGAAATATTCTTTTATAATATATATATATATATATATTAAAATATCAAATGTTATTTACGCAAACCAATATTTAAGTATGCTTGATATTAAAATAAACATTTATTATTTTACTTTTATGATTTAAAATATCTTATTATAAAATCTTATAGTTAAACACACTCGATTTTAAAAATGATAATCGTAAGTTTTAAAATATTGGGTAAGCCTATATCATTAGTTTGTCAAAATTTACCACGGGTTTGATATTTTAAACCTATCTAAATTTATTTATTATTCTACTTTATGATAACATAAAAGGAAAAGATATTTAGTAAATCAAAACATCACCTATTTTTAAATCAAACATTTTGATTAAAATCATCTGAATAATTTATGTATTAAGACAAAAATACTCTAACTTTATTGTCTTTTCATATATTCTTACAAATCACCCATCTCAGCACATTGATTTTCTCATATCATAATTTAATATTTGACAAATCATTTTCATGTTTTCATTTCATTTTGAACCTGTCAATCTTAAGTCTTCTTTAGGTACCAATCAAGGTAAGTTTTCCTCTGACAAAGGATTTTACTAATTCCAAAAAGTTCTTCACATTCATTTTAAAAAATCTATAGATCATATATCTTCTGGCTTGAACGTAATCACCTTAGAAACAATACCATTTCACCCGGAATGTCTCATCTTTTGAAATATCCAGATTCGCTTCCTTGAAACTCTCAATTTCGAAAACAGTAAATTTATTCAGTCTTCATTATTGAATTCTTTCAATCATTACAAACACTTTGTAGCGTCCGAATAGATTTGTAGCATATGCTAAACCCTATTCATACGCCATTCGTTTGATTTGTCATATTCTTGGTACAATTATGTACTCAGATTACGATACACTAAATTCTATTGTCCAGTACCATTTAAGTAAACGATATTGATTTTCGGATAATCATTAACAAATCATTTTCCATACTTCCATTCACAAATAGATATTTATCAAATCAGAATCTCCCTCAATTGATCAAAGTAAGTTCGTTTCAGATATTGAATCCAATTGTTTCTATAAATCATTTTTACTTTCAAAACTCATACCCCTCAAAATATCTTTTGATTCCATTCCACGATACATTGCTTCTCTTAATTAAAAGAAGAAACATAACCCCAAGAAAATATCATAGTCCAAATCTCGAGGACGAGATTTTTATTAAGGTGGGGAGGATGTAACAACTCTCACAAAAATCAATAATTAGGATGATAATTAGTCAATAAGGAAACCCTAATTGAGACACCCAAGTAATTCTGCATTAACCCTAAAATTTTCAGAACAATCGGAATCAGGATCAGGGCCCCTAAAACTCAAGGGGGGCAAACCCTAGTTGGACGATTATCTAAATAAAACGTTGTTTAAATCTGATTGGTCAAATTAACTGATTCAGCCAAGCTAGTCCCGAGCCTAGGCAGCCTATAATTAGACTGCTTAGCTTACGGACCGTAAGGGAAATGGCATACGGTCCGTAAGCGAGTCCCAAAAATCACTATAAATAGCCGACCTTGGGACTTGAACAATGAAGTTGAAACGACGCTCAGAATCTCTGTGTACGTCGAGTTATATCAATAACAGTCCACACCACACACCAAATCTCGAAACGCTGCCGCAATCAGGGTATTAACTCGATCGCTGTTCAATTCTTTTCTTTCCGTCAGCTTTTATTTTTGTAAATAATAGCTCGGGATTTTACCCTCTAAATCCCTAAACTCTGCGCGTTATTAGGGTAATAACTCTAATCACTGGTACGATACTTTATCCGATCGATTATAACTATCCAACGATTGTCTGAGTGCTGCTCAAATTAAGTTATACTTTGTTATTCATCGTGATTTCGACTTGAATGTTTGAGCGCTGTCTGAACTCGGGCTATACTCTGTCATTCGTTGTGAATCCGCTGAATTGTTAAGTATTGCACTTATAAATCGTTGTGAGGGTTTTATCTCGTGATTGTCGTTAAAGTTGAATTGAGTTAGTACACTAATACGAGTTCCATTGTGTCTAGAAATTAGAACTCGTAATCAGGAAACTGCTAGAGTACTTAGTAGCTAAGTAAACTTAATAGTTAAATAAACTTAGCAGCTAGGTTAACTGAGTAGGTTAATTAATCTATTAATTAAGTTCAGTATTAATTAAGTGGGATTAATTAAGCTAAGTAAGTTATTTAGTTAAATGGATAAGCAAACATAATAGTTAAGGAAACTTAATAGTTAAGGAAACTTCCTAGCTAAGGAATAAATCTACCTATAAATAGGAAGCTTAGGATTCATTTTTCTTTGCTCATTTCTTTTCTTCTTCTCTCTATACGTTGGTGTTCTAACCAATAATCACCGATGCGATGCTCTGTCCGATCGATTCAGGAACTAACTAACGGATGCCAAAGTGCTATACTTTGAGAGTTCGTTAAACGGATGCCAAAGTACTATACTTTGAGAGTTCGTTAAACGGATGCCAAAGTACTATACTTTGTGATTTCGGTAAACGGAATCCAAAGTGTTACACTTTGTGAAATTTGTTAAGGTTCGAATCTCGTGACTACCGTTAAGGTTTGATTTGGGTTTTACACAAATACGTATTCCATTCTGTTAAACTATATGTTTAACTACCAAAAATACTCCCAACTACACACTCACAATCAAACAAACTATTAAATCATCAGAAGATCCAGAATAATAAAGTGCATGCTTAGTCATCGGAAGAAGTAGAATCAAGAAGTTTGTTAACTCAATCTTGCCTGCTTATAAAGTGAGTCATTCTCTTTTTATCAACTGTTTTACAAAACTCCAAGTTATTTTTAAAGTTATAATTACAGGGATTAAGTCTTTGTAATCACCATATTACAGCCGGTATGTGGGGTTTTGTATACATTACTTGATAATCTTCAACATTGGGGCAGCCAATGGGTGATATGACCATAATCACAGACACCACTGGACAGGTGGGCCAGTGGGTCGAGTGGTAAAGTACCGTGGGTAGTTGGTTGATATCAGAAACATTGTAATCGCTCTTAATACTGTGAATTATAACAAATCTGTTTTTGCATTAAACCTGAATGAACTTACTTAGTATTTCCCGCTGACAAAACCTTTTTAAAACGCGTTTCAGGTAATTACAGTAGACTGGAGTAAGAATTGGATCCAGCACTAAAGGACTTCAAGAAGTGGCTTATTTTATTAATTAAATCAACTTAAGAAATATTGTTTTGGGGTTTATCCCGTATTAAAAGCTACATTTGTAAAACATAGAATTTATTCCATCTATTTAAATAAAATCCGGTGTTTTTAAAACTCTGATAATTTTCCTAACTCACGGTCCTGATGAAATTTCCGCTGCAATGTTTTTAAAAATAATCACCGGTACCACTTGACTGCTCGCGGCTTTCGATTCCGGCCAGGATGGGGTCGGGGGTCGTGACAGAAACTTTCAAGGATTTGTCATTAGTCAATTCCGAACACAATGTGAAGTTTTGAGCTAATTTCAACCGTGAAAATTATCAATTTTGAACAGAAGGTGTAGAAAGTCAGATTTCCAAGCTGAATATGGCAAGAACTCCTCGTCCTGAGCTCTGATACCAATTGTAGGATCGTGTACCGACCTGAATGAGTCGATCTGAAGAGCTATCGTATGTTTCAGAGGCGGAATACTAAGAAACACACTTCAAAACAGCCTGAAATATACTCTAAACCTCTTTTCTATTGATATAACAGTGAATACAATCAGAAAGATAACCGGCAGCACCTCGGTATCAAATTTCTCAATCGTTACAAATGACATCCGTTTGGAACCTATATATAGAGTTACCTGACCGTTTGAAACACACTTCAAACGGCCAGCCTTCAAACGACCAAGACTCAAACGGTCTGCATCATTCAAACGGACAGGCTTCATTTCAAACGGACAACTCCTCTCAAACGGCCAGATTTGACTTTTCTTGATTTCTAGACCAATCTGATCTGCAACGGACCCGAGACATCGACATAAGACGAAGACGACAGATGACTACACCAACAGACATACATCAAGAGGTTCAGCAATCGATGTAGTGGAAACTAAAGTTTTTCTATATTCTTAGATTTGAACTTTAATATTCTTCAGTATGTCATGTAATTATTGGACTTTTAATTTTAAGGTCCTGAATAAATTTAATTTTATGAATCTTTGTTGTGTTTTATTTTTATTTATTATTTATTGTTTCAGTAATATTTAGATTATGTTGATGTTGATTTGTGTCTGAAGATCTGTTTGGTAAGTCAACAGAGGATTAATAGTGTCAAGGATTTGTTTAATGGTCAACCTCTCAAAGGGTTATGGTGTGGTTATAACAGCTGATCATGCTAAGGACTGTTATAATTAACTCCTGCTCCATATAAAGACTGATGAGGCCTATGCACTGTTGAAGGCAAAGTCCTGCTAAAGACTAGCACTGTTGGTGTAGTTATAACAGCTTCTACAGCGGATTCAACTTTAGTATTTATGTATCAGTACTTCTTATGTAACAGTGTTTAGTGTAGCAGTGGTTCTCTATACTTTATTTCTCGAGACAAACCTATACAAACTCAAAGATGAACCACTGCCCAACAACAAAAGTGGTTCATCATCAACAGTAGATATTCTATCTTTGTTTTTGTTAACAGTATTTATATGTCCAAGCTGTAGAAATTATATCTCTGTTTATGTTAACAGTATTTATTTTCAAACATCTATTTATGTTCAAACAGATGTTTGAGGTCAAATATTTATTTAATTTCAAATATTTGTTTATGTCCAGATTAGATGTTTAACAGTATTTAATTTAAAACATTGTTTTAATTATAAAATTTAAAGTTAAATTACAAAATTAAAAAAATCCTTAATGACTATTTGTTGCAAATTAAATCAATAATTAATGCTATTAGAAAACTCATCATGACAATAGCTTTCAAATCAGATCAGCAAACTACTGCCCATAACCAAGAAAGTATAACTTAGCAGATATTTCCTTTGGCAAACATATAGCATAGCAGTGGTTTTGAAATTGACGGTAAATTCAAATTCAAAATGCTTTGGGATATATACTTTGCAATTAATGCACGTTAAGTAATCACTTCTGTCTTATGCTAAAGGCGTGTTATAGGTAAATGAATAGCTTAATTGTAATTATAATACCGTGTTTAATTTTATATTTTTCCCATGTAAATGCATTAAAAGCATAATGAGCGTCGCTTGATATTCTTTCGTCTTACGATGTATTTAGTCATAGCCTTCTTCATTGAGTATATAAAATACATTTGGCAGAGGTTTTGATCATTACCATTTTCATCTATCTACTAAATCATCTTCAAAAATTTTGTTGACGAGATTTTCACAAGGCTCTCTGTAGGATGGAAAAATTTGGGTTTCAAGTGATTGTTGACGAGGTTTTCTCAAGGCTCTCTGCAGAAGATATTTGCCGTTTCAAATCTCTTTCCAAGAATTTTTATACGGAATTGTCAAGTCATGCATTTCAGATGATACATGCTCTCCGAAGTGGAGATTTAGTAGAAAAGAAGCTATTATCCTTTAAGGACACGACGTAGTTGGTGGTAAGTTGGATGTTGTTAATAGTAAAACCTTAAGTTTTCCTAACAATGTCCACTCTAGCTTCTTACGTATTCTATCTTCATTTAATGGGTTGTTGTTAGTTTCCAAAGAAGGGATTTGCTGTCAGTTGATTCTTTGGAATCCTACTATTAGGCAGTATAAGGTTTTGTGTGATGACTACTTTAATTACAATCATCTTCGAAACTCTGACATCGGTGGAATTTATTTTGATCAGTTCAATGATCTGAAAGTGCTCAACATCAGATGTTACCGTGCTGCTCGTGTTTACTCACGACGTCGTGAGTCATGGACAACAATAAATTCCGGTATTGTAAACAATTATAGTTCAAGTCGTTATTCATGGTCTACAGGAGTTTATGCTGATAAAACCATATATTTTATGGTTTCAAATTATTGGTATCCACTAGGTGAGAGGAACATCGTTTGTTTTGATGTTGTTAGTGAGACTTTCAGAATGCTTCACTTTCCTGAGAGTATTGTAGTCAATCCTTGCCAAGGGCATTTTTTGACCATTGCAAAAAGGTTGCATTTGATTGTTATTGGAAAGTCTGCTGAGCTAACTGCTGATTTGCTCAGATATGAAGAAGAAGGCTGGAAGAAGATGTTTGTTTTCAATAATCCTCGTGTAGTTGATTATGTTGATGCACACCGAAGTACTAATATAATTGAAGACAACAAGTGGCTGATAACAAGCATCTGGGGGATATGATTGAAGTTGATCTGACCAATGAACTTCTGAAATACGTCCAACAAGTTGACAACTACAATGGTCCGAAAGGAGCTTTACTTATCAAAACTACTGTTTCACCAATAGATTAGGAATTAGGATCCTGTATTTTATTGAATTCTATTATCTGTTTTGACAATTGTATTTTTTATATAATTAGTTGTGTTAAAATTATTAATAATGTTTGTTATTAAAATTAAGTAAATGAATATTGATGTTTGAGAGTGTAAATTCTTGTAATATTGGCAAAGCTCTGTTTAAATGATCAAAGCTTTGTTATTGAGAACAGATGTTTCAAAATTAAACAGTGGTTGATACATCTGTTGAATTGGGTCAACTGATGGATGAACTTTGTATGCTGTTTAACACTTGTACTTTTTATAAATATTTAGGTTTGATAGTGTAAAAGCTTGTAATATTGGCAAAGGTATGTTTAAATGATCAAAGCTCTGTTATTGGGAACAGATGTTTGAAAATAAAACAGTGGTTGATAAATCTGTTGACTTTGGTCAACAGATTGATGTCCATAGATGTTTGGAACTACTGTTCAGAAAACTGTTGTTGAAACCGCTGTTTGGTTAAAATGGTGGTTTTTAAACCGGTGTTTGGTTAAAACGTTGATTTGAAGACAGTGTTTTTAAATAACTTTCCATGTTAGGTTCAACAGTGTTTTGAAGAGGAAAACTGTGTGAGAAGACAGTAGATCTTAACAAGTTAAACATCTGTTAAGGCTTAAAAAGTTAACTTTCCATGTTAGGTTAAACAGATGTTTTGCCTTAAACAGATGTTCTCCTTCTATATCAGATATTTGGACTTAAACAGATGTCTGGCCATAAACAGATGTTTGGCCTTAAACCAAACATCTGTTTAAGCTTAACATTTGTTTGACTATTTGTGAATATCTTATTGACTTTTGATCAACATCTGTTTCAAATTTGGTGAACATCTTATTTTGTAAAAGAGGTAAAAAAACAAAGATTTTTTCAAAATCCCATATCACCCTATCATGTAAGTGCATTGAAGTAAAAAATGGAAATGATATTATTCATATGGTCCTGTTGTGCTTTTGTTTGTCCTCTAATATGAGATCATGATCTAATTCGGTGGTTTGAAGACATTGTTGTTTAATCGAATTAGATGATTGATGTAATGTGGTCGTATTATATATCTATACAAAAAGCAACTTCGGTTCCCTTTAAACACACCATCGTAACGTTTCACTCGAGGAACCTATTTGATTTTAGAGTTCCGTCCACGTGGCACTTTTGTATTGGTCCAGTCGATTTGTTGGCACCTTTCCAATACACCCTTTACGTAAAAAATCGCCGGGTGCGTTCCTCTATCATAACCACCAACAGCCGTCCACCGTCACACCTACAAACACGCATCCTTCACACCCACAAATCTTTATCCTTTTTTTCTCCGACGTACTTAATCAGATCCGTTCAAGATCATATTGTTTCCTTTTCCAACCGCAACTGCGGTTTCAAAGTCTATAAGTTTCAGATCAAACCCGTTTGAAAAACTCCAAACACATCATCAACAAAGAAAGATGAAGCTTTTTCTCCCTTATGTCCAAAACAACCAGTAAACAATTCAAAATCTTGACATTTTCACCATGAATTTATCAAAACATTGTACAGGAGATCAAACTCACCATTAATACAATTTTTTCAACAAACTAAAAATGCAACCTGATGATTATTTATTTGATTAGCAAAATATATGATTTGAAAAAAAGCCCTATCAATTATTAAATAAACAAAGAAAAATAGAACCCATTTCAAAATCTTTCAATAAAAGCATAAACATGTGGTATCTTCGACGTAAATGGTGGATCTGAACGGGTGGCGCTACGGAACGGAACCAATGGAGAGTACCGTGATCCTCCGGCAACCAGATTGCGGGTAGGTTTGGTATTAATGGTTACCGAACAAGGATTTGCAAGTTATGGACGGTCCGCCGTGCGTCTCCGTCGTGCCGGACTTAAAGGTTGGTCGGCCTTGCGTCGTTGTCTGCCGATTTGAAGGTTGGGCGGACATGCATCGCCATCGTGCCGAACTTGAAGGTTGTCCGGAGGTCCGCCGATTTGGATGGTCGGATCCTCCCTCGATCTCTAATCTCACTCTCTCTCACAGTCTGTGTAATGTGTGTGAAATTAAAGTAAACCAGTTGTGGTTTTTATTTGATGGTTTTCAATAAAACCACTTAATGGTTTTAAAAAAATAACATTTAAATATAATTATTAGTTTTTTTTTTTACCGAGTGAAGCAATTATTAGTTTGTTTATTGTAAATTTTAAAAACTTTTTAAAAGCTCTACTCAAATATACTAATACATCATTTTTTGAATGGCAAACTTCATTAAAAACGCTAGCGAGACGTTAAAAACACAACATACAAGGACTACATGTAACTTTTATAGCAATGTTTAAAAATGTTTGTGTTTATTGATGTATAAAGCGTATTGTAATTGTATTTGGTTTTAAAAATCTTTGGTACAGAATACCCATAAATTAGTATAACCCTCTAATTGTATTTGGTCTTAAAAATCTTTGATACAGAATACCCATAAATTAGTATAACCCTCTGTGCAAACCTCCATATGATCTTCATAAGTTTTCATTTTCTTTCTAATTCAATTTACTTGAATAATATCACCTACCTTTACCAATTATCCCCACCACCGTCTAGATCGGATAATAGAGAGAGGCGGGTAAACGCGTGTTCTTGATTTGTTATAGGGTTTGTATGTTAAACCATCGATATACCCAAATTTTGGTAAAGAAAAATGATGTCTTTTTTTTCCTTTACTCTTTTGCAAGCTACAAAATTAAATGTTTCCATTCATGGAAAACCCTTTGATTTGTTTGTTGAATACTAGAATATATTCACCATAAAAATCCTAACATCATTTAATTAGAATAACTTATTGGGTCAAAATCCTCATATCCTTTGCTTATAATAATTCATTCTCTCATTCGATGTGTTTTAAGTTTTAATGTAATTCGCTAAATGATTCATAATTAGCATCCTGCCGCAGCATATGTGATTCTCGAAACCCACAATGTACTGATTTTCTTCCATGAATCTTTTGTTTAATTTGTTGTCTGAATGATAGTTGTACATCATGCTGATACCTAAACATGTGAATTGTTGATGCATTCAATATTTTACGATCCAAGTTTTAATAGTACTAAGTTTTGTTACATACATATTGAGTTGATTCCTTTGGTGTAGTGTTGTAGACTGGGGATAAAGTAAAAGAAAAGAATATTTTGCATAAACTTTAACAATTTCTCATCTCACATTGTAATACTAAAGACATTCATAATCAACATCCCGCTGCAACGCGCGGGTTTGCGTCAACTCGTTACAAACAAATAGTAATTAATTAATCTAAAAAACTTTCTCGAGCCCGGGAAGCAATCCCGGGTAAAAACCTAGTAAATATATATGTGTGGGTGCTCGGGGAGCAAAAGTGAAAGTGCATTAATTTTAACGTTGTTTTACTAATTTCATTAAAATAACGTTCAAAGACGGAGATGGTTAATCATGCATTATGTGGTGACGTTGATAGCCGAAAGACAAGGGAGTACATGTACTCATCGACCACTGTCTTAATCGTTGAGTGTTAGGTGTCTTATGTCCAAGGCTCGATGCAAAACTATTATCGAGTCAGGAGTCTCACTAGAAACAACATCTCTATTCTTATTCTTACGGGGGGTGTAGATAATGTTGTCTACATCTTACCCACCTCATACCCTACCTTGTACGATGATGATGATGAATGTTATTGAATAACTAGTCAAATATATTACCAACATTTTGTAATAAGTAAACAAAAGCTATATTATATATATTATATATATTGATTTCGAAGGACGATAAATAGTAACTTTATTGTTATAATAATATATAGTTTTTTATTACTTTATTATTTAATATATTATAATATTTATAATTATATTTAATGTTAATAACATATTTCTCTTTTTTTAAACATCTATTTCCTTTACTTTTTTTAATAATTGTTTTTTTCTTTTTTAACATATATTAATTATCGATTAATTTGATACTTCTTTAATAAGTTACGTTTGTAACTTTTTTCTAAAAACTTAAGTACGTAGTTGTGCTTGATTCCTTCTATGACATTCCGTTATAAGTTTTGTTAAAACGAGGTTATAAATAAAGTATTTATTTGGTATCATAGAACGATACGATGATAAACTAAATCATTCTAATGGTTTGACTTTCTAAACAATATTCTTTATTTTCAAATCACGTTTTTGTTTTACATTATCATTTGTTCGGTTTCGCTGTAACGCGCGATATAAAAAACTAGTTATGATTATAAGAGGCTTTTCATAATAAAAGCGATAATAAACAGTCTAAAACATAAGAACCTCTACTTTTCTTCCTGGATAACAAGTTTACCCTCCACAAACTCACAAGACTGAAACTGAACCCCAAGTTGCCTTTGAAGCTTCTTAACGACGAAAACTTCCGACTCCTCACAAATGGTAACCACCGAACCCTTTCGGCCAAGCCGGCCCGTTCTTCCAGCTCGATGCGCATAGTGAACCGAGTCAGTAGGCAAGTCCACATTAACCACAAGATTACAGTTGGATACATCTAAACCTCTAGCCGATAACTCGTTTGTCACCAGTACCCTTATTTCACCTTTCTTGAACTTCTTCAAGATTGTCGATCTCGCAAGCTTGCCAAGATCACCGTGTAGTTCTTCTGCAACCAACCCGCGAGCTTGTAGCTTGTAAACCGCATCTTTTAGTTGCCGCGTGTGGTTCATGAAAACAATAACTGTTTTTGCATCGAGAGCATGCACACATCTTCTCACAGTGTCGACTTTTTGTTGCATTCTTGACAGACAATAGTAATGTTTTAACGTCGGTGGTAGACTTTCGGAAACCGCGTCACTCTGCTGCAAATCGGACCCCGGGTTGGGCCCGGGTGACAAGTTAACGGGCCCAGGTGGGCGAGAGACCGGTTCAAGCGGGCTCACCTTTTTGGCTTGCACGAGCATGGGTTCACAACCCCAACTCCTGGCTGCTTGTACTACCGCAAACGGAACTGTTGCAGACACCATGATCGTTTGTCTCTCAACCCGTTTCTTGACTACGGTTTCTGAGTTCTGGGCCGGGCCAGAACTGGGTTCTTCCCCACGTGTTCGACTATTCGATGCATATCTTCTCAGAAATTAAACGATAAAAGCTGATCAATTTCATCCAAGACGATGTACCGACAGCCGTGCGTGTGAAGCTTCCCCGCAACACTAATTTCCGCGATTCTCCTGGGTGTTCCCACGACGATAACGGGCTTATTTTTTCTTAACGCTTCTTCTTGCCGTGACCTGTTTGCACCCCCGACAAGTTGTTGAACGAATTTCTTATTTTCGGGCCCTAGTAACTTCTCGATCTCTCGCACAATCTGCATACCGAGCTCTCGTGAAGGTGCAATAATCACTGCTTCTATATCGGTTTTCTTTCCGGATTCTTTGTTGTCAACGGGTGAACCTGAACCCTTGAGTGGGCCCACTTCTGACAGTAGCGGAAGAACATACGCCAATGTTTTTCCGGACCCGTGTATGATTGAATCACGACATCATGATTGTTACCGATTGTCGGGATGGCTGCTGACTGGATGTCGGTCGGAACGTTAAAACCTTCTCTCTCTAGTGCCTCAATCAGCAACGGAGGAAGGCCGAGTTCGGAAAATGATTTTGCAGAAAACGGGGCTGATTCAATTTCGATTGGATTTTCAACCACAACAGCTTTTGGTTTGACTTTGACTCTCTTGCTTTTGACTTCTTCGACTTGACCTTGGATGACTTGAAAGTGGAAACCGTTGGTCTAACCTTATTTGTCTCAAACTTTGCGGTTGGTTCATCCCGGTTCTTGAAACCGAGGCTTTCTAGAGTTAATGGGCCGTGTACACTACCGAATCGGTTCAATACGTAAGCGCTTTTGTGAAATGAAGCGGCTTTTGAAATCTTTGGGAGTTTTTTTTATGGAGAGTGTATCTCCAACGAGAAAAAGAAAACGCGTTGCTACTAAAGCTGCCATCTTTCGCTTTGCTTCTCTGACTTAGCGAATTTAATACTTTAATGTCTATCCATAGTAGCCGTTAGCAAAACCTAGAATGAAGCACACACAACATACGCTTAAGATTTTAGCAAATATAACAAACAAAAGGCAAGATTTTACAAGAATAAACAATTTTGGAAGAGGTAAATAGCTGCAGAGTCTGTATATGCATTTTTTATTTTATGATTCCAAATATAAGTTTAACATGATGTTACGTCTATTTTGACATCATAAAGTAAATATCCATATTTCTTACTGTATATTTTATAATTATGGTGGCTAATTCCACAGAAAAAAAAAAACTACCTAAATTTGAAACTCTAAAGCAAATCTTTAGACTAGTCAAAGCGTAGGTTTTAAATGTCGAATACAAAGATTCACCCAAACCCACTGCAAAGAATCAATATTTTGACAAAAATGTAGATGAAAATTGGTATATGCATTTAAAGAAGTTGCACTTGTAATTACAACTTGGTCATGAAATCAAAAGGTGAAAATGTGGTAGAGGCACAGCACATTACACGGTTCCTAAATACATTATCAGATCAAACGAAACAGAATCACACTGATAGAAACTGGAGAATTTGATTAATAAAAATAGGGAAAACAAGGGATAGTTAGCCTGATTCGAGATAGGCAAATCTCCAAACACAAGACACGATAATTCATAAAAACTGGACCAAGAAAATAGATGACTAAAGGCCTATTTATTCTTGAGGATTGCTGGAAGTTTCCCCTTATTTTAGCCTTTGAAATAGTTGCTGAATCATGGCTGCTGAAATCATGGGATAATATCTTAATTATGCAGGGAGATGATTGTGCATTTGATTGAGAGGATCAGTTTGGATCTTATCATTACTTCCCGCCTGGTAAAACGACTTGTCCTCAAGTCGATTATCCAATAGTTGTGCCAAGCGATGAGCCATTCAATTATAGGTTGACACGCTTCATAAACCAATAGATTAGCCCAACCGGATTGTGGTTGTAGGTTGAGCCTGGCCACAACATTCGGTGGACCATGGTGGTTGTCTTTCACGTCTCTGCTACCATCTCTCCGATTTGCAGCTTCTTTGGGAAGCTTGGGAACCGTCTTCTTCCCTACCACTTGTGGGTCCTTCCTTACATGATCTAGATCCAAAACTTCAGCACCTTTGGTTGAGTGATGAAGAGTAATTTGGATAGGACCATTGTCTTTAGGCGAATTAACATTTGGAATGAAATCATCATCTTCATCGCCTTCGATTTCTTGATCTTTTGGCGATTGACTTTGGTAATCAACCCGCTCAAACTTCTGGTGATTCTCAACGACTTTGGGATCTAGATCATCTGGGTTGAAACTTGTGTGCATGATCATCTGATTCTTGATTTCTTCACAGTAACTGCCATCCCTAATCATTTGAGTCTTGATTGCTGCAACATCATCCTTCATGGCTGCAATATCATCCTCCATGGTTGCTAAGATGGCGTCTAATCGTGCCGCAATCGCTGATAACTGGGCAGAGATAACCAAATTCCGGGTTGTAGGCGTCATTCAACTTCCCGGCAATGGAACCAAATGATAGAAACTGGAGAATTTGATTAATAAAAATAGGGAAAACAAGGGATAGTTAGCCTGATTCGAGATAGGCAAATCTCCAAACACAAGACACGATAATTCATAAAAACTGGACCAAGAAAATAGATGACTAAAGGCCTATTTATTCTTGAGGATTGCTGGAAGTTTCCCCTTATTTTAGCCTTTGAAATAGTTGCTGAATCATGGCTGCTGAAATCATGGGATAATATCTTAATTATGCAGGGAGATGATTGTGCATTTGATTGAGAGGATCAGTTTGGATCTTATCACACACACCTCAAAATAACAATCCAGAAACAACATATAATGCTGTACCCAGACTTCAAAACACACATTCATACAAGCTAAATTTACATTTGTAAGCTACTTAAAATATCAACACTAATTTCAAAGGACCAATTTTCTCTATGTAAACGACCAAACAATCATTTTAAAACGGCAATTTGTGCGCCAAACAGTCTAACCATCCACAAACTGATCAACATATCATAACTACATGAATTGAATCATATTCATGAGTGCTAATCACACCTACATATGTTTCAATATATGTGAAGCATTTAACCAAACACCTTATGTGCAGAAGCATAAATCCTATTTTACTCCATTTTTTCAGGTACCTACAACTATTGAATCAGGCACAACTACATACTCATCAAATGGTTAAAATGGAATACTAATTTTCTCACACAATCCCCAAAATCTATCAGAAATCTACCAAAAGTAACCAAAAATAAAGTTCAATACGTACAATTAAACAAAATACGAAATAAAACCCTAAATTACTCAGCTATGTGGTTAGACAGTGATTGAAACCTGAACGACGTCGTAGTTGAAAAGATATCACGGTGACCGGCGGGGAGACAGAATGAGGGAGAGTGTGGGAGAAAAGGTTTAGCGACACAAAAGATATTTCATTTGAGTTATTATTTATTTTTAGAGTAAACTGCCAAAATGGTCTCGTCACTTTTTCAACTTAAGCCAAAACTCAAACATTTTGAATCTGGTTGGAGTTTCAATTTTGCTGTTATCTATCTATACATATAATAAAGTAAATCATATGGGGTACACATGGCGCTCTGTGAGGTGATCTTCATTGAGTTTTCCCACCAAAAATGTATTTTTTTACTCATTTATCTCTATCTAATTTAAAATTAAATTCCTCATAGAATATATTTTTTTATTCATAATTACAACTAATTCCCGTTTTCCAAATCTTATTTTCAAATTAAAATTAAGATGATTATCTTTAGTTAATGAGGAATATCTATTTAAATAACCAAATTCACACTTAGTTTTCTAATTATAATTCGTCCTCTTATTTTCATTGTTCAAAATTATCTAAACTTTTATTTGGAATCGTTCTTTTTAATTTATGGTATTTAATAGATATTATTCATGTTGATTATTCATTAAAAAATAAAATATTCAGGGAATATCATAAAGTTGTTTGTTTGATGAAATTCATGAATAAGAGGAGTTGCAAAATTGTTTTTGTTATTTGGCATCAATCAATCTTCGTCATAAAAACATTTACTGATTTTCTGTTTTATTAAATAAATAATCATATCGAAAAATAATCTTTGAAACGTAGGTGGTTGTATGAATTATTATACGATTTATTATTATTTATACAAGTTCTAATTGTTACACCCGTGTGTGTATTGGGCTCACTAAGAGCATGTTTGGTATGCTATTTAAAAAAAATTTAACATAGATATCGGGTTTTTTTTTTTTTTTTTATAAAAAACACGTGCCCCTCGAAATCACAACCCTGTGCGGTGGTTCTCCCCGCACACCCTTATCACCGCCTATGCATGTGTATACTCATTTAAGTAATCGATATACATTTGATGATATCCTATATTTTTTTTGTATTCAATTAACATTTTTCTATTTAGTATTATTTGCAGTTATTAACATTTTTCTAAATGTATATATAGAGTATGGATGTTACTGAATTTTTGAAGAATAATTTTTAATTTTGACATATATATATTCAAACTTATAATTATGTAATGTAGTCATGAATTTTAATAAAATCCAAAAAAGCGTGAAACCCTTTTCAAATTTCAATAAAAGGGTTATAATTATCAGATAAACATTGTTTGACAATATGGGTGTATGTGAGAGGAAAAAACCAATAAGTCAATAAGTCACTCCATACTGACTTTTCCAAAACCTCAATAAGTCTATAAGTTGTTTCAAAAAAACATAACCAAACATGCTCTTACTAAGCCCAATACCCATTTTATTTTAAAATTAAATAATAATATTAAAACATTACGAAAGAACATATTTTTTCGAGCTCAAACAGGGTACATAAATTCTTACAGACGACTCTGTACACATGTATGAGATTTTTTTACTATTATTATTAGTTTCATTATTTATCAAATATATATAAATGCTCCGTCTTTAATTTGCATTTACAAGAAATATTTATTATATAGTTTAAATTGTTCAACCCGTGTAACACACGGGGAACTAACCTAGTTTTCATTCTAAAGCAAAATCTGATTAGATTTTTCATTTAACATCCAGTTCTTTTTGTCTTTTTCTCCCTTTTAATGAAGGACAAAATAGGAAGATTTTTTTAATTTGTTATAATAAAACGTTAAAAGACTATTTTACCTTTAATTAAAAGTGAGGAAAAAGGAAAAAAAAACGGGATGTTAACTGAAAAATCTAACTAAATTTTGATTTTGGATGAAAATGGCAATAAAATTGAAACCACGTGCACTCATATTCAAAAGGTTTGAGTTTTGGGCTAAAGTGACAAAAGTGACCAAGCCTTAGGGACCATTTTAGCAGTTTACTCTTTATTTTAATTGAAAGTTTGAAACCCTGTGTCTAAATTATGATGCAAAATAACCCCATGGGTTTTGGATTTCAGATCCTTATGGGTGGAAACCAAACGTTCAGCGAACAGCACGTGAACTATTCGGCGGAAAGCTCGTTTGTGCTTGTTCGTTTATTAAACAAACACGAACAAGAAATTTTGTTCGTTTAGTTAAATGAACTAACATGGATAGAGGCTACGTCCGTTCATTTATGTTTGTGAGCGTTCAGTAACGTGTTCGTTTGTGTTGATAGTTCATTACTGTTTTTAGTTTTTATATTTTATTTAAATACTTCAAAATTTCGACAAATAAAATATTTAATAAGTGTCAGTGTATTAGATATTTTGTTCATGAACATTTATTTGTGTTTGTTTGTTTCCATGTGTGTTCATGAACATTAGTTTGTGCTCTTGTGTTCATCAACGTTCGTTTTCGTTCATTCCTAAAATTAACAAACAAACAAGAACAAGTTCATTTCCTTAACAAATGAACACAAACATAAAATCTCATTCGGTAAGTGTTCATAAACAGTTCGTGAACACATATATTTCTTAACAAACGAACACGTGTTCGTTCGATTCGTTTGCAGCCCTAGATGGAATCGCGTGAGGGTGAGCATAAAACTTTTTAACTGGACTGAAACAAAATTAATTGAAATAATTGAACCATGCAAAAACACTGATGGTTTAGTTTTGTAGTTTTTGAAAATCGAAAAGAAAAAAAAAAACAAACCGAAAACCTAATTTATATTTTTATTTCTGAATGTTAAATAAAAATGGTATAGCCCAAAGAATACATGCCCAAATGTGTGATAATAAATCAATTATTAAGACACTGATAATTGATAACTAACAAGAATTACCATCAGACGCAATACGTTGGGGATTCGTTAGTTATATATCATATAAGATGAAAGTACATGACCGCGCGTTGCGACAGACTTATAGAAAAGAATAACTAAGTTGATCTTTGACTCGCACGTTGCGACAGACTTATCAAACGGGGGAAAATAGACGCGCTGCGACAGGCCTGTCAAACGAGAAAAAATAGATGAATGTAACACCTTGGAAAAACTCGTCCAATGTAATAAAGACACGTGTCATAGACCTTAAACATGTAATAAACCCGGATTAAATTGAAAGGATGTATGGTAGGACTGAAAGTGTCAACATGTTAATTAATACCTCTGAGTGACCTTTCTATTAATTCCAAACCTTAGTAAACATTAAAAATGTTTCATATATATCTAATAAGAAATACACAAGTATCTGGATAAATTTGTGTGATGATAAATTCCACATTCAAAGAAATGGAATCCTAGGTGCAAACACGACTAATCTTCACACTTTGGCCTTTTCAAAGATCTCAAGTCAATGCCATTGCATGGTGTCACACCCCAACCGATGGCGGAATCATCGGGGCATGGCACTGAGCGAAACAGATTGTCCAGAAGTTTCCACAACAACTATCATTACTATTCAATTTATATAATACGTCCCATATCGTACCTCAAATAGTAAAACAAATTATTACAGATAACAACTAGTCAAATATTCTGTTCCAACAACTCAGATTTAAATATGAATATAAATATTGTTTATCTATATCTAGAGACTCGTCTTGCAAGATCTACAGACAACTATGCTCTAGACTCTTATTCTAGCTTCGCCTTCCTAGCAGCTAAGCATCTTAAACACCTGTCACATACGTTAAAACAAAGTCAATACATAAAATGTAAAGGTGAGCATACAAGTTTGATATAGCATATAGAGTTCGAAATAGTTTATGCATAACCAACACGTACACAGAGGAAAACGAAGCATGTTATTTATCGACATGGATCTATCGATACCAATGACTGCGGGTTGACTGTCCGAGGCAGTTCGCAATACATGATTACCACCGTAATCCATGCAAGTAATTGTCCTTAACAACCCCCGTGTGAACGGGTGTTGAGTCCAAACTATAGTACTATCGTCGTTAAGGCAGGTAGACAACATTTCACGTGTAAACATAACAACAAGCATTCATTTAGTCACGTAATACATGTAGAACTGTTAGCGTTTTAAGTAATTGAGTAGTGTGTTCGATTGTGATTTAGATAAGTAACGTATGTAACACCCCAAAGTGCTAAAACAAAAAGGGTTCGAGTATACTCACAGCGGTTGATGGATTGAAGGGAGCGCTTGGGAGTAGGGTTAGCCTGAATAGTTCGATAGCATAACGATAAGTAACGCGTAAGTTGGAAACAAGTGTTGGAGGGTCGGACAGCCTGGTCGATCGGACGGTAGGTCCGATCGGACGGCTTGACCGTTTGGTTTGACAGTCCGTTCGGATAGCCTGTCCGGTCGGTCGGTAGGCCGATCGGATGGGTTGTTCGAGTGGATTGTTTCTTCCTTTGAGTAAGATGTGTTTGTGTATGATGGTTTGACCTTTTGAGGTTTTTGTTGCAGTATTTGAAAACATTGAAGTATTCTTACCTTTCAGGTCGATCGATCAAGCGGATCATTCGATCGGCCGGCTCAACCGATCGGTTAGGTACTTCAGCAATAAGTTCTTAGCAGGGTGTCACCTGGTCGGACGGTATGTTCGATCGGGTGGCACTCCAATGCATCGAACGAGTTGAAAATCGATTAACTGTTAGAGCGTAGTATCTCATGATCCGAAGAGTAATTCAATCAGACAATAGTCCGATCGATCAGCACTTCGTTCAGTACTAGACTCCATAAAATTGTTAAAGTGCGTGGCCATGTGCTAGCCGATCGGCTGGCCTGGTCGATCGGCTGGCTTATCCGATCGGCCGGGCTGTCCGTTCGGACAGTCGGTCCGATCGGTCAGCTTCCTGACCTGGTCATCCTGTTCGTCTAACACTTGGCTGTTCTAAATTGTTTGTTGTTATATCAAGGTATTTTGACAACGAGTTGAACCACAGAACCCTCGTTCTTACTTGTTTCCCCTGCTTGGACAGGGATCACCCAAATCCGGCCGGTGAACGGTTCAGAACAGAGTTTAACGTTTAACCCGAAATCGGTGAACCTCATAGATAGAACCCGAATCTTGAACCATACAACTACTAGAATGATCAGTGAGTCGGTACAAGCTTCGTTTCTATCGGTTTGAAGGCATTGAGTGTAAAAGAGTTGAAAGAAAGTTGGAAAATCCATCTTTCGCTCCTTTACACCGTGATTATGTTTAAATCTATTATAGATCTTTGTTCATTTATGTGGAAATCAAGTAGATCCAAGTTATTCTGGGTGGATTGAGGTCAAAACATGAAGTTCTTCAAGAACACCATGATGACATCATCCTAGAACACTCGAATCTTGATGATTTCACGGTTAAAAATCAAGATTGGAAAGATAGAAAGGTGTAGGAGTGTGTATAGATTAAGAAAGTACAAGATTTAGGATGGAATCTTACCGGAATTGAGAGAAATCTGAGAAAAAAGGTGAGAGCAAGAGCTGGTCGGTCAGAGCTTTCCAAAAGTGGTAAAGATGACAATGACAGGGGTATTTATAGGCTGCCAAAAGAGGAAAGAGCTGGCCGATCGGCCAGGCATCCCGATCGGACAGCCTGTCCGATCGGCTGGGCTGTTCGATCGGCTAAGAGCCTGATCGTTCAGCTGCCTGTTTCGAGCGTTCGGTGCGACGATTTCTGATATTTCGATTTCGATTGAAGACGTTACGAATATGATAGAGTTTCCTATTCAAATTGCTTTTAATCCCAACCACTATATCTAACATATAAGCATCTATATCTTGCACTATCTTTTCTCCACCAACTATCATAATTCGATTTCGATTGAGTTCGATTGAGTTTCGGTTTCGATTTGATTCGATTGATCACCATACACATACATAAGGTAAACACGCACAAGTAACACATAAGGTACACACACACACGTATAATAATACCAAGGTCGCATAGTTTGAGTTTCAAGTTCGATGATGATTTGATTAGCTTGATTATTGATTAATTGACTTTATCGCAGTGTTACTTCCTGTTCAGGGTCGCGTAGCGTTTCGCGTTGATGAACATTCGATTACTTGATTATATAACACTTACTCCACATAATACAGATAAAGAAAACACAAATTAGACTAATTACAGTCAAAGAACTCAATCTTGACTTTGACTTTGACTTTTGAAAACACGGGGTGTTACAGCCTCCCCTTGTTTAGGGAATTTCGTCCCGAAATTACGCTGAAAGCTGCACAACACCGTGAATTATGCTCGAGAACTTCTCTCTTCAGACCTTCACTTGAACAACTACGGTGTTAGGATCTGAGTTTGGATTGATTGTGGTTTGTGTTTGAATTTAGATGAACAAATGAAAGAGGAGTGCAGCGGAATTTAAATGGAAGCAAACTTTTCACAATCAAACAGAAGAAATGCTTTCAATCATACATTTTCAACACTGAATCAAATGATTAAATTTATTTTTAAACTTTGATTACAATGCATGTGTGATTCGTAAACTCCCCCTCAGCCCGAGCTCAGTGTTTGTTCGTGCAGAAAGAAGATGGTGAATGAGCTAAACAGAACAGTACAGAGTACTGTTCTATTTATAGGCACTTGCAAACCACTGAGCATCTAAGCTGACGTCACCATGAAAGTGACATCTAACCTCCTAACAAACTCTAACCTCTGATCTATACAGACACTGCTATGCTAACTACTGATATTGCATTTTAATACATAAAGCAAACATAAACTGCTGATGCATCCTTCCACTGCTGTGAACCCAGCAGTACTTGTCATGATCAGCAGTGCTTGAACCATGGCAGTAGATTGAGCAGCAGAGCTTTAGTTCTTCAATCAGACTTTGACTTGATCCGCAGTTGTAGGTCAGCAGTTTGCATGATCAGCAGATAGGAGGTCAGCAGATGTTGAAACCACTTTCAAGGGGAGAGACTTGCAACCAAACATTTGCTTATTCTGGATCCACTGCTCTAATCCAGTTTTGGCTTTTATTATCTGTTCCTTTGGCAGGGTTCAATCCCAACAATCTCCCCCCGGAACAGATAATGCCAAAACTCTTCATTATTGTAGATCTTTATTGCCTCATCAGCAGTTCCCTTATTTGCCCTTTGAGTTGCAATTCAAAAGTTAAGGCATCTGTATCATCATCATCCCTGCTAAGTGGAAGATCAAGGAGATCCTGCAAATCTTCAAGACTCAGGCCAAGAGCTTGTTCCCTTGTTAGTTTCTTCACTTTGCCATCAGACCTGAACACAGTCAATACGTGGGTCTGTTTATCAGTTTTCCACTTTAGTACTTTTGAGCCTGATGGGTTTCTTGGGAGATTTTTATTTTATGAGGAGTTTGGTGATGCTGGCCTATTCATGACTGGCTGAGCAGTACTTGCAGATTGGTCCAACTCAAGAGTTTCTTCAATCATTCTTTTTATGCCTTCTTTCACAAGGTCATCACCAGCAATTAACTCTTGAGCTGTTTCTGCATCCAACTGTTTTTTACTCCTTCTTTTGTAGATGGCAACACCAGTAGGAGTAGTGGTTCTTTTGACTTGCAGCTTTGGTGGCCCTTTTGAGACCTCTACTTTGGAGTAGTCAGGCTTTTGTGGAGCTGTCGGATCTTTCTTCCTAAGTTCCTCTAACCTTTTATAGGTGGCCCTGACCCTAGCTTCTCCCCACTTTGACACAGAATTCCTTGACCCATATTCAGCAACTATCAGCTCGTCTTTCATTCTCTTCAACTCTAAGGCTTTGTCAGCTTCAAACTGTTTGAATTTTTCAGGAGGAGTCTGCTGGACATTATCTTTGATCATTTCATGAATCCTGGCTACTTCTTTTTCAAGCTCAGGAATGGTCCAGTTTTTGTACATGTGTTTCTCCCCCTTGTATTTCTTGTAGGTCGTGATATTTTCAATGTAGTCTTTTCTTAGGGTCTCATCTGACCTTTCTGAAATTTGTTGACTAACATTTTTGGCAAATTGTTCCATTGATCTGACCTGTGTAAGAAGAAACTAATAGTTTTGCTGAAATTCCCTATCAGATTTCCCTTGTTTGTTTTTGTTAGCGATATCCTCTGCTTGCTTGGCTTTGATTTCTAAATATTCTTCAATGTTGTTGGGATTGAACCCTACCAGAGGAACAGATAATGTAAAGCCAAAACCGGATCACATCAGAGGACTTCAATAAACAGCAGTTTACACTTTGCTTTCCCCTTGACATTGGTATTCTAACAGCTCATGGATCTTAAGTACTGCTTACTACAACCACTGATGAACCAAACACTGATGAGATCCTAAAGACTGCTGAAGACAAACACTGTTGTTCTATCTACTGCTGTTTCCTAAGTACTGCTGAAGACACAAGCACTGCCCACTCAAAGACTGATCACCTTTGAAGAAAGCACTGAAGTTCAACATCAGTGCTCAGGCTACAACAGTGGAACGTGAAGCAGTTGTTATCTCTTGTTTTGTATTGTACTGATAATCAGATGTTGCACATCAGTAGTTTGTATAGAACAGTGTCTATAGGTTGTTAGGTTGTTAGATGTCACTATCATGGTGACGTCAGCTAAGATGCTTCAGTGGTTTGGTTTGCCTATAAATGGAACAGTACTCTGTACTGTTACATTTGATTGACTGAGTGGATTCTTCCTCTTCAGTCCAATCCTTTCATCTTGTGCAACCAACCTTGGGGGTATCAGGCTGAGGGGGAGCTTAGTTCTGTAAACATACTGTAATCATTTGCTTTGTATTTCAATCATTCAACTTAATGAAAAGCATTTGTTTATCAAACTATCTTTCTCTTTGATTGTTTTTATAAAGTTTGTATCCATTTCCGCTGCACTTTATATCAGTTCATATATTCTGAATGTTCAATTTATACAAACAAGCATAATCATGAGAAGCCTCCGATCCTAACAATTGGTATCAGAGCCTGGATAGTCAAATTCAATCTAACAATCAATTTGACATAACAGTTCAGCTCAAAATTCATTGATACTAAGGTTGATTGTATTCAGTTGAAAAACAGAGTAACGAGAAATCATGTTCAAAATGATGACTCAAAAGCTCTGTAAAACAACCAAGATGTCATAAGATTCACAAATCTCATACAACTGGTGATGTCATGCACAAATCACTCATAGCTTCCAGATCTGGAAACTTATCTGGTAACTATGGTGTACTCATCTTCATTCAAAATTGATTTCAACTGTTGTCTTGAAATTGTGATGTTTTCATATTTTACACTAAAGTATGAACCTCAGATCAGCAAAACCTATGTTCATCTAAACACTAGTGTTCTGCTGACATAGAAAGAGGGAAATAAAGCTTTAGTCAAAATTTCTTATGTGCTCAAAGGCAGGTTGAGAACCTTCAAAAGGACCAAATCAACTTTGTCAAAACACATTGAGAAAATAAGGTGTCAAAACAGTCCAAATCATACGTAATGTGAGATCTGGTAATAAAACATGTACAAATGTGGCTAGATCTCTCAAAACATTACTTCAAAATTATTCTGGACTAAACTTCTTCAAAATAACATCTCCCAGTGAGTATTTCTGTACTTGTGGATGGGAAGGGTAAAAGGGAAAAAGAAAATGAACAAATCTCAAAGTGTGGTTATCTCAAAACTTTTGAAATCGAAAGAAAAAAAGTATAAGCATAAAACACTGTTGAGGTCAAAGTTGGGTAAACAATGGTCATCAGACAACTGTGTGCTTTCATCAAATACAGAAATTGTTCAGGTAACAGTGACATCCCAAGTGATTGACCTTAAAAGAAGAATTTACAATCAATTGACAAGAAAATGACCCCAAACAATGGTCAAAATAACTTGAGAATGATATGATCATGAAATTATTTGAAAAGCTGTCAGATCCTTTTGATGATTTTCAAAACATCCTTAATTTTTAAGGTGTTTTTCTATAAATAAGACCAGATATATATTACTTTTTATAAAATATATTTTGTACTTTTACTCATTTTTGTTAGTAAAAGTTCATCTCTGGTCAGGATGCAATTTCCTTATTTTTGTGTGAAATTACTATCCTTAAATCTAATTAAAAGGAAATGGCACACATATCAAGGTCATGTTAAGCTCAAGTTTGGTTGTCACAGATCAAAAATTGATTGCAAATTGATTTTGAACTACTGAGATACTCATGTTCTAGCTCAAGTAATTAGACACAAAATGAGTAGCTTTAGTAGAATTGTTTTCATCATCTGGGATGCTAAACCACTGTCTGGAATAATGGACATTTGGCAAAACCTTGAATAAAATTTCTGTAGATAACTGCTGGCAATTTAATCTTGATAATGTACATCTAAAATGTATTTTGTTAAGAATAGCATTTCTGGTGCTCAACAAATGTTAGATAAGATATTGTGCTTTCACGAGACAAAATCAATTCCTACATCTGAACAAGCAGATGCTAAAATTATTTGTCAAAGGTCAAAACACTGCTGCACAAACAGTTGTTATACTAATGATCCTCAATATTGTCTTTGACCACTGTTGTTCCTTAAATGTTGTTGTGCCTCAACATCTGCTCTCAAAAGTCTGTCCACTACTGATAGTCAACCTCTGTTCTTTCAAAAACACTGATGTTTAAAATCATTGTTCTATCCACTGATACACCCACTACTTCATTTCATTACCGTTGTAACTACTGATGCTTGATCCATCAGTGGTTGTCAAAACAACTGTCCTCCATTATTTACCACTTCATCAGGGGTTGGCACGTGGTCAGTTTTTAGCCGTCAGATCATTATAACCGCTGCCACATCAGCATTCACTTTTTCCCTAAAATAAAACCCTGATTAAACCCAAATAGGGGCTCACACTGTCGAATTGAATTCCAAATATTCTCTTCACAAAGCAGTTTCCTACTCTTCTTCACAAAAACTTTCTTCGATCTTCTTCATCAAAAATGACGAAATCAAAATCGAAACCAAAATCAAAACCATCTTCTTCCTCATCCACTCCTAAAGACGCCACTCAAATGGCTGTTGAACCGAGCGAAATACCATTCAAAGCTCCTCACAACTATTTGGGAATACTCACAAAACCTACAACCGACGACACCTTCAACTCCATCATTGATACCCTATCTGCATCAAAGTATAAAACTTTGTTAACAGCAGATGCTCCCATATATCTTCAAACCCAGATAGAGTTCTGGAAAAATGCCGCCCTTGAAAAACAAGGAGACATCATCACAGCCATCAACTCCTCGATACAGGGTATGAAGATTCAAATATCTCCAAAATCCATTTCAGAAACCTTTAAACTCGATGATTTGAAAGGTAAAAACTCATTTTCTAGAGACGAGTTGAAAAAGGATTTCATAAACAGGGGTTATGCAGAGCAACCAAAAAGGGATACCTTACAAAAGGGTTATTTTCCTTCTGCACCCAGATTTTTATTTCACACACTGCTAATGTGTGTTTCTAATAAAACAACGTCTTTTAATGAAATGCCTGGGGTATGCAATTTTGAACAATGAAAACTATAATTACTCCCAGGAAATATTTGATGATTTGGTAAAAAACGTTGATAATAAGGCATTCCTGCTCTTTCCAAGATTTTTAAGCTACTATTTTGAACAAAACTTTGAAAAGAAATATGCAGATTTGCTCAAACAAGGTTCTCCTTTAAAAATAAACGGCTTAACACCGGAGACTTTCTCAAGGATGTTAGCCCATGTCAAAACAAAAGCAGGGGTACCTGAGCAAAATTTAGCAGAAGAAACTGCTCCTCAGGTATCTACTGCTGAGCCCACTGCTCCAGGTGATCAAAGTAGCACACCCACTGTTTTAAAACCCACACCTGCCACCACAAAAAGAACCAAAAAGAAAATATCCAGAAAGCCCACCACACCCAAAACAAAGGCATCTCTGGAAGATGAGATCCTAGAGACAATGCCAGTGACAGCACAAAAGTCACAAATAACCACTGCTGCTACTTCCTCACAACAGTTGGAGGAAAGATCTCAAACCCAGCCTCAAACTCCTCCTGCATCCTCACAAAAGGATCAGGTTGTAAACACAGGGACACCTCAATATGAAGCTCTGGACCCACTCGGATCCATCTTCCACAGTCC
This sequence comes from Helianthus annuus, assembly GCF_002127325.2. Taxonomy (NCBI): domain Eukaryota; kingdom Viridiplantae; phylum Streptophyta; class Magnoliopsida; order Asterales; family Asteraceae; genus Helianthus; species Helianthus annuus. Next base: position 132,882,705 of record NC_035434.2, on the reverse strand, counting down.
TGATCCCAAGGACATGTCTCTTTCAACTCCTTTACCCTCACCCCACATAATACTACCATCCACCATACCTTTGTTGCATGCAGCTGTTGTTACTCAGACACAAACCAGTTCCTCTCAACCACCTATCACTAAGAGTATACTTCAACAGGTGACTGGGTCTGATGTTGACATTTCTGCTATCCCAGCAACAATTGAGGAGGTTACACTGCAGGAGTTACAAGTAATTCCTGTCAGTAGTTCAAGCGGAGCAGCAACTACAAATGTTGGATCAACAGATCTACATTTGGGCAGTTGTTTCATTAGTAAGACTCCCTTGAAGGCAATTTCTACAATAACACCTATGATAACCACCAGTGAGTATATATTGCCCTCTGGTACCCTCAAAAGGTTATCTAGTGTTGAAGAAAGAAGTCCCCAGTACCAAGAACAGGGGGCATCAATGGATGACTTTTGGGACTTTGTTCCTAAGTCACACATTGGTAAAACCACTGCTGGTGGGGATTCAGATGATCCTGTTAATTCAGGTGATGATTCAAAGTATAAGGAATTGACGGGCAGGGTTGAAAACCTTGAAACCTCAGTGGCAGAAATAAAAGATATGGTGCAGCAGCTATTAAAAGCTCAGAAAGCCCAAACCTCTGCTCCTCCAGCTCAAGCATCTGCTCAACAAGCACTTGCTGCAAATGAGTTATGGACCATGTTCCAACCATTGCTGGAAAGACAAAAGCAGATGGCAGATCAGCAGCATGCCATACATGTCCAAAAGCTGACCAATATGGTGGAATCAAGATTCAAGGATACTCAGACGGATATAAAAGCTATAAAGGCTCACATTCAAAGTGCCTCTGGAAAGGTTCCCTCCACTGTTCTCTTCATGAACGAACCCTTCTCAGATAATGCCAAAAAGGGGGAGAAGATTAAGTGGAAGAAAAAGGGAATTGATGATGGTATGTATGTTGAGCCAGAAAAGAGTCAAACCAAAACTGCAGTATCAACACACACCACATCACCACACACCACCACAACTACTGTTCCACCACCATCTGTGTCTACAGCACAAAAACCACCCTTACCATCAAAAACAGCCAAACCATCATCACCCCCTACCAAAAAGCAGAAGACAACAGATGTTATAACATCTGTTGTAATGGCAACAGGGGTTGAAACACCAGTTGTTTCAACTACTGTTAGTCAACCACTGATCACCACTCAAACAACTGCCATCATAACCCCTGCTCAAAAGCAGAAGACATCTGCTAGTCAACCATCCACCACTGCTCTCACCTTTCCTACATCACTACCCTTTCATACATCACAACCAAAGCTCTTCAACAGAAAAAGAAAGCTAATCACTGCCGAAGAGGGTATACATGATCCTAATGCTGCAAAATATCCACTGGAACTTGAAGCTATCAAAAATGAGATGAGGCAATTCTATACAGAAGAGGATCCTTCAAAAAGAAGATTCTCCTCACTCATAGGCTACATGGCACCAGAAGATATGGATGATTACCTCAAGATCAAGGCAAGGCAAGCTAAAGTAAGAGCTAAGGTTGATAGTGAAAGTGAAGGTCTAAGTGACGAAGGCATTGCTAAAAGACTGGAGTTCTACTTCACAAAAGTAAAGCAGATAGAAGAGTTCGCACAAGAGCTAATCAAAGAAGAGGCTGGTCAAAAGAAAAAGTTAAGAAAACAAAATCTAGCCTATATCTTGAAAGAAAAATTCTATCCTGCTGAAGAACAACAGTTTGAAGAATGGCCATTAGTTGCTCTAAAGCATGAGGCAGAAAGGATTGAAAGAATCAAGAATGATCCTACAAAGAAGAAGAATGCTCCAAACTGGAGCAAATACAAAAAGCTCATTGCTGACCTCACTGAGGAGTATAAAGGAAAGAAAAGGGAGCTGGTGGATGCAAAAATGGATACTGCTGAAGCCATATCAAAATGGTCAAGGCAGCAGACTGATGAGGCCTATGAAAGGCTGAAGAAAAGGAAGATAGTTGTATCAGGCTCTTCAATGAAACGTGAACAAATGATAAAGCTTGAACAACAGTTAGAAAACCTCAGAACAATGTTCAAATCAGCAGACAATCCTATTTTTGTGTCAAACCAAGAAGAAGGTAAACAGCTGACTGAAGAAGAGGTCAAAGAAAAGGAAGCAGAGTACTTCAAGGATACCATCATGAAAGTGGGTCTAAAAGAAGATATTTCAGCAAGACTTCAAAACCTCTTTAAGGAGGTATTAACTAAACCTGCATCACAAAACACTTCGACAGGCATGACAGACATTGAGAGGTATGAGCTGATCGAAAGAGAGACTGCAGAAGACATAGCTGCAGCAAACAATGTCATTGAGATGGCCTTCAAAAGAATGTCTGAAAGTTTGCAAGTGTTCTCAAGGCCATTATCTCTAAACTCATCTGGAAATAAATCTCTCCCAAGAAACCCATTAGGATTTAAAATACTAAAGTGGATGTCTGATCAAAAGACCCACGTATTGACCTTGGTCAGATCCAATGGCGAAATGAAGTACATATCAAGGAAAGAAGCACTTGGCCTTAGTGTTGAAGATTTGCAGGATCTCCTTGAACTTACATTGTGTAGGGATGAAGATGACCAGAGTTCCAAGGAATTTGAAGCTGAATTTAAGAAACAAGCTAAGGAACTCTTGATGAGAAATAAAGGTCCTGAATAATGAAGGGTTTTGGCATTATCTGTTCCAGGGGGAGATTGTTGGGATTGAACCCTACCAGAGGAACAGATAATGTAAAGCCAAAACCGGAACACATCAGAGGACTTCAATAAACAGCAATTTACACTTTGCTTTCCCCTTGACAGTGGTATTCTAACAGCTGATGGATCTTAAGTACTGCTTACTACAACCACTGATGAACCAAACACTGATGAGATCCTAAAGACTGCTGAAGACAAACGCTGTTATTCTATCTACTGCTGTTTCCTAAATACTGCTGAAGACACAAGCACTGCCCACTCAAAGACTGTCACCTTTGAAGAAAGCACTGAAGTTCAACATCAGTGCTCAGGCTACAACAGTGGAACGTGAAGCAGTTGTTATCTCTTGTTTTGTATTGTACTGATAATCAGATGTTGCACATCAGTAGTTTGTATAGAACAGTGTCTATAGGTTGTTAGGTTGTTAGATGTCACTATCATGGTGACGTCAGCTAAGATGCTTCAGTGGTTTGGTTTGCCTATAAATGGAAAAGTACTCTGTACTGTTACATTTGATTGACTGAGTGGATTCTTCCTCTTCAGTCCAATCCTTTTATCTTGTGCAACCAACCTTGGGGTATCAGGTTGAGGGGGAGCTTAGTTCTGTAAACATACTGTAATCATTTGCTTTGTATTTTAATCATTCAACTTAATGAAAAGCATTTGTTTACCAAACTATCTTTCTCTTTGATTGTGTTTATAAGGTTTGTATCTATTTCCGCTGCACTTTATATCAGTTCATATATTCTGAATGTTCAATTTATACAAACAAGCACAATCATGAGAAGCCTCCGATCCTAACAAATGTTGTTTGGCCTGGGATATCCTCTAACTGAGGGCAAGCTCCTTTTGGCAGGGTTATCCTCATAGTAGAAAGATTTGATTTCATCTCTAACTGCTATGAGTTCTAGAGGAAACACAACACCTGCAGGAGGTAATGGCTTTTGAATTTGAGTTGAAGAGAGAGGAATGGGTTTTGAAACTGTGACAAGTGCTTGGGATTTTGAAGTTGTTGGTGGTGGTGATGGAGAATCATCATCTGATATGATAACCCTTCTCCTTTTTATTTTAGGAGAGGCAGATGATGTTTTGGGTGGAACAGTGGAGGTGGTTTGAGTGGCAGTGGTTTGTGACTGACTAACAGTTGTTGAAACAACTGGTGTTTCAACCACTGTTGTCATTACAATAGATGTCTTAACATCTGCTGTCTTCTGCTTTAAGGCAGGAACTGATGGTAGAGGTATTGTTTTTGGTGGTGGTAAGGCAGTGGTAGTGGTGTGTGTTGAGGTGGTGTGTGTTGAAGTGAGAGCAGTTGTTGTAACAACTGAGGTACCAGCAGATGTTGATACAACAGGAGTTTCAGCAACTATTTGGATGGAGGTTTGATGTTGGTGGCTTTTGGATGGTGAATCTGGAGTATGCTTTGGAAGACTGGATGGTGTGGACTTGGGTTTCCTTACTTTCCTAGTAAGATTTCTTTTTGGAACAGGATTTTGATCATCCTTTTCACCAGAACAACCCTGCTCATTCAGCTTCATGAAAGCTCTTTTCTCCTTATTCCACCTTGACAAATCCTTTGCCGCTTTATCCCTTTTTACACTTATGACACCATCATCAAGTGCATTCTGGGTAACATCAACCTTCTTGCTTCCATCTGGCAAGGGAATTTCTCTGAGCATTGCATCTCTTTCTGTATCAAGATATAGCCCATTATCAATCCCTTTCATTATCCACTCCTTAATTTTCTCCCCCTTTTTGGCATTATCTGAGGGGATTTCATCAATGAACAAAATTATTGGAGGAGCAGTGCCAGTGGTTGTCAACAGATGGGCCTTGATAGCCTTGATGTCATCTTTTGTATCCTTGAACCTAGACTCCATTGCATTTTTGAGCTCTTGAACATGTTTTTCATGCTGCTGCTCAGCCATCTAGTGTTGTTGGTGGAGAAAAGGTTGAAAAAGGTTCCAGAGTTCATTTGTAACATTTGCTGGAGGAGGAGCAAGTGCTTGAGGTGGAACAACAGTGGATTGTACCATTTGAACTGTCAACAACTGATGCAACATGTCTTTGATTTCTGCAATAATGGTATCCAGTGTTTCAACTCTGTCCGTCAACTCCTGGTACTTTAAACCATCACCCAATTTAATGGGATCATCTGATTTCCCACTAGCAGTGGTTTTATCAGATGTTGAGGTAGGGAGTGTACTCCAAACATCAACAACTGATGCCCCTTTTTGTTGGTACTGGGGTCTTCTTCCTTCAACACTTGATAATCTTTTAATGGCACCAGTGGTTAATACAAACTCACTAGCAGATAACAGAGGTGGTATGGAAGGAATTGCCTCCAAGGAAGTCTTATTGATGTAACCACTGTCCAAGTGTAAACTTGTAGGTTCAACACTTGTAGTGGCTGCTTCACTTGGATTACCACCAAGAGTTACTTGTAACTCAAGGGGTGTAACCTCCTCAGGTTGTGTTGGTGGGTTAGCAAAGATTGATACATCAAGCCTAGACTCTTGTTGAGGTATATTCTCGTGAACAGGTGAGTGAAAAGGACTGGTTTGTGCTAGGTTCAAATCAGTTGCATCCAACAGTAGTTTGCTGTTTGGAGGAATTGGGGATGTGAAGGTAGGTTTAGAAAGCGAAATTGCCCCGGGTATTGGGTTGTGGATGATGGAAACGAGTGCTTCCAGAGCATCATGATATGGTGACCCTTGTTGTACAGCCTGTTCTTTTTGTGAAGAGACAGGAGGAGTTTCAGCTATGGGTTGAGATATTTTTACCAACTGCTGTGAGGAAGTAGCGGCAGTGGTTTGTTGTGACTTTTGTGCTGTCACAGGCAGTTGCTCTGGTATCTCATCCTCCAGAGTTGCCTTTTTGATGGATTTGGGGGGTTTTTGAGTTTTCTTTTTCTGTGGCTTTTTGGTGATTTTAGGTGTGGGTTTCAGGGCAGTTGTTTGGCTACCTTGAGCACCTTGAGCACCTTGAGCAGTGGGCTCAGCAGTAGATACCTGAGGAGCAGTGTTTGCTGCTAAAGTCTGCTCAGGCACCTCTGCCTGTGTTTTGCAAGGTGTTGACATTCTTGTAAATGTTTCAGCAGTTAAGCTGTTTATCTGAAAAGAGTCACCTTGATTTATTACCGCAATATCATCTTTACTGTATTTTTTCTCAAAATAGTAACTCAAAAATCTTGGAAACAATAAAAATGATTTTGTTTCAACATTTTTAACCAAATCACTGAAGATTACCTGGGAATAATTGAAATTTTCTTCTTGAAGAATAGCATATCCCAGATTTTGAATCTTCAATGGTATTTCATTAAAAGAAGTGGTTTTATTTGAAACACACATGAGGAGGGTATGAAATAAAAATCGTGTTGCAGAAGGGAAGAAACCTTTTTGTAAGGTATCCCGTTTCATCATCGTGTCTGCATACCCTCGCTCAATGAAGTCAATTTTTAACTCGTTTTTAGGGAAAGAAATTTTACCTTCCTGATTATCGAGCTGAAAGACCTCTGATATGGATTGCGGTGTGATTCGGACTGCTTTCTTCTGTAGAGTAGAGTTAATGGCTATGACATCTTCTCCTTGTGTTTCAAGGGTACAATTTTTCCAGAACTCTCTCTGAGTTTGCAGGTAAATGGGTGCATCAACGGTTAACAATTTTGTACTTTGAAGTGTTGAGCATATTGAGGATGGAATCAAATGTATCGATGGTACCGGGTTTTGTGAGAAGACCCAGAAGATTATGAGACGGTTTGTGTGGGATTTCTGTGGAGGTAGCCTTTTGAGATGCCCTTTTAGAAGGTTTTACGGATGATTTCAATTTTGTCATTTTGAAGATGAGAATCGAAGATGAGATTGTGGAGAAATTTGATGAAATGTGATGAAAACTTCTTTGAGAAGAGAACTTTTAAGAATTCAATTCGACAGTGAAACCCTGTTTGGGGTTTGAAAGGGGGTTTTATGGAGGAAAAGTGAAATGCTGACGTGGCAGCGTTACAAAAGGCCTGACCACTATGTACTGTCCGCATGCCATCCCCTGGTGAAGTGAAGGACAGTACTTTTAAACAGTACTTTTTGTGAAAACAACTGGTGAAAACAGTAGTTGTAACGGGAATGGAGAACAGTGGATGCTTTTAACTATCAGTGGATAGCACAGCAGTGGATACAACACTGATTTTGAACACCAGTGCTTATCAGATGAAAATGAGAACAGGGGATGACTTTCAGCAGTGGACAGACGTTTGAAGTAGAGCAGTCTTTTGAACCCATCCGTGGTTATGGCAGACTTTTAGGATTTGTAATGAAAAATTCATTTTTAACTATTTTTAAGGATGGATTTTTGATTTTCTGAAAACATTTTAATGCTTTTATTCATAGAAAAACAGGATTTTGCCTGCTATTCTATGTTTAGCATGCCAATCCTAGAGAGTAAGCTTTCAAAGGTGGATGTGTCTAATGCTTTGGTTAGCACATCTGCCAGCTGATCTTTAGTTGGAACATGATGCAGAGAAATCAAACCTTTTTCATAGCAATCCCTCACAAAGTGATGTCTGATGTCGATGTGTTTGGTGGTTGAGTGGGAAACTGGATTTTTGATGATATTTTCTACTGCCTGGCTGTCCAACATGAATGGTGTTTTCAAGGCAGTGATACCAAAATCCAGTAACTGATTTTGAAGCCAGAGCAGTTGGGCTGTACAGCTTGCAGCAGATATATTCTGCCTCAGCAGTGGATGTGGAAACAACTGCTTGCTTTGTGCTTTGCCAAGACACTAAGCAATTGCCTAGGAATTGGCATCCTCCTGAAGTGGACTTCCTTGTTTTATCACATCCAGCAAAGTCACTATCTGAGAAACCTGAAAGCTCAATTTTACCATCAGCTGGATACCAGATACCAAGTGTGGGAGCACCTTTGAGGTATCTGAATATCCTTTTTACAACAATAAGGTTTGACTTTCTAGGGGCTGATTGGGATCTTGCACAGACACATGTTGCAAACATAATATCTGGTCTAGATGCAGTTAGGTACAATATGGACCCAATCATGCTTCTGTATAAGGCCTGATCAACCAAATCATCCTTTTCTTCAGACATGACCAATTTATTGGTTGCAATGGGTGTACTACATGGCTTACAATCATCCATATCAAATTTCTTTAAAAGTTCTTTGGCATATTTGCCTTGATGGATGAAAGTACCATTTTGCAGCTGCCTTACTTGGAGACCAAGAAAGCACTGGAGTTCACCCATTGCACTCATTTCAAACTCAGCTGTCATGAGTTGCCTGAACTCTTCCAAAAATGATGTCATCCACATAAATCTGTATAATCATCAAATCCTTCCCTCTCCATTTTAAAAACAGTGTTTTATCAATCATGCGTCTGGTGAAACCAATGGAAAGTAAAAAGGTGGACAGAGTTTCATACCAGGCCCTTGGTGCTTGTTTCAAGCCATACAAAGCTTTATTTAGCTTGTAGACATGATCTGCATAAAATGGATCCTCAAAACCTGGAGGTTGACAGACATATACCTCTTCTTGAATTTTACCATAGAGGAATGCACATTTGATATCCATTTGATACACCTTGATATTGTGGTTGACAGCAAAGGCCAGTTTTTGATATTGTGGTTGACAGCTACAGGAGCAAATGTTTCATCATAGTCAATACCCTCTTCTTGTCTGTAACCTTGAACCACAAGCCTGGCTTTATTTTTGACAACAATGCCCCTTTCATCAGTTTTGTTTTTGAAGACCCACTTTGTACCAGTAGGACTTACATTCTCTGGCAATGGTACAAGCTCCCATACTTGTTGTCTTCTAAACTGTTGGAGCTCTTCTTGCATGGCCTCTACCCAGCTGTTGTCTTTCAGTGCCTCTTGGTACTTAACTGGGTGATGGAGTGATAGAAAGCCAGCAAAAAGACAAATGTTTTGGGACTGCTTTCTTGTGAGCACCCCTTCATTGATGTCGCCAATGATTTGTTCTGGTGGATGAGATTTCAAGAAGATGAGCTCTTCTTGGAATGGAACAATGGCATTGAGTGGTGAGGGCTGCAGATGTGTATCATCTGAGCTAACCACTGCTGGTGACTTTGATGACCCAGCAGTGGCTTCAAAAGGTGGTGGCATTGGAGGTAAAGGTGTGGACACTTGCTGACTTTGATCCACTGTTTGAGGACTTTTGTCAGCAGTGTTTGATGAGGTAGAAGCAGGGGTTAAGGAGCTACTTTGGTCAACAACTGTTGAGGTAGCAGTGGGTGAGCTTTGACAACTGTTTTGAACACCTGATGCTCTTCCCATTGAAGCAGACTTTTGAGGAATGATGATCTCATATCCATAGTCTGGTGATGAATCCTCTGATAACCCTGCACTGTTAGTCTTGACAATAGTATTTTCAAAAGTGAATTTATCAAGATCAAACAAATCAACAGGATTTGCTGGGATTTTCATTGATGAAAGTTCATTAAACTTTACATTCGAAGTCTCTTCCACTGCTTTGGTCCGTGTATTAAACACTTTGTAGGCCTTAGCAGTGGTTGAGTATCCCAGGTGGTATCCCATATCAATTTTGGCTGCAAACTTTGAGATAGAATCTTTTAAGTTTAGAATGAAACTTGGGCAACCAAAAACTTTGAAATATGAGATTAATGGCTTTATTTTATACAGAATTTCATAAGCAGTCTTTTTGTGCCTAGGGTTGATCAAAACTCTGTTTTGGACATAGCAAGCAGTGTTTACTGCCTCTGCCCAAAAAGTTAATGGCAAACCTGAATCTGCAAGCATGGTTCTGGCAGCCTCAATCAATGTTCTGTTCTTTCTTTCAACAACCCCATTTTGCTCTGGTGTTCTAGGGATGTTGTACTGCCTAACAATCCCTTTCTTCACACAGAAGGCATCCAACTCCTTATTTTTGAATTCTGTGCCATTGTCACTCCTGAAGACTTTTACTGGAAGGTCAAATTGCTTTTCAACCTGTGTCACAAAGTCTTTTAAAATGCCTGCAGTCTCATCTTTTGAGTGTAAAAAGAAGGTCCATGTAAACCTAGAGAAGTCATCAACAATAACCAAGCAATATCTCTTCTTTTTGAGACTCATGACTTGCACTGGGCCAAACAAATCCATGTGCAGCATTTGCAAACACTGGGTTGTTTTGGACTCTTCAATGGGCTTAAAAGAGCTTTTATGTTGTTTTCCTTTTAAACAGGAAACACAGTGTCCAGGACATGAAAACATTTTTTGTGGTAAGCCTCTCACTAAACCATTTTTTGAAATTTCATTGATTGTTTTGAGATTTGTGTGTCCCAGTCTTTTGTGCCATAGCTCTGTCTCTTTGTTAGAGGCAGCTGAGAACAGACAGGCATCAGCTCTGGGACACTCTCTTGACATGTCAACAACATAAACATTACCACTTCTTTGAGCAACAAGTTTTGTTGTGCCTGTCTTGATTATTGCCTCAATCTTACTAACCATTTCTGGTCCAACAATCCTACAACAATCCTTTGTGAAGAATGAGCCAAACCCTTTATCACTCATTTGAGATACACTCAGGAGGTTGAATTTTATATTGTCAATAAGATTGACATTTTCAAATTTTACATTTCCAGACTTTACTGTACCAGACCCCAGAACCTTTCCTTTACTATTATTACCAAAGGATATATCACCCACTCCATGAATTTTGAAATCTTGAAGAAGGGCTTTACATCCTGTCTTGTGTCGGGGCCTCCACTATCTACATACCAAAGACTATCTAAGCATGCAGAAGCTCCCTGCACATGAAGTAAAAGGATTAGTTCATAAAAGTCTCCAAAGCCAACAGGGCTTTGGATGGGGTGTCAATAGTGTCTGGGATGGATGCAGATGTATGGACAGTGGTTAGCACAGGGGTTTGAACATTTTTGAGAATGTTTTTCTCTAACCACTATTGGGGTTCTTGACCAATCATCTGTTGATAACCAAAAGGATACCTGTTCACTTTAGGTTTAGAGGGCTTTTTGTAAGCCTCATAAACGTGTGGAATCCTTTGGTATGATGCTCTTTCTTTGCCTTTTCTGAAATGATTGGCAGGAGGTGCATCTGTCACCTTTACATCCCTTTGAATAAATGTTTGGTTCAACTGTTTTGTGACAGCAGTTTGGACAGGGACGAACAGTGGTTGTTTCTTAGTGAACTTAACAGATGATGATGATGATGATGATGATGAACTTAAGGATGTTTTTGCCGTGTACTCTTTCTTCTTTTCATTAAAGTTTTTGAGATACACACATTCCTTAGTTTTGTGGTTATTTTTGCCACAGATGGTGCAGCTTTCAGCATGAACTATGGTATTTGTTTTGTTTAGATCATGTGCTTTTAGATGAAAACAGTCTTTTGTTAGATGATTCTTCTTTTCACAAAAATCACAAAACAGGTTTTTTATTGTCACACCCCAACCAATGGCGGAAACATCGGGATGAGACGAAGTGTGAAGATTGCTCGAGACATCATAACGCTAATGATTGCGACAAGTATTTAAATAATCCGATTTCATTTCATAAGATAAATTGTCAACATTACAAGAAATTCAAATACAACAAGTCTAACAAAATAACATGACAACATAACAAAAATTGATACAACATATTAAACCCTAACGTCTATATGTGTATCTAGGCATCAACGCTACTTCTTTTCTTAGCATCTTCCTCATCAACCTGTAACATGTTTAAAATAATTCAATGCAAAAGCAAAGGCGAGTATACAAGTTTGATACATACATAGTAAAAGATAAGTTTTAAACAATTCCTCATAGCAAGCATGTGATTCAAGATAAACGTTTAAACATGGCATGTGTCTAACATATCAAACCAAGGAAACGCAATATGCTCATGACATTACCGATGATAAAGGGCGGGTCGTTAATTCTATAGCGCTACATATGTCACGGTTTGGCTCGTACGAAGTTAATGATAAATTCAACACATAAGTTTCACCCAAGTTTAAAGTATCAAGCCATCACGTATACAAGCATGTTATAGGAATGTTCATGTGTTTAAGCAAAATGTTCATGTGTAAGTTTGTTGATAGATAAACATGTTACACCCCAAAAGTGATAAAAGTAAAAGGGGGAATACAAGTATACTCACAAAGTTTGCATATGCTTTCCGATTATCCAATTGTTGACGAGTAGAGATTTAGAGTCCGAATGTATAAGGGTTAAAGTTCAAGTATGTTTAGAGTCGAGATTCGGTGTTTAAAACAACATAAAAATAAGATATGAGAATAACATGGAAAATAATCATTTAGTATATATGATGCTTGTTCTTGACACTAGGAAACTCGAAGGAGTTTAGATGTTTTCATGGAACAAGGTTCCATTAGAATCGTGACAAGTTATCATAGTCTAGGATGATGTAATCTAGTACCCCGACATATGAACACTAGTTCATCATCAAAGATTCGATTATTCGAATAATATATTTAGGTTATATAATATATGTCCAATAGTTCAAGCATAAGGTAGAAGATTAAAATCTTCATTTTGGTACCTCTAAATGTCATAGAAATCATGTAGGAGGTAGGAAGATCAAGTCTTCCATTTAGGCACCTCTATGTGTTCACCACTACACTTGATGTAAAAAAACAACGAAGGAGGGTCATGAACATACAATAAAGAATAAGAAATATACACACTAACTAAGAGAAATCATCAAATCATGTGAGGATTGTATGTTTGGACAACCCAAGTTGTTCCATAATCACTCATGTATCAAAGACAAAGTTTGACATAACTTGTGGGTTAAAAACCCTAAACAAAACACCAAGTTTATGAGGTTTAATCATCTGATTTTTAAGTGTCTAAACCTTGTTTTTAAGCCTAACCAACCACTAAAGTGTTGTAAGCATTAAGACATAGGTTTGAGATGAGATAGACTCAAGTTTGGTAAGAAATAACAAGGATTTCATGAAAACAAAAACAATCAGTGGACTTTGGAGCCTTTTTGCTGGAGTTCTAGGGACTTATTTACTGTGAAAAACCCATGGAAACGTAGATAAGGTCAATACAAAGTAGTAGGAAAAAGAATCGAGTGAATCGGATAAAAATTGAGTGAGTTATGCTCATTTTCGTGAAGGGGTGTCAATCTGCTCGAACCCTTGCTTTCAGCTACGGTTTGGAGGATGTTTTGAGAGTTTTTAGTGTTGCAAAAGTGGTAGGGAGGCTGGTTATAAGTGGTATTTATAGGGGGAAGGATTAGGGTTTCAATGGGTTGGGCTTTGTAAGTGTTTAGAAGGGGTTACACCTTGAAACTAGCCCACAAAACCCAATTATATGGGGCTGAATTTTGCTGAATTGGGGCTGCCATATTTCTTTATTTTTTTATTTTTTTAAAACATTATAATGAGTAATTTTGTTAATTAAGTTGTGTAATAATATGCAACAATGTTTCCCCTAACTTGTAACAAGGTGAAATATGAAATAAAACATGATTTAACTAGGTAAAAAGTGTAATGTACAAGTATGTAACATGTTTGTAAGTGACAAGTATATGTCACATATTAGATGATTAACCGTTGTATAAATAAGCATCTTATTAGGGGTTTTTAGGTATCGACAATTTGAGGACAAGCATGGACATGCATCGTGAATAAGTATCGTATAAGTATGAATTACAAATAAGGATTCGATGTACAATGAATTCCAACGTATGAACATGTATGAATATGTAGATGGTGAATTTAAAGAAATACGAATTTTATTTATGATCCAAGTCTTGGATTTTACAATGAAAAGACGACTACAATAATACAAGATTTCCAAAAATAGCATTACAAGGCGAGCTTTCTAATTATGGAAAGTATGAAAAAGCAGGGCGTTACAGTCTCCCCTCCTTTAGGAAATTTCGTCCCGAAATTTATTTAAGAGGTAGATTTAAAGAGTTTTGGTAACAGTTCGAGACTTGAGATTTTGAAACGTTTTGAAAAGTACGAGATTTTGGGAAGATAAAGATAAGTTTGTAAAATGATTTGTCGAGCCGAAATGGGTTTGAGGCATAAGCAGGGGTAAACAGGTATAGGTAAAACGATTTGAAATGGCTAAAAATTAGAAAGTTCTAAGGGTAATAAGATAAGTTAGGATTTGAATGCTTAAACGAGCTTGATTGTGAACGAGGTTCGTATGAAAGGAAGGAAATAGGAGCATGGGGCGAACAATTGACACTAAATGAACGCAAGTATACGAATGATATGGGCATTAGATAGATGAAAGTAGCATGTTAAGGATGAAGTCTCGTCATGGACAATCGGACATAATGTGTTTGTGAGTTGCTTAAAGCTTGTATTAGGTCCAAGAGGTCTGTAAAACACTGAATTTCTCATGGCACGCTTTACGAAATTTTGGTAACATGGTGAAAACACTTATATATAGGAAGTACCAGCGGCGTATCCACAATGTTTTGACCATGTTACGTCCGTTTCGTCTTCGGTGTCATGTTACGTTCCGTGTATTACCATGCGCAGTAGCACACTCTATGGTTCTCGTACGCCTATCACTATAATCCCGTGTGCACCCGTGATTATTTTGATCGTCGCATGATCCGCATAGCTTGTACTAGTTGTGTATGAATCGGGGTATACATAAAAAAGTTTAGAATGTGTACGTACAAGAATATAGTATATAAGCAAGTCCATGTTTAAGTATGTGTGGGACCCACGCAAGCGAATCCCTCAGGTTACGCTCGCGTGTAGGTACGAATGTATGAATCATGAGTAAGGATGAAAGTATGAGCTTAAGTTTAAGTATGAATACGCATGTATGTATGAGCATAAACATAAAACGTGTAAGTAGTATGTGTACAAGCAGAAGCGTAAAACATATAAGTAGTATGTGTATGAGTACAAGCATAAAACGTATGAACATAGGTGTAGGTATGAAAAATAAATATTGCGTATATGGTGTACGTTGAGGCATTGCAGATTAGAAAGGCTAAGTATGTAGATACGAACGATATAAATGGTGTTATCGCGAGATATCGACTAAAACGTGTATGACGATGTGGATGTATAGTTGTTCCAACAAAACGTTGAGTTTATCGAATCAAAATTAGATTGAGCCTGGTTTGAAAGGTAGAATATAGTTTGTATATGTAAAGGAACATAAAGTACTCGTTGGTTATGCATAACGTATTTTGTAACAAATAGAAATGCTAATTTTGTTTAAAAGGGTTTACGTAATCCGAAAAATGGTCGGTCCCTATGAAATCTTCTTGCCCACGTGTTTTGTAAATTGGTGTAGGAAAAAGGTTTTCGTTAAAAAGTAAGTTCATTTCATCAAAGAAGAAATTATGAATTTAGGAGGTTCTTGTGAAAACTAGGATCCTTAGAAGAGAAATTTAGCAAAAGGACTTAGTGATTAAAAAAATTAACAAATGATTTGTTGATGTTGAAAAGGGTATTTGGTAAAACAATCATATAACTTCTATAAGATCTTATAAGTATTTGAGAAAGGTTGGTTGGATTTTGATTAAAAGTAGAAGGTGAGCATGTTTTAGTGATTAAGTCGAATATGAAGTTCATGGGCAAGAGTTTCATTGAGCCGATTAAATTGATAGGTAGCATTTCGTAAGGTTTTGAAGTTTGAGCAATAAAACGTCTTAAGACATGATTATGAATTTCGCGTATATGAGTTGAGTGAAAATAGATTGTAGAATAAGAAGTACGTTTGATAAAACAATGCATTTTGAAATCGGTATGAGTGGGTATTTTGAATAATGATAAGCAATTTGGGTATAAAATATGACCGAGTTTGCATAATAAGATATTTTGAAGAGACGTTTTGGTAACGATCACCTAGGTAAGGGAATCACCCCTAACTCGTTGGTGATGTCGTTTTTTTTTTTAGAAAAAGGGGAGTGGAGTTAGTCGTGAAGGTATGGAAATCACTCCAATCTTAATGATATGTCTCCACTCGTCGTTACAAGGAATATGAAATTATATTATATGAAATCATGCATATATATAAATGTATGGTAAAGGTTTGTGTGCATGAAAAGAGAATATCGAAAGTATACTCGATTTTGAAAGATTGCATCGTATAAAATAAATATTAGAAACACATGTTGATCAAAATTTGGATGGTTCCAAAACGGAACTTTGACTAACCAAAGTGGTCGAAAAGTCTTTCGAATTTGAGGAGCATGCTTTGGCCTAATAGGTAAAATACTCTCGCCGACAAGTCGGTTAATGGTATTTACCCTTCCGGTTACTATATGTCCCAAATCAATCGAAATTTCGAGACTTAGCGGGATTTATGAAAAACGAAATATCAAGGAGTGGAACTAGTCGACAAGGTGCGGGTTTCACCCCTAACTTGACAATTTCGTATCCTAAGTGTGGTTGGTACTCGTCGGGTCAAAATTTAATTTCGACATGTTGACGAGGGTCCACTAGAATTTGAAATTTGAGATTTACCATTAAGATGTGGATTTCACTCATAGCTTAATGGCGATATCTCGTGTAAAAAGAAGAATAGGTAGATTGTGAGTCGTTCACCAAATTGTGGGTTTCACGCCTATTTTGGTGAATTCGTCTCGAGTGTTTACGGATTTAGAATAGTCGAGTAAAATGCATGAGGGAAAGAGTATGTTAAGGGAATAAACAACAAATATAAACGCACAATGAAGCATATTAAGAATAGCACATAATGAGTGGGACAATAAAACATATATTAGCACATAATAAAGCAAGTATAGCATGCCAAGTGTTAACACATAAGCGCCATATATGCTTAAAAGATCAAACGAGAATGAATAAGAGCAAATAAGGTAGCATGCAAGTAGTTTCAAGTAAAACATAAGAATAAGGCTCTAAAACTATAGACTAGGCTAAAGCATTCCTACTTTTCCTAATTCCCTATAGTTATGGCTCTGATACCAATCTGTCACACCCCAACCAATGGCGGAAACATCGGGATGAGATGAAGTGTGAAGATTGCTCGAGACATCATAACGCTAATGATTGCGACAAGTATTTAAATAATCCGATTTCATTTCATAAGATAAATTGTCAACATTACAAGAAATTCAAATACAACAAATCTAACAAAATAACATGACAACATAACAAAAATTGATACAACATATTAAACCCTAACGTCTATATGTGTATCTAGGCATCGACGCTACTTCTTTTCTTAGCATCTTCCTCATCAACCTGTAACATGTTTAAAATAATTCAATGCAAAAGCAAAGGCGAGTATACAAGTTTGATACATACATAGTAAAAGATAAGTTTTAAACAATTCCTCATAGCAAGCATGTGATTCAAGATAAACGTTTAAACATGGCATGTGTCTAACATATCAAACCAAGGAAACGCAATATGCTCATGACATTACCGATGATAAAGGGCAGGTCGTTAATCCTATAGCGCTACATATGTCATGGTTTGGCTCGTACGAAGTTAATGATAAATTCAACACATAAGTTTCACCCAAGTTTAAAGTATCAAGCCATCACGTATACAAGCATGTTATAGGAATGTTCATGTGTTTAAGCAAAATGTTCATGTGTAAGTTTGTTGATAGATAAACATGTTACACCCCAAAAGTGATAAAAGTAAAAGGGGGAATACAAGTATACTCACAAAGTTTGCATATGCTTTCCGATTATCCAATTGTTGACGAGTAGAGATTTAGAGTCCGAATGTATAAGGGTTAAAGTTCAAGTATGTTTAGAGTCGAGATTCGGTGTTTAAAACAACATAAAAATAAGATATGAGAATAACATGGAAAATAATCATTTAGTACATATGATGCTTGTTCTTGACACTAGGAAACTCGAAGGATTTTAGATGTTTTCATGGAACAAGGTTCCATTAGAATCGTGACAAGTTATCATAGTCTAGGATGATGTAATCTAGTACCCCGACATATGAACACTAGTTCATCATCAAAGATTCGATTATTTGAATAATATATTTAGGTTATATAATATATGTCCAATAATTCAAGCATGAGGTAGAAGATTAAAATCTTCATTTTGGTACCTCTAAATGTCATAGAAATCATGTAGGAGGTAGGAAGATCAAGTCTTCCATTTAGGCACCTCTATGTGTTCACCACTACACTTGATGTAAAAAAAACAACGAAGGAGGGTCATGAACATACAATAAAGAATAAGAAATATACACACTAACTAAGAGAAATCATCAAATCATGTGAGGATTGTATGTTTGGACAACCCAAGTTGTTCCATAATCACTCATGTATCAAAGACAAAGTTTGACATGACTTGTGGGTTAAAAACCCTAAACAAAACACCAAGTTTATGAGGTTTAATCCTCTGATTTTTAAGTGTCTCAACCTTGTTTTTAAGCCTAACCAACCACTAAAGTGTTGTAAGCATTAGGACATAGGTTTGAGATGAGATAGACTCAAGTTTGGTAAGAAATAACAAGGATTTCATGAAAACAAAAACAATCAGTGGACTTTGGAGCCTTTTTGCTGGAGTTCCAGGGACTTATTTACTGTGAAAAACCCATGGAAACGTAGATAAGGTCAATACAAAGTAGTAGGAAAAAGAATCGAGTGAATCGGATAAGAATTGAGTGAGTTATGCTCATTTTCGTGAAGGGGTGTCAATCTGCTCGAACCCTTGCTTTCAGCTATGGTTTGGAGGATGTTTTGAGAGTTTTTAGTGTTGCAAAAGTGGTAGGGAGGCTGGTTATAAGTGGTATTTATAGGGGGAAGGATTAGGGTTTCAATGGGTTGGGCTTTGTAAGTGTTTAGAAGGGGTTACACCTTGAAACTAGCCCACAAAACCCAACTATATGGGGCTGAATTTTGCTGAATCGAGGCTGCCATATTTCTTTATTTTTTTATTTTTTTAAAACATTATAATGAGTAATTTTGTTAATTAAGTTGTGTAATAATATGCAACAATGTTTCCCCTAACTTGTAACACGGTGAAATATGAAATAAAACATGATTTAACTAGGTAAAAAGTGTAATGTACAAGTATGTAACATGTTTGTAAGTGACAAGTATATGTCACATATTAGATGATCAACCGTTGTATAAATAAGCATCTTATTAGGGGTTTTTAGGTATCAACAATTTGAGGACAAGCATGGACATGCATCGTGAATAAGTATCGTATAAGTATGAATTACAAATAAGGATTCGATGTACAATGAATTCCAACGTATGAACATGTATGAATATGTAGATGGTGAATTTAAAGAAATACGAATTTTATTTATGATCCAAGTCTCGGATTTTACAACGAAAAGACGACTACAATAATACAAGATTTCCAAAAATAGCATTACAAGGCGAGCTTTCTAATTATGGAAAGTATGAAAAAGCAGGGCGTTACATTTATCTTTTCTCTTTTCTTCCTTTTCTCAGATTCCTTTGCAACAGAGTTTTGAACCTCTGTTGGGATATCTTTGATAGGAATGATTCTTGCTTTTGGAGCTTTTACACCATCAGTGGTTGTGAAATCCATTGGTTTGAAGTTTTCCAGGTTATCACACTCATCAGACCATGTGGGTTTAAATTGGTATTTCTCAATTTCCTCAAAAGTTGAGGATCCCACAGATCTTTCCAGAGTAATTTTGTTACCAAGTTTGTCGGTTATTTTAACCTCTTGGCCATTTTTGTTGGTTGGTATTATCTCAATTGAACCAGCTTGTTTTTCAGCAGTGTTTACAAGTTCATCATATTTTCTATGACCTATTCAAAACTTGACATTGCTTTCAAGCTGTTTTGCAAGCATAACCTCATACCCTTTACAAGACTCCACCCATCTTTCACAGGTGATCTGGGTAGACTCCAACTCCTTTTTGCAAACTTGGTATTTTTCTACCATAGTTTGGAGTTTAGTTTTGGTTATGCTTTGCTCTTCTTTTAAACTGCTGATCTCTTTATCCTTTTCAGCCAATTTGTTTCTAGGTTCTTTTAATGACTTTTCAGTTTTGACTTAATCAGATAAGATTTTATTCCTAAGGTTTTCATTTACCTCTTTGATGTTAGCAAATGCAATGATACATTTGTCTGAACATAGTTTTTCAAGAACTTGAGGTGATACCTTAGCAGCAGCCATCATGGCACAGTCACATTGATGATCATTATCTTCATCAGCTCTCCTTTCTTCCTCACCAGCTTTCTTCAATTCTTCTTTCTCTTTGTCATCTTTGGACCAAGGGTCGGTCAGTGGTTCAATCAGGGTTTCTGAATTTTCTCCCAGCAGTAGTTCACCAATAACTGCTGTAACCACTACTTCAGCAACTTCATCCACTGTTTCAGTACTTAGCTATTCACCTTCAGTTTCAACCCCTTCTGGTATTGACTCTAATGCCATCAAACAAAATTCATCATTAAAAGTATCATTAGCAGCATAGAGAGCAAAATTCTCATCACCAAGTTCATCAGGCATGCTGCTCCAATCAACAAAGCCTTGTGTGAAAAAGCTTTGCTGATCTGGTTGTGTCACTGTTGGAGCAGCTTGTTGAGGTGCAGCAGGTTGCACTTGTGCCTGAGGAACAGGGGCTTGAACATACTGAATTTGTGGAACAGTGGTTTGAACATAATGCACAGGCACAGGGGTTGCAGCATAATAAGCAGTGTTAACATGTGCTGCAGGGGCATATTGGGTATAGTGCACACAGTGTTTTGTTGTTGTGGTCTAGGGTTTGAGCCAGGGTGAGTGATTATGGGACCAGTGGTTTGACTCCTACATTCCCTAGCAAAATGACCTAGCCTATTACACTTGTAACACTTGATTTTTGACTTATCCAACCCAACCCTCAAATTTCCATGAAGCCCTGGAAATTTTCTCCCTGTTCTTTTGTAGAATTTGCTTGTTCTAACACTAAGCAAAGCCAATTGATGCAAAATGTCCATCTCTTCTAAGTTAGTAGGATCAAAATGTTGCAAATCATTTAGCTCAAAGCATAAGTTATCTGACATCTGGTTTTCAGTATTTGCAGTGAAAGCATAATTTGCAGAGTGAGAATCAGAGTTGTTAAAGTTACCACCAGCAGTTATATCAATAAAATGATCATAACTCTGATCCTTACTACTGCTACCAGATTCTTCCTGACCAAAAAGAGCTGTGCTGCCAAATGAATAGTCATCAGCAACTTTTCCAGACTCTTGCAACTTCCTTTTTTGGTTTAACTCCCTTTCATAAGTCAGGAGTCTACCATGGATTTGGGTCAGGGTCAGATCTTTGAACTCAGCTGAATTCCTGGTTACAAAAGCAATTGTGTCCCATTTTTCAGGAAATGAACTAAGGAACCTGCTATTTTGAGTTGCATTTGGAAATGTAACTTTAACAAGCCTTAGTTCACTAATGAGACAACTGAAACGTTCAAATTGTTGGGTTAGTGACTCCCCTTTGATGTGACAAAATGTTTCATACTGCTGATTCAGAATTTCCCTATTGTTTTCAATAACCTCTTCTGTTCCCCCGAATTGTTCCTTCAATGCATCCCACAATTCTTTGGCACTGTTACAATGTAACAGCCCAGCATAGATTTCGTTGGGTAGTGCAGAGGCTATGATGCTAAATGCTTTGGCATCAAGTTCGAACTTCTGAAAATCAGATTCAGTGTAATTTTCAGATGGTTTAGGAACGAACTTCTTGGTGTCCTCTGCACTTGGCACCATAGGAACATGAGGACCGAAAACAACAGACCTCCAACACCTAGTGTTTTTTTGAGCAAGGATGTGACACATCCTTCCCTCCCAGATGTTGTATTCATTTCTTTTAAGCATAGGTGGTTTAAACAAAGAGCCAATGTTATTTTTATCATCTTGTGATTGAGAAATCTTTCTGGTTGTTTTACAGGCACTGATTAATCAACTTTATCGGTGATTAAACCTTGCTCTGTTTTTCAACAAATCGAAAAAACGATCAGTATCAACGATTTCGAGCTGAACTTTTTACGTCAACATGATTGTTAAATCAAATTTGACTGTCCTAGCTCTGATACCAATTGTTAGGATCTGAGTTTAGATTGATTGTGATTTGTGTTTGAATTTAGATGAACAAATGAAAGAGTAGTGCAACGGAATTTAAATGGAAGCAAACTTTTCACAATCAAACAGAAGAAATGCTTTCAATCATACATTTTCAACACTGAATCAAATGATTAAAATTATTTTTAAACTCTGATTACAATGCATGTATGATTCGCAAACTCCCCCTCAGCCCGAGCTCAGTGTTTGTTCGTGCAGAAAGAAGATGGTGAATGAGCTAAATAGAACAGTACAGAGTACTGTTCTATTTATAGGCACTTGCAAACCACTGAGCATCTAAGCTGACGTCACCATGAAAGTGACATCTAACCTCCTAACAAACTCTAACCTCTGATCTATACAGACACTGCTATGCTAAACTACTGATATTACATTTTAATACATAAAGCAAACATAAACTGCTGCTGCATCCTTCCACTGCTGTGAACCCAACAGTACTTGTCACGATCAGCAGTGCTTGAACCATGGCAGTAGATTGAGCAGCAGAGCTTTAGTTCTTCAATCAGACTTTGACTTGATCAGCAGTTGTAGGTCAGCAGTTTGCATGATCAGCAGATAGGAGGTCGGCAGATGTTGAAACCACTTTCAAGGGGAGAGACTTGCAACCAAACATCTGCTTATTCTGGATCCACTGCTCTGATCCAGTTTTGGCTTTTATTATCTGTTCCTTTGGCAGGGTTCAATCCCAACATGCGGGTACTTCGCCTTCATGTCGCTTTTGAGTTCCCAGGTGAACTCTGTGCCACGTTTGCCTTCCCATCGGACTTTCACAATAGGAATGCGCGAGCGTCTGAGTTGCTTGGTTTGGCGATCCATGATTTCGACAGGCTTCTCCATGAAGTGTAACGCTTCGTTTACTTGAAGGTCGTCGAGAGGTACAATTAAATCATGATCAGCTAGGCATTTTCGGAGGTTTGACACATGGAAAGTCGGGTGGACGTTACTAAGTTCCCCCGGTAGTTCGAGTCTGTAGGCGACTTTTCTGATCCTTTCCAGAATCTTAAACAGTCCAACATATCGAGGAGCTAGTTTCCCTTTCTTGCCGATTCTGACCACACCCTTCCAAGGTGATACCTTTAGGAGTACGTAGTCGCCAACGTCAAATTCAAGGGGCTTGGGTCTTCTATCGGCATAACTTTTCTGTTTACTTCGAGCTTTCAACAAGTTGTCTCGGATTTGGAGGACTTTGTCAGTCGTTTCTTGTAGTAACTTGGGACCGGTTAGTTGCGCATGACCGATCTCGTGCCATACAATCGGCGATCGACATCTTCTTCCATATAAAGCCTCGAATGGTGCCATTTGGATGCTGGCGTGATAACTGTTGTTGTACGAGAATTCGACTAACGACATGTATTTATTCCAATTACCACCGAGGTCTATGACACACGCACGGAGCATGTCTTCAAGAGTACGGATCATTCTCTCAGTCTGTCTGTCGGTTTGAGGATGGAATGCGGTACTTAAGTTAAGAGACGTACCAAGAGCTGCTTGAAACGTTTCCCACAATCGCGAGGTAAACCGAGCATCACGGTCAGAGATGATGTCGCGAGGCGTACCATGATTACAAATGATCTCGTCGGTGTAGATTCGGGCTAATCGTTCTACCTTGTAGTCTTCCCGTATTGGCAAAAAGTGGGCTGATTTGGTCAGACGATCAATTATAACCCAAATGCTATCGTGACCTGATGGCGTGGGCTGAAGTTTGGTTATGAAATCCATAGCTATACTCTCCCACTTCCATATAGGAATTGGCGGTTGTTCAAGTAAGCCAGAAGGTCTTTGGTGTTCAGCCTTAACTCATGCATAAGTCAGACAACTTCCAACATAGAGAGCGATATCCCTTTTCATGCCCGGCCACCAGTACTTGTAGGAAGGTCCTGGTACATTTTATCGGCACCGGGATGAATAGAATATCGAGATTTGTGGGCTTCGTCCATTAGAATTTTTCGCAAATCGGTCCGCTTAGGGATCCAAATTCGGTCTAGATAATAGAAGATCCCATTCGATTTGCTTACTAGCTGAGCTCCATCGTGATGGATCCTCTCATTTTTCAAAGTGCGTTCATTAAAGCAAGCATGTTGGGCTTCACGGATGAGGGTTTCGAGGTCGCACTGGGCTTGGGTATTGCGAATACCGAGCATATAACTCCGTCTGCTGAGCGCGTCGGTGACAACATTTGCTTTGCCTGGGTGATAACGAATCTCACAGTCGTAATCGTTAAGAAGTTCTACCCATCGGCGTTGACGCATGTTAAGTTCCCTCTGATTGAAGATGTGTTGTGATCGGAGTGTCGCGCTCCGGTCAAAGATAATATTTATATGCCCAAATTACCCTTAACAATGTGTTAGTGGTAGTAAGGGGTCGAACCACGAAGAGTATGTGGTTTGTGTGTGGATTCGAATGAATTAAAAACAATTGTCACAACTTATGAAGCTTGCTAAAGTATTTTTGTGTTTTCGTTTAATTGAGAGATATGATTTTTAACTAAATGAATTGATGAGAATGATTAACAACTACTAATTAACGATTGCAAGAAAAATGGTTACTAGAACAATAATAATAAAAAGGAATCACGCCCGGTTTCGGTAATTGTTAACCTAGGATTTCTACAAGTTCAAGTTTCAACTCAAATGCATTTGATTAACGGATTTAGTGTACCGTGACTTAGGTGCTACTAACTATCAACGTCCCGAAGAACGGACAAAAAGACACTTTGTAATCAACACAAGTAAATCCTAACAACGATAATGCACAATTACATATCACCATTTCGCAAAGTCATAACTTTTAACATCGCTCGACAGTTCACGAATTCGCAACAAATGTAACACTATTATCAAGAGTTTCAAAAATCAAATACAAATTGTCACTAAGTTAATACAAGAACAATTCGAAACCCTAAAATTAACAACTACCTACACCGGGGTGAAACCGAGATGATTAGCCGCTCATGGTTGAAGAAGCTTGATCACTGGATGTTTGGAACGTGAGTGAAGGCATCTTGAAGCTTGATGGATGAAGGAATGATGGTTGATTAGGGTTTGTAGATGAGGATGGTGAGTTAGATGAAGGATGGAGAATTAGGGTTTGAATGATGAATGTGAATGATTGATGGTGATTCTTGATGATGATTCGGGTGTTAAAGGTGAAGGAGATTCAATGGTAGGTGAATGATATCTCAATTAGGCTCCAAAAACAGGTTTCAAACTCACCAAAGATGTAACTCCCATCTTCAATGCCAAAAACACCAATTAGAATCGTTCCCATCACCCAAATAAATGAAATTCGCGTTTCAGAGATCTGCTGCCCGTCGCCGACGGCTTGGGGCCCGTCGGCGACGGCCTCCCCATGTGCTGAAACCATCCGACGGCTTGTTTGTCTGTATACGGGGTTTTTTTGGCCGACGGGTGTTTCTAGAGCCCGTCGGCGACGGCCTAGAGCCCGTCCTCGACGACCTCTAGTTTTTCCTGTTTCGTCCGAAACTGTTTTCTTCATAACTTTTTCGTTATAGCTCCGTTTTACTCACCGTTTTCGCCCACGTACTTGTAATTCAGCCCTCTATCATGCCATCTTCCAATATATTCATTTTAAATCCATTAACATTCCCAAAACACATCCAATCTTCGTGATTAACCCGGTTTTGTTCATTTCACATCCCCGGTTGATCCGATTCACGTCCCGGTGCTCCGTTTAGCTCCCGATTAGCTCCTTAAACTCTTTTAGACCTGTAAAACACGAATCCCATAAAAAGTAGGCTATTCAAGATTAAAATCTATGTAAAAACATCAACTTAAGCATAAACGATAACCAGTTTTCGACCACGTATCATGTTGTAAACTCCTATGATCGGTGAAGATCGTACACTTGGTACCATATAGGTAGTGTCGCCAAATCTTCAATGCAAAGACAACCACGCGTAGCTCGACATCATGGGTTGTATAGTTCTTCTCATGGATTTTGAGCTGACGAGGCGTAAGCTATAACCTTGTCTCGTTGCATAAGAACACAACCAAGGCCAAGGTTGGAAGCATCACAATAGACAATGAAGTCGATGTTTCCGTCGGGCAATGCGAGAACAGGAGCATTGCAAAGCATATGCTTGAGGGTTTGAAAGGCAGACTCTTGTTCGGTTCCCCAAACAAAAGACTTATCTTTATGGGTAAGAGCGGTAAGCGGCACAGCGACTTTAGAGAATCCTTCGATAAATCGTCGATAATAGCCCGCTAGTCCGAGAAATGAACGAACTTCAGACGGGTTCTTAGGCGTAATCCAACTCTTAACTGCTTCAATCTTCGCGGAATCAACATGAATACCTTGACTATTAACAATGTGACCCAGAAACTGAACCTCCTCCAGCCAGAATTTGCACTTGGAAAATTTGGCATAGAGTTGATTCCCCTGGAGTAACTCGAGAACCAAACGTAGATGTTGCGCGTGTTCGGCTTTCGACTTGGAATAGATCAAGACATCCTCGATGAATACGATGACGAAACGGTCTAGAAATGGCTTACACACGCGATTCATCAGATCCATGAAAACCGCGGGTGCGTTGGTTAAACCAAAAGGCATAACAATGAACTCATAGTGACCGTATCGAGTGCGAAAAGCGGTTTTAGGTATATCTTCCTCTTGAATCCACAATTGATGATAGCCTGAACGTAGATCGATCTTCGAGAAACACGTAGCACCTTGTAGCTGTTCAAATAAGTCATCGATTCGAGGCAGAGGATAACGGTTTTTGATGGTTAGCTTATTCAACTCCCAATAGTCGATGCACATCCTGAACGACCCATCCTTCTTTTTAACGAAAAGGACTGGCGCGCCCCAAGGAGAGGTGCTCGGGCGAATAAAGCCTTTTTCAAGCAATTCCTGGAGTTGGTTCGAGAGTTCCCGCATTTCTGATGGCGCGAGTCGATAGGGAGCTTTGGCAACAGGGTTAGCTCCAGGAATGAGGTCAATACGAAAGTCGATACCACGACTTGGCGATAGTCCAGGAAGATCATCAGGGAACACCTGAGGAAATTCACGGACCACTGGCACGTCTTTGACTTCGGCCTTCTTTTTCTTTTCCTTCTCCGCTACTACAATGTTGGCCAAGAAAGCTCTGTATTCCTTGCGGAGATACTTGCTAGCTTGGAAACATGACATGAGCTTGAGACCTTTCTAAGCGGTTTCACCGTATACACATAGTAAATCACCATTCACATGCGAAAATCGAATCATTTTATCAAAGCACACAACTTCAGCATGGTTTTCGTGAAGAAAGTCCATGCCTACTATGACGTCGAAGCTTCCGAGTTGCATCGGAATAAGGTCGATTAGGAAGATGTGATTGTTGAGCTCGAGAGTACAATCACGGAGAACAGAGTTAACGACAACAGTTCTTCAAGTAGCGACTTCGACTTCAAATGATGAGGGGAGATAAGAGCGATTACGACTAAGGAGCTTCTCGAATTCAAACGACACAAAGCAGTTATCGGCTCTAGTATCAAACAAACACGATGCATAAATACCATTCACAAGAAACGTACCATTAACCAAGTTGTTGTCAGCCTGGGCTTGGCGAGCATTGATGTTGAAGGTTCTGGCGTGTGCTGCTTGTTGTTGCTGCTAAGGCTGTTGCTGCTGCTGCTGGGGCTCTTGCTTCACAACCAGGTTCGGGCACATGTTCGCAAAGTGGTTAGGATCACCACATGCAAAACAGACTCGATCATTGACCGCGGGTGCTTGAGCTGCGTGTTGGCCCGGTGGGGCTGGGAGTAGAGTTTGGTGAGCGGCGGCAGGAGCTGCGGTGTTACAGGGACCATAGCGACAATTCACAGTGAAGTAACCGTACAGATTACAATGAGCGCAGAAACGGCAGGCGAGACTCACCGGATGATGATACGAGCATGTCGGGCAGAGCGAGTGGGGACCTGTGTACGCACGCTTTGCTGGCGGTGCTTGAGTAGTCGGTGCTGGTCGGTAATGCAACTGCTGCTGAGCCGGTACGGCTTGCAGAGGGGCAGTAGTGGTAGTGACAGCACAGTTCTTGTTGTTGGAGCTGCTGTTGCTGTGCTTCTTATTTCGGCATGATGACTTGGATGGTTGAGCAGTGGTGGTGTCGGCGGTTGGTGCAGTAGTAGCTTGATGCAAAGACTTGGAGGGCTTATCCCAGACTCCAGACTTTACCCGCTTGTCGTTGATCTCGGCGGCAAGCAAGTAAGTCTCCTCAATTGATGATGTCTTGGCGGCGTGAACAAAGTCGACAACACAGTCGGGTAGAGCTTGAATGTACTTCTTGATGGCCATGTCTGGCGTCTTGACTTGATCGGGACAGATAATGCTGAGCTGCTTAAAGCGAGCAGTCAAGGCAGCGTTGTCTCCATCCTTCTGCTTGATGTTCCAAAACTCGTCCTCCAGCTTTTGGCGTTCATGGGGAGGGCAGAATTCGTCCATCATGATGGCTTTCAGCTCTTCCTAGGTCAGCTCATAAGCTGCATCATTCCCGCGTTTGTTTCTTTTGGCCGTCCACCAGTCTAGAGCCCGGGACTGGAAGACGCCGGTCGCATTTAGGGTACGGAGATTTTCTGGACAGCCGCTTTGACGCAGAGTGACTTCGACCGAATCAAACCATTGGAACATAGCGGTAGGGCCATCTTCCTCAGTAAATTCTTTTGGTCCGCATGGCTTGAACTGTTTGAAGCTGAAAATAGTCTTAGTGGCATCTTTAGGAGCTTTGGTTATCGACTCCTCAAACGATTTGCTGACGTTCTCATACACCTCGCTCACAGCTTTTGCCACTTGCTTGGCGATGATAGCAGCAAGACGCTTGTCTCTCTTTTCTTGGCGAGTAAGAGGGGTTCGGTGTCCAGATGACGACATGGTCTGCAACAGACATCGTCCTAGGTCTCAGACACAACAAATCGAATCTCATCTCGCACGTTTACTACTTACTAAAGCTCAGGAACACGATAAGCGTAAATCACATAAACACATAAGCACGAAATCACATAATCACGAAAGCACATAAGCATGTAGGGCACAGAATCTCAGAAATACGTGAGCACATACGCATTTAATCACAGAGGCAGTCAGAATACAGAAACATATCCTTCCAAGTTCGCGTGTCGTTTGGGTATAGCAATCGCGAATAGTATATAGGGTAGCATAGTTTAGTCGCATAACATGTCGTGTATAGTATAAGCGTATATCATAGCATAGTATCGTCTAGATTGCAGCGACTTGTTATCGTCTTGAGATAGAAGAGCAATGCGAGTCGTGCGTGTCGATCGAAGTGATAGCAAAAATCGAATAATTCTCCAAAAACATAAAGCACGTAAACAGATAAATACACATAAAACGCATAAAATTGACGAATTATCAGAGTCAGCAGTTGCGGGCTCAGAATCGAAACACATGAAATCGAAAGATAGATTGTCTGTGGCTACTAGACATCGACTACCCAAAGCGATTCGACTATTCACAAGAACTTGTCATCACATTTCAACTTTCGGGATCATGCTTTTGCCTCGGTTATTGGGCATTCCGCACGCATTCCCTAGGTCATACTCGTGAGTTCAGGTCGTTGGAGTCCGTCGAGGCTTTGGTGAGATAGATAAAATCGGAACAAGTTGTCAAGGTTAGGGTTTCACCCCTAGCTTAGCAACTTCTTCCTTGTTTTTAGTAAAATTTGAGGAGATTATCATCAAAATATGGATTTCACTCCTGATTTAGTTTAATTCTCCTCGTTAAACAAACGTTTGTTATTGAAAAATAATAAAGGAATCATTGATAAGTTGATAAAAACAGCATTGGTCAAGCAACTTAGTCGAGAGTTTGCGGCTTTCACACCTAATCTTGACCAAATCGCTTGACTCTATTTGAAAATTCGAGTGCAGTGACAGCGAAGAACAGTAGGATATAACACATAAGCTTGGTCTGTTGGTTCCTAACTATAGTCTAGGTCTCTAAGACGTCGACCCGGACTAGGTCGAGTCCAGCCTAATTCCCTATAGTTATGGCTCTGATACCAATCTGTCACACCCCAACCGATGGCGGAATCATCAGGGCATGGCACTGAGCAAAACAGATTTTCTAGAGACTCGTCCTGCAAGATCTACAGACAACTATGCTCTAGACTCTTATTCTAGCTTCGCCTTCCTAGCAGCTAAGCATCTTAAACACCTGTCACATACGTTAAAATAAAGTCAATACATAAAATGTAAAGGTGAGCATACAAGTTTGATATAGCATATAGAGTTCGAAATAGTTTACGCATAACCAGCACGTACACAGAGGAAAATGAAGCATGTTAATTATCAACATGGATCTATCGATACCAATGACTGTGGGTTGTCTGTCCGAGGCAGTTCGCAATACATGATTACCACCGTAATCCACGCAAGTAATTGTCCTTAACAACCCCCGTATGAGCGGGTGCTGAGTCCAAACTATAGTACTATCGTCGTTAAGGCAGGTAGACAACATTCCACATGTAAACATAACAACAAGCATTCGTTTAGTCACGTAATACATGCAGAACGGTTAGCGTTTTAAGTAACTGAGTAGTGTGTTCGATTGTGATTTAGATAAGTAACGTATGTAACACCCCAAAGTGCTAAAACAAAAAGGGTTCGAGTATACTCACAGCGGTTGATGGATTGAAGGGAGCGCTTGGGAGTAGGGTTAGCCTGAATAGTTCAATAGCATAACGATAAGTAATGCGTAAGTTGGAAACAAGTGTTAGAGGGTTGGACAGCCTGGTCGATCAGACGGCTTGACCGTTCGGTTTGACAGTTCGTTCGGACAGCCTGTCCGGTCGGTCGGTAGGCTGATCGGATGGGCTGTTTGAGTGGATTGTTTCTTCCTCTGAGTAAGATGTGTTTATGTATGATGGTTTGACCTTTTGAGGTTTTTGTTGCAGTATTTGAAAACATTGAAGTATTCTTACCTTTCAGGTCGATCGATCGAACTGATCGTTCGATCGGCCGGCTCAACCAATCGGTTAGGTACTTCAGCAATAAGTTCTTAGCAGGGTGTCACCTGGTCGGACGGTATGTTCGATCGGGTGGCACTCCAATGCATCGAACGAGTTGAAAATCGATTAAACCATGTATTGTATGTATTTTGTATCGCGGCCCTCTAGGTATGTTTGCGAAGATTAGTGGGGGTTTCCCATGTTTTCTAGACTAGGTATACTTGTATCGCGGCCCTCTAGGCATGTTTGCGAAGTTTAGTATTTGTATCGCGGCCATTCCAGGCATGTGTGCGAAGATTAGTATTAGTGTTAGTATCGCGGCCATTCCAGGCGTGTGTGCGAAGAGTAGTAATCGTATCTCTAGTCTAGCAGTATCTACAAGTGCTCTTCCTCTCCCAAGGCCAGTGGTACGTAATTCCAGTAACAATGTAAGTACAAATAATCATTCAAACCCATTCCCGACCCTTGGAATCCCATGCCTTGGTAAGAGTGTGAACTCACCTTGGTTTGCTCGGCAGATAAACAAAAGGTCACTTGAGCTGTATGTGGTCAACCACGTCCTAACATGGTTACCATAC
Source organism: Helianthus annuus (assembly GCF_002127325.2). Taxonomy (NCBI): domain Eukaryota; kingdom Viridiplantae; phylum Streptophyta; class Magnoliopsida; order Asterales; family Asteraceae; genus Helianthus; species Helianthus annuus. The sequence continues at coordinate 132,851,410 of NC_035434.2, read as the reverse complement.
AAGTCAGGTCTATGGTTTAAGTAGTGCACGTATATGTTCTACACGTATTCTAACAAGTTGTCTACAAATATTGATCATGGCATACACACGTAATTATGGCAGTTAATAGCACTTATATTGTGTTCAACAGTAACGTATAAAGTCCAAGTATGCGGCCCAACTACTTGGGCCCGTAACATTATGCAAGTCCAAAACAGTATGCACGTGTATATGGTCTCAGGTTGAGACTAGAGATCCCTAGTCGAGACTGTGCGGTCTCGAGTTGTAGCCTACGAGTTCTCGAGTCGTGACTGAGGAGGTCTCGGGTCATACATTCATCACTCAAGACTAGGCAGTCTCGAGTCATGTCTCGAGTCGCAACAAGGCTCGCAACCTTGATCTTGAGTCTTGCTGCTTGTGCTGGTGTTGAGTGATCTCGAGTCGAGACTATGGGTTCTCGATTCGCAACCCGTGTCGAGACCGGAAGATGTAACAAACTTCCATATTTGCAGTCCATAATTTTCGCAACATCAGTAACAACTTTGGCAGTTTCACAAATCAGATCAAATCACAATTATTCAACAATCATGCACCCTAAATATTTCTATAGGTTTGATCAACAATTTCACATTCAAACAGATCATCAGATTAGCGAATTCAAGGACTAGCATGTAACCCTACATCATGGCCAATCAATTAATCATGAAATCATTGAGCTAGATCAACCAATAATCATTTGGTCACAAAACCAATCATCACGCAACATACAATCATCGATTATGGCATCAAACCTAGTCACACGAACATCATGCAATACCCGAACCAAAGCTGCTTGTATATCATCTAATTATCTAAACACATGTTCCGATTTCACAATATAATCTCATTACTAAACATCACTAGCATAAAACCCTAGTTGTCATATAACAATCGAGATCATATCAACTAACAAAGATGTAACACTAACCGAATCGTGTGATGTGACAAGCTTGATCGAGAGGGAGGGCTTCGGGTGAGAGGTGATGCCGTCGAACAAAGAGAGAAAGAGAGAAAGCTTAGGGTTTGGTGTTTTCTTAAGTTGCAATATGAGGATAATACACAACCCTTTGTGTATTATGCGTATGAGAGGAGTGGGCGGGCCGAACCCATCTTGGGTTGCATCTTTGGTCTCGAGCCAAGCATAGTGGAGTTGGGCCGAGAGGTGTATGGTGCTGTTATGATTAGAGTGTGCGGTCCAAACCTTTTGTGCGACCAATTTTTACTATACATAATACAATTATATAACACATAACCATATAAGCTCATTCCATAGAAATCAAATACACCAACTAGTCACGTAATGCTCAAACAAGTTACATTAACACAAAGAAAGGTTCTGGAATACGGGTTGTCACATTATCCCCAAGTTGAAAGAAATTTCGTCCCAAAATTTAGTACGTACTCACTGAGGAAGCTAGTTAAGTTGCATGGTTTTCCTGGGGTGTCACATCCTTCCCCCGTTGGTTTGGAATTTCGTCCCGAAATTCCGCAGTAGCTTCAGCCTCAGTAGTGGTTGTACTGTTTGCGAACAATTGGGGATACTTTTGTTTCATTTGGTCTTCACGTTCCCAGGTGAACTCTGGTCCACGACGGGAGTTCCAACGAACTCGAACAAGAGGTATTCTGGTGTGCTTGAGGACCTTAACATCCCGGTCCATGATTTCGACTGGTTCCTCGAAGAATCGCAACTGTTCGTCGATAGTGAGCTCCTTCAAAGGAACTATAAGGGTCTCATCTGACAGACACTTCTTCAGATTCGACACGTGGAAAATGTTGTGAACTCCCTCGAGTTCTGCTGGTAGGTTCAGTCTGTAGGCCACTTCGCCTATTTTCTCGGTGATTTCGAATGGTCCGACATACCGCGGATTGAGCTTGCCTCGCTTACCAAAGCGAACCACACCCTTCTAGGGTGAGACTTTAAGTAAAACCCGGTCCCCGGCCTGAAATTCCAAAGGTTTCCTACGCTTATCAGCGTAGCTTTTCTGACGGTCATGAGTCGCCGCCATGCATTGCCGTATTTGTGCAATCCTTTCCGTTGCGTCTACCACCAGTTCTGGACCAGTAATCTGACTATCACCCACCTCTGCCCAACAAAGAGGTGATCGGCATTTACGCCCGTACAATGCCTCAAATGGAGCGGCTTGGATGCTGGTGTGGTAACTGTTATTGTACGAAAACTCCACTAAAGGGAGGTCTTTTTCCCAGCTATTGCCGAAGTCGATAACACATGCCCGAAGCATGTCTTCGAGAGTCTGGATAGTGCGCCCAGACTGCCCATCTGTCTGAGGGTGATAAGCTGTGCTCATGTCTAATCGTGAGCCAAAAGATTTGTGCATTGCTTGCCACAGTTCTGAAGTGAATCGTGCATCACGATCCGAAGTAATAGAGGTTGGGCACCCCGTGCCTCGAAACCACTTCTTTCAAGTAGATTTCTGCTAAGGTAGAGAACTTGTCTGTTTCTTTGATAGCCAAGAAGTGTGCAGACTTAGTGAGTCGATCCACGATCACCCAAATAGTATCGTTCCCACGCTGGGATCTAGGTAGGCCAGTAACAAAATCCATGGAAATTTCCTCCCATTCCCATTGTGGTATCTTTGGTTGCTGAAGTAGGCCCGATGGTTTCTGATATTCAACTTTGACTCTCGCACAAGTCAAACATTTGCCGACGTAAGTTGCGATGAGGGCTTTCATGCTAGGCCACCAATACGTAGTTCTGATGTCGTGGTACATTTTATCCTAACCTGGATGTACCGAGTAGCGAGACTTGTGTGCTTCATCCATCACAAGTTCTCGTAATCCGCCATATAGTGGGACCCAAATACGCCCCGTTACATAGTAGGCACCGTCTTCCTTTTGTTCTAATCGCTACCTTGAACCGCGTAAGGCTTCAGCCTTGACGTTTTCTGGTTTCAATGCTTCTACCTGAGCATCTCGTATCTTTGCAGGAAGACTAGATTGGATAGCGAGTTGCAATGCGCGTACACGCCTAGGTGTAGTGTCTTTCCGACTGAGGGCGTCAGCCACAACATTGGCTTTGCGTGGATGGTACTTGATGGCGCATTCGTAATCGTTCAGTAGTTCAACCCATCGAAGTTGACGCATGTTCAATTCCTTCTGCTTGAAGATATGCTCGAGACTCCTGTGATCGGTGTAGATGGTGCACTTGGTACCGTACAGGTAATGTCGCCATATCTTAAGCGCGAAAACGACAGCTCCCAGCTCTAAATCGTGCGTCGTGTAGTTCCGTTCATGAACTTTAAGTTGGCGCGATGCGTAAGCAATGACTTTATCCCGTTGCATCAATACACAACCAAGACCCTGTATTGATGCGTCACAGTAGACCACAAAATCGTCCGTGCCCTCTGGCAATGAAAGTATAGGTGCACTGCAGAGCCTATCCTTTAAGTGCTGAAAAGCGGTTTCTTGAGTACTACCCCAACGGTAGGTGACACCCTTCTGTGTCAGTAGTGTAAGCGGCTGTGCAATCTTTGAGAAGTCTTTGATGAACCATCTGTAATAACCCGCCAAACCCAAGAATTGGCGTATTTCCGTTGGTGTACGCGGTGCAGGCCAGTTCCTGATCGCATCTACCTTGGATGGATCAACATGGATCCCATCCTTGTTTACCACATGGCCTAGAAAGTGGACTTCATGAAGCCAGAAGTCGCATTTTGAAAACTTGGCATATAGCTGTTCTGTTCGAAGGAGTTCCAAGATTAGTCGTAGATGTTGCTTGTGTTCCTCCTGACTCTTAGAATAGACCAGGAGGTCGTCGATGAAGACTATGACAAACTTGTCTAGGTACGGCTTGCACACCCTGTTCATAAGATCCATGAAGACTGCAGGCGCATTCGTTAGTCCGAATGGCATGACTAGGAACTCGTAGTGGCCGTAGCGAGTTCTGAATGCGGTTTTGGAGACGTCCTCATCCCGGACTCTCAGTTGATGGTAACCTGACCTCAGATCAATCTTTGAGTAGTAGCTCGACCCTTGCAACTGGTCGAATAAGTCATCAATACGTGGAAGAGGATAGCGGTTCTTCATGGTCACCTTGTTCAGTTCGCGGTAATCTATGCACATGCGGAAGGTACCATCCTTCTTTTTCACAAATAATACTGGAGCTCCCCACGACGAAGAGCTAGGACGAATAAAACCCTTATCCAAGAGTTCTTGCAGTTGTGTAGATAGCTCTTCCAGCTCTGATGGAGGTAAGCGATACGGTGCTCGAGCTATGGGTGCTGCTCCTGGAGCTAGCTCGATTTGAAATTCGACCTGGCGATGAGGCGGTAGCCCAGGTAAATCTTCAGGAAACACTTGAGGATAATCGCATACAACTGGGATATCCTCTAATCTCTTTTCCTTTGCTGATGCATCAGTAACAAGTGCCAAAATGGCAGTGTGGCCCTTACGCAAACATTTTTGAGCCTTCAGAAAGGAGATGATGCCTACCACGGCACCACTCTTGTCGCCTTGAACTTCGAGAGGTTCTTTACCAGAACGGGGAATACAAACAATCTTCTCCTTGCATAAGATCTCTGCTTGATGTTGGGATAACTAATCCATCCCAATGACGATATCGAAGCTACCCAAAACTATAGGAATGAGATCGATGGGGAAAGTCTGACCAGCTAAGACAATGTTACAACCCTTGACTACGTGTGTGGCCTCTAAACTTTTACCATTGGCTAACTCTACGACATGTTTGGTGTTTAAGGGAGTTGGTGCACGTTTTAACATTTGACTAACTTTCAAAGATATATAACTTGTATCCGCACCCGAATCAAACAAAACAGTAACATAAAAGTCGTCGAGAAGAAACTTACCCATTACCACGTTAGGATCATTCCTTGCTTCACCCTGCCCCAGCACGAACACACGACCCCTAGCATCGTTGCCATTATTGTTTCCCCCGTTGGTGTTTCCATTGCCCTGGTTATTGTTGTTGTTGTTCTGGTTCTAGTTTAACTGGGCGCAGTCTCGCTTGAAATGGCCTTCAGCACCACACTGAAAGCATCCCCTGTTGCCTCGCTGATGCTGCTGTTGTTGGTTTTGTGGAGCAGGTGGTTGTTGTTGCTGATTCTGATTTGCTGGTCGTGAGCTCCTACAATCTTTAGCCTCATGACCCATCTTGAGACATCTTTGACAGCGGCCCTTGCGGCACTAACCACTGTGGTGTCTGTTGCACCTGTTACACATTGGGTGATTTCCCCAATATCCACCCTGCCCCTGGCTACTAGAAGATTGCTGACCCGGACTCTGGTAGTCATTAGTCTTGCGCTGCTGTGCTTGAGACTGAACTGAAACTGAACCCTTGCTGGAATCCCCATCCCATTTCCGCTTGTTGTCACAAGGAGTAGCTGGAGTAGTAGTAGCGGTAGCAGTAGCGCTGATACGTTTAGGCAGCCTGTTCTGTTCCACTGCCTGATCTGTGAGGCGATGTGCGAGCCGAGTAATATCCTGGATGTTATTGAGGTTGGCCGATGTCACATGACTCTGAATTTCTGGAGCTAGCCCTTTGAGATACAACTCAATTCGCTTGACAGGAGGGTCCACCATAGTTGGACACAAGATGGCCAGCTCGTTTGACCTTTTCGTATAAGCCTCAATTTCTGACCCCATCATTTTCAGATTAAAGAACTCCACCTCCAACTTGTGGATGTCATCTCGTGTGCAGTATTCTCGCTTGATCAGTTCCTTGAAATCGTTCCAAGGGGTGGCGTTAGCAGCTGCCAACCCTAACATCTGAACTTGTGCATTCCACCAAGTCAGCGCAATTCCTTCTAGGGTACCAGTGGCGTACTTCACCCTGCGAGCCTCAGGGCATTCACACATCTCAAATACGGACTCGAGCTTTTCAAACCAACGGAGGAGTCTAACTGCTCCTTCAATGCCACTGAATGTGCTTGGACGACAGTACATGAAATTCTTGAAAGTGCAAACAGGTTGCTGAGCGTGTTGACCTGCTTGTGCAACTGCAAGTGCCGCAACAACTTGTTCGTTAATGAGAGCCGTCAACTGGGCTTGTGTCATGTTAATGCGTCCAGCTATGATCTTCATATCAAGGGCAACATAAGTGAGAGAGGTTCGCGAAAGTGCGATGACAGAAGAGAGTAAGCACACAAGTGTTCTCATGCAATAGTGTTACGTTAATCTAAGCATACCAGGAGCAAAGTTCTATGTAACTAGCAAGTAGGCAATAAAACATAAACCATATTACCTAGGATGTTGAGTCTTGCATGTGGAGCGAAGCGTCGCTGTGGATCGTTGAGCACTGTTCTGGTTATAGTCTGGTTTTAATAAAAACGTTTTCCCCTTATTAAAACCAAGTTCTCTATAACCAATGGCTCTGATACCAATCTGTCACACCCCCAAAATCCACACGCGGAGTACCACCGCTTGGAGGCGTGACATGACCAGGATCAAGCAACCAATCATATTGAACATAGCATATAATTAAAAGTAGTTATGAAATCCAACACAATACAATTGATGTTCAACAAAACATAATTTAAGTAGCGGAAGCATAATATGAAAACCCAATGTGAGTAACAAGTTCAAGTGTTATAAAGTTTAACATGGCATCCACGATCCATGTCCCACAACGACTGCTCCTCCTTGTGCAAGCTCCATGAGTACCTAACGTCCTGCAAGGCATGTAACAGAGAGTCAACAACAAAGTTGAGCGAGTTCACAGTTGGTTGTTCAATTATAGTAATCGTATTGTAAACCATATGTTCGTTTAGTAAACCATGTATTGTATGTATTTTGTATCGCGGCCCTCTAGGCATGTTTGCGAAGATTAGTGGGGGTTTCCCATGTTTTCTAGACTAGGTATAGTTGTATCGCGGCCCTCTAGGCATGTTTGCGAAGTTTAGTATTTGTATCGCAGCCATTCCAGGCATGTGTGCGAAGATTAGTATTCGTGTTAGTATCGCGGCCATTCCAAGCGTGTGTGCGAAGAGTAGTAATCGTATCTCTAGTCTAGCAGTATCTACAAGTGCCCTTTGTAACACCTCGAATTTTTGTGTCCAATAAATGTGTTAACACGTGTCATTTGATTACACGTGGCATTGATATTAAATAAAGGACTAATATTGACAAACCTTGAAAGTATATAAATTCGAGGGTTATAAATGTCAATCAAGGGTAAATATACTGTATAGTAACCCTAAATAATGCTTGTACCTTCAAACGAATAAATCATAGATCGTACGGAAGTGAAACGCGGAAGAAAGTGAGAGATTACAAACCACAGGGGTTAACTGTGTCAACATGTTTAAATATACCTCTGAGTGACCCTTTAACGTTCCCAAGGCTTTGTAACAGTATTATACGCTCACTAGAATATACTGTATAAATTCCGCGAAGTTCCATTTTAAAACGAGAAAGTTATGATCAGATTCGTACGAGAAGGGTTAAAAGCGTCAATAATAAAATTTAAGGCTTTCTGGTTAATAAATAAATTTAACCGAGGGCTTAACAATGCGGGTAAATAACGCGAGGTCCTTAACTGTAATTAATCAAGGGCCATATCGCAAAGTTACCCCTTCAAACCCGAAAGGTCAGGTAATTAATTACCAAGATTTTATAATCATTACAAAAAGATTTAAAGAAGATTTATTTTTAACCCCTTACGGACCGTAAAGGGTATGCCTTACGGACCGTAAGGAGGGGGAATGATTGCTGATGATCCGCCTATGGCTTACGGACCGCAAGGCCGAAGCCATACGGTCCGTAAGCGATGCCCAGCGACAGAAAGTTGGCTGTTGGCTGATTTAAACGGCAAAACAATCAAGGATGGGTTTCTCAGGGTCATGGGCGCCCCCTACTCGACCCATAACCCTCTAGGACACATGCCATTCATCCATGATCAGTTGTAGAGTGATGTGTGATGATCTTGGACCTTGTCTTTGACTATAAATAGACCCATTATGTTCATAACTTCGTCACAACTCAAACACACTCATCTGGTCATTCCAAAGGCTCTCAAGCATCCTTCTTTGTTCTCTAAGCAAGCCTAAGCTTCTGTAAGTCGTTACATCTTTTGTAGTTTGATTTATACTTAGTAAATAGCTAAAAACCAAACCGTCGTAAATATGGTTTGACTTCAAAATAAATCCGTAATGGCTCAGGCTTATGACGGATCAAAAGTAATTATGAGTTGGTATTTACGTGGGTAATAAACCTCTAAAAGGGTTCCCTCTGATCACCACTCTAACTATGTCAAATGTCGAGTCAAACGTGCACTTAAAAAGTCAACAGAAAGCTATTTTGCCATTTTGTACATAATCTGTAATGTATATGCTATGAAACCTGTTTTGGCACTCATAAAACATGATATTAAGTATATAAACTTGTTTACGCTCGTTTGAATCGACCATTTGCTATATTAACCCGGTTCGGAGCCGAATGTCGCAAAAGTTTGACTTTTGCTTTGACTTCAGTTCTGACCCGTTTTAGTAAGGTATAGATATGCCTTAGGACTTTCTTAGGACCAGGTTACATGATGGTATAACCCTCTGTGACCGGTTCATGATTTGTTCGAGTCTTTTACGCATTTCCGTTAATCGCCTAAAAGTTGACCGTAACGGCCTTTTAAAAATAAAACGAGTATTTCGGACACGTGAATGGACCATAACCTTGCTTACTAAATTATAAGCATGTCCTTAAATTTTCACGTCAATCCGAGGTCTATAATGAGAGTTATGCTAAATAGCGCAATTAAAGTAAACTTTTGTAATAAACAGCGCAATTAGCATAACGCATATCTAAACCAAGATTTCATCACCAAAACTTTTACCCACTGTTGTAAATTAATATTTCTGGAATTTTAAAGATTTTTAATAATTTTTACCTTGCTCATAACCTGCGGTTATGGCTACGGTTCGGTAAATACCGAATATGCCCTTTTCGGCCAAAACTTGAGTTCTATAAGGTCTTTTGACCCGATTCCAGTTGCTACTGATTTTAAATAATAAATAAAGTATTTTAGACTTTATAAACTGTTCAGGAAACTCAGATTTCCTGTAGAACTCGAAAAGCTCTTTAAAAGTCTTTAAAATGACCGAAAAACCCCTACGGGGCGTAATATTAACTTAAACTCGTTACGGGCATCACGGAAGGTATCCTACTGATACCACAACCTCTTTAAGGCATATTGACTTAGGAAATAAGCGTAAGACTCTCATGGTTAACCGTTTCGCCTATTGCGCGCACGGTTCGGCTTATGAAACTAGTTTTCGTAAATTAGCCGATACGGGTCAAACTATATTATTTTGACCCCAAAATACAGAGTGTGAACATTGAACCCATATAAGACAAGTCTCTAAACTTGTTTGGGGCAGAATCACATTCCATTCTCGGTTTTCGCCTTTCACGCGATTAAACCATATCTATATATCGGAACCAACCGGTCTAGGCTACGGCTAATATAAAGACCCGTTAGGATTCTAAGAGGTTAATTAAAACCTTCGTTCCAGAATAGGAGCCCCAGTAAAAGCTATCGGTGATTTAATCAAATTAAGGAATATACTTGCAAAGGTAAATACTTTTAACTTATTTCCCCTATACGGGCTTGGGATACGGTATAATATTTACCGCTTGATTGAGCATCATATCTTCCATCGCTTAGGTGGTTAATTGAATAATATGATCGGCTCATTTAAACAGTTTTGTTTCTTAAAAGCCTTTGGGGGGTTAATGACCGTTGTCCCAGATATCCTTGGCATCATTTTACGAAATGGCCACGACCTCGACATCCCGGTGTAGGCGTACACCCGGTATATTATGTCGACATTATTATTTAAAAGACGTAGCCGGTGGTTTTATACTACGGTTTTACGCAATGTGGTGTGTCTATTAATCTTTAACCCGGACAGGAGCCGGGCTACTGAACGCATAAAAGGACATGTAATACGTTCACAAGATTTTAATAATTTTCCCAAGTTATAAAAGAATTTGTGCCTTGTGCATTCAAATCAATTTTTAATAAACATTTTCAAATGTGTCAGTTGAATGTATTTACCAGTGTAAACTGACGTATTTTCCCCAAAAAGATTAAGTGCAGGTACTATACGAAATTGGCTGGTATTAGCTTCCTAAGCATCACGAATAGTCTCGCAAACTCGATGCCGTATCTGAATGAACAATATTTTATTATTTTGATCCGCTGTGGATACATTCGACTTCTGTAATACATTTGATATTACAACCAGAGGTTGAAGTATATATTTATCTTTAAGCTTCCGCTGTGCATTTATATAATTGTGTGGTTTGACTATGTTGTTGCCAACTACGTCACGGTAATCCCCCACCGGGCCCACCGGTGATACGCGTGGAAATCGGGGTGTGACACCCTTCCTCTCCCGAGGCCAGTGGTACGTAATTCCAGTAACAATGTAAGTACAAATAATCATTCAAACCCATTCCCGACCCTGGGAATCCCATGCCTTGGTAAGAGTGTGAACTCACCTTGGTTTGCTCGGCAGATAAACAAAAGGTCACTTGAGCTGTATGTGGTCAACCACGTCCTAACATGGTTACCATACAAGTCAGGTCTATGGTTTAAGTAGTGCACGCATATGTTCTACACGTATTCTAACAAGTTGTGTACAAATATTGATCATGGCATACACACGTAATTATGGCAGTTAATAGCACTTATATTGTGTTCAACAGTAACGTATAAAGTCCAAGTATGCGGCCCAACTACTTGGGCCCGTAACATTATGCAAGTCCAAAACAGTATGCACGTGTATATGGTCTCAGGTCGAGACTAGAGATCCCTAGTCGAGACTGTGCGGTCTCGAGTTGTAGCCTACGAGTTCTCGAGTCGCGACTGAGGAGGTCTCGGATCATACGTTCATCACTCGAGACTAGGCAGTCTCGAGTCGCAACAAGGCTCACAACCTTGATCTCGAGTCTTGCTGCTTGTGCTGGTGCTGAGTGATCTCGAGTCGAGACTATGGGTTCTCGATTCACAACCCGTGTCGAGACCGGAAGATGTAACAAACTTCCATATTTGCAGTCCATAATTTCCGCAACATCAGTAACAACTTTGGCAGTTTCACAAATCAGATCAAATCACAATTATTCAACAATCATGCACCCTAAATATTTCTATAGGTTTGATCAACAATTTCACATTCAAACAGATCATCAGATTAGCAAATTCAAGGACTAGCATGTAACCCTACATCATGGCCAATCAATTAATAATGAAATCATTGAACTAGATCAAACAATCATCAGTTGGTCACAAAACCAATCATCACGCAACATACAATCATCGATTATGGCATCAAACCTAGTCACACGAACATCATGCAATACCCGAACCAAAGTTGCTTGTATATCATCTATTCATCTAAACACATGTCCCGATTTCACAATATAATCTCATTACTAAACATCACTAGCATAAAACCCTAGTTGTCATATAATAATCGAGATCATGTCAACTAACAAAGATGTAACACTAACCGAATCGTGTGATGTGACAAGCTTGATCGAGAGGGAGGGCTTCGGGTGAAAGGTGATGCCGTCGAACAAAGAGAGAAAGAGAGAAAGCTTAGGGTTTGGTGTTTTCTTAAGTTGGAATATGAGAATAATACACAACCCTTTGTGTATTATGCGTATGACAGGAGTGGGCGGGCCGAACCCATCTTGGGTTGCATCTTTGGTCTCGAGTCAAGCATAGTGGAGTTGGGCCGAGAGGTGTATGGTGCGGTTATGATTAGAGTGTGTGGTCCAAACCTTTTGTGCGACCAATTTTTACTATACATAATACAATTATATAACACATAACCATATAAGCTCATTCCATAGAAATCATATACACCAACTAGTCACATAATGTTCAAACAAGTTACATTAACACAAAGAAAGGTTCTGGAATACGGGTTGTCACATGTTCTGAATTGTTTGTCGTTATATCGAGGTATTTTGACAACGAGTTGAACCACAGAACCCTCGTTCTTACTTGTTTCCCCTTCTTGGGCAGGGATCACCCAAATCCGGCCGGTGAACGGTTCGGAACGGAGTTTAACGTTTAACCCGAAATTGGTGAACCTCGTGGATAGAACCCGAATCTTGAACCGTACAACTACTAGAATGATCAGTGAGTCGGTACAAGCTTCGTTTCTATCGGTTTGAAGGCATTGAGTGTCAAAGAGCTGCAAGAAAGTTGGAAGATCCATCTTTCGCTGGTTTTCAAATTCAGGAGTTGAGCCAACAGATTTTCAAGCATAGGGGACACCTGGGATGATCAGGGAACATTTGTACACTTGTGTGTGATGATCTTTTGCATTTAAATCACTATATATAGAACTTAAGTTGCAACCATTTTGCTTGCTCATTTCATTTCACTTCAAATCATTCTCTGGAGCTTCCTGGTCTTCAAGCAAGTTTCCTTAGGTTCCAAAATCGTGCTTAGGACCATTGTAAGTGTCCTTAACCTCCTAAATTCAGTTTTAATGACCAAAAGTCAAACTTATCGTAATTAAGGTTTGACTTAGTGATTAATCACTAATGGTCCAGTCATTATTTAAATTAAAAGTAGCTATAAGTTGGTAATTATGTAGGTAATAAACCCCTAAGAGGGCACCTACTGATTATCACCCTAACTTGGTTAAATGTCGGGTCAAACCTAATCATAAAAAGTCAACAAAAAGCTAATTTTCAAATAAACACATAATTAACAATGTAGAAGCCATGAAACCTGTTTTATCACTTGTATAACTTGGTAATTAATGTAAGAACATGTCTAAGCATGTTCAGCCTAGGCTAATGAACGTATAATAAACATATAACTCTTTAACAAGTTTATATATAAATAATTATCCCAAGTTATAAAAGATATTTTGGGCCTTGTGCATTCAAATCAATTTTCTTAAACATTTTCAAAATGAGTTGGTTAATTGTATTTACCAACGAAAACTGACGTATTTTCTCAAAAAGGTTAAGTGCAGGTACTAATCGAAATAGGCTGGTTTCTCCTAGCATCAATAAAGAGTCTTGCAAGCTTAGATGTTAAGAATCTGCTGAACAATGTTTCATTTTATCTTTGATCCGCCTGTGGATCCCTTTTACAACCGTTGTAATAATTGATATTACTTTTCATTCGGTTTGTAATGTTATTATCTTTTGCTTCCGCTGTGCATTAAATTGTGATGTTTGACTATGACGATATCAACTACGTCACGATACTCCCCACCGGGCCCACCGGTAATACGTGGAAATATCGGGGTGTGACAGGTTGATACTAGAGCCAACATTGAGTAAATTAAACACTAGCCTTTTGTGCTTAATCTCAATGACATAGTTTGCACATTTCTCGACTTCCGAGTCTAGACAAAGAACTTAGGACTAATCCTAATTCATTTTATTTTGCTCTTCATTGTTTTCCTTGTTGTCTCTTTTGTATGCTTGACAGGTCAACAAAATGCCACCAAGGTTCAGAAGAGGACGAGGCAAGGCGCCAATTACTGGCCACGATCATGAAGCTGGACCTTCTCACCAGCGAACTCCGTCGGTGACAATGAGCATGAGTCCCCAATAAGATTCGAGGACATATTTAGAGCCTGCGAGGCGTTCAGTCTCGCTAATCTCCTTGCCATCATACCATGACTCATTCGGACTCCATCAAGGTAACGAGTCCGATTATTCTCGCCGTTCCTACCTTCCACTGCAACGGTCGGGGTCGCACCGCGCCTTTGAAGACCCGACCCCGTTCTTCCAGAGCCGGTTCAACCCGGCCAACCAGATGCAAGAACCAATGGGTTTTAACCCATTGGGACCAGAAGATCACTTCTCCGGAGACCATGCTATGGACATGGATGAAGACACGGATCCCACCGAACCACCATCTGGGACTCCCACTCACCCCATCGAGATTTCTGATGGGTTATCTTTTCATGGATCACCTTATCGTGGTCCAGATAGCTACGAGGCAAGATTCGCCCAATATGACTGGGTGTTTACTCCCTCCTACCACTCAACACCTCAGCAGCAGGAGCAGGATCCCTCTGAGGATGCGCATTTTGTAGCGGTCACTCCACCGCCACCACCGCCGCCAGTGCAGCAACCGCCTCCGGAGCCACCGAGGCGCAGGAGATCAGGAGCAGGATGTCTGTGCGATGAGGGGATTTCCATTTCAGCACCCCTCAGCATTCAAGTGGCAGTCATTACCCGCCACTATATGAAGACCCACAGATAGGAGCGCCTTCAAACCCCATTTCCGAGGTGAACTCAGCGCCAGTCGCACCGCCACCAGTGGATTATGATAACCCGATTCCTGCATACGCCGGTTCAGCGGTGTACAACCCTTTTGAGCAGCCGGCCCATACTAACTACAACTACGCCGAAGCTGACCCATACCTTGTAGCGGCAAACTACAATGCTCTCCATCCTGAAGGACCTTATGGGGCTCCCTGGGGAGTTGGATACCCAGCCTATGGGTACCAAAACCCGCCACCTCCTCAACCTCTGTAGCCGCAGTCACCGCAGATCCAGCCGCCACAACAGCAGGAGATTCTTCAAAGGTTGAGCCAGGTGGAGCGAGAGGTTCGTGAGGAGCGTAGAAGCCACCGGGGATTTTTGAAGGGTTTAGCAAGTTTAATCAAGGGGAAGAGCAAGAGGGATTTTTGAAGATTCCTTATTTATTTTATTTGTATTGTAATTTCCTTGTTTCAATCAAGTCCCTGCGTGGACATGTACTTCTGTATTCAGTCCCTGCGAGGACTTGTATTTCCAGTTTAGCCCCTGCGTGGCAAGTCGTTTCTGTTAAAGTCCCGTTTAGGGCATTTATGTACTCTTTTTATTTAAATTATGGAATGTGTTAAATTTAAAATTTCAATTTTCATAATATGAATGAAAATAATATATGAAATAAAATAAAGTATCATTCCTTTTAAGATAAATCTTCCATTATGTCACGGCCCTCGGCCCCGGTTTGACCCGGTTCAGGAGCCGCGAGGCAGGAATCCCATGGTATTTATTTTAGGTGACAGCGGAAGTCTTTTAATACAGGATCTTTTAATACAAAAAACGCCCGTTTAATATATTACATAACATTTTAGGGATAGAATCCCCTAATTTACAATAAGATGATTTCACAGGGAAATCTTTATTTTTCAAAACATGTTTCTTTATTTATTCACATTGAGCCACTTCTCTAAGCTTGTAGTGCTTCACGACACTTTTCTTGGATCACAACAGATCACCTGAAACGTGTTTGAAAAATGTTTTGTCAGCGGGGAAATACTGAGTGAATCATTCTTTTTATGTAAAATCGTGTTTAGTTATAATTTACAGTATTAAGAGCGATTACAATGTTTCTGATATCAAACCAACTACCCATGGTACTTGTCACTCGACCACCTATTGGCTATCCCGTTGTCCAATAGGGTCTGTGACTATGGTCATATCACCCCTTGGCTATCTCGTTGTCCAATGGTGATGGATTAACAAGTAATGTATACAAAACCCCACATACCAGCTGTAATTTGGTGATTACAAAGACTTAATCCCTGTAATTATAACTTTGAAAATAGTTTGGAGTTTTGTAAAACATATTTGATTAAAAGAGAATGACTCACATTGCAGATTTAACGAGCAGAGTATAAGCCTACTGATTAGCCTTGATTAACCTAATTTAACAACAATGCACACACAAACGGGTTAGTAACTAATACAGCAGTTACGACAATTCACGAGATTAAACCCTCACAATGATCAACAAAGTGCAATACTTAATAATTCAACGGATTCACAACGAATAACAGAGCATAGTCCGAATTCGAACAGCACTCAAATATTCAAGTCGAAATCACGATGAGTAACAAAGTATAAGCTCAATTTGAGCAGCACTCAAGCAATCGTTGGATAGTTATAATCGATCGGACGTTGAATCGTAATAGCGATCGCGTTATTACCCTGATTGCGGCACCGATTTGTGATCCGTGTGTGTTTTGATAATATACAGAGTATAACTCAGTACGTATAACGAATTCTTTCGTCATTTAAATGCCAAATTTCGATTGCCAATGTCTGCTATTTATACACCAAATTTGACATGCTTACGGACCGTAAGCCATATCCCTTACGGTCCGTAAGGGAAGCAGTCTATTTATAGGCTAGCTGGGTTCGGGACTAGCCTTGCTGACTCAACTGTTTTGCAAAATTCAAATTGGACAACGAATTTATTTAGATAATCGTCACTAGGGTTTATCCCCCCTGAGTTTTAGGGGCCATGATCCTGATTCCGATTGTTCTGGAAATCTTAGGGTTTATGCAGAATTACTTGGGTGTCCTAATTAGGGTTTCCTTAATAGACAATTACCATCCTAATTATTGATTTTAGTGAGAGTTGTTACACATTATTTACGAAATAAATCTTAAAGGCAAAGCCTAGTCCATATGTCATATTAAGACAAGGGCCATGATGGTAGTTCCTTATTAAGATTCAAATTCTTGTTAACATCTGAAAACATGTTAACACTCCTGGCAAAATGTGATTCGATAAAATCACATAAGTCATCCTTACATTGGAACCTTCCAATTCCTTATTATTTAAAACATCCAGTAGTGATGTAATGCCTACGGGCCATATTCATTGTCATATAAGACAAAAGACAATTGTGGTCTATGACTCCCTGTCAAGAAAGGTGATGAACTGCGCTCAAACCTTAATGCTTTGATTCTATAAAATCATAGCTTGAAATTTAAATTTGTCCTTGTGACCTGGCCTTTTGTGCCATTATAAAATATTAATAAATTATGACTAAGGATAATTATAATGAAAATCCTGAATGAAAATATTTATCAAATTAACCAATATGGTTTATTAATGCCATGGTTAATAAATTATCAAGATGACAATTCTATTTTAAATCCTCTAAATAAACCATTGTCATCATTTAATGTAGCAATCAGGCTACTTGGCAGAATCTGAAGAAATCAACAGTCATCCAAGAGAGAATCATGATACCACCAGAATCAACATAGCTGGTGCAGAACTGCAGGCATTAATAGATAATGCCGTTACTCGAGCTCTGGACAGACGAGATAATGAATCGAATGGTACTCGAAGCAAGACCCTATCGGTACCTCATTCTAAATCACAACCTAAGACTCATTCTGAGGCTCATAGCAAGCCACCATCTAAGACTCATGTGTCAAAGAAGGATGATGACCGACACTCCTCAAATCAACACAACGTTCCATCTAAGAAGATTGTATTTGATCAAGAGCCACGTGCAAAGACCTGCTCCTATAAGTATTTTGTTTCCTGCAAACCCAGGGATTTCAGTGGGGAAAAAGGAGCTATTGACTGCATGACGTGGCTAGACGAGATGGATACCATGGTTGATATCAGTGGTTGCGCTGATAGGGATGTTGTGAAGTTTGTATCTCGGTCATTTAAAGGACAGGCACTAGCTTGGTGGAGGTCTCTAATCCAAGCTACTGGAAAGATTCCGTTGTACAATCTGTCTTGGGATCAATTTTTGACTTTGATCAAGGAGAATTTCTGTCCTCAACACGAGGTTGAGAAGATCGAGACTGACTTCCTGACGTTAGTTATGAAGAATTTGGACTGTCAGGCATACCTTACAAGTTTTAATACAATGTCTCGATTGGTTCCATACTTAGTGACACCGGAACTGAAGCGAATAGCCCGTTTCATTGGGGGTTTAGTCCCGGAGATCAAAGCCAGTGTGAAGGCATCCCGACCTACCACCTTTAGGTCTGTAGCTGATCTGTCACTATCTCTTACCCTTGATGTGGTCAGGCAGAGATCGCTTAGAAACTCTGACGCTGGGAAGAGGAAGCGTGAGGATGATAACTCACACCATTCTGATAAGAAACACAAAGGGAACTCTGACCACAAGAAGAGTTCCGGGTTTAGAAAGGATGATCAACAGTCGGGCGAGAAGCCCAAATGAAGCGCCATTTGGGAGGTGCAGATACGAATCGAAATCCCAATCGCAGCCCAAGGCTTGTGGGATTTGTAAGTCAAGTGAGCACAAGACGTTAGACTACAAGAAGATAAAGGACGCGACGTGCTACAACTGTAACGAGAAGGGGCACATCAAGTCCAACTGCCCAAAGTATGCCAAGAAACCCGAAGAAGGCAAGAAGACCAATGCTAGGGTCTTTCAGATGAATGCACAGGAAGCGATCCAGAATGACAATGTGATAACACGTACCTTTCATATTAATGATATTTATGCAAGGGTATTATTTGATTCGGGTTCAGATAAGTCATTTGTGGATAATAAGTTTTGTAAGTTGTTAAATCTGCCTGTAAAAAGCCTAAGCATAAAGTATGAAGTAGAATTGGCCGATGGTACCATAGAAACTGCCTCAACCGTGTTAGATGGATGTTTCATATCCATTAGGAACCAATCTTTTCCATTGTCCTTGCTTCCTTTAAAGCTAGCTGGTTTCGACATAGTAATAGGCATGGATTGGTTATCTCATAACCAAGCCCAAATTGTTTGTGACAAGAAACAAGTGGTGATCAAGACTCCGTATGGTGAGCCACTTACGAGTTCTTAGGGATGTCTTCATTGATGACACTCTTATTTAATCAAAGAATCAAACTAATCATGAGAAGCACCTTCGTTGTACCCTTAAACTACTTCAGTAAGAAAAGCTCTACGCCAAATTTTCAAAGTGTGAGTTTTGGCTTTGAGAAGTCCAATTTCTTTGACATGTAGTTAGTAAGCATGGTATCCAGGTGGATTCCGCTAAGATTGAAGCTATCATGAATTGGCAAGAGCCGAAGATGCCCACAGAGATTCGTAGCTTCTTGGGTTTGGCAGGATACTATAGGCGTTTTATTGAAAACTTCTCAAGGATTGCAACGCCCCTAACTTCATTAACCCGAAAGAATATCAAGTTTGACTGGGGTCCTAAGCAGCAAGAATCCTTTGACATTCTCAAGCAGAAGTTGAGCAATGCACCTGTGTTGACATTGCCTGATGGAATAGAGGAATTTGTAGTATACTGCGACGCATCACACACTGGTATGGGGTGTGTGCTCATGCAGAAAGGCAAGGTCATTGCCTATGCTTCCCGACAATTAAAAGTGCATGAGAGGAATTACACCACCCTCGATTTGGAGTTGGGTGCCGTTGTGTTTGCACTCAAACTTTGGAGGCATTATTTGTATGGTACCAAGTGTGTGATCTATTCTGATCACAAGAGCCTTCAACATCTGTTTAATCGGAAGGACTTAAACATGAGACAATGTCGATGGATGGAGACTTTAAATGACTATGATTGTGAAATCCGATAGCATCCAGGCAAGGCGAATGTAGTCGCCGATGCCTTAAGTAGGAAGGAAAGGGTTAAGCCCATAAGGATCAATGCCAAGAGCATTGAATTAAAGAACAGTTTGAATGAAAGACTGCTAGTCGCGCAGAAGGAAGCTGTATTAGAAGCTAACCATCCAAATGAAAAACTAGGAGTCACTTCAGAACAGTTATCATATGGCAAGGATGGAATCCTAAGATTGAATGGACGGATATGGGTTCCAATCTAAGGAGGACTTAGGGAAGTGAACCTTCAGGAAGCCCATAGTTCCAAGTATTCTGTTCATCCTGGCTGTGACAAAATGTACCAGGATTTGAAGGCGAATTATTGGTGGATAGGCTTGAAGAAGTCTATAGCCACTTATGTGGCCAAATGTCTGACATATGCTCAAGTTAAGGCAGAACATCAAAAGCCGTCAAGATTGCCACAACAGCCTGAACTTCCCACCCGGAAATGGGAAATGGTGACTATGGATTTTATCACCAAGTTACCAAAGCAAAGCGAGGAAATGAACTATTTGGGTCATAGTTGACAGGTTGACTAAGTCAGCCCACTTCCTACCTATTAAGGAAACACACAGCTCAGATAAGCTAGCTCAGCTATACGTGGATGAGATTGTATCTCTCCACGGAGTGCCGGTGTTTATTATCTCGGATAGGGATACGAGATACACATCTCAATTTTGGAAGAGTTTTCAGCAATCGTTGGGTACTCGATTGAACTTCAGCACTGCATATCATCCTCAGACGGATGGTCAAAGTGATCGTACAATTCAGACACTAGAGGATATGTTAAGAGCTTGTGTCATTGATCTAGGTGGGAGTTGGGATAATCATCTTCCATTAATTGAATTTTCATATAATAATAACTATCATTCAAGCATCCAAGTTGCACCTTTTGAAGCTTTGCACAGAAGAAAGTGTTGGACGCCAGTTTGTTGGGCAGAAGTTGGAGATGTCCAACTAACAGGACCTGATATAGTCCTAGAGACGACAGATAAGATCGTACAGATAAGAGATCGTCTCAAAGCTGCCAGAGATAGGCAGAAAAGCTACGCAGACAAAAGGTGTAAACCTCTAAAGTTCGAGGTAGGTGACAAGGTGTTACTAAACGTATCACCCTGGAAGGGAGTGATGCGATTTGGTAAGAAAGGCAAGTTAAGCCCAAGATACATAAGACCATTCGAGATCATCGAATGCATCGGAACAGTGGCTTATAAGTTAAACCTGCCTGAAGAGCTCAGTGGAATTCATAATGTGTTCCACATCTGCAATCTGAAGAAATGTGTAGCTGATGAATCACTAGTCATACCCCATACGGATGTGCATATAGATGAGAGCCTGAAATTTGTTAAAAAACCTTTGTCGAGCGAGGATCGACAGGTTAAGAAACTTTGAAAAAGCATGTACCAATTGTAAAGGTTAAATGGGATGCCCGTAGAGGTCCCGAGTATACGTGGGAGGTAGAGTCCACAATGAAAGAGAAGTACCCTCAATTGTTCCAGTAAATCTCGAGGTCGAGATTTCTTTTAAGGGGGTGAGGATGTAACACCTTGGAAAAACCCGTCCAATATAATAAAGACACGTGTCATAGACCTTAAACATGTAATAAACCCGGATTAAATTGAAAGGATGTATGGTAGGATTGAAAGTGTCAACATGTTAATTAATACCTCTGAGTGACCTTTCTATTAATTCCAAACCTTGGTAAACATTAAAAATGTTTCATATATATCTAATAAGAAATACACAAGTATCTGGATAAATTTATGTGATGATAAATTCCACATTCAAAGAAATGGAATCCTAGGTGCAAACACGACTAATCTTCACACTTTGGCTTTTTCAAAGATCTCAAGTCAATGCCATTGCATGGCCACACTCCCAAGGTGTCTCAGGTCTGAAAATATGGTCCTTGTCTACCATTAATAACTAAAGATTCGAAATATGAAAGATTGCATGGTCAAAACTTAAAAATTTTCAAGTTTTTGTCTTCTGGTCATCGGATGTGGACCGCATGGCCCAAGGCTTGCTATCCGCAAGGCTGTAACTAGGCATTTCAAATCAGAGTCGGATGCAGACCGTATCAGAGTGGGCTTACGGTCTGCAGGTGGTGGATGGGGATCGCATGCATTTTTGCTTACGGTCCGCAAGACTGTCGCTGGGCAGAAACATGGGCAGCTGCCTGTTCAGCCAGTTCCACCGCCTTAAAAGGCTGGTTTTCGAATTCAGGAGTTGAGCCAACAAATTTTCATGCATAGGGGACACCTGGGATGATCAGGGAACATTTGTAGACTTGTGTGTGATGATCTTGTTGCATTTAAATCATTATATATAGAACTTAAGTTGCAACCATTTTGCTTACTCATTTCATTTCACTTCAAATCATTCTCTGGAGCTTCCTGGTCTTCAAGCAAGTTTCCTTAGGTTCCAAAATCGTGCTTAGGACCATTGTAAGTGTCTTTAACCTCCTAAATTCAGTTTTAATTAGTTTAATGACCAAAAGTCAAACTTATCGTAATTAAGGTTTGACTTAGTGATTAATCACTAATGGTCCAGTCATTAGTTAAATTTAAAGTAGCTATAAGTTGGTAATTATGTAGTTAATAAACCCCTAAGAAGGCACCTACTGATTATCACCCTAACTTGGTCAAATGTCAGGTCAAACCTAATACTAAAAGGTCAACAAAAAGCTAATTTTCAAATAAACACATAATTAACAATGTAGAAGCCATGAAACCTGTTTTATCACTTGTATAACTTGGTAATTAATGTAAGAACATGTCTAAGCATGTTCAACCCGACAATTTTAAGTTTAGGGTTGGTTCGGAACCAAAAGTCGCAAAAGTAGACTTTTGCTTTGACTTTCAGTTCTGACCCGATTTAGCTTAGTTTAGACATGCCTTAGAGTTCCATTAGGACCAGGTTATAAGTTAGTATAACCCTCTGAGATTATACAACTTGGTTCCTAATTTTTCTGATTCATTTGCATGTTTCCGTTATATGCTTAAATGTTGACCATTATGCCCATTCGACCTTAAAACAAGATTTTTGAAAATGTAAGAGGACAATAACCTTGGTTACTGATTTATAAACTTGCCTTAAAAATTTGACATCAGTTTGAGGTCAAGATTAGGAGTTATGCTCAATAGCGTAAATTGAAAAGTTTTTATTAATTAAACGGCATTATTAGCATATAGCCTATCTAAACCCAAATTTTTACACCAAACCTTTTACCCACTGATGTAATATAATATTTTGGGATTTTTAAATATTTTTAATTATTTTTAAGCTAAGCATAACATAGGGTTCATGCTTTAAATCGGTAATTGTCGGTTATACCCTTTTTGCCAATAAAATGAGTTTTACATAACATTTTGATACCAAACTTTTTGCTACTGATTTTATATGATAAATAAAATATTTTGAACTTTATAAACTGATCAAAAACTCAGATTTCCTATTATAACCCGAAAATCGCTTAAAACCGACTTTTACGCGTTTTAAACGCATAGTATGGATTAAAACTATTTTTATCATATAAAACTTAATACCTACTGATGTTTTTAGTAAATTTTAATAATTTAATAGTAAGCAAAATTTTTAAACTCAGATTTCCAGATTTGACCTTTAAAGCTTATGTGAAATTACCAAAATGCCCCTTCGGGGCATAGTTTGGTTATAAATAATAAATTTCACATATATGCAATACCCTAGTGATATAACTTATTAAATTGAGTACTTTTACTGATTATATCAGACCTGAACCTCAGATTAATATATAGACTCTTTTATAACCTTTAAAATGACCAAAATACCCCTACGGGGCTTAATTTGAGTTTAGATTCGCTTTGGGCATAATGGAAGGTATCTTGCTGATATCACAACATATTTAAGGCATATTAACTTAGGAAACCTGTATATGACTCATATGGTTACTCGTTTTGCATTTTCACGTTCCGTACGGCTTAGGTAACTAGTTTGCATAAATTGACTGAAACGGGTCAAACCTTATCATTTTTATCTCAAAATCCAGAATGTGTTTAGTTTACCCATATTATACAAGTCTTTAAACTTGTCGGGTCTAAACCACATTCTAATCCGGTCTTCGCTTAATCTTGCGTTTTGAATCGTATATCTTCCTTTAAAACTAACCGGTCTAAGTTTAGGCTTAATTAAGACCCGTTAGGAATCTCATTGGTTATTAAAACCTTCGTTCCAGATTTAGGAGCCTAGTAAAAGATATCTGCATTTGCCAATTTGTATACGGCTGGGATAAATTGAATAATTTGCTCAGGTAAATACTTTTAACTTATTTTCCCTTATACGGGCTTGGGGTACGGTATATAAAATACCGCTTGGTCGGGCATTGAATTTTTAATCATATGAAGGTTAATTTATTGAAATGACCGTTTAATCTATTTTGTTTATTTTAAGCCTTTGGGGGGTTAATGACCATGTCCTGGATATCCTCGGCTCATTCATTGAAATGGCCACGAATTAAGCACAGGGTGTAGACATACACCTGCCAGTGTGTATGTAAAAATAATATAACCGCCTGTTCGAGAATAACTCGCCGCGGGATATATTATGTGGTGTGTCTATTAATCTTTAACCCGGTTTTCAGCCCCGGCTACTGAACGTATAATAAACATATAATTCTTTAACAAGTTTATATATAAATAATTATCCCAAGTTATAAAAGATATTTTGTGCCTTGTGCATTCAAATCAATTTTCTTAAACATCTTCAAAATGAGTCGGTTAATTGTATTTACCAGTGAAAACTGATGTATTTCCTCAAAAAGGTTAAGTGCATGTACTAATCGAAATAGGCTGGTTTCTCCTAGCATCAATAAAGAGTCTTGCAAGCTTCGATGTTAAGAATCTGCTGAACAATGTTTCATTTTATCTTTGATCCGCCTATGGATACCTTTTACAACCGTTGTAATAATTGATATTACTTTTCATTCGGTTTGTAATGTTATTATCTTTTGCTTCCGCTATGCATTAAATTGTGATGTTTGACTATGACGATATTAACTACGTCACAATACTCCCCACCGGGCTCACCGGTAATACGTGGAAATATCAGGGTGTGACAATGAAAAACGTTGAAGCCCGCACGCACGTTGCGGCGTGTTAGCTCAGAAAATTTAGAACGAAACGTTAAACGGAAAACTTGCGAAAGATGAAAAGTATAAGGGAACAAAGTTGAAAGTTAAAAAAAAAAGTAAAAAAAAAATCAAAGGGGTTAAATTGCAAATGATGAAAAGCTTTTGGTTAAAAGTAAAAAAAATCAAAGGGGTTAAATTGCAAAAGATTGAAACTTTTAAATTATAAGTGAAAAAACAAACTAATCAAAGGGTTTAAATTACCAAAGACTAAAACTTTAGATTTAAATTGCCAAATATTGGAACTTTAGGGTTAGAAAAGAAAAATCCATTTTTTTTGAAAAACTCCAAATACCAATGGTACAACGACCATAGGCACATACATGTTATTTATTTATAGATTATAATTAACTAGCAAAAAAAAACAGAAAGTGTGATAATAAATCAATTACTAAGACACTAGCAAAAAAAAACAAATTAGGTTTGTGGACGTCGCGCGTTGCGGTGAAACGAAACAAATGACAATGTAAAATAAACGTTATTTGAAATTGAAGCATTTGTTTAGAAAGGCAACCCGTCAGAATCGGTTTAGTTTATCATCATACCATTTTACGACACCAAATAAATACTCTATTTTGAATACAATTTCATTTTAACAAAGCTTCTACCGGAATGTAGAGAGAAATAATTAAACACAACTCGTACCTAAGTTTTTAGATAAAATTAACAAATGTAAATTATTAGAGAAATTTATATAATATTAATTTAAAACAATGTTATGCATCATTGTTTGTACTTTGTGCTTATAGGGTGTTTTTTGCAATGGTTGGTTGCACCTATTGTTTTAGGGTTGCATATATGTATTGTACCTTATGATTTATGAGTTTTTCAAAAATGTTTGGTTGTAGGTCCATAGGACATTATACTTTATTATTATCTTTATTTTTATTTTTATTTATTTTATGATTTCTTTGTTTTAGTATTCTTACTTATTTAAATCATGTATTTATTTTGTAATACACATTAGTGATTTCTTTGTTTTAGTATTTTTACTTATTTAAATCATGTATTTATTTTTGTAATACACATTAATTTATATTTTTGTAATACACATTAGTGATTTCTTTGTTTGAGTATTCTTACTTATTTAAATCATGTATTTATTTTTGTAATACACATTAATTTTTTTTATTTAAATTTTATTTGTGTCCATACACGATGTAAGGTGCGTATGTGGTTCAATGTTTTTACGTCTATCGTTCTCATATGATAGGTTCGTTGCAACTCGCAAGTCCTATATCGACTTAATTATTCTTTTCGATGTTTTATGTTTCGGTCTAATTTTTTCGTATTAACACGTCGCAATCGATGTGTGTGGTTCAATGATTTTACATCTATGTTTCGCCCAGTGTTACTTTTTTCATTTTTATTTATTTTCTTTTGCAACTTTTTTCTGCGTTGATGGTCGTTGGCGGTAGTATAACAATGGAGCAACTTGTCACGGTTTTATGTTCCCCACTGCAACGTGGGGGCTTAGTATATCATCATATATGTAGTAACAAAATGCACTACAAAATGTTTCTTACTTTTTTCAAAATGGTTGTAACTTCTCTTATACTTAAGGTACGTGCATGATTATGGTGTAACAACTTTTATTAATGCGTCATTTTCTACACGTTATTACGAACGTGTGTGGTCTAACGATTTTACGTCTTCTTTTTCAGTGTTGCTTGGCATTGGCGATGGTGTGTTATTAATGTTGTTGGTATGGTTGTACCCCGCCGCAACGCGGGGTTGCTTCCGTCTAGTTTGAAATTAAATGATAAGGAAAATATGATTAAAAAAGAAAATAAATTACAAAAAATAAATGAAAAAAGAAATATAGTTTTAAAAATGTAAAATAAAACAAAAGGTATGTTAAAACTTAAAAGTAAATATAATAATAAACTAATGTAATATTAAATTATAAAATATTAAAAAATATATATTTATTATAAAAATGAAATCATTATTTATGGTCTTAGAAAAATTAACGAACATTAGTTATAAAAGATATATCAAACTAATCAAAAACGGAAATATGATTTAAGGAAAAAAATAAAAAAATAAATGAAAAATGAAAAAGAAAATATGGTTTTATAAAAGTAAAATAACAATAATATAAAAATATGTTAAACTTAAAAGTGATACTATTATAGTATTAAAAAAACTATATATTATTATAAAAATAAAGCTACTATTTATGAAAAAATAAATTAAAAAATAAATAATAAATGAAAAATGAAAAAGAAAATATGATTTTGTAAAAGTAAAATAATAATATAAAAATATGTTAAATTAAAAGTGAATATACTATTATAATATATAATAATAGAATAATAAAAAGCTATATATTATTATAAAAATAAAATTACTATTCATGAGCCTTCGTCAACAATATATAATATAATATAATATAATATAATATAATATAATATAATATAATATAATGCACTTTTTTCTGTTTTTAAAACTACAACAACCAGGTTTATAATAGCAGCTTGTAATATAACAATTTTTCCTTTTTTGAAGTTTTATTAAAGGTAGAATAATGTTTTATTCAGTTTTTTAAATCCATTTCGATATATATTTTATTTAATGCTGAGTTTGTATCTAATATATAAATTAATTTTTTGGTTTGTGTGGATGAATTACTTGATTCTCAACTATCAACTCAACAAGAAGCCAAAATCATATAAAAAAAGAACATGCAATTATTGATTAATGAAGAACTAGTATCAAAACAAATGTCAATTTTGGTTTCAACTTGAACCACAATTGGCATCGGATCGACAAACCGATCTATCTCATACAATGACTGAACCCATCAAGGTCTTGACCGAGCCGATATCCAACTAGTCAGATCTGATGTAAACAGCCAAGCCCGGACCATCCTGCGGTTCAGCTTCAACCTGGACCATATCATAAAAACCAAAACCAACTCCAGAAAAATAAAAATAAAAACATCACATGGCATAACCATGACAACATGCATGAACTACAAAATTCCAAAAAAAAACCAAAATGACATCACACCAAAAGTTCTTGAACAAAAAAAGTACGACTCGAAAGAACAAAATTGCTATATCGCGATTCGCGATAACCAGTCTCGATGATCAGCAGTCTCCTACTTAGAGAAAGTTGTTGATAACTGCAGGTAGTTACGCTCGTTCAACTCTGGCTTAGCAAACCTGCGTTAAAAGTAATATTTTAAAAACAATATCTAGATTTTTTTTATTTTCTGAAAAAGAATATGCTCATACCTTCCTGGTAACACATTTTGTAGCACCATGTTGGTACCTCGGGTAACGTCACTCAACGGCATTAAGCTAGGAGTATGGGCCACTGCTATATACGGGTCCTCGAGTGATGAGTGAAATAAGATTCTACCCCTCGTCTTCAACAAGTCATGGAATACTATATAACCGCTTTTAGATACCATCACTACCTCCCCGTTGTTTCGGCAAATCACAGGCGTAAAAGCATGTTGAATGCCGTATATACCCCACACAGTGGTGTCAATCACGAACGCTCTACTCCACGACTCTTTCACACCATATTCATTCATTTTCCAAACATCGAACGCTGTCGTGTTTGTGTAGTTGTCGAATATCGAAAGACATCCATAGAGTAAAACCATGGTCATGTGGTCGGGTTTGTTTGCATGGTCCTTGGTCATGCCGGGCGGCCCGGGAATCTCCCCGAATTGACCCGTTTCGAAATTGAACGAAACAATGACATTGTGCACACTCTCGTCAGAACAAAGCCAGTGAGTAGCGTTGTTTAAGTAACACGGAGAGTGTATAGCCTGGGGAGAGAACGGTACGCCGTCAACGCGTTCCCACGCATCAGAACCGCTTAAAAGAAACTCCCCCACTCTGTCACTTTCAGAATAATTCGAATCCGAATCCGAACCGAAATCAAGATCGGAATCAGAATCAGAAACAGAAACAGAATCATAAATGTCGTCTGGGAAGGGATTCATTTCGATACCCGGGTCATGATTCGAATCATCCGAATTCACGTCAGATTCAGAACCAGATTCAGATTCAGAGTCAGGTTCTGGACTTAAACGAAATATGCGGTGAAAAGTACGGAAAATCTTGAACTGATTTGTCACTGGACTGTAAAAAAACGCACACGTAGCGTGTCTAGAAAGACCCGGAGAATCGGGAAGCCATATATATTCACCGGTAACCGGATTGCATACCATACACCGGTGAACATCCTGGTCAATGTTACTATTCTCCAAAAGTACTAGTCCGTTGGACGAATGCGTAACGTCAAACCCGAATAACGGGAGCCTAAAATTCGGTTTGATTTCAACCCGTTCAGCAACGGATAAACGGGTATCAGCATCCAAGTGAATCAAGTGAACATCCGAACGAATCGGAGAACAAATCATCAACTGGGATTCCGATTTTTCAAAGCACATTCGTGCGAAATCTCGATCGTTTTTTATTAAATTCAACTGCGGGTTGGAAATACGGAAGACAGAAAAGAGAGATCGCAATGGCAGCCTCAAGAGAACGTCTTCCAGATTGTGCGTTGGAAGCTCAACGAGGGATCGGTTATCGGCTGCCATTGTCTGTGGTGATGCGGCGGCAAGTTACTGCGAATTTAGGGTTGTGTATGTAAGCCAAACCGCAAATCCACCACTTGATGATATCTTTAGGCGATTCATGTAGGTCATATATAGACAGAAGAGTGATATCTAATGGCATTAATGCGAGTTTGACTCGACCATAAAAAGGAAAAATAACTATTATGTGTTTGTCGTAAATACTTGCTGCAACAAAGGAAATATATTTGCTGTCACCTCATTTCTTGGCATGTGATAGATGCTAGAATGATATCCAAAGTATACGTATTTCAAGAGTAAATAATTTTTAATTGCTTCAGTTCCAAAACCTTGATC
Source organism: Helianthus annuus (assembly GCF_002127325.2). Classification (NCBI taxonomy): domain Eukaryota; kingdom Viridiplantae; phylum Streptophyta; class Magnoliopsida; order Asterales; family Asteraceae; genus Helianthus; species Helianthus annuus. The sequence continues at coordinate 132,822,006 of NC_035434.2, read as the reverse complement.
CGTTTAACTTTTAAGAGTCGGATCGTTAAAGATTATTATCATGTGTTTAACAAGTTAAACTACAAAGGTGGTGGTAAAAGGGTTATAAAGGGCATATGCATATAGTTTGATATAATACTTAAATACCTTTTGGAGTAAGATAATTACAATTTAGTGTAAGAAAAAGTGCAGGCCTGAGGCAAAGAAGCTTAATAACAAAAAAGATAAAAAAAAATAAAAAAATAATATGCATAGAAATTAATACTATTCCCCAAATATAATAGAAAAACTAATATAATTAGCAATTACGATCATCCAAATAATATCAACTTTAATCATCGAAAAAATATTAATTAAAATCATTGAAATATTAATTAGTAATTAAAAGCATCCAACATTCCAACTAATATCGATAACTATAAAAATCAAATACAACGACATGTATAGTGCATTAAATTCTACCCAAATAAACGATAAAAAATCTACAAAAAAAACAACAAAAGAAGAAAAAAAGTCCGAACAAGAGGAGGAAAAAAAGCCCCGAAAAATAAAACCAATGCTCAAGACAAAATATAATAAAAAGGGCCAAAAATGACTTTAATAGGAAACTTAAGAGAAGAAAGAGAAGCAAGGTCGTGTGTGCTAAAAGGAAGAAACAAGAGTCGTTAGCAAAAAAGAAAGAAGAGAAAAGAAGCAAAAATTGAACTTCGACTATCACGTGATCGCCTCACATTCACTTAAGAAGAGTGAAGACATCGACTTACGCGTGTTCGAGACGCCTAGGCCTCCCCTGAGCGCTCATGGCTCATCTTTGAGTATAGTCACCACATAGATTGCATCAACACCAAATTCACAAAGAAGATATGTCGACAAGAGCTTTGTATTCAGAGTCAGTAGTGGAACAAGAACTTGTGTGTTCTTTGCGGGCAACCCATGATACAGGGTTGGAAGTCAACTAGATAGCAAATCCCCGTTAGACCGACAAACATCTAGACAGTCGCCTATAAGCATCTAAGAAGGTGTGTAGGGAAGATTTAGAGCTTTGTGAACCACTTTGCTGGTGAAGAGCATAATCCAAATGCTTGTCTAATGAGGAGACCATAGTCACCACAACTATAAAGATAACGTAGAATATACTTAACTGCGGACCAATGGTTATTTTGTCGAGGCATACATAAACGGACACACTTTGTTAACCGCAAATGTGTGCATCCGATTTTCAACTTCAAAATCATAAAGTCAAATTATCTTGCTAAATGAATTAGAAAATAGAAACATCTAGGGTTTAAACACTCCTAATATCCAATCGTAAGGACAAACAATCTAATATAACTATAAAATCGAAACATAAAGTTGGAAAACATAAGCATTTGTAATGGACTTAAGCTTTCGAAAAAACCTTGTACTTGTCATAGTTAGAGCAAAAACATTCCCAAGTTTCAAGGTTCTTATGAATGTAAAGTCAAGTATAATGCACAAATCGTTTTCACTCATTGCATATTAGTATTATAGCTTTAAGATTGAACGCATTTATCATTTTCGTAACAACCCATCCCACATGGATAATTAGTGACAGTGAGTTTAAGTATGGGAGTAGATAACCGTTTTTATCCCACATGGATTTAATACAAGAAGTTTAAACAATATTATCTCCAAGATCTTATGAAGATATATTTGTTATATAAGAATTTAGCATTATTATCTAAGACGTTAATACTATTAGTATACAACAAAATATATGTTGTCATTATTTCCCTCCGAAATTAATAAAGCCAAACCAAGTCTTCAAGGTTTGATGTCGAAAAACTGCTCAATAAACAACCCAAAAAGAAACTAGAGCAAGACCTAACTGAAAATGAATATAATTACTAATAATTTATTAAAGGCGTTTGACATCTAAATTAAGCAGTTGCATTTCTTGTAAAAACTAGAGCTGACTGTATAAATGGTGTTTATACCATCACACGTGAACACAGAAGGGGATTAACATAGTAGGATATTAGGTGTTCGCTAGAGTACTAAGACTGATTAAAAAATAGAAACATATGTTATAAAAATCCATATTCAAACTAAAGATATATTAGGTGTTAGTTGGAAGAAAGTATATACAGAGTGAGAGAGACGTACATTTATACAGTAGGGGTGTGTAAGGTTTTGAGATACGCCATTTATCTGCTCCGAATTTGAGTCATGCTCCTTCCGTATGAGGAGAAGGATGACACAAGGACCTGCAACTTCAAGAAAATATTGCTAGCATAATAAAAGCTTCAAGACAAGTGCTCTCATAGAGTAATTTAGGTGCAGTTTGTTTTTTAAGAGGTAAAATGTCTACAGTCTGCCGACCACATCTGTAGAAGAAGAAGTGGACCAAATCTCTGCAGTCTACAAGAAGAAGGCTGTTTGTTTTTTAACGTATGTAGACTTCTAAAATAAACTGGTAGTAGTGTACAGACGGTGGTGGTGGTGGTGGGTGGTGGTGTTTAACCCTCTGACCTTTAGAAGATCTTAAAAATGGTTGGGCCAAGTCTGCACCAAGAAGAGTTCACGCAGACGTTTTTTAATGATACGTCTTCGGAAAAAAAAAATCTGCAGATGGCAATGTCTGCGTGTGGTCTACGCGGCGCAGACAAAAGAGCATGTGCATATATTTTTTAGAAAAACAAACACCATCTAAGTGTTTATTTCGCTCTTTTGACTCGTAATCAGTGTTGCAAATGTAGGCGTAGGCAAATGTATACGTATGTGTGTGTGCGCCTAACGATTTTTACAACAGTTTTCATAATACACTAGCATTAATAATGTATACATTCTTCTACATGATCCATAGATTATGAAATCTTTCGATCCCAATACCATAAAACTCCTAATTTTATACTAAAAATCTCTTCTTTCTTTGTTGCAAAATATTGTGTACAGTTTCTTTCTTTCTTTCTAAGCTTACAGAAATACTTGTAAGTTTCATCTTCCTTGTGCTATTATATGTATATATTCTCCATTCATAGGGTGGGTATGTATGTATATTATAACAACAATATAGACTGTAATTATCAAAGAAATAGAATCAATAACACGCTGTCTGTCATCATTTCAAGTTTTAGGGTTTCCGTGTGGAAGTGCATACTGCAAAATTTAATATCGAAATTAAGAATTTTCACTTCAAATGTTGAGTGTATAAGCAGATCCAAATGCAGATGAGTTTGTGAGTGAGAGAACAAACATACCTGAGAAACACAAGGGCCACCCTGTGCACCGCCATCATCTCACCCAAGTGATGTGTTTGAAGAAGCGAGGGTGATGAGTTTTTTTTTTTTTTAATTTAATTGTTAAGTTAACTACTAAAATTAATATAGCTTACATTATTATTTTACATTAAAAAACTAAAAAAAAAAAAAAAACTTAACTTAAAAAAATACAAAATTGCCTAAATTAAATAACTAGTAACTCCATTTTTTGGTGATCTTTTCTTTCATTTTTTTTTTTGCAAAATGGGGCGGTCTTCTTCCGGATATGCGTTGATGTACGTTGTCATTATCTTCCATTCCTCTATTTGTGTCGCTTCTTGTTTCAACCTAAGCCGTTCACTGACTTCATTTTTCTTCACTCTTACCTTTTCGGCTTCACCCTCGACGAATGCTTTGAATTGGGCCATTAAATCTTCCATTTTCGAGTTGCTCTTTGATGCGGCGTGTGTTTTTGGAGTCGCCTCCCTTTTGGCTTTGCCCCTCCCTATGGGACGTTGAACCTCTGGAATTTTATTTATATCATCGTCAAATCCGGCTCGTCGTTGATATTTACTTGACAATGGCCATTCGAGCCTCCTATGTTGTAATTTCCAGACTTCGAAGTTTTAGACCGTTTAGCAGTTGCAACCTCGTTTGGAACCGGCGCCCACTTGCTAGATTTCCTCAAAAAAATCTCACGCCCGAACGTGTGGGAAAGGATTCCTATACCGATCTTCGTTTTTACGCATTTGTCATCGTTGTTCCACCCACTTGGACGATGTATATATAAATTGTTATAAACCCAAAAAGTTTTGGATCGTAGTATTCATCTTCCGAAACTTGGAAGAGATAGAATCGATCTCTCGATACGGACCTTGCTCCATAATCGAATGGAATTTTGCAACTACTTCCTTCCAAAAACTTTTTCCGGTTTGGTTGTTACGTACATTTTATAAATGTAATAAATATTAGTAACGAGAATATATAGATACGGGATCAGGAGAAAATGGTGAAAAGTGTGAAAACGGTGAGAACGGATCCTGGCCGGCCACGTGGTACAGCGCGCTAAATGATGTGCAGGGGTACGATTGTCATTGTCCACGTCCCGCTAAATAATGGTGTTATAATTCCGTTCCAAGCAAAATTTCAATAGAAATGGCGTTTTGATCGTTATGCTAGTTTTCGATGGCGTTTTTTTAAAAAAGTATTTTTTTCGAAAGGCGTTATGTTTCAATGGCGTTATATCGATATCCAACAGATATGACATTTTTGTTCTTTTTTACTTGTTTTAATGGAGTTTTTTTTAACCCTTTTCTTTTTAAATGTTGTTTATGTTTCAATAGTTACTATTTGCTAATTATTCAAATCATGGCGTTTTCATTAACATGTTTATTTATTATTTATGTTGGTGCATATGTCTGTCGACTTCATCTTGTATCGAGTCTTGTAACTAGATAGGATAAACCAGAGCTTAGCAGTCAAGAAAATAGGGTTTTAGAGTAAACAGTCCAGTTCACACGAACTGGCAGAGCCAGTTCGTACGAAGTGACCACTTCGCACGAAGTGGGTTTGCTGGTTCGTGAGGACTGGATCTCCTATAAATAGCTTAGTTGTGATTTCATTTGTAACAATTCTGATTCCGGAGCTGAGGTGCTGCCGAAGTGTCGAGTGATCTGTAATAGCTTTCATATCAATATAAACGACAGTTAAAGTGATTCTAAGTGTTAAACAAGTTGCAATGAAGTCCGAATCATTGAATTCTACCTTTAATTTGGATTAGAACTCTTCTGATCGACTCATTAGATCGATTCAACGATCCTACAAGTGGTATCAGAGCTCAGGAGGAGGTGTTCTTACCATTTCAGCTTGTTTTCACCAAAAATTCTGACTTTTACTCATTCTTTTACACTTTTTCATCAAATTAATTAAGATTTCACGGTTAAAATGGTCTGATTTTCACATATAACACGTATGATATTGTTTTAATCAATCCTTGAACGAATCAGAACCTAATTCAACCTAAAAATTGATAAAATCATGAATTTTTGGTCCAAAATCGCGTAAAAAACCCCCAGTTCGTGTGAGTTTTAGTCAGGTCGCTTGAAAGTAACCCCAGTTAGCTTGAAGGTTCATCAGTTCGCACGATTTGGACCTTCAGTTCGTATGAAATGGTTCCAGTTCGCGTGGTTTGACTTCAGGTCGCACGAAAACTCTCAGTTCGCACGACTTGACTTCCAGTTCGCACGTAGTGACCTTCAGTTCACAAGTGGTCCAATTCGCACGGATTGAAAAGGTTCAGTTCGCACGGATTTAAGAGGTTTAGTTCGCACGGATTTAAGAGGTTCAGTTCGCACGGAGTGTGACACCCCAGGAAAACCAGTAAACGATACAACTTACCTAGCTTCCTCAGTAACCGCATGCTAAATTTCGGGACGAAATTTCTTTCAAGTTGGGGATAATGTGACAACTCGAGTTTCCGAGATTCCACTTTCGCATTTATTGCACGTTCACTGTTTGTTTAGTTGTTTACTTGCACAATTGGTTTGCTTTATAACCGTATATGTTTTGGATTCGATAAAGTGTATTGTAATTGTGCATGGTTATGTGTTACTTGTGAAAGATTTGACAAATACTTGAATGTGGTGATGAAACTGTAATAGATAATACTTAAGGGTGCTTAGTGCTAATAGTGAAACTTTAATCATTCTTAACCCTAATCTCCTTCACTAATCACCACACAATCATCAGACGTACCTAAGATTTTCTCTACAATCCTCTCTACAATCATCATCTTCACCATTGGCACAAGCTCTTCATCACTCTTGATTTCCTCTTCTTGTCTAGAATCAACCCAAGGTAATTGTTTAATGATTGTTGTTGTTAATCGTTGATTGATTGATTCATGCTAAAACCCTAGTTCTTCATATGATGGTTCTGTGTTGATTGAATTCTGATTATTGTGAAATGATTTGATTAGTGTGTAATCATTACCTAATGTTAAGATACAAGATATGTTAGAATTACTGTTGATGATAAATTTGATTACTGCACTGTGAATACATGAATTAGGGTTATCTGATCGTGAAATAAAAAACGTAACTGTTACAATGAAAGTTGAATGCTCGCATGATTTGATTGTTGTTTGTCCGAACTTTTATATGGCTTGCATATGGTCCGATCTTGTTGCTTGAATATAGTCCGAACTTTGATCATGTAACATGTAGCTCCGAGTTTTAATCCATGAAATCTTGTCTGACTTTTTGTGATGTAACTTTGTCCGAATTTTATTAATAAAGCAAGGAATCCGACTTTTTGAAAGACTTAAAGGAGTCCGACTTTTAATAAGATAGAGGGTCCGAACTTTTGTATGGTGTAACAAGGTCCGAATTCTTTTATACATCACAAGGAGTCCGAGTTCTTTTAGGGGTTGGTGATGTCCGACCTTTTGACAAGGAGAGAGAGAGCCTTGTCCGACTTTTGTGAAGGGGAAGCCCCCTTGGTCCGACTTTTTGCCAAGGTAGTGTGTGTCCGAGTTTTACATAAGGCAAGGGGGGTCCGAGTTTTAAATGGGGGATTGATGTCCGAGTTTTGTTGTGGGATGCCCCTTGTCCGATTTACTTTGAGGTGCCTTGTCCGAATATGTAACTTGGTGATTTTCCGACTTTTGTTTATGATGCATGATTGTCCGATTTTGATATACAAAGAATGTAGTCCGAATGTGTGAAGATGATACTAATCCGACTTTTACATGCTCAACATGATACCTTGTCTGAGTTTCATGAATAATCTGTTGTCTGAGTTTTGATGGAATGTTTTACGGTCTTGTATGAAGAACAACATGCTACTGTATGCTGCTGTATATGACTTGTATATGATTGAATGATACCGTAAGTTATTGGATGAACGCGAGATAACTGTTATGTGTTACTTGACGATGATTACTTAAACACACCTCGTGATATATATTGCATGCGAATCAATGTGATGCTGAACTGACTGTGTGTCAATGCATTACCTTAGGCCTTGATTGATTGATTGATTGTTTACGAGCACATAACTTAGCATACCGAGCAAACCAAGGTGAGTTCACACAACCAAGGCATGGGATTCCCGGGTTGGGAATTGGGTTGGAAGATTTGAATTGGATAATTACTCGTACTTATGCTATTGCTAGACTATATACCATCGTCCTCAGGTTAGTCAGGACACTTACGTAAAACCTACGTAAACTAGTATCTACCACTGTCTCCTGGGTCGGGAGGACACTTACGTAAAACCTACGTAAACTCATACCTACTATTGTCTTCTGGGTCGGAAGGACACTTACGTAAAACCTACGTAAACCCCACGCGTACCACTGTCCTCGGGGAAGGGCACTCACGTAAAACCTACGTGACCTTGTACGTATTCCTGTTCTCGGGTTTAGAAGAACACTCATGGTTGCAAATAGTCTAGTAAGGATAAACATGGGGAGCCCCCATTAGTGATAACTGTAACCACGGGAAGCCCCCACTAGTAGTACATACATACATGCGAAGCCCCCATTAATGAACATACGAATTACCATTACGTACTTACTTTCTGTGAACTCGCTCAACTAGTTGTTGACTCTCTGCTACATGCCTTGCAGGACCTTAGGTACATATGGAGCTTGCACAGCGAGGAGCAGGTCGTTGTGGAGCATGGATCGTGGATGCCATGTTAAACTTTATAACACTTGAACTTATTACATACATTGGGTTTTCATATTATGCTTCCGCTACTTAAACTACGTTTGGTTTGAACATCAATTGTATTGAGTTGGATCTTTATGAACTACTTTAATTATTATATGCTATGTTCAATATGATTGGTGGCTTGATCCTGGTCAGTCACGCTCCCAAGCGGTGATACTCCGCAGGTGGATTTTGGGGGTGTGACAGATTGGTATGAGAGCCATTGGTTATAGAGAACTTGGTTTTAATATGGGGAAAACGTTTTTATTAAAACCAAACTATAACCAGAACAGTGCTCTCAACGATCCACAACGACGCTTCGCTCCACGTGCAAGACTCAACATCCTAGGTAATAAGGTTTATGTTTATTACCTGTTTGCTAGAACCACATAGAACTTTGCTCGTAGTATGCTTAGATTACATTGCTTACTATTCGTTATTACTTGAGAATACCTATGTGCTTACACTCTTTTGTCATCGCACTACTCGCGAACCATTCTCACTTATTCTACTTTTACTATGAAGATCATGTCTGGACGTGTGAACATGACTCAAGCCCAGTTGACGGCTCTTATCAATGAACAAGTAGTTGCGGCACTTGCAGCTGCACAAGCAGGTCAACACGCCCCACAACCTGTCTGCACATTCAAGAACTTCATGGACTGTCGTCCAAGCACATTCAGTGGCACGGAAGGAGCAGTGGGACTACTCCATTGGTTTGAGAAGCTCGAGTCAGTATTCGAGATGTGTGAATGCCCTGAGGCTCGCAGGGTCAAGTACGCCACTGGTACTTTGGAAGGAATCGCGCTAACCTGGTGGAATGCGCAAGTTCAGATTCTAGGGCTGGCAGCTGCTAACGCCACCCCTTGGAACGATTTCAAGGAATTGATAAAAAGGGAATACTGCACACGCGATGACATCCACAAGCTGGCAGTAGAGCTTTATCATTTGAAAATAACAGGGTCGGAAATCGAAGTTTACACGAAACGGTCAAACGAACTGGCCATCTTGTGTCCAACCATGGTGGACCCTCCAATCAAGCGCATTGAGTTGTACCTCAAGGGTCTAGCCTCAGAGATTCAGAGCCATGTGACATCGGCTAACCTCGACAACATCCAAGACATCCAGCGTCTTGCTCATCGCCTCACGGATCAGGCGGTGGAACAAAACAAGTTGCCCAAACGCATCAGTGCTACCACTCCAGCTGCTACTCCTACTACCCCCAGTGACAACAAAAGAAAGTGGGAGGGGGATTCTAGCAAAGGTTCAGCAACAGTTCAGTCTCAGGCTCAGCAGCAGAAGACTGACCACTACCAGAGTCCTAGTCAGCAATCTTCTGGTGGTCATAGGCAGAAAAGGTATCAAGGATTTCACCCCAAGTGTCACAACTGTAACAGGCATCACAGTGGCTAGTGCAACAAGGGTCGTTGTCAGAGGTGCCTCAAGATGGGTCACGAGGCCAAAGACTGTAGGAGTCCACGGCCTGCGAATCAGAACCAGCAACTGCAATTACCAGCTCCACAAAACCCGCAGCAGCAGCAACAACGGGGCAACAGGGGATGTTTTCAGTGTGGGGCTGAAGGTCATTTCAAGCGTGATTGCCCCCAGTTAAACCAGAACCAGAATCGCAAGAACAACAACAACCAAGGCAATGGTAACAACAATGGTGGGAACAATAACGGCAATGAAGCTAGGGGTCATGCTTTTGTGCTGGGTCGAGGTGACGCAAGGAACGATCCTAACGTAGTCATGGGTAAGTTTCTTCTCGACGACTTTTACGTTACTGTATTGTTCGATTCGGGTGCGGATACTAGTTATGTGTCTTTAAAAGTTAGTCAAGTGTTAAAACGTGCACCCACACCCCTAAACACCAAACATGTCGTAGAGTTAGCAAATGGTAAAAGTGTAGAAGCCGCACGTGTAGTCAAGGGTTGTAACATTGTCTTAGCTGGTCAGACCTTCTCGATCGATCTCATACCCATAGTTTTGGGTAGTTTCGACATCGTCATTGGTATGGATTGGTTATCCCAACATCACGTAGAGATCTTATGCAAGGAAAAGATAGTTCGCATTCCTCGTTCTGGCAAGGAACCTCTCGAAGTTCAAGGCGAGAAGAGTGGTGCTGTGGTTGGCATCATCTCCTTCTTGAAGGCTCAGAAATGGTTACGAAAGGGGCACACCGCCATTTTGGCGCTTGTCACTGATGCATCAGCAAAAGAAAAGAAGTTGGAGGATATTCCAGTTGTACGTGACTTTCCTCAGGTGTTTCCTGAAGAATTACCTGGACTACCGCCTCATCGCCAGGTCGAATTTCAAATCGAGCTCGCTCCGGGAGCAGCACCCATAGCTCGAGCGCCGTATCGCTTAGCTCCAACTGAACTGGAAGAACTGTCTAAGCAGCTATAAAAGCTCTTGGAAAAGGGCTTTATTCATCCAAGCTCTTCGCCTTGGGGAGCTCCAGTGTTATTCGTGAAAAAGAAGGACGGTACCTTCAGGATGTGCATAGACTACCGGGAACTCAACAAGGTGACGGTGAAGAACCGTTATCCTCTTCCGCGTACAGACGACTTATTCGACCAATTGCAAGGGTCGAGTTACTACTCCAAGATAGACTTGAGGTCAGGGTATCATCAGCTGAGAGTCCGGGATGAGGACGTCTCCAAAACCGCATTCAGAACTCGCTACGGTCACTACGAGTTTCTTGTCATGCCATTTGGGTTAACGAACGCGCCTGCCGTATTTATGGATCTAATGAACAGGGTATGCAAGCCCTACTTAGACAAGTTCGTGATTGTTTTCATCGACGATATTCTGATCTACTCCAAGAGTCAGGAGGAACACGAGCAGCACCTACGGCTTATCTTGGAACTCCTTCGAAAGGAACAACTGTATGCCAAGTTTTCAAAATGCGACTTCTGGCTTCGTGAAGTCCACTTCCTAGGCCATGTGGTGAACAAGGATGGGATTCATGTCGATCCATCCAAGATAGATTCGATCAGGAACTGGCCTGCACCGCGTACACCAACGGAAATACGCCAATTCTTGGGTTTGGCGGGTTACTACAGATGATTCATCAAAGACTTCTCCAAGATCGCACAGCTGCTTACACTACTGACACAGAAGGGTGTCACCTACCGTTGGGGAGGTCCCCAGGAAACCGCTTTCAAGTACCTAAAGGATAGGCTTTGCAGCGCACCCATTCTCTCATTGCCAGAGGGCACAGATGATTTTGTGGTCTATTGTGACGCATCGATACAGGGGCTTGGTTGTGTATTGATGCAACGGGATAAAGTTATTGCCTACGCTTCTCGTCAACTCAAGGTTCATGAACGGAACTACACGACGCACGATTTAGAGCTGGGAGCTGTTGTTTTCGCGCTTAAGATAAGGCGGCACTACCTGTACGGTACCAAGTGCACTATTTACACCGATCACAGGAGTCTCGAGCATATCCTTAAGCAAAAGGATTTGAACATGCGTCAACGAAGATGGGTCGAACTTTTGAATGATTATGAATGCGCCATCAAGTACCATCCAGGCAAAGCCAATGTTGTGGCTGACGCCCTCAGTCGGAAAGACACTACACCTAAGCGCGTACGAGCATTGCAGCTCACCATTCAGTCTAGTCTTCCAGCACAGATACGAGATGCTCAGGTAGAAGCATTAAGACCAGAAAACGTCAGGGCTGGAGCCTTACGTGGCTCAAGGCAGCGGTTGGAACAGAAGGAAGACGGCGCTTACTATGTAACGGGGCGTATTTGGGTTCCACTTTATGGAAACTTACGCGAGCTGGTAATGGATGAAGCTCACAAGTCTCGCTACTCGGTACATCCCGGGTCGGATAAAATGTACCACGACACCAGCAGGCTTACTTCAGCAACCAAAGATACCACAGTGGAAATGGGAGGAAATTTCCATGGATTTTGTTACAAGCCTGCCTAGATCCCGGCGTGGGAACGATACTATTTGGGTGATCGTGGACCGACTCACCAAGTCTGCTCATTTCTTGGCTATCAAGGAAACTGATAAGTTCTCCACACTAGCAGACATATACTTGAAGGAAGTAGTCTCAAGGCACGGGGTGCCCACCTCTATCATTTCGGATCGCGATGCACGATTCACATCAGAACTATGGCAAGAAATGCACAAGGCTTTTGGCTCTCGGTTAGATATGAGCACGGCTTATCACCCTCAGACGGATGGGCAGTCTGAGCGCACGATTCAAACCTTAGAAGACATGCTTCGGGCATGTGTCATTGATTTCGGCAACAGCTGGGAAAAGCATCTCCCTTTGGTGGAGTTCTCATACAATAACAGTTATCACACCAGTATACAAGCCGCTCCATTCGAGGCATTGTACGGGTGTAAATGCCGGTCACCCCTCTGTTGGGCAGAGGTGGGGGATAGTCAGATCACGGGTCCAGAACTTATAGTGGACACCACGGAAAAGATTGCACAAATACGACAACGCATGGCGGCAGCTCGCGACCGTCAGAAAAGCTACGCGGATAAGCGTAGGAAGCCATTGGAATTTCAGGTCGGGGACCGGGTTTTACTCAAAGTCTCACCCTGGAAGGGTGTGGTTCGCTTTGGCAAGCGAGGTAAACTCAATCCGCGGTATGTCGGACCGTTCGAAATCGCAGAAAGAATAGGCACAGTGGCCTACAGACTGAACTTACCAGCTGAACTCGGTGCAGTTCACAATGTTTTTCACGTGTCGAATCTGAAGAAGTGCCTGTCAGATGAGACCCTCATAATTCCTTTGAAGGAACTCACTATCGACGAGCGGTTGCAGTTCGTCGAGGAACCTGTTGAAATCACGGACCAGGATGTTAAGGTCCTCAAGAACACGAGAATCCCTTTTGTTCGAGTTCGTTGGAACTCCCGTCGCGGCCCAGAGTTCACCTGGGAGCATGAAGATCAAATGAAACTCAAGTATCCCCAGTTATTCGAAACCAATGCAACCACTACTGAGGCTGAAGCTACTACTGCAGAATTTCAGGACGAAATTCCAAATCAACGGGGGGATGATGTGACACCCCAGGAAAACCAGTAAACGATACAACTTACCTAGCTTCCTCAGTAACCGCATGCTAAATTTCGGGACGAAATTTCTTTCAAGTTGGGGATAATGTGACAACTCGAGTTTCCGAGATTCCACTTTCGCATTTATTGCACGTTCACTGTTTGTTTAGTTGTTTACTTGCACAATTGGTTTGCTTTGTAACTGTATATGTTTTGGATTCGATAAAGTGTATTGTAATTGTGCATGGTTATGTGTTACTTGTGAAAGATTTGACAAATACTTGAATGTGGTGATGAAACTGTAATAGATAATACTTAAGGGTGCTTAGTGCTAATAGTGAAACTTTAATCATTCTTAACCCTAATCTCCTTCACTAATCACCACACAATCATCAGACGTACCTAAGATTTTCGCTACAATCCTCTCTACAATCATCATCTTCACCATTGGCACAAGCTCTTCATCACTCTTGATTTCCTCTTCTTGTCTAGAATCAACCCAAGGTAATTGTTTAATGATTGTTGTTGTTAATCGTTGATTGATTGATTCATGCTAAAACCCTAGTTCTTCATATGATGGTTCTGTGTTGATTGAATTCTGATTATTGTGAAATGATTTGATTAGCGTGTAATCATTGCCTAATGTTAAGATACAAGATATGTTAGAATTACTGTTGATGATAAATTTGATTACTGCACTGTGAATACATGAATTAGGGTTATCTGATCGTGAAATCAAAAACGTAACTGTTACAATGAAAGTTGAATGCTCGCATGATTTGATTGTTGTTTGTCCGAACTTTTATATGGCTTGCATATGGTCCGATCTTGTTGCTTGAATATAGTCCGAACTTTGATCATGTAACATGTAGCTCCGAGTTTTAGTCCATGAAATCTTGTCTGACTTTTTGTGATGTAACTTTGTCCGAATTTTATTAATAAAGCAAGGAATCCGACTTTTTGAAAGACTTAAAGGAGTCCGACTTTTAATAAGATAGAGGGTCCAAACTTTTGTATGGTGTAACAAGGTCCGAATTCTTTTATACATCACAAGGAGTCCGAGTTCTTTTAGGGGTTGGTGATGTCCGACCTTTTGACAAGGAGAGAGAGAGCCTTGTCCGACTTTTGTGAAGGGGAAGCCCCCTTGGTCCGACTTTTTGCCAAGGTAGTGTGTATCCGAGTTTTACATAAGGCAAGGGGGGTCCGAGTTTTAAATGGGGGATTGATGTCCGAGTTTTGTTGTGGGATACCCCTTGTCCGATTTACTTTGAGGTGCCTTGTCCGAATATGTAACTTGGTGATGTTCCGACTTTTGTTTATGATGCATGATTGTCCGATTTTTGATATACAAAGAATGTAGTCCGAATGTGTGAAGATGATACTAATCCGACTTTTACATGCTCAACATGATACCTTGTCTGAGTTTCATGAATAATCTGTTGTCTGAGTTTTGATGGAATGTTTTACGGTCTTGTATGAAGAACAACATGCTACTGTATGCTGCTGTACATGACTTGTATATGATTGAATGATACCGTAAGTTATTGGATGAACGCGAGATAACTGTTATGTGTTACTTGACGATGATTGCTTAAACACACCTCGTGATATATATTGCATGCGAATCAATGCGATGCTGAACTGACTGTGTGTCAATGCATTACCTTAGGCCTTGATTGATTGATTGATTGTTTACGAGCACATAACTTAGCATACCGAGCAAACCAAGGTGAGTTCACACAGCCAAGGCATGGGATTCCCGGGTTGGGAATTGGGTTGGAAGATTTGAATTGGATAATTACTCGTACTTACGCTATTGCTAGACTATATACCATCGTCCTCAGGTTAGTCAGGACACTTACGTAAAACCTACGTAAACTAGTATCTACCACTGTCTCCCGGGTCGGGAGGACACTTACGTAAAACCTACGTAAACTCATACCTACTACTGTATTCCAGGTCGGAAGGACACTTACGTAAAACCTACGTAAACCCCACGCGTACCACTGTCCTCGGGGAAGGGCACTCACGTAAAACCTACGTGACCTTGTACGTATTCCTGTTCTCGGGTTTAGAAGAACACTCATGGTTGCAAATAGTCTAGTAAGGATAAACATGGGAAGCCCCCATTAGTGATAACTGTAACCACGGGAAGCCCCCACTAGTAGTACATACATACATGGGAATCCCCCATTAATGAACATACGAATTACCATTACGTACTTACTTTCTGTGAACTCGCTCAACTAGTTGTTGACTCTCTGCTGCATGCCTTGCAGGACCTTAGGTACATATGGAGCTTGCACAGGGAGGAGCAGGTCGTTGTGGAGCATGGATCGTGGATGCCATGTTAAACTTTATAACACTTGAACTTATTACATACATTGGGTTTTCATATTATGCTTTCGCTACTTAAACTACGTTTGGTTTGAACATCAATTGTATTGAGTTGGATCTTTATGAACTACTTTAATTATTATATGCTATGTTCAATATGATTGGTGGCTTGATCCTGGTCAGTCACGCTCCCAAGCGGTGATACTCCGCAGGTGGATTTCGGGGGTGTGACACGGAGTGTTGATCCAGTTTGCACTGATTGAACTCAGGTTGTTTGAAGACCTAGTTTGCACGAATTGATCTCCAATTTGTTTGAGTTAAGTCACACGAAGTGACTAGTCCGTTTGGAAGTGAACCAGGTCGTACGAAGTGGGTTATAAGTCTCCAGGTCGTGTAAAAAATCATCAGTTCGTTTAAACTCAGTTTGTTTGAAACTTCAGTTCGCTTGAACATTGTGCTATTGTGAACCTTCTACACCGAAACATGGAAAACGAGTTTTACAACGCCTTTGCTACTGCCCCAGCTGCTCCAGTTACCGTTGCTGAGAATGTTGGTATCGAAAATGAAACGAGAACTTTTCAAAAGCCTCCAAAGCTTATGTACATTGAGGATTTTAAAGGATGGCAAGATCTTTGATGCATGGGTTTCGATATAGAAAGAATACGTTAGACCGAAAGATGATCTTGAAAATGAAAAACCATTAAGTGAATTTACACCGAATGAAAAATTAAGATACACCAGTGAAAAGATGATGATTAGCCTTCTCCAACAAGCAGTAAAAGAAGATATTTTCGTTTTGCTTCAACATGAGGGAACATCTAGATCAATTTGGTTAGTGTTGATTAAAAAGTTTAGGGGAAGTGCTGATATGATAAAAAATAAACGTGCATTACTAAAAAAATCTTTTGATATGTTTACAGCTTTTGAAGGTGAGACAACTAGGAAGATTATTGAGAGATATTGTCATCTTGTCCAGGAAATGAAAAGATTGGACATCAAGAAAGAAGATGATGAATGGGTTGATAAGTTAGCCGATACGTTACCACAGAATCAATGGGGAACATATCTGTTGATTTTAAAACATAACCGACAATCTGAAGATATGAATTTGTGTAAGTTCATTCAGAAGCTTGAAGAACATGAATTGGATGTTCAGAAAACTGCTATCATGAAGAATCCGGGAGCTCAACAAGATGTTAGTCTATATTATAGAGGAAGCAAAGTTGAGACTACTCCGAGTCCGAAGATTCAGACTGCTTTCAGCGCTGATGGTACTTCCGGAACAAATATTAGCACTACAACTCAGAGTGGTGGATATTCTTCGTCTTATTCAAGTTTTGACCCAAATTTCTCAACACCAAGTCCTCAACAACAGAGTTCAACAAATTTGCAATGCAATGTGACATTAAACATTCAAAATGGTAGAATTTTTTCTCCAGAAACTGCAAAGCAACACATGGCATCTCTTGTTACTGTATTAGAGTCGTATGAAAGTTTGGTTGCTGGGCGAATTGGCTATCTGATGCTCACTAAAGAGGATTATGATCAGATTGATTCTGAGGAACTTGAGTTGATGGACAACAAGTGGTGTTTAGCTAGTGTTTTGAGAAGAGCAGAAAAATTCAAACAAATCACTGGAAGAGATGATCTTCGTGATGCTGCTACATCTCAGCTAGGTTTTGACAAATCAAAGGTTACTTGTTTTCGTTGCTGAGAAAAAGGGCATTTTAAACGAGAGTGTACAAATAGAGAAGCAACCGGAAGACAAGATCCGTTTGGAAACAACGATTATCATCGAAAAGCAATTTATCATCAGGTTGCTCAACAACCATATCAACAACAATCTTCAAGCTCAAATACTATTAAAATTGAAGATGGAAAGAAGAGAGCTTGTTATGGTCTGATAGACCAAGAAGATGAAAGAAGTCCAAAAGGTGGACTGATATACCAAGATGATGAAAGGCTTCCAGAAGGTTTCAGTTGGGATAAGTATGATCCTAACAGAACTTGGGAAAAACAGCATTTGTTGCTCGAATCCTTGAAGACTCAATCTCAGGAGAAGAATCAGTCAAATCTAAGAATCGTCCTAGAAGACAACCGATCTTTAAGTCTTCAGGAAGTGATGAAGATACTGATGATGAGGAAGAGTATATTAATACAGCTAGAAAAAAATTGGATTCTTATAGTTTTAATTTGTTTTTTGCAGATAAAATCGAGATGTTGAAAGAGAAAAGGGCTGCTAGACTGAAGAGAGAATTGGAAGCAAGAAGGATTGTTGAAGAGGAAATTGAAGCAAGAAGGATTGCTGAAGAAAAGGCAAAAGCTGAAGAAGAACCGACACAGAAGGTCGAGATTGAAGAAAATGAAGTGAAAATAGAATTTGATAAAGAACCAGTTGTGTTTGAGAAGGTGGTGGAGAAAATTATTGAGAAAATTGTCGAAGTTGAAAAAATTGTTGAGGTAGAAAAGATTGTAGAGGTTGAAAAACCTTGTGCAAAGTGTTTAGTACCTTGCAAAGGTTGTGCTGAGAAAGACATGAAGTTGGCTGAATTGGAGAAACTCAAAGAAAACTTACTGCACAATGTGAGGAGTATAAAAGAGTCATATGATCTCCTAAGCAGCAAAGTGAACATTTACAAAGGAGCTTGTGATGAAGATATTCAAATGAAAGATCTTCTAAAAGCAACAGTTCTTCAAAAGCAAAGAGCAATCAACGGATATATTGAGATGTGATGTGCACAAAATGCAACATATAAATTACATCAATTGTGGCATAAAACTAACCTTTTTTAGTACTAATGTTGGAAAAAGTGTGTTTTTGTCTTCCTTTTGTATTTTCAGGATTAAATGAGCTTAAATGAACAAAAGAAGCAAAAAGGCAGCTAAATCTAAAAGAAATACAAGAAAAGGAACAAATGTGGCATTCCCGACCTCCCGACAGCATCTTCCCAAGCAAAACAAGAGAACAGAAGGCTGAACACGCCCCGTGCTCAGTGAGCACGGGGGCGTGCCCAAGTGTCAGCAGAAAAGACAAAGCTGTAGAAGCTTCTATCACCCACCACGGGGGCGTGCCCACTGGACACGGGGCCGTGGTCAACTCTAAGATTCGCAGAATCTGAGGAAATCTTGATAGTATAGATACGCTTCTGCACACGGGGTCGTGCCCAGCGGACACGGGGGCGTGGTCAACTAATGCAGACAAACTGCAATTAATGAAGAAAGAGAAGGAGGATGGACACGGGGCCGTGCCCAGCGGACATGGGGCCGTGCCCGAGCTACTGTTCAGGCTATAAATAGGGGTGCTTGGCTCATTTGCAAACCATCCCTTGGCACACCACCTCTCTCACACTTCACCCACCACCCACCACCATCACAACACCATCATCCATTGTCCATCATAGAGTGTGTGAGTCGTCTTGGGATCCAAGATTGATCGTAAGAGTTCTTGACAATCAAAGGCCATGTTTGCCTAAGTCTCTTACATCACTTGGTGAAGACAAGTGTTTAGTGTAATACTTTTTATTTTTAATCTTTTCGCACTTTTTATTTGGTTATGTATTAATGACTTTAATAACTAGTTTCTTATGTTGAAGGTGATTCTTCCTTATCGTTTGTCCGTGGTGTCTTGGCATTATTTTACTGTCTTTATAAAATAAAAGATTTTCAACATTCATATCTCCACGGTCTTTATGGAGATATGTTGGCTACCTGGTCCGGGGTCAAGGGAACGGTTTGGTAAGAGTCTTGCCATTGTTCAGTGTATAGATCCTGCAAAGGACCTGGGTCAAATTTAGTAGGACCTCCTTCAATACCCACCAGTATTGGATGGTAGGGGTCCAAACTCTTTGATCCCCTCATAAGTAAACTACTATTAAAACTTTAACCCGACTACTTAGGACTGTATCCCTGCTGACTCAGACTACTTAGCCGAGGGTAACGTCACCTTCAAAAGAGAGGCCTACCACATTATGCATTAATAACTTAATTAATTATCGTTCAATAATCCGACCCTTTAGGATTGTATCATTGCTGACTCAAACTACTGGGTTGAGGGTAACGTCACCTTCAAAAGAGGGGCCTACTACAATAACTAAGATAATCTCTTAAAAAGTGCAAAAGTGCGGAAATGATCAAAGGTTACACTACACACGAGTCGGATCCAAGTGATTCATCTTGTCTGTCTGTTTTTACTTTTATTTTTATTTTCAGCATTTTAGTTAGTTTTATTTTTCTAGTTTTAAAACCTTTTTTCTAACTTTTTGATTTGATTAGACGTTGAGGATAAACCGGTACTAAAAGCTCTTGTGTCCTTGGACGACCTCGGTATCTTACCAACACTATACTACGCTCACGATGGGTGCACTTGCCCACATGTGTGTTTAGTGTTAGTAAATATCGTGTTTTATAAATTTAAAACTTGGCTAAAAAAGTGTAAAAGGGCTTAAAATATACACCTAAAATATAACACACTTCACGCACATCAAGTTTTTGGCACCGTTGTCGGGGACACAAGGATTTTAAGAAAGTTAGGAATCGACGGCCTAATCATTTTTCCTAAATTTTTCTATTTTTTTAGGATTTTTCTTAATTTTTCAGTTTCTGCAGAGCTCAGCACGGGCCGTGCCAGGTCGGACACGGGCCGTGCCCAGAATTATCACTGGCAGTTTTTATTTTCCGAGTTACAGAGAGCTGAGCACGGGGCCATGTCGGTGCAACACGGGGCCGTGTCCAACTCCCCAGTAACAGGGATCCGGAAAACAATCACTATATCTTCGACCACGGGTCGTGTTCATCTGAACACGGGGCCGTGGTGAACCTTCTGACCAACGTTTTTTTCTGTTTTTATTGCAGGACTTGGAACCCAGGTGCCACATCTGAACTTTCTACGTAGTGTATGAGCTCCAGTTCCAGTAGAGACATAAAAGAACCTCTAGAAGAACCCGAACGCTTTCTCAGAAAAAGACTTAAAGCTAAAAACCAAGAGAAAGTTTCGGGGGACCCACTTCCAATGGCGGACCAACGTACCCTCATGGATTACCTACAACCCACCGTAGGTAATCTCGGCGCCGCTATCAATGCACCGAATGTCGAAGCCAACAACTTCAAACTTCGGCCACATTTGATACAAATGCTTCAAAACTCCGCAACCTTCCATGGGCTTGCGGACGAGGATCCTCATCTACATATTACTAACTTCTTAGAAATATGTGATACCTTTCGGATCAATGGAGCATCAAACGACGCCGTCCGCCTCCGCATGTTTCCATTTTCACTAAAAGACCGAGCTAAGGATTGGCTCAACGCCCTCCCAGTTGGCTCGGTAAACACCTGGGATGAACTAGCCCAAAAGTTTCTATATAAGTATTTCCCTCCTGCTAAAACGGCGAAATTAATGACTGAAATTAATACATATTCACAAGAGGATGGGGAATCCTTATATGAAACTTGGGAAAGGTTCAAGGAGCTACTACGAAAGTGTGCTCATCACGGTCTTGCGGTATGGCAACAAGTATCCACTTTCTACAATGAGTTGTTGCCACACACAAGACAAACACTTGACTCTAGCTCCGGGGGACTTTTAGGTAACCGTCGCCCACATGAAATATACAATCAAATTGAGGAAATTGCTCAAACCAATTTTCAGTGGCACACTCCCCGAGGCAATAAATCTATTTCCCCGGGCGCCCATAAGGTTGATGAAAACACTTCTTTACAAGCCCAAATCGAGGCCCTTTCTTCAAAAATCAAAAAGTTAGAAATGACAAAAACGGTCTCGGTTATGGCTTGTGAAGGGTGTGGTGGGCCGCATGAAAATTGGAGTTGTATGAAAGAAGTAGATGATCAAACGGAGTCGGTAAACTACATTGACAGAGTATGTTCTGAGATTCCACGATTTGTCCCATGTAGTGCCATACATGGTCACACCGGAGTTCAAACGTATCGAGCGCTTTATCTGGGGATTGGCACCTCAGATCATGAGTATGGTTACTACTTCCAAGCCCGCAACCATCACAGAAGCCATTGATCTTAGTGTGGCACTTACCGAGGAAGCCATTCGGTTGAACAACTTTTCAGTTACTGAGCAGAAGAAGAAAGAGACTCATGTGGAGTCGTCTGGTGAAAATAAAAGGAAATTTTCAAACTTCAAGCAAGGTACAAGCAATGTGAAAAAGAAGGGTGAATCGAGCACACCGGCAAGAGCTGCAACCAGTGTTGAGAATAAAGGAAAGGGTTATATGGGTACTCTGCCCAAGTGTGACACGTGCCAGCGCCATCATTCTGGTCCGTGCCGATTAAGGAAGTGTGAATCATGTGGGAAGAATGGCCACACGAAGGATACGTGTTAGGTCGGAACTGGTGCTGGGCGTGGTGGTAATCGAGGTCATGGGAATGGTAATGGAAACCGCCAGCAAGGAGGAAACAGCGGAAATGGAAACCGTAGAAACGTTGCGAATCAAGCTGGGAATGGAAATCGCAACCAAAATAACACTCAAGCTGGAAACGGAGGTGGTAATGGTCGAGGACCGGGCTGCTTTAATTGTGGAGAGGTTGGGCACTTCAAAAGGGAATGCCCAAAGCTGAACCAAGCCCGTGGAAGAGTGTTTAACATTGGAGCAAGGGAAGCGCGCCAGGATCCCAATGTTGTCACTGGTACGTTCCCTATAAATCAATGCTTTGCATCTGTTCTGTTTGATGCTGGTGCCGACTATAGCTTTATATCATTAGAATTTAAGAGTATGCTTGG
This sequence comes from Helianthus annuus, assembly GCF_002127325.2. Classification (NCBI taxonomy): domain Eukaryota; kingdom Viridiplantae; phylum Streptophyta; class Magnoliopsida; order Asterales; family Asteraceae; genus Helianthus; species Helianthus annuus. The sequence goes on along the minus strand of NC_035434.2, from coordinate 132,799,984 downwards.
GTTAACCGCTAGTAAGTTAGACGTTCCGTACTCAATTGAACTGGCTAATGGGAAGCTAGTTGAAGCGAATGAAGTCGTCCGAGGATGTGTAATTGAGCTGGGAGAACGCGAGTTCACTTTGGATCTACTACCAGTCGAGTTGGGAAGCTTCGACATGGTAGTAGGGATGGATTGGTTGTCAAGCAACAAAGCCAAGATTGTGTGTCATGAGAAGACCATTCGCATCCCAATAGAAGATGGAGAGACGATCGTGGTTCACGGAGAGAAGCGTGATACTCCACTAAGAATCATTAGCTGCCTGAAAGCTAGGAAGTGTTTGCAGAAGGGATGTGTTGCCTTCTCAGCACACATCGTGGATAAAGAAGTTGTTGAGCCGAGGATTGAAGACATCTCAGTGGTAAAAGAATATCCTGAAGTCTTTCCAGAAGACTTGCCAGGATTACCGCCGCAGAGACAAGTCGAGTTCCACATTGACTTAGTTCCAGGCGCCGCGCCTGTGGCTAAGGCACCCTACCGACTTGCGCCTTCGGAGATGCAGGAGTTATCGACGCAACTTCAAGAGTTGTTAGACAAGGGATTCATCAGACCAAGCTTCTCGCCTTGGGGAGCTCCAGTTTTGTTTGTTAAGAAGAAGGATGGTAGTTTTCGTATGTGTATCAACTACAAAGAACTGAACAAGTTGACAATCAAGAATATATATCCTCTGCCGCGAATTGATGACCTGTTCGATCAGCTTCAAGGTTCAAGTTTCTACTCAAAGATCGATTTGCGATCAGGTTATCATCAACTGAGAATTCAAGAGGAAAGTATTCCCAAGACTGCTTTTAGAACTCGATATGGACATTACGAGTTCCTGGTGATGCCGTTTGGGTTGACAAACGCGCCAGCTGTTTTCATGGATTTGATGAACATAGTTTGTAAGCCGTACCTCGACAAGTTCGTGATTGTGTTCATCGATGATATTTTGATCTACTCGAAGACGAAGGATGAGCACGAACAACATTTAAGAGCTAATTTGGAGCTACTTAAAAAGGAAGAGTTGTATGCCAAGTTCTCGAAGTGCGAGTTCTGGTTACGTGAAGTCCAATTTCTTGGACATGTGGTTAATGGAGATGGAATCCACATGGATCCAACAAAGATCGAAGCGATAAAGAATTGGGAAACTCCAAAGACGCCAACCGAGATTCGACAGTTCTTAGGTTTGGCTGGTTACTATCGAAGGTTCATTGAGGATTTCTCAAAGATCGCTCAACCTTTGACATCCCTTACCCAGAAAGACAAGAAGTTTGATTGGGGAATCATACAAGAAGAAGCGTTTCAGTTGTTGAAGGACAAGCTTTGTAATGCACCGATCTTATCGCTACCAGAAGGAACGGATGATTTTGTGGTATATTGTGATGCCTCGCGTCAAGGTTTGGGTTGCGTGTTGATGCAACGACAGAAAGTTATAGCATACGCGTCACGCCAGTTGAAGGTTCATGAGAAGAATTATACCACGCACGACTTGGAATTAGGCGCAGTGGTATTTGCGTTGAAGATTTGGCGGCATTATTTGTATGGTACGCGATGTACAATCTTCACTGATCATAAGAGTCTGCAACACATTTTCGACCAAAAGGAACTCAACATGAGACAAAGACGCTGGGTAGAACTGTTGAATGACTACGATTGTGAGATCAAGTATCATCCAGGGAAGGCAAATGTGGTCGCCGATGCCCTAAGTCGGAAGGAAAGGATCAAGCCCATAAGGGTTAGGGCTCTAGAGATGATTGTCCAGACAGATCTCTCACTGCGCATTCGTGCCGCGCAGAAAGAAGCTCTTAAAGAAAGGAACATTGAGGACGAATATCTCCGTGGGATGGAGAAGCAGTTGGTACCAAACGAGGAAGGAACTTTATGTTTCATGAAACGGATTTGGGTTCCTCTGTTTGGAGGTTTGAGAAAGGTCATTTTCGATGAAGCTCACAAGTCACGGTACTCAATTCATCCAGGAGCGGATAAGATGTACCAAGATCTTAAGGATTTCTACTGGTGGCCTAGGATGAAAGGCGATGTTGCCATATATGTTAGCAAGTGTTTAATGTGCGCCAAGGTAAAAGCCGAATACCAGAAGCCTTCAGGTCTACTGCAGCAACCTGAAATACCCAAATGGACATGGGAACAGATTTCAATGGATTTCATAACGAAGTTACCAAGAACGCCCAAAGGTCACGATACAGAGAGCTGAGCACGGGGCTGTGTCGGTGCAACACATGGCCATGTCCAACTCCCTAGTAACAGGGATCCGGAAAACAATCACTGTATCTCCGACCACGGGCCATGTTCATCTGAACACGGGGCCGTGGTGAACCTTCTGACCAACGTTTTTTTCTGTTTTTATTGCAGGACTTGGAACCCAGGCGCCACATCTGAACTTTCTACGTAGTGTATGAGCTCCAGTTCCAGTAGAGACATAAAAGAACCTCTAGAAGAACCCGAACGCTTTCTCCGAAAAAGACTTAAAGCTAAAAACCAAGAGAAAGTTTCGGGGGACCCACTTCCAATGGCGGACCAACGTACCCTCATGGATTACCTACGACCCACCGTAGGTAATCTTGGCGTCGCTATCAATGCACCGAATGTCGAAGCTAACAACTTCGAACTTCGGCCACATTTGATACAAATGCTTCAAAACTCTGCAACCTTCCATGGGCTTGCAGACGAGGATCCTCATCTACATATTACTAACTTCTTAGAAATATGTGATACCTTTCGGATCAATGGAGCATCAAACGACGCCGTCCGCCTCCGCATGTTTCCATTTTCACTAAAAGACCGAGCTAAGGCTTGGCTCAATGCCCTCCCAGTTGGCTTGGTAAACACCTGGGATGAACTAGCCCAAAAGTTTCTATATAAGTATTTCCCTCCTGCTAAAAAGGCTAAATTAATGACTGAAATTAATACATATTCACAAGAGGATGGGGAATCCTTATATGAAACTTGGGAAAGGTTCAAGGAGCTACTACGAAAGTGTCCTCATCATGGTCTTGCGGTATGGCAACAAGTATCCACTTTCTACAATGGGTTGTTGCCACACACAAGACAAACACTTGACTCTAGCTCCGGGGGACTTTTAGGTAACCGTCGCCCACATGAAATATACAATCAAATTGAGGAAATTGCTCAAACCAATTTTCAGTGGCACACTCCCCGAGGCAATAAATCTATTGCCCCGGGCGCCCATAAGGTTGATGAAAGCACTTCGTTACAAGCCCAAATCGAGGCCCTTTCTTCAAAAATCAAAAAGTTAGAAATGACAAAAACGGTCTCGGTTATGGCTTGTGAAGGGTGTGGTGGGCCGCATGAAAATTGGAGTTGTATGAAAGAAGTAGATGATCAAACCAAGTCGGTAAACTACATTGACAATAGACCTAGGCCGTCGGGTCCTCCAACGGGTACCTACAACCAAGGATGGTGTAACCACCCTAACCTTGGTTGGAGAGAACCTGGCAATAGTAGTAACCAACAAAATCTAAACCAACGAACAAACTTTCAACAACTAAGAAACGAGTCACAAAATTTCTCTTAACAACAAGGTGGAAGAGAAAGGTGTGACAACCCTCACAAGTCCAGGTATCCGTACGAATTAATTAATATTTAATTAGTGCTTAATTACTTGCTTGATTTCAATTATGATTAAACTACTTTCTGTTATCTGATACATACATACTCATGCATCACATTTTATACTGTCACTCCATTTATTATACACAAACAATAGTGACAAACTTGATGCACAAAGGACAGTTAGCACAGTGAGTGGATAACCCAGTAAACATGCTGACGATGCCAGCACTAAACAGACATTGTTTTTGGAGGCTAATGTGAGCCAGGAATAGAATACTACACTAGTAGGAAGTGTAGGGAGGTGAGGACCATAAAACTGTGTCACTGGGTGATAGTTATAGTGACCGGAAGTGTCTAAAACATACTTAAAGTGCAGAATTCTGCACTAAATACCAAAATTCAGCATTTAACAATGCTAGTAAAGTGCAAAAACTTGGCAAAATAGTCCTAGACACTTTCCAAAGTGTTGGGAATTTAATGTGTGAGTAAAAACAATATAAAAGACACTTTAAAGCTTTATTTAGCACTTTAACGGATCAACATCCAACCGAACAACCGGACTTTACCCGGAACATAAAAATATTGCCAAACACATTGTTTTTACTTATCTGAGCTAGTTAGGGTCCCCGAACACCTTAACACACTTTATATTATATAACACACTAATACACTAACTAAACACATTAGATCCTAACTAAATGGTAACTAGTTCCATTACAACCCAACCCCCTACCCCCCCTAATGACGGTCACCACAAGGGTGACCCACCCTTGCTTGCTTTTGATTATTATATTTGTTATTGTTGGATATTTAGAGACATATTATATGATGGATTAAGAATGGACATGGATTCTATATAAACACCTTGGATAACCATTTCATTTCATAAAACACACATCAACACAAGGCTCTCTCTTCCTCTCCTTCCCCACCTACGGCCGCCACTACCCTCCACCATATCACCACCATCAAGCTCTTGTTCAAGCCATCTACATACATACAAAGGTGCAAGGAGACCTACAACTAAGCTTGGTGCACTCGGAAGTTCAAGGACCACTCTAGTTTTCTTTTATCCACCACTTTTACGCCTTGTTTCTCTCTAGCCTTGTGCTAGTAGTAAGTGCTTAAAAACTTCAACTTGTTCTTGTTTTTAGTGGTTAATATATGATTGAATGGAGAAATGTTAAGAAACACTAAGGAACATAAACTAATCTTAAAACATAAAGGGATAAAGATAGGATAAAGAGAAGATATATGGTTAAATCATGTTGATCTTGTGTTGTTATGATTATTGGATGATGTTTGTTAGTAGAAGTAAGATGGATCATCATCTAGACTTGCTAGATCATGTTTAAGAACATGAACTAGTAAGATGTAAATGTTAGAGATATGAAGGATGATGAAACCATCCACCCATGAACTTGAAACTTGAATAAATATAATTTTTCTTGAAAAATAAGGTTATAAACTTGTAGATCTAAAGATCTATAAGTGGTTTTTCGAAAGAACCAAGTGAAAGATACTAGTCTTGTTAAAACCCGGGTCTTGTATGAACTAAATACATTTTTAGTAAGTAAACAAGTGTATAAACACTTGTGTAACAAGAAAATTTTACAAAGAAATGTTTTTGGAAATCATGACTAGAAGTTATGAAAGTGCATATTCTTTAAAAATAAAGTTTTCAGGAAACTAATCGTATTTTTTAAAGATAACAAGACCTACTAAGCATGTTAGTAACTTACTACATATTTTTACAAACTTTCAAGTTCATGAGTTTATGATTTAGGCTTATTTTTGTCAAGATTAGTGATTAAAAATTGTATATTGCTGATTGTTAAATTGTTTGATTGATTTTACAAAAGAAAATGATATGCTAAAAGCATGGACACCTCCATTTACAGAGGAAACTCTAGCGAAATTTTTCTAGAATTACGACACTTAGAAATATTTTTCTAACAAATGTTTACAAATATATTTTTAACAATATTTTTCTAAATAAACTTCGCCACGATTTTTATTACAAAAATACCAAGTATTGGAGGTTGATTTTCGTAAATAAAATTTGAAATATATATATTTAGATATATTATTTTTAGGGTAAAAATAATATAACTTGAAAATATCATAAAATTACGACTCCAAACTAATACCAACGCTCTCACAAAATAATTATTTAAGTTACACAAGTATTGTTATTACAACGCGAACTTTAAAACGTAACTTACGTAATATTTCTAAAATATACTCTTATATGTATATTTTTGGTAGAATATTATTTGGAAAAACTTATGAAATAAAATATAATACTTTTGGGAAAAATATATATATTTTGGAAATTAAAACATTTTAGACAAAGTGATTAAAATATATTTTTCAAGTGAGACTTAAAAATATATTTTCGGAATTATAAGTATACATGTATTACTACCCCCATCCTTGGGAAGGAAATATACTTATAAAATAAATAAGAAGTGTGAATACGAAATAGTTGCCTTACTATTTTTCCAAAAACGTTAAACCTTAAGCCAAGGCACGGCCCATCCGTCTAATAGGCATTAGTACGTGTAGGTCGTCACGCAGCAGATTGAGTTGGAGTTTGGCGTTTCTGGATACGCACTTCAGTGAGTTCATGTCCCCCTTTTCTCTTTACTGTTTTCGGTTTTATACTTCGGGGGTGAAATACATGCGAAAAATATTACAAACATTTATTTACATGGTATGGTTAGCGTAGGGAGGGTTTATACTACTAGATCATGTGAGGGGTGGGCACAACACTTGAGGCCATTAATCCTTGTTGTTAGGACCGAGGGACACAAGAGTGATAGATCTATTTGGGTGTAGCGAGCCCACACCCGTGAGGCCGGGGCGGCCCATAGAGGTGACTGTGTCTTCCAGCCGAAGCCCGGTAACAAATTTGCTAGGTTTGAGTTTCCCTGCACTTTCTCACACATACCAGTGGCTTTGCAACCCATTGGTGATCTCTTTTTCCTTATTGCTACATACCAGGGACTTTTAGACAAACTTTAAAGGTTTATACTTACTCACTTTTACATGAACTCGCTCAACTTTTGTTGATTTTTCAAATTACATGTATTTCAGGAAACTAGTGGATCTGGCATGGTATGCATTCACGTCAAGCTGCGTAGGAATAATGATGTCATCCGAGTTTAGGAAGTGTGACCTTTGCCTGGACGGGTCACAAGTCTTAAACTGTGTTTTTATTTCATGTCTTTCGTTATGTCGTTGAACATGTTTTCATTATGTTATGGTTGTATTTGGTTTGTTGTGTCGACTTTTTAAAACAATGTTGTCGTGTTTACTTTAAAACTTGATGAATGGATGTACATCATGTGTTTTATTTTCATATAGCATGGTTATAATAATTGCTATGGTATTAAGAAGTCACACCAAATAAACCAACGCTTCCGCAAAAGCCAGGGTGTGACAAAAGGCTTGAAGATACTGTATCTCGCCTCATCTCCGACACCGAAAAGAAAAACTCGGATCGATTTCAACAATTGGAATCGAATTTTAGAAATCAACAAGCTAGTATATAAAATATTGAAAAACAATTAAATCAAATAGCTCAAAATTTCTCCGAGAGACCACCAGGCGCGTTACCAAGTAATACCGAAACCAACCCAAAGGCACAAGTACATCTCATAGCATTAAGAAACCGTACTGTGGGTTCCGAAGAGGCTCCACCACCACTAACTGAAAGAAGCCAATCCACGGCCCCACCCACGCCGCAGCAAGAAAAGGCTTCTCCACCAATTCAAGAGCCTACTAAAACTCCTCCGGTCCCATACCCCGGTCGGTTAATTCGTCAAAAGACCAATGAGCAATTCGCAAAATTTGAAAATCTACTAAAACAGTTGCATGTTAATATTCCATTTATCGAAGTCCTAACTCAAATGCCTAAATATTCAAAATTCATGAGGGACTTCCTTACTCATAAAAGGAAAATTGAATCATTGCAATTAGTTAACTTAGGCGAAGAATGCTCCGCCTTACTACTCAACAAACTCCCGCAAAAGAAGATTGATCCTGGAAGCTTCACGATTCCTTGCTCAATTGGGGAATCCCCCATTCGTAATGCACTAGCCGATCTTGGGGCTAGTATCAACCTCATGCCCGCATCAATGTTCAAACGACTCGGCCTAGGAAAAACGAGCCCTACAAAGATGAGCATACAACTTGCCGGCAGATCCGTCAAATATCCACAAGGTGTCACTGAAAATCTATTGGTCAAATTGGACAATTTCGTCTTCCCGGCCGACTTTGTCATACTAGATATGGAAGAAGACGCCGAAGTCCCTCTCATACTAGGGAGGCCATTTCTAGCCACAGCTCAAGCAGTGGTAGACATGAATTACGGGACACTTACATTGAAGTTTGGGGCCGAGGAAGTGAAGTTTGGGGTTGGAAAAAGAGTAGAAGACGACGACCCGGTCAATTACATGAAGGTCATTGACTCGAGTTTGGATGACGCTCTCCGACGGTGTAACATGGGATGCAAAACATCCCACTCGGGTAACATATGACCAGGCTTGGGGTCTAGCCAAGGACCCTTATAAATGTGGCGCACCACGGAGGCATTCCATGGAACTATCCTTAGTTTAGCTTAGATTAATTTTTATGTTTTTTAGTTTAGTTTTAATTTTCAGGAATAAAACACACTCGGGATGGTGATGGATAACAAGGGAAACTTGAACCAGCACCCCATGCACAAAAACAGAGCCATCCGACAATTTTTTCTTCATTACAGCAAGTTCGGCACGGGCCGTGTCCGCCCAACACGGCCCCGTGCTGCACAGTCTGCAGAAAATGCCCATTTCAGGTAACTGGACACGGGGCGTGCTCACTGAACACGCCCCCATGTCCAGGCTTCTGTTTCTCTTTAAAAACTTTTGTTACTGGCGATCTGAACACGGGGCCGTGCCCGGTCACCACAGGGCCGTGTCCAGACGCCCAGTAACATAAAATTTTGTTTTTTTACACCTTTTTACACATTCAATCAACCTAAAAATTATTTTTGGGACACATTGAGGACAATGTGTAATTTAAGTGTGGGGGGGGGATGCTAAAACCTTGAATCTTGCAAGTCCTAATTAACAAGCCTTACACAAAACTCTATTGGAACCGCTAATCACCCCAAATTTTTTCAAAAATTTTCATTTTTTCTTACTTGTCTAGGTTTAATTTGGTAATTTCAAATTCTAAAAGGTTATATTTTTACAAGTTTACAATCGATAGCGTCGTGATAAAAAGAACCAACATAAGAAAATTATGAAACGACATAACAAGTTTAGTTAAAATTTGATTATATATACTTGATCACATAAAAACCCATTCCCACAAAAAGTGAGTTTTGAGCCTTTATCGAGCACACAAATACATATCTTTAAGCTAAATGCTCATTTTTCGTTTCTTGTGTGAATAGCCGCTTGGTTCTTACAACTCTAGAACTTGCCACGACAATACATTCCCGGTCCTTACCAACTTAAACCCAAGTAAGTAAATGATGGAGGCATTAGGACTAACCCTTTTTATTTCTACACCATTATTTTTTCTTTTGTTTACCACCTACCCAAAATTCCCCAAGTTTGTCGCAACCCCCGATCCCTATTTCCCGGGAACGGGCGGCCGCGAGCCAGTTTCGGTGGTATCGTGTTATTATCCAATTTGGCAGCGGAAATTTTCATCATGATCGTAGTTAGGAAATATTTTATCAGAGTAAACCACCACATTTTATAATATTAAACACATGGGTAAAACCCAAGTTTTCAGTATACACACTTTTATAGGAATAAATCCTATTTTATTTAACAAAACATCTATTTTATTCTTAGGTAACTTTATTGCCACTTTTCCAAGCCTTCAGTGCTGTCCAGCTGGCTCCTATTTGGCTTTCACATTTTGTTACCTGAAACGCATTTTAAAAACATTTTGTCAGTGGGAAATACTGGTGAGTGAATCCCAGTTTAATCAAGTTTAAGTAAAACCATTTTCACAGTGTACAGTGTTGAGGGCGATCTCGCAATTACATTTGTTTCCAAGTTATACCAATTATCACCCGTTGGTACTGTTAGACCTGACTTGTGGAAATTGTTGGTGCAGTTGTCTGTCGACTACATCTTCGTTCGAGTCTTAGAGTTTTAGAATAGGAATGATCGTAAATGATTGTAAATATGAGATAGTGAAATTGTATAGTTGTATAATGATTGGATCGCTCTTAGGAACATGGGCCGCTTGAACGGACATGTTGGTCCGCTCGAGTTACAAAGGTCTGAACCGCTCGAAAGGTTAGTTGCTGGACCGCTCGAGTTGCATGTTAGTTGGACCGCTTATGTGTCAACTACATGGACCGCTTATTGGGCCTGTCCAATAAGCGGTCCCAGCTGTCTATAAATACCTATGAGCGATCTGACTTGAGTAGTAGTAACGTTTTGGTGAAATCGTGCCGAAGTTCTGCCGGTGCGAGATTCAAGTTGTAACCAGCGTCAAATCAATACAACAAGTAGTTAAAGTGATCTGCGTGCTATTTCTACCTTAGTTTCTTGTTATTCCGCACCTGAAACCAAGGAGAAAGCCTCTGAACGACTCGTTTGGGTCAGAATACGATCCTACAAGTGGTATCAGAGCTCAGGAGGAGGTTCTCTGCAGAAATTAGCCGGATTTCGTCACTTTTTCTTACTTCTACACCTTCTTTTTCTGATTCGAGAAGATTTCACGGTCGGAATTTGCTCAATTTTTCACAGATTGTGCGAAATAGTATCGAGATAAACCCTAGAAAGTTTCAGATCTAAATTCAAAGTTTTAGTGGATCAAAATTGGAATTGAAGTTGAATCACTCGTTCGAACAAGCTCTTGGACCGCTTATCCGGACGAATCAGGAACCGCTCATTCGGTCGGATCGACCTTGAATCGCTTATCCGGACATTGTGAATCGCTCATCCAGACGAGTGTGGACCGCTCATCCGGACGGATAGTAAATCGCTTATTCGAACATAGTTTGGAACCGCTTATCCGGTCGGTTAGAACCGCTCATACGGACGAATTGTTCCTGGATCGCTTATTAGAACTGATTTGGATCGCTTATTGGATCATTTCTGGATCGCTTTTTCAGACAATTTCTGGACCGTTTATTTGTCATCCAGTTTGTGTATCTGGACCGCTTATTTGGATCAACTGCTGTTTGATTCGCTTTTCTATCACATTTAGATCGCGTATTCGTTAACAAACACGTGTCGTTCTGTTTTACGAAATATGGCAATGATGTTTGATGAACAGGAGAATTATTATTTCGAAAGATTTAATAACTGGAATAACGGATTTCTAGATGAGGGGTATAGAAAAGTGAGCAAAGATGGTTGGGCAAAAAGGTTCAAATATTTCGTGTGTCTGAAAGACGAAATGTTGGATGATCTTAAAGACCGATATGATGTTTTACTGAATTATCTGAAAGATCATGAGATATATCCGTCAACTGCTGAGAAATTGGAGAAATTTGCAGATGCATTACCAATTGAATGGAGTGAATGTTTGAAAAATTTAAGAGAGGACTCAAATTTTTCAAAACTACCTCTAAATCAATTCATCAGCAAACTTAAAGCTCATGAACTTGAAGTCAGTAAGAAAAAGAAAGAGATGATTAAGGTTTTGGAGTATAACATGCTAGATTTGGATACAGATGTGATTGAGGAAATGTACAAAAGAGTTGCTAAATGTGTCAGAGCAAAAAACGTGCTAAAATACGATTTCAAACGAGGTTGTTATATTGATAATGTTGGTAATCCTCTTGATTTCGTTAAACTCTTTTGTGCAGGTAAATTTATGGAAAATGGAGAAAAAGCTCCAAAAGCTGAAGAATAGGTGAAGAATGAAACAATGTGCTCAACATGCGATAACTTTAAGACTGATAATGACAAACTCGTGAGAGACATAGAAAGTTTGGCATCTGAAGTCAAAAAGTTGAAAGACGAGAAGCACGTTGCTGAAAAACAGATTCTTTCTTTGGAAAAAGATTGTGAGAAGTTGAAAGCAGAAAATGACAAACTGTTGATTGATTTTAACAGTTTGACTTTGAAATATCAAGAATTTGAGGGGCAAGTGAAAATTCTTGAAGATGGGAAAAATGTGTTTAGTAAAAACAACATTGAAAAACAAAAGATGATAAATTCCCATCTTCAGAAGATTGTCGAACTTGAAAAAGAAGGTGAAAGCGCTCAAAAGAGAATCAAAGAGTTAGTGAAAGAGCTTGAAAGCAAAAAGAAATCGTCAGAAGATGAGGATTTCTGGATAAAGCTTGAAAACAAGAATCTAAAAGCCAATGAATCAAAATTTCAGGAACAGATCAAAATTTTGATAAATGAAAAGTCTGTTCTTGAAAGTTTGAAGGTTGAGAATGACAATTCCATCAAGTCTCTTCTTGAGAGAATATCTCAGCTTGAGGAAGAAGCTAAGAATTCCAGGACCAAGATAGATAAACTTGAGAAGAAATTGATCAGTTTTGCGACTAAATCTGACAAGTTGAATATTCCTTGTCCAAAACCGATCAATTCAGTTCCGATGAGTGAAAAGGCTACAAACGTTGACAAAGTCAAAGTCAAAGATTGTGATGATAAAACTGATGAGGAAAATGAGAAATTTTATTCAGCAGATGAGTCTGTGACAGAGTCCGATGATGAAAATGTTAAGAAAGAAAAACAAAAATTGTTTTTAAAGTTGAAAGAAAAATTTCAGAAAACTGTTTTGCAATCAACTGAGAAAGGTGAATGCTCTAAGCAAAAACCTGTGAAGAAGATTGTAAAACAGAATCAAAACTTTAAAAATGAAAGAAAAAACTCATCAGTACGATCATCCAATCAAAAGAAAAAATTAAAAAAAATTGAAAATGAAAATTCAAAATTTGTTGTGTGCAGGACGAACCACAGTGCAAAAGCGTCAAAACCAGCACATTTGAGGAAGGAATATCACCAAGCCAGACAATGCTATGATCTGAGCATTTGGTGTGAAAAAGGTGGTAACTGGTATGATAACAGGGTGTGCTACAGCTGCGGATATCAGGGGCATATTGCTGTTAACTGCCAATACTGGAGTTATGAGACCAGGAGGTGCTATAATTGCAATATCAAAGGTCACATTGCCAGAGATTGCCCAAAGAGATCGCATGATAGATTGAGGGCTAATTCTCAGAAAATGGCAAAGAAGAAACCAGTCGTTGTCAAGCCCAGAAAATTGAAAGCTTCGGGTCAAAATGTCAAAGAACAGAAGGTCAAAGAATCTAAAGTTCAAGAAACAAAAGTGAAGCTGTCTCAAGGGCAGAAAGACCGACTGAGAAAGAAGAGGAAGAAAGCCAGAGAATATCTGGAAAAGATTTTGTCCTCGGGTTCACCCGACAGATCGAAGAAGAGTTCTGATGAATCAACTTCCTCGGCTGCAAAGTCAAGCAAGATGAATTCATCAGATACAAATCTGGGGACAAAAGAGGAGAAGAAAAAGAAGAAAGTGAAGTTTTCACTTCCTGGCGATGAATTTGTTTCTTCGAAAACAAAGGAGCCACATGTCGGTGATGAATCTGACTCATTAAAGTCAGACAAGCCACATTCAGGCAATGATTCTGGTATGGTAAAACCAGAAGAGCCATGTGTTGAGGTAAAGGTCGAGAATTCTAGTTTAACACTGGATGAGAAAAATTTTCCACCATTGTTGAATAAGAATTCAAAATCACCCAAGGCTGGTCAGGCTTGGGTGAAACTTTTCAAATAGAAAAACCTGACTTGCCGGAGCTCCCAGGTTTGTAAGCGTGGAGCATGAATCGGCATCTTTTTAAATCTGTGTTTGAAGATTTTGCAGGAATTGCCGGAGATCCCAAGATGGTATCGTGGATCATGAATCGGCATCTTTCTTGAATTTTATTCGGTAACGTCAATCATGCAAACGGTAAAGAGGTTTGGTTATGTTTGTGAATGTTTTACAAGTGGTACAGAGGATTTTGGATTGCATATGGTAAATCAAGGACATTAACTTGTACTTGGATTTTCCTACTTTTGTGTAGAAAACAAGATGATGAAGTAACCCCGTACCTAAACTGTTTGGTAAACAAACTAAGTTTTCCGGAAAAACCATTTTGATTAAAACAACCTTAAGTGTTTTGAAATCACAATGGGAAAATAGTTTGTTGTGAGGGGGAGTTCTGATTGTTTATGCCAGGTGGATAGAGAATTGAAGTGATTCTCATCAGGTTGTCAAGTTTGTACAGTTTGTTTCAAATTTTCCCAGAAAATCAAAATTGAAACATATTTTGATTTTAGGGGGAGAAAAATTTTTTAAAAAATTAGAAAATTTGAAAATGTCAAAAACAATAAAAATTTAAAAATGAGTTTTGTTGTGAAAAAGAGGAAATGATTGTAAATCAGTGGACTATCACAGCACGCTAAAGAAATGTAATGCCAAATGTGATAAACGGTCTCACTAAAGATGTGACGATAGGCTCAGCTAGACTAGTAGATTTGCGATAACGATACAAACTTAAATGTAAAAGCCTAGTTCTAGTGGGAAACATGGTTGAAAGCATAGTACTTAGTTTTGTCCTTCTTGACTGTGTGCCTACTCGGTAATCGCTGAATGCCAAAAAGCATAAAACTGGTTGAGTTTGTGAACTTTCACAACTTTGCTGAAAAGTCGCTGTGATTGTGCATTTCTTTTTGCAAAGATTTAAACTTGTTTGATTTTTTTTATTTTGTTTAAGCATCGGACATCCTCTGCGTATACGTGAGTATCGACCTGGATGTTGTTGCCTAAACGTTCTGCTTTATTTTCTTTGGTGTTTCGTTTAAGCTTTGGACCTCCTCTGCGTATACGGAAGTATCGACCTGGTGGTTAAAGCCTAAACAACTTCAACTTGTTTTATTTTCTTATTTTGTTTAAACATTGGACTTTCTCTGCGTATACGGAAGTATCGACCTGATTGTTATTGTTTAAACATTCTGCTTTGTTTTCGCACATATCACAGTTGATGAAAGTTTAAAGGCATTACTTGAGTTAGTGTATTGCATGATGAGGGGATATGCTGAGATCGTGGGGTCCATAAGAACTTAGTGCATAATTAATATACCTTAAACGTATCGGTAAGCATTTCGAAAGTTGTTAGATTGAGCTTAAGTGGACAACAATATCGTCAATCAACGTGAATCGTTTAGAACTTAAAACGATTAGAAGCTTAACGGTGCTTGTGTTATGTCTCAAAAACTGATATGATCCTCTTGCACAAACTCACAAAAATATGTTTGTTTTGCATTTAAATTTCTGTTTTTGCATTTATGTTTCATATTTTCAAAAATCCAAAAAGATTTTCGACAACTGATGGTGAAGAGCTGATTTTCAAAAATCTCAAAGGCTAAACTTGATGAACAGACAGGTTGGTTAAATCGTTTGAAATGTTTAAAATGATTCATTAGGTTGAATCAGTAATTGAAATGTTTCAAATTTGTGATCAGTGTTTAAATTGAAAAAATTCTCAAATGATTTGTTGATTCATTAAGTTGAATCACAACTTTATTTGTTTGTGATAGAGTGTTTGAGATGATGCAGATGATGAGCTGAACAGAGAGAAGCCAGGAGATAATTTCGATGGTGGTAACAAAATCCCAGACGTCTATCCTAGCAGAGTGATAGGGGGAGTCTGATGAAGGTTATAGCCAAAGAAAGTTAGATCCAGGCAGAATTCTTGAAGAAGACCGAACTATATCCGAGAATTTCTTGTTGAAGACTCCCACTGAAGATTCCGTCAACATTCAAGGGGGAGTCTGTTGGTGCAGTTGTCTGTCGACTACATCTTCGTTCGAGTCTTAGAGTTTTAGAATAGGAATGATCGTAAATGATTGTAAATATGAGATAGTGAAATTGTATAGTTGTATAATGATTGGATCGCTCTTAGGAACATGGGCCGCTTGAACGGACATGTTGGTCCGCTCGAGTGACAAAGGTCTGAACCGCTCGAAAGGTTAGTTGCTGGACCGCTCGAGTTGCATGTTAGTTGGACCGCTTATGTGTCAACTACATGGACCGCTTATTGGGCCTGTCCAATAAGCGGTCCCAGCTGTCTATAAATACCTATGAGCGATCTGACTTGAGTAGTAGTAACGTTTTGGTGAAATCGTGCCGAAGTTCTGCCGGTGCGAGATTCAAGTTGTAACCAGCGTCAAATCAATACAACAAGTAGTTAAAGTGATCTGCGTGCTATTTCTACCTTAGTTTCTTGTTATTCCGCACCTGAAACCAAGGAGAAAGCCTCTGAACGACTCGTTTGGGTCAGAATACGATCCTACAGAAATGTTACTCCTTGACCAGGTGGTAACAAATTTTGTATACAAAACCCCAACATACCCACGATAATTGTATTCTTACAAATACTCAATAACTGTTATTCGCATGGAAAGGTATTTAAAGTTTTGTAAAAAACAATTAACAAAAGGTTTACAAAAAGTGGATCAACTCACATTGCTGTTTTAGGGTTTTCAGTAAGGATGTCCTGGGAATAATCTATAAATTACACAAATGCACGTGTGTTAGTATAATAACCCATTTTAACATTAGTAATACTCTCCCCGAGACGGCATTCCAACGACTACGTCGGGCAGAACCACGACAGCCGTTACGGAACCCTAGATCAATCGGGCAGAGTATCTAATACGTCTCCAGGGGTTATAATACTTACATCGTAGCAGAACCTCGCTATTTTAGGGGGTATAATACCCGCGTATTATAACTTTCCTACAGAAATTGTGATTCAAGATTGAAATTGTGAGCGAACTGAAATGAAATCCGATGCCATCTATTTATACTTGCTGAATTCGACTTTTAGGCGGCCCGCGTAAGGTAAGGCGAACCCTTACGCGGCCCGCGTCAACACCCGGTCAACATGTAGCTTAGCTGGGTCAGCGTATAGGTCCGCCATGATGTCGACACGTGTCGACTCAGGGTGTCTCCGCGTTTAATGATCTCTAGCGGCCCGCGTAAGATTTAAGGTGAGCTTACGCGGCCCGCCTTAACTTAAAATTTCACCGGACTAAGTTTCAGCCTTGATACTGCCCGCGTAAGGTTGAGGTGGGATCCTACGCGGCCCACCTCAACTTAATATTTCTTGATTTTAATTTATTTTTATTACTATATTGTATTTTGGGGCTCGGTTTTCACATACGGGGTATATTTAAAGACATTTTGGGATATTTTAAATACTTTTAGGGTGTCAGAAAAATAATCGAGGGTGTCGGTTTTCTTGAGGATTGTTACATCCTCCCCACCTTGTTTTAGAGCTCATCCTCGAGATCCACTGGAACAAGTGCGGATATTTATTTTGCATTTCTGATTCAAGCTCCCATGTGTATTCAGGTCCTCTTTTGGAGTCCCACTTCACTTTGACCAGAACTAATCTCTTATGCTTGAGATTCTTAATTTTCCTATCTTCAATCTGTAGAGGCCTTTCTACAAACTTGAGTTGTTTATTTACCTCTATATCCTTAAGAGGTACTACAAGTGATTCATCAGCTAGGCACTTTTTGAGATTAGATACATGAAATACATCATGTATTCCTGCCATTTCCTCTGGCAGTTGTAGCTGATAGGCTACAGGTCCTATTCTTTTAATAATCTCGAAAGGTCCAATATACCTGGGATTTAGCTTTCCTCTTTTGATGAATCTTACCACTCCTTTCCAAGGAGAGACTTTTAACAATACCTTATCACCTACTTGGAATTCTAATGGTTTACGTCTGTTATCCGCCTAGCTCTTCTGTCGATCGCGTGCTGCTTTCAGTCGTTCCTTGACTTGAATGATCTTATCAGTTGTTTCTTGCACTATCTCAGGTCCAGATAGTTGCTTTTCCTCAATTTCTGCCCAACAGACTGGGGTTCTGCACTTTCGTCCATAAAGTGCTTCGAATGGTGCAGCATTGATACTCGTGTGATAACTGTTATTATAAGAAAATTCTATTAAAGGTAAGTGATCGTCCCAATTACCTCCGAAATCAAGCTCTAAGCATGTCTTCGATGGTCTGAATTGTCCTTTCACTTTGCCCGTCCGTTTGAGGATGGTAAGCTGTGCTTAGATTCAACTTGGTTCCCATTGCTTTTTGGAAACTTGTCCAAAAATGAGAGGTAAAACGGCTATCCCTATCAGAAACAATTGATAAAGGTATTCCATGTAATGAAACAATTTCATTTATATACAATTTAGCTAATTGTTCCATACTAAAAGTTTCCTTCATGGGTAGAAAATGAGCTGACTTGGTTAGCCTATCTACAATCACCCAGATTGTATCATTACCTTTCTTTGTTTTGGGTAATTTAGTAACAAAATCCATTGTTATTAATTCCCATTTCCACACTGGCATTTCTAACTGCTGTAACTAACCTGAGGGTTTCTGGTGTTCAGCTTTAACTTGTGAACAAGTTAAACATTTAGAAACATAAGCTGCTATATCCTTTTTCATTCCTATCCACCAGAAATTTTTTCTTAAATCTTGATACATTTTATCGCTTCCTGGATGCATCGTATATTTAGATTTATGGGCTTCTTCTAATATACGGTGGCGTAGGTTTCCTAATTTAGGTATCCACATTCTCTTCTTATGGAATCTCCAAATTCCATCTGTTCCTTGTTCTAATTCCTTAATCATTCCTTTTAATTTTTCAGTATTATCCTTGATTACTGATTTTGTGCTTTTCTAATCTGATCGTTTAAATCTACTTGTAGATTTAATTTAAGAGAACGTACTCTTTTTGGCTTTTCATGATATTTTCGACTTAAAGCATCTGCCACTACATTTGCTTTTCCTTCATGGTACTGGATATTACAATCATAATCACTAAGTAATTCCATCCAACGTCTTTGTCTCATATTCAGCTCTTTTTGCCTGAAAACATATTTAAGCTCTTATGATCTGTAAATATGGTAAACTTACTACCATAAAGATAATGTCTCCAAATCTTAAGGGCAAAAATTATGGCTCCTAATTCCAAATCATGGGTTGAATAATTCTCTTCATGATTCTTAAGTTGTCTAGAGGCGTAAGCTATAACCTTTTGACGTTGCATCAATACACATCCATAACCTATCTTAGAAGCATCACAAAAGACTACAAAGTCTTCAGTTCCTTCTAGTAACGCTAATATAGGTGCATGGGTCAATCTTTGCTTAAGGATTCTAAAGGCTTCTTCTTGTTTTGGTCCCCATTCAAACTTAATGGATTTACAGATTAACTTGGTTAAGGGAATGGCTATTCTAGAAAAATCTCGAATAAATCTTCTATAATAACTGGCCAATCCTAAGAAACTTCTAACCTCGGTTGGTGACTCAGGGGTTTTCCATTTGGTAATTGCCTCGATCTTTGTTGGATCCACATGGATTCCTTCATGGTTAATTAAATGTCCAAGAAATTGTACCTGTTCTAACCAAAACTTGCACTTTGAAAACTTAGCGTAAAGCTTTTCTTTTCTTAACAGACTTAAAAGTAAGTGCAAGTGCTTTGCATGCTCTTCTTTACTCTTAGAGTAAATTAGAATATCATCTATGAAGACAATTATGAATTTATCCAAATATGGCTTACATATTCCGTTCATCATGTCCATAAATGCGGCTGGGGCATTGGTTAAACCAAATGGCATGACAGTAAATTCATAATGACCATACCTTGTTCTAAATGCGGTTTTAGGAATATCCTCTTCCTGTACCTTTAATTGATGATATCCTGATCTTAAATCGATTTTAGAGAAAAATCAAGCTCCTTGAAGTTGATCGAACAGATCATCGATTCTCGGTAATGGATACCGATTCTTAATCGTGACTTTGTTCAATTCACGGTAGTCAATGCACATACGCATTGATCCGTTCTTCTTTTTGACGAACAATATTGGTGCTCCCCATGGTGATGAGCTTGGTTGTATGAATCCTTTCTCCAACAATTCGTCTAATTGTTCCTTTAGTTCTTGCATTTCAGCGAGTGCCAAACGGTAAGGTGCTTTGGCAATCGGTGTTGTCCCTGGTAGCACGTGGATTCTGAATTCAACTTCCCTATCTGGCGGCAATCCTGCCAATTTCTCTGGAAAGACATCTGAAAACTGGGATACTACTGGAATGTCTTTTAATTCTTTTCCTTTAGTGTTAGTGATTATAGAAATCAAATACACTATAGATCCTTTTCTTATATAACTTGCAGTTTTCATCACATAGATGAATTTAGTGGATCTAGATGGCTTATCTCCTTTAATTGTGATCTTTTCACCCCTTGGTGATTTTACTTGAGTTGACTTTTGATCACATAAAATACTGGCTTTATTGGTTATTAATCAATCCATTCCTAATACAACATCAAATCCTGCCAGATTCATTGGATAAAGGTTTGCAATAAACTTTTGATTAAAAATTTCTATTCTTGCTCCCTGCAAGATTTCAGAAATCCTAACGGTTTCTCCATTTGTTGTCTCTACTAGACATTCTTGTGGTAGTTTAGTTAATGATTGATTTAGAAGTTTGCAAAACGAAGTATTAATAAAACTTTGGTTTGCACCAGAGTCAAATAATAATTTAGCAAAAATATCATTAACTAAAAACGTACCAGCTATGACGTCCGGAATCATCCTGGCTTCATCTGCAGTTAGAACGAATGCTCTAGCATTTTTAGGATTCTTGTTGTTTGCAGCTGGAGCCAATTTCGGAGAGTTTGGCTTGATGTGACCTTTTTCTCCACAGTTGAAGCATAATCCATTACTGGTTTTCCTCCTGCAATCTACTTCCTTGTGTCCTGGTGCCTTGCAATAATTGCAGTGAGTAGAGCATTTTCCAGAATGCTTCTTCTTGCAGATCTTGTAGTATGGTGCAGAGGTAGAACCTACATTCCTACGGTTGGAATTCCCAGAACGGAATTCTTGAGTAAGCCTTTGGGTTAGGTTTCTCCTCTGGTCTTCTTCTCTACTACGCACCAGTTCATCAGTCAGGGTATTGGCTAGTTCTACAGCTTCTTCTATGGTTTGGGGTCTAGCTGCCTTGACTACATGTCTAATTTCTCCAATTAATCCCCAGATATACCGGGAGATTAATACCGGTTCAGGTGATGCAAGGGTTGGCACTATCCTAGCATATTCAAAGAATGTAGTAGTATAACCCTTACTATCTACCCCGGTCATTTTAAGATTCAGAAACTTGTTTGCTATCTGTTCCTTTTCATTGGGAGGGCAGAACTTTCTTTCTACCATATTTTTAAACTCCTTCCATTCCATGCTATAAACTCTATCACTTCCTCTTGACTGGAGGATAGTGTTCCACCATTCTAGGGCTGAATTCTTAAACAGATTCGAAGCAAACATTATTTTATCTTCCTCAGCACATTTGCTTATTTTTAGAACAGCCTCAGTTTTCTCTATCCAGCGTAGTGCTGCAATGGGTCCTTCATTGCCTGAGAATTCTATTGGTTTACAGGACCAGAATTCTTTGTAAGAACAACCATATGGCATGGTTCTTCTTCTTTTGGGAATGGGCACTTGAAGTATGGGTCCATTGTTCACGCTGTTTTCAGGTTCAGTTGGTCGCTTACTGCTATGCTTACTTTTATTATTCGCTTCTTGAACCGTTTGAATAATAAATGGCATTGCATCTATAATTCTTTGTGCCAGTATATGCTGAACGGCACTATTATCCATTTGGTTTCCATTGTTATTGTTCGGATTCTCACTATTCAGATTATCATTATTCGAGTGGTTGTCGTTCTGAATATTATCATTCTGGTTTTCCTGATTCACTTCGTTGTCCATCTGAATTTTAAACATTTACCACATATTAATATCACAAATAATATTTGAATATAGCCAATCACATGACACGCACTTTTGGTCAAAAGCGTCGAGCATTGCCACTTTTACTCTATTCATATATTATGCATCTATTACACACCAGTACTGAAATTAAAATTACAATACCGACTGAAATGTAAACCTACAATACTAGTAATATGCATCCGTAGTTTTTTTTTTCTAACACATACACACATATATTATTATTATATTATATTATATTATTATTACTACCGCTCTCCCACCTGTCGCATTCTCTCACTGCTTTCTAAAATTTCCTCACCGAAAGTCCTAAGTTCTTGTACGTTTTCTGCACTCATTGGGGGTGTAGGTTCTAGGACTGGGTTTGGAATCTGGGGTGCAGGTTCCTTGTATGGAGGTATAGGGGCCTGGTATGGGTAAGGATTTTCTAAGATCTCTCTAATGTATGCATCACTAACGTTATAGGGATCTTGAGGATCTAACCCTGGGTAGGCTCCTAGGTTGGGTATTGGCACATTTTCCTGTATCGGGTAACGTTGCACATAGTCCCTAACATCATCCCACCAGGGGTCATAATCGTTTGGGTCTAGGGGATTAGGTGCAGGTACCCTAGGTATCTCCTCCGGGTTGAAATCATGCATTTCTACTTGATTTCCAAGGTTTTCTATTTCCATGGGTTGATCAGGAATTGGTGGTTGTGGTTGGGGTGCTAGCATTTACTCCAGGTTTGGGTCAGCTGTAGTGGTTGCTAAAATATGGATATTGGCTATACCCCTATTGAGCATATCCTGGGCATAGGTATCAGTTTCTCTTTTAGCTGCGGCTAACACTCGCTGTTCCAGCAACTTTCATACGTTTCCTACGCTCGTGTGCTCCCCTACTGAACCATCCCCTCTTTTTCCGAGGAAATGGCTCTTCAGATTGAGTCTTAAACACAAAGATTCCTTCTTCCGTATCAGCAGAGTACCCTAAGAGGGCAGGCTGAGAAGAGGAGGTGCCTTCGCTCCTAGGCGAACCAGAAAATTGACGATACGCGTCAGATGGTCCTTGGTCGCTCATATAGTAAACTAACAGATAGTCAGATAACACATAACAAGAAAATACAATTATGCACGTATTTCCGTTATTTATTTCCTAACATTTTGAATTTTGATGTCAGCAGAACACTTCTGTGGCTGAATCAATGGCATAGCTCTGATACCACCTTCTGTCGCAACCCCCGATCCCTATTTCCCGGGAACGGGCGGCCGCGAGCCAGTTTCGGTGGTATCGTGTTATTATCCAATTTGGCAGCGGAAATTTTCATCAGGATCGTAGTTAGGAAATATTTTATCAGAGTAAACCACCACATTTTATAATATTAAACACATGGGTAAAACCCAAGTTTTCAGTATACACACTTTTATAGGAATAAATCCTATTTTATTTAACAAAACATCTATTTTATTCTTAGGTAACTTTATTGCCACTTTTCCAAGCCTTCAGTGCTGTCCAGCTGGCTCCTATTTGGCTTTCACATTTTGTTACCTGAAACGCGTTTTAAAACATTTTGTCAGTGGGAAATACTGGTGAGTGAATCCCAGTTTAATCAAGTTTAAGTAAAACCATTTTCACAGTGTACAGTATTGAGGGCGATCTCGCAATTACATTTGTTTCCAAGTTATACCAATTATCACCCGTTGGTACTGTCAGACCTGACTTGTGGAAATGTTACTCCTTGACCAGGTGGCAACAAATTTTGTATACAAAACCCCAACATACCCACGATAATTGTATTCTTACAAATACTCAATAGCTGTTATTCGCATGGAAAGGTATTTAAGGTTTTGTAAAAACAATTAACAAAACGTTTACAAAAAGTGGATCAACTCACATTGTTGTTTTAGGGTTTTCAGTAAGGATTCTGGGAATAATCTATAAATTACACAAATGCACGTGTATTAGTATAATAACACATTTTAACATTAGTAATACTCTCCCCGAGACGGCATTCCAACGACTACGTCGGGCAGAACCACGACAGCCGTTACGGAACCCTAGATCAATCAGGCAAAGTATCTAATACGTCTCCAGGGGTTATAATACTTACATCGTAGCAGAACCTCGCTATTTTAGGGGGTATAATACCCACGTATTATAACTTTCCTACAGAAATTGTGATTCGAGATTGAAATTGTGAGCGAACTGAAATGAAATCCGATACCATCTATTTATACTTGCTGAGTTCGACTTTCAGGCGGCCCGCGTAAGGTAAGGCGAAGCCTTACGCGGCCCGCGTCAACACCCGGTCAACATGTAGCTTAGATGGGTCAGCGCATAGGTCTCCCACGATGTCGACACGTGTCGGCTCAGGGTGTCTCCGCGTTTAATGATCTCTAGCGGCCCGCGTAAGATTTAAGGTGAGCTTACGCGGCCCGCCTTAACTTATAATTTCACCGGACTAAGTTTCAGCCTTGATACTGCCTGCGTAAGGTTGAGGTGGGATCCTACGCGGCCCGCCTCAACTTAATATTTCTTGATTTTAATTTATTTTTGTTACTATATTGTATTTTGGGGCTCGGTTTTCACATACGGGGTATATTTAAAGACATTTTGGGATATTTTAAATACTTTTAGGGTGTCAGAAAAATAATCGAGGTGTCGGTTTTCTTGAGGATTGTTACATAGTTAACCCCTTTGGGCCTAAACCTTTTCTTTTCTTAACCCAAACCAAACACCCTTTTTACCCACCTAAACCCTTTTTCATTTTAAACCCCTTATTTTAGTAACAAAGCTCAGTTTTTCCTCTGACTTGTGTTATGAAAAAAAATAAAAAACATATAAAAAATAAAAAATAAATAAATATGATGATGATGATGAAGCCTAAAGAAATAAACAAACAAGTTTATCAAGAATAACTTTGTTTGAAAGAAATGCTTCATCAAAATAAAAAGCTTTGAAAAATAAAAAGTCTTCCAAAAACCGATGCTTTTTTACGCCTTTCGCCCTTTTACTAACCACTAACCCAACAACCCACCTTTAGCCCAAGCCTAACCCTTCACCCAAAAGTCCTCTTGATATTTACAAAGGTGTATAGTTAAAAAGGAGGAGGATTGATCGCTTGGCAAGCTTATGGTAGGAGTAAGTTCCATGCCGCTCTCGAGTGATTCACTAAAAATACATCTTCAGCCGAGTGTTGAGTGATCCTCCGTGAGGTATGTGAACTTGTATATAAATGGAATTTTAAAAAGGCATAATATGCCCTAATAAGTAATTTATCTTATGTAATGTTTTTAATAAATCATGACGAATAGGATTGTAAATAAATAAAAATAAAACTTAATAAAGAATCTTGGAAATCCCACACTCTATGACAAGGCCAAAAACCTTCTCTTCCACCTATTCCATTTGGGAATGTAAAGCCACATTATAAAGAGTTTTGCTTGAGGACAAGTAAAGATTCAAGTGTGGGGGTATTTGATGTGCACAAAATGCAACATATAAATTACATCAATTGTGGCATAAAACTAACCCTTTTTTAGTACTAATGTTGGAAAAAGTGTGTTTTTGTCTTCCTTTTGTATTTTCAGGATTAAATGAGCTCAAATGAACAAAAGAAGCAAAAAGGCAGCTAAATCTAACATAAATACAAGAAAAGGAACAAATGTGGCATGTCCGACCTCCCGACAGCATCTTCCTAAGCAAAACAAGAGAACAGAAGGCTGAACACGCCCCGTGCTCAGTGAGCACGGGGGCGTGCCCAAGTGTCAGCAGAAAAGACAAAGCTGTAGAAGCTTCTATCACCCACCACGGGGGCGTGCCCACTGGACACGGGGCCGTGGTCAACTCTAAGATTCGCAGAATCTGAGGAAATCTTGATAGTACAGATACGCTTCTGCACACGGGGTTGTGCCCAGCGGACACGGGGGCGTGGTCAACTAATGCAGACAAACTGCAATTAATGAAGAAAGAGAAGGAGGATGGACACGGGGTCGTGCCCAGCGGACACGGGGCCGTGCCCGAGCTACTGTTCATGCTATAAATAGGGGTGCTTGGCTCATTTGCAAACCATCCCTTGGCACACCACCTCTCTCACACTTCACCCACCACCATCACAACACCATCATCCACCACCACCACCATCATCTATTGTCCATGATAGAGTGCGTGAGTCGTCTTGGGATCCAAGATTGATCGTAAGAGTTCTTAACAATCAAAGGCCATGTTTGCCTAAGTCTCTTACATCACTTGGTGAAGACAAATGTTTAGTGTAATACTTTTTATTTTTAATCTTTTCGCACTTTTTATTTGGTTATGTATTAATGACTTTAATAACTAGTTTCTTATGTTGAAGGTGATTCTTCCTTATCGTTTGTCCGTGGTGTCTTGGCATTATTTTACTGTCTATATAAAATAAAAGATTTTCACTATTCATATCTCCACGGTCTATATGGAGATATGTTGGCTACCTGGTCGGGGGTCAAGGGAACGGTTTGGTATGAGTCTTGCCATTGTTCAGTGTATAGATCCTGCAAAGGACCTGGGTCAAATTTAGTAGGACCTCCTTCAATACCCACCGGATTAGATGGCGGGGGTCCAAACTCTTTGATCCCCTCATAAGTAAACTACTACTAAAACTTTAACCCGGCTACTTAGGACTGTATCCCTGCTGACTCAGACTACTTAGCCGAGGGTAACATCACCTTCAAAAGAGGGGCCTAACACATTATGCATTAATAACTTAATTAATTATCTTTCAATAATCCGACCCTTTAGGATTGTATCCTTGCTGACTCAAACTACTGGGTTGAGGGTAACGTCATCTTCAAAAGAGGGGCCTACTACAATAACTAAGATAATCTCTTAAAAAGTGCAAAAGTGCGGAAATAATCAAAGGTTACACCACACACGAGTCGGATCCAAGTGATTCATCTTGTCTATCTGTTTTTACTTTTATTTTTATTTTCAGCATTTTAGTTAGTTTTATTTTTCTAGTTTAAAAACCTTTTTTCTAACTTTTTGATTTGATTAGACGTTGAGGATAAATCGGTACTAAAAGCTCTTGTGTCCTTGGACGACCTCGGTATCTTACCAACACTATAGTACGCTCACGATGGGTGCACTTGCCCACATGTGTGTTTAGTGTTAGTAAATATCGTGTTTTATAAATTTAAAATTTGGCTAAAAAAGTGTAAAAGGGCTTAAAATATACACTTAAAATATAACACACTTCACGCACATCAAGATGAATGCTGAGCTGAAACAAGAATTGGCAGCAATAAAGATTGAAACTGAAAGAGTGAACAATTTACTCCGAAGTTATCAAAGTTCAGAGTATGTTATTGATTGCATCTATCCTGCCGTTGCAGCTCATAAGTTTACAGATGAAGAAGAAAATTCTGGTAAGAAAACTGGTTTGAAGTATAACAGAGTACCAAATCCAATGTGGGATGGCTATACCCGCCGAGATTTTGAAAAGGTGGCTGAAGCACTCAATCCAAATCTGAAATCTGAGTCTATCAATGGATTACCAGATGATATTGATGTGACCTTCACAACGTCTGACACTGATCATGAGTTCGAGTTAATTAAGAAAGTGGTCGATCAGGTGTTGGATAAAGATGAAGAGTCAAAGTCTGAGTCTAAATCTGAAAAGTCGAGTTCGTCAGACAAAAGCTCGAGTTCACCGGTCAAACGGGTTTACAATAAAGATTTTCTGATGTCGAAGAGTGAGATTTCAGATCAATTGGTAAGACAAAAATTGGTAAGAGTGAGATTTCAAATCAATTCTTCGCTGATGAAAAAGAATTTGATGCTGAAAAAGCTTTTAATGGCAAAGTGTTACATATTTTTGGAAAGATGGCTGATGGGAAGGTGAAAGGCGTAAAAGAATTTTATGAATCAAAAATTGTTAAACAAAATGAGGATGGTTCACCCATGATCCCTCAGGCATGGGTGAGATTTTTTAAAAAATAAAAACCTGACTTGCCGGAGCTCCCAAGTTAGTAATCGTGGAGCATGAATCGGTATCATTCTTGAAAATTGTTTATGTGAAAAGGCTTAAAGTGTTCAATTTTACAAGTGGTGAAAGAAAAGGAAAAGCGAACCTACAAGTGGTAATGAGAAAACAATGTGATGAAACCCCACAAACTAATTTTTCGGAAAAACCATTTTGATTAAAACAAACTTAAGTGTATTGAAATCTTAATGGGAAAATAGTTTGTTGTCAGGGGGAGTTCTGATTGTTTATGCCAAGTGGATGGCGAATTGAAGCAATTCACATCAGTTTATTTGTACAGTTTATTTTCAAATTTTCCTTGAAAATCAAAAATTGAAACATATTTTTTATTTTAGGGGGAGTAAAAAATTTGGAAATTTTGAAAATTTGAAAAATCCAAAAACATGATAAAATCTAAAAAGCCAAAAACATTGAAAAATAAAAAAATGAGTTTTGTTGTGAAAAAGAGGAAATGATAGTACATCAGTGGACTATCACAACATGCTAAAGATATGGAAAGTCAAATGTGATAAACGGTCTCACTGATGATATGCCAGTAGGTTTTTACTCATTCAGTAGATTGTTTTCGAGATATAAATCTAAATATCGAATGCTTATTTATTTCGTGGGGAACATCTCTAGGATATATGGGTAACCCTCGAAATCTTGTTTGAAAGATTTTCTATTTCTGACAAACTAGGTCTTTGTGCGTGATGATATCTGGGGTATTATACCAGGACTTCTGATTTTGCGGAAGCAATAACCTAGTCCTCGTATAATATTCTGCACTGCTTTAATCATAAAGCCCACCCTGAGCATAAAAAATGATGAAACATTGAAAAATGCTAATCATGTGGTGTTGAAGAAAAGATCCCCAAACGAGACACATCGAAAGACGAGCCATCATCTCTTTGTCTGAACGGAAGTAGCTCTCATGGTCTCGCATTAACCGTTTACAGATATCATTAGTATACATTCACCTGTAAGACTGAATATAGAAGTCTGGATACGGGAGTATATTCTGAGATGGGACAAGCGAATAAGTTTAAGTCCCTAAAACACTAATCTCGTATCTCGAAACAGTTGAACTTTGTGTGAAAATTTAAGTGGATCAGTATACTGACAATCTAAGTGAATTGTTTAGAACTTAGAGTGTTTAAAGCTCAACGGTGTTAGTGATTTGTCTCATAAACTGATATGATCCTCTTATACAAACTCACAAAAATATTGTCTGTAAATATTTGTTTACTGCGTTTCTTAAAAAAACATACAAAATCCGAAAAGAATGTGTTTTAGCATAAAATTTTGAAAAATCAAAAGGATTTTATTTCATTTTATTTTCGACAACTGATGTTAGAAAACTGATTTTCAAAATTCCGAGTGTTAAACATGATGGACAACAGGGTTGGGAGAATTTGTTTGAAATGTGAAATGATTTTGAAATGATTAAATGGTTCATTAACTTGAAACCAAATTTTGAATGTTTCAAATACAAGTGGTAAGAAGAAATTAAAATTGTTAAATTTCAAAATTGTGGAATTTACTTTTGGGTAGAGATTTGTGCAGATCCCCGTGTCTAAGCCTGAGCAGAGTCTGAGCCAGGACACGATTCTAGAACGAGAGCTATATCAGACTACGATCCCGGAACAACTTAAGGGGGAGTATATTAGCAAAGGGGAGTCTGAAGACAGTAGAGCCAGTTTCGAATCCTACCGTCCAAGTCAGCTGCTAATGCTAAGAAGAGTAAGAGAGAAAAGAAGATAGAGATTGAAGGATGCTTACAGTGTCAGCTACTTTGGAAAGAGCGTGAAGACTGATCAAGATTGAAGACTCAACTTACTAAAGACTCGTACCGAAGACTCGTCAACATCTAAGGGGGAGTCTGTTGATGCATATGTCTGTCAACTTCGTCTTGTATCGAGTCTTGTAACTAGATAGGATAAACCAGAGCTTAGCACTTAAGAAAATAGGGTTTTAGAGTAAACAGTCCAGTTCACACGAACTGGCAGAGCCAGTTCGTACAAAGTGACCACTTCGCACGAAGTGGGTTTGCTGGTTCGTGAGGACTGGATCTCCTATAAATAGCTGAGTTGTGATTTCATTTGTAACGATTCTGATTCCGGAACTGAGGTGCTGCCAAAGTGTCGAGTGATCTGTAATAGATTTCATATCAATATAAACGACAGTTAAAGTGATTCTAAGTGTTAAACAAGCTGCAATGAAGTCCGAATCACTGAATTCCACCTTTGATTTGGATTAGAACTCTTCTGATCGACTCATTAGATCGATTCAACGATCCTACAATTTATTATGGATTACTAATCATGGTGTTTTCATTAATTTCTCACATATTTGCACAAATACTATCGAAAATCACATAACGAAATATGTAGATGCAATAATCTAAAATGTAAAATACATTCAGTCAACATTAAAATTATACAATCCATGGCGTTTAAGCTAATCTACATATTGTGTCATCCTTTTTTTACTATCTTGTCTCCTATTTGATACAATTCATGTATATATTCTTTCACCCCCCCTAAATTCAAGAATTTTCTTACAGATTGGTCACTTGTGCTCTATTTTCATTTTCGCTATGCAGCAAGATTTTTGCAATGTATTTCATCCTGAGTTCATTTAGTTGTCTTTGCTGTAATTGATTTGGGGTATCTTCTTTTGCCAGACCACATGTCCAACCAGCTATCTGCCCCATATATGTTTTCATATGCCTCATTCCAAAAATCCCACAGTCGACCACCTTATGGCGTTTAATAACATAAATGAGACATGTTTTTCATAAGTCAATCACAGATGATACATGTCATTGAATAAGATAATAACAGATGATACATGGCGTTTATAACACAAATCATACATGTTTTGGCGTTTAGTAACAAATCTACCAAATGATATAGGTATTGTCGTTTAATAACACACGAATGATATATATTTTTCAATAAGACAATCACAGATGATACATGGCGTTTAATAACACAAATGATATATGTAAAATTTCATTCTCATACATTTAATCAATATTAAACAAATGATATAAATTTTGGCGTTTAGTACCAGAGTATCAAAGTATATTACAGCATCATAAAAAGTAACATTATGTACCATGTTCTCTTGTTGTCTTCTTTCGTTGCTCGTTGGGTTTTTGGCATTTTGGAGCAGATGAACCTTCCCTTTCCACACTCATAGAAACTGCAAATTTATTGTTAAAATTAGAACGCCAAAAACATCATAAACTAGCACAATGTAAATCGAAGTTAACTCACTATTTTTTTTTGCCTCTGGATCTGGTTTGATATTTCGACGCCATAATATTTGTTGTTTCGCGTTTTCTAGGGTTTTTGCATTTTCCATAGGAGTCAGGGAGGTTTCTCTGGGGAAGTATATATGTTTCGGTCACGTTTGATGTGTTTTTGTAGATGTACATTTACCTCTTTGCCCTTATTGAAGCGCGTACACTTTAAAAAGTTTATGTTATTTACGAAAACACCACCGAGCAATCTCAGTCATAAATTGTTTTGATCTGACGATCCATAATCATTCTCACACTTCTCACCGTTATCCCTATATATATAGGGTAGGGATTCTAAGAGGAGTTCACCCTATTTGAGAAACTTGAGAAGCATTCCGGACCGTACATTTTCCCTAAGCAAAAAAATGCAAAAAAAAATTGTAAAAAACTGATATTTTTTTTTTTTTTGGAAAATCGAAGCTTTTTCTATTAAGTTTTTTAGGGATTTATACACATGTATATATTGTTAATCTTTAAACTATGCATATGTGTATATTGTCAATCTTATAGCTATACATATGTGTATATTGAACAATAACCAAAACTCTCTAAACCCTAAACCCTAATGCTAAACCCTAAAACCTAAACCCTAAAGATAAACCCTAAAGCTAAAGCTAAACCCAAATGCTAAAGCTAAACCCAAAAGATAAAGTTAAACCCAAATGCTAAACCCTAAAGATAAACCCCAATGCTAAACCCAAAAGCTAAACCATAATGCATAACCCTAATGCTAAACCCTAAAGTTAAACCCTAAATATTAATGCTAAACCCTAAAGGTAAACCCTAAATACTAATGCTAAACCATAAATACTAATTCTAAATCCCAAAGTTAAAAGTAAATCATTCACCTCAATCAAAGATTTACAACACTTATTTTTCGATTTTAAACATGTATATATATATATATATGTATAGTTATAAGATTGACAATATAAACATATGTATAGTTAAAAGATTAACAATATACACATGTGTATAAATCCCTAAAAAAATTGCATTTTTTTTGAATTTTTTTGCTTAGGGAAAATGTGTGGTCCAGAATGCTTCTCAAGTTTCTCAATTAGCCTACTACTTCTCACATGATTCTAATCTTATATGTGTGTGTATATATATATATATATATATATATATATATATATATATATATATATAGGAGAAGGATCCGTTAGGAACCACCCATTATTGCGAGAACCGCGAGAACCAATGTGAACACAACCAAAAATACCTAAAAAATCTAAAAAACGCACAACTTTTTTTTAATATTTTTTGTGGCAAAATCGCTACTTTTTGTTATTAAAAAAATTTAAAAAAAATTCAACACACTCAAATCACGTTAAGAAAACAACGACCCCGCAACACGGAGAATCAGTTCTAGTTATAAAAATAGTTGTTAATTAAAATATAAAAAATAGAGAAAAACAATACCATTATAATAAAAACCGTTCCACCAGTACCAATTTGGTAAATAATTAATATTAGGTTCGTTAACGTCGCACGTTTCGGTGAAACAAAGCAAATAATAATGTAAAACAAATGTTATTTGAAAATGAAGCCTGTTGTTTAGAAAGTCAAACCGTCAGGATCGATTTAGTTTATCATCATATCGTTTTATGACACAAAATAAATATTGTATTTTGAGTACAACTTCATTTAAACAAAACTTATACCGGAATATTGAAGGAAAAAATTAAACACAACTACGTAGTTAAGTTTTTAGAAAAAAAAAATCAACGAACATAAGTTATTAAAGAAATTTCAAATTATGTGATAAAGGGAATATTTCTTTTATCATTTATTTGTTGTTTTAAGCCAGAAATTTTTTTAATAAATTTGTTGTAAAAATTTGCATTTAATGTTTGTTTTAAACAATCCCAGTTATACCCTCTAAGGATTAGATGCGAACCTACCAATTCATTCGTTTATTCGATAACTTGATTTAAAAAAATATAAACTAAGGTTTAAAAAGTAAGTTACTCTAATTATCAAATAAAAAGTTTATTTTGCCTAAATGAGAAGAAATCTTAACCATTCATTTTCCAAATCAATGGTTAAGATGAAAGTGTAGGAAAAAGAAGAAATGCAAAGGTATCTTGGGAAAATAATATTTATGAACTTTCTCTCTCCACATGCAAGGCACATGCATATTCCACCCCTGTTTTTTAAACGTTAATAACTTTTTTATACGACTTTTTTTTTCCATAAAAATTTCACCGTAAAATCGAGCGTCTTTTTATCTTTAATTTGAGTACCATATTGCTATATAAAATATGAAAACTAAAAAAACTCACTAAAATGTGTTGTATTTCTATGTTGTATAACATTTTTTGTGCTGAATTTTTGTACTATATTTTTGGGCTGAATTTTTTTGTCTTAATTTTTTTTTCTCAATTTTTTGTGCTGAATTTTTTTGTACTACTTTTTTTGCTGTATTTTTTGTGCTATATTTTTTTGTACTAGATTTTTTTGTGCTATATTTTTTGTACTAGGTTTTTTTGTGCTATATTTTTTGTACTAGATTTTTTTGTTGTATTTTTAAAAAACAAAAGGGGTGCCACATGTCATTTTTACTCCTATTTATAAGGACCAAAATGCCCTCCATTCCTACTTATTAGGAGTGACACATTTCATCATCACAATCTTTCTTAGCCTACTTAGGCAAAATCCACTTTTTAGTAGATCCTTTCCCGTGTTATGTATAAAAAAACATAATCGAAAGGAGTTTCAACAATATAGAATTGAGTGATTTTCAGTTTTTTTAATCAAATACAGAATGTTAATGTATAATTGGAGTTATTAGGATTACCGTTATTGTATTAAAAATAGAATTTTAGATTTTTAAAGTATTAAATATAAATTTTTAGAATAAGTTTTTTTAAGTAAGTTTTACAAAGAAAAGGTATTTATAAGAAAATATTTTTTTTGTAGGATACTTAAAAATAAATAAGTTATGAGAAATCCAATACCGTGATTAAATCAATAATTATTAAAAGAATTGGATTTATCCAATAAGGTTAGGAGTGAAAAAGAAACAAACCTTAAAAACATTATTTTAGTAAATAATGGAAAAAACTACTATAGCAAAAAAAAACTCAATTTAATCTAAATCAAATTCATAACAGAACTTCTAAAAGGATATCATTTGTATTTAGTTCATAACTAAAACCACTAAATTAATAATATTTGTACTTAATTCATAAAAAAACTAATAAAGTGATATCTTTTGTATTAATTGTATTTAACGCAAATTACATTATTTAATTCACTACATTAACAATTTTTTTTTAACATTCACTACATTAACAATTATTTTATACAAAAGAATTAAATAATTTAATTTACATTAAATACACACACTAAATACAAATGATTTCATTAACTTAATTCATACATAAAAATACACATTAAATACATTAACTTAATTCATACCTTAAATACACATTAAATATAAATATAAATGATTTCAGTCTTGAATTCAAAGATATTTTAAGATACCTAAAAGATAAGAACTTCTTTTTTGATATAACACATAAAGTTAGGTACAATCTAAAATGCAAGTAAATTAATTTTTCAAAACCAATTACATTTTAATCTTCTCATCTTAATTTCATTTTAATCTCCTATCTTTAACAAATGATTTCATTAACTACTCCTACAATTTTTAAACATTCATAACTTTTTTGTATGTTAATATTTTATAAAAATATATCCACAATAAAAAGGAGTATTTTATTCTCTTTAATTTGAGTATAATATTTTTATAGTTTTTTAATTAAACAAATTGATATGTTACGTGATTAACAGTGTCTAAGGGTGAACAATAACTAAATCGTTAACCAGAAACCGAACCGAAATCAACCAAAAAAATTAATTGAAAACAGATTAGCCGAAACCCAAATTTACCAAACGATTATCGATTTTTTTTGTACCCACGTTTAACCAAAATAAATCCAACTAAACTGAGCCATTCATATTTTCATATATTTCTAGTTTTTATACTTCAGTTCATGTATTTCATATTTATACCTTCATTTTATGTATTTATACTTTCATCTGGGGGCCGGCTTAGGCCCGGCGCCGGTCCCCCACACTGCCCCTGCTTCCGTCTCGGCGAATCCGGCTCCCCACAGACGAAGTCAACGGACCTTAATCTCTCTCTCTCTCTCTCTTCTTTCTCTCTCCTTTCTCTCTCTTTCTCTCTCTAAATAATCAAATAAATTATATATTTTAATTGTTTTTATAAATTATGTGGGCCCCATCCTCCACCCCCCTCAAAATGTAAGGAGGCCCATCCTCCATGGGATGGTGATGTGGCGCCTACGTGGCGGCCCATCCTCATAGGGATGAGCCTCCCCATACCCACTAGTCTTAACAATTATTTTATACAAAAAAATTAAATAATTTAATTTACATTAAATACACACACTAAATACAAATGATTTCATTAACTTAATTCATACATTAAATACACATTAAATACATTAACTTAATTCATACCTTAAATACACATTAAATATAAATACAAATGATATCAGTCTTGAATACAAAGATATTTTAAGATACCTAAAAGATAAGAACTTCTTTTTTAATATAACACATAGAGTAAAATGCCATTTTGGTCCCTATGGTTTGGTCATTTTTGCCACTTTATTCCAAAACTCAAATTTTTTGCATCTGGATCCCTGTGGTTTTCGTTTTATTGCCATTTTGGTCCAAAAATGAAATCATGTCATATTTGTCTTACAAAATCCTGCTATTTTGTCAATTTCCGCAGGTGCAAAATGATCATTTATTTTTTATAAATAAATACCATATTTTATAAGACAAATATGAACTGATTTGCCCCTGAGGAAAATGACAAAATTGCCGGATTTTATAAGAAAAATATGACATGGTTTCATTTTTGGACCAAAATGGCAATAAAACTGAAACCACAGGGACCCAGATGCAAAAAGTTTGAGTTTTAAACTAAAGTGACAAAAATGACCAAACCATAGAGACCAAAATGGCAGTTTACTCTAACACATAAAGTTAGGTACAATCTAAAATGCAAGTAAATTAATTTTTCAAAACCAATTACATTTTAATCTTCTCATCTTAATTTCATTTTAATCTCCTATCTTTAACAAAATTATTGATAATTAGTTAATAATTATACTTTACCCCTTTATAAAAAAACTAACTACTCCTACAATTTTTAAACATTCATAACTTTTTTGTATATTAATATTTTATAAAAATATATCCACAATAAAAAGGAGTATTTTATTCTCTTTAATTTGAGTATAATATTTTTATAGTTTTTTTAATTAAACAAATTGATATGTTACGTGATTAACAGTGTCTAAGGGTGAACAATAACTAAATCGTTAATCAGAAACCGAACCGAAATCAACCAAAAAAAATTAATTGAAAACAGATTAGCCGAAACCCAAATTTACCAAACGATTATCGATTTTTTTTGTACACACGTTTAACCAAAATAAATCGAACTAAACTGAGCCATTCATATTTTCATATATTTCTAGTTTTTATACTTCAGTTCATGTATTTCATATTTATACCTTCATTTTATGTATTTATACTTTCATCTGGGGACCGGCTTAGGCCCGGCGCCAGTCCCCCACACTGCCCCCTGCTTCCGTCCCGGCGAATCCGACTCCACACAGACGAAGTCAAAGGCCCTTGATCTCTCTCTCTCTCTTCTTTCCATCTCCTTTCTCTCTAAATAATAAAATAAATTATATATTTTAATTGTTTTTATAAATTATATGGGGCCCCATCCTCCACCCCCCTCAAAATATAAGGAGGCCCATCCTCCATGGGATAGTGATGTGGCGCCTACGTGGTGGCCCATCCTCATGGGGATGAGCCTCCCCATACCCACTAGTCTTAACAATTATTTTATACAAAAGAATTAAATAATTTAATTTACATTAAATACACACACTAAATACAAATGATTTCATTAACTTAATTCATACATTAAATACACATTAAATACATTAACTTAATTCATACCTTAAATACACATTAAATATAAATACAAATGATTTCAGTCTTGAATACAAAGATATTTTAAGATACCTAAAAGAAAAGAACTTCTTTTTTGATATAACACATAAAGTTGGATACAATCTAAAATGCAAGTAAATTAATTTTTCAAAACTAATTACATTTTAATCTTCTCATCTTAATTTCATTTTAATCTCCTATCTTTAACAAAATTATTGATAATTAGTTAATAATTACATTTTACCCCTTTATAAAAAAACTAACTACTCCTACAATTTTTAAACATTCTTTAACTTTTTTGTATGTTAATATTTTATAAAAATATATCCACAATAAAAAGGAGTATTTTATTCTTTTTAATTTGAGTATAATATTTTAATAGTTTTTTAATTAAACAAATTGATATGTTACGTGATTAACAGTGTCTAAGGGTGAACAATAACTAAATCGTTAACCAGAAACCGAACCGAAATCAACCAAAAAAAATTAATTGAAAACAGATTAGCCGAAACCCAAATTTACCAAACGATTATCGATTTTTTTTGTACACACGTTTAACCAAAATAAATTTAACTAAACTGAGCCATTCATATTTTCATATATTTCTAGTTTTTATACTTCAGTTCATGTATTTCATATTTATACCTTCATTTTATGTATTTATACTTTCATCTGGGGGCCGGCTTAGGCCCGGCGCCAGTCCCCCACACTGCCCCCTGCTTCCGTCCCGGCGAGTCCGACTCCCCACAGACGAAGTCAACGGACCTTGATCTCTCTCTCTCTCTTCTTTCTCTCTCCTTTCTCTCTCTTAATAATAAAATAAATTATATATTTTAATTGTTTTTATAAATTATATGGGGCCCTATCCTCCACCCTCTCAAAATATAAGGAGGCCCATCCTCCATGGGATAGTGATGTGGCGCCTACGTGGTGGCCCATCCTCATGGGGATGAGCCTCCCCATACCCACTAGTCTTAACAATTATTTTATACAAAAGAATTAAATAATTTAATTTACATTAAATACACACACTAAATACAAATGATTTCATTAACTTAATTCATACATTAAATACACATTAAATACATTAACTTAATTCATACCTTAAATACACATTAAATATAAATACAAATGATTTCAGTCTTGAATACAAAGATATTTTAAGATACCTAAAAGATAAGAACTTCTTTTTTGATATAACACATAAAGTTGGGTACAATCTAAAATGCAAGTAAATTAATTTTTCAAAACCAATTACATTTTAATCTTCTCATCTTAATTTCATTTTAATCTCCTATCTTTAACAAAATTATTGATAATTAGTTAATAATTACATGTTACCCCTTTATAAAAAAACTAACTACTCCTACAATTTTTAAACAATCATAACTTTTTTGTATGTTAATATTTTATAAAAATATATCCACAATAAAAAGGAGTATTTTATTCTCTTTAATTTGAGGATAATATTTTTATAGTTTTTTAATTAAACAAATTGATATGTTACATGATTAACAGTGTCTAAGGGTGAACAATAACTAAATCGTTAACCAGAAACCGAACCGAAATCAACCAAAAAAAATTAATTGAAAACAGATTAGCCGAAACCCAAATTTACCAAACAATTATCGATTTTTTTTGTACCCACTTTTAACCAAAATAAATCGAAATAAACTGAGCCATTCATATTTTCATATATTTCTAGTTTTTATACTTCAGTTCATGTATTTCATATTTATACCTTCATTTTATGTATTTATACTTTCATCTGGGGGCCGGCTTAGGCCCGGCGAGGCACGGCGCCGGTCCCCCACACCGCCCCTGCTTCCGTCCCAGCGAATCCGGCTCCCCACACACGAAGTCAACGAACCTTGATCTCTCTCTCTCTCTCTCTTCTTTCTGTCTCCTCTTTCTCTCTCTTTCTCTCAATAATCAAATAAATTATGTATTTTAAATGTTTTTATAAATTATGTGGGTCACCATCTTCCACCCCCCTCAAAATGTAAGGAAGCCCATCCTCCATGGGATGGTGATGTGGCGTCTACGTGGCGGCCCATCCTCATGGGGATGAGCCTCCCCAAACCCACTAGTCTTAACAATTATTTTATACAAAAGAATTAAATAATTTAATTTACATTAAATACACACACTAAATACAAATTATTTCATTAACTTAATTCATACATTAAATACACATTAAATACATTAACTTAATTCATACCTTAAATACACATCTATCTCTTATACTAAAGCAAAATAATGTTGACTTTTTGACCTTGATGTGGCAATGCTCTTTGGCCAGAGAATTGTTTTTTTTTGGCGGCATTTTCCTTTCTCTCCTTACTTATTCAATTTCACGAGCGCCTAATTCTCAGTCAATAGCTGTTTCCCTCATTCTCTCTTCTTTCCAAAATCACTTCAAAGAAACCCTAAAACCATTTGTCTGGGTTCAAGCAACAAGTCAGTTTTCTTTTGTCTTTTGGTTTACATGATTCTCCTATCTTAATGCTTTCATTATATTTAATTTTGTAAAAGAGAAACAAGAGAGAGATGGAGCAGATGAGAGACGCAGACGGGAGATGGTCCTCTTCTCCGACGACGGGTGTCAGCGATAGGGCTTTCTTAGTAGCCAGCAACAGCAACGATGGTGGTTCCAAAGTGGTTGTTGTTGTTGTCATCAGTGTTCAGCAAAGGGTGAGATCTGTCTTCCAACGGCTAGGGTTCCGCCATGAATCACTAGCGGCAACGAACATTGATTATTGACATAGTCCAGTCGATATCAATTTCATGCTCTGTGACTCTGAGTTTCCAATTGAAGGTACAATTTCACATTTGAGATTTGGGGGTTTGGGTTATTGCGTCTGGATTGAGGACTGATTGATTTGTTGTTGTGTTTTTAGCTGTCGGTTCAAGATTAAGCATTGTGTTTATCGCGCTGTTATGTAGGTCTATGTTCCTATTTTATTTTAAATGTTTACATTCTTTGTTAATTGATTGTAGATATCAGTGTTTTTTTGGGGTTTGTTTGCTATTTTTGTTCAATGGAGTTTCTACTATTGTTAGGGTTTAGGTTTGTATGATGTTTTGATTATGTTGACTGTTTGATTATGTTGTGCATGTTCATTTGGATGTCAATACGAAAGAGCTGTTGTTACAGATCATCCTCTTCACTTTGTCTATCCCGAAATCAGATATTATTAGAGCTGTTAGTGATTGAAGACATTGAATGTTTTAGGTTGTTGACGGATGTTGATATTAGCTAAATTGACAGTAATCGTAGGCAAAAGTTGGTCGTGTTGAATCTTTTGTTTGAGCATGTTGTTACAACTTCTTATTCGGTTCATTAGGTATGTTTATTATTAGCTTTTAATGGTCTGTTGATGGAATCGGGAGCAATATTTTTTCTCAGAACTCTGAGTTGGCCAGCTTAATGAAATTTTAAGGTGCATAGTCACAACAATAAGTCAATGAGAGTGCCGATGTGTATGGTTTTTTTTGCAGCATTAATTGGATCGGTTCGGTTAAGGTTCAAGATGAAACAATTGCGTTGTACCAGTTTTCGCAAATAAAAAAAATTGCTGGAAAAATTATCTTAAACAACCAATGATTAGTCTATACAAATCCAAACCTGTCAACCGATCTAAAAGAATTTATACCAGCTGAAAAACGTTGGTCTGCATTTTGATGTCTAGGTTCACTAGCCACGCACTTCCGACAATATAGCTAGCTATCTTTCCTAAGAAGGGTCATTAAATCGACTCATGTAAGGTGAGCTTAAGGGCATGAAAACCTGAAAAATATTTAACAAAAAAGTAGAAATTAACACAAAAGAGGGTCCCTAACCTGGTAGTAGCTATTGATCTTTATCCAGGTTGTTATTCTCAATCGAAGAATTTTTCGTAACCTAGAGTTCACCACTATTTGATTTGAAAGGGGTCTGGGCTGATGAACCATTAGGGAACTTTCCTGTTCTGATGGTTACACCAGAGAAGGTTTCAGACCCAAACAGGGTCCAGGTTAAATGCGGTCCGGCCCACTGCTCTCTTTGATTGTTTTTTAAGACAAAAGTGTCCCGAACCTTTGAAATCATGTCTTTTTGGCTGCATTAAATCAATTTGATGTACGTTTTTTATGTTTGTATGTTATTTGTGTTTGCCGGTTTTGCATTGGTAATAGTTATTAAAATGACAGAAGCGGCCTGAACCTAAGAAGTCACATTAGATGTACAATTTTTTCGTTTGAGTTTTTGTCGTGTTTCAAGGGGTTAGATTATAGAGGGGACAATGATACACGTATTAATATTATCGCGCCGTTTCGCGGTGTGCTTTTTTTCATTTGTTGGGGGCTGCATCTTGACAATATGCTGGTATATTTTCGCGGTGTGCTTTTTTTCATTTGTTGGGGGCATCAAGGCGCTACCACATTTCTACCAAAGAGGTAATCCTTTCCTATTTAATTTTTTTATGTGTGAATTAACATTGGATTAGCGAATTGGGGTTTAGATTACGAATTGAGAGTGATACTTGAACCTTTGTATTTTTTCCAAGTTTAAGGTTTTCAAGTTAAAAATTCTTTTTAGTCAAAGAGAAGACGAAATAGAGAGAGAGAGAGAGAGAGAGCGTGAAGGAGATAGGGGTGATCGTAGCTTTACCACAGTTCGTCCACCATCGTTTTTTAATCACCCAGAGTTGTAAAGTGACAAAAACTTACCCTTGAGAAAGGTTATCTGGTGCAATTTTTATTACGGTTTTTTAATTGAGATTCGATTAAGTTGGTGTTCAATTTGCAGATTAGACGAGGTATGTATCTGAGCATATATTTGATAAAATTCAGTAGATCAGTAGGGAACGGGGATTATGGGTCAGAAACTCAAGAAATTTGATTTGGATTTTTTGTTTCGCACTGATTGATTGTTGAATTGAATGCTTGCTGTTTTATTTTCGAATATGGCAAACAAGAAGTTGAAAAGGATGCCTTTACCTGAATCTTGAGCGGTTAGAGAAGTGAACCATATTTTTTTATTAGTTAAAATTGTTGCTTATGCCGTAATGACAAACTTTGTTTCATATGTTGTTGGATGTTAAATGACAGTGGTTCAAGCAAATCAAATTCATTACGCGCCTAATATTAATGAGTAGTAAAGGATCATGTATTTTTTATTATGATTAGCTGTTTTCTTTTCTTTGTTATTATTCAAAGTTGTATATATATGATTATTCTCTTTTTATTATTATTTTATAAATATAGAGCGGCCTATTAGTGTTTAGGGGTAGGGATATGGTAAAAAGTGTTTAAAATGTAAGAAGGGTAAGAAGTGTTTTAAACCATTGGATATTTGATCTAATGGTTGAGATCAATAGGGTATAAAAATGTAAATTGTGTTTTAATTAGAGGGACCTTATGTAAAATTGAAGGGCAATAGTGTTTTTTTCAATGTTTGAAATATGGTAACCGTAACCTACACAACCCAAAACACCTACATTCACCCCTTTTCCTTAAATATTGGAATTAATGATTCACCTTAATTGTAGGAAGTCTTTGGTTGCATATTCTTCATACGTTATCATAAAGAGATCTATAATCAGATTCATGGCATGGTGTTTTAAAACAACTGGATAAATTGACTATGATTCAAGTCATGGTGTTTTATCTGGAGACATTGTTCATGGTGTGGTGTTTTAAACATCTATGATTCAAGTCATGGTGTTTTATCTGGAGACATTGTTCATGGCGTGGTGTTTTATCAATACAAAACATTCCCAGATTTTAAAACACCATGACTATGATTCAAGTCATGGTGTTTTATCTGGAGACATTGTTCATGGTGTGGTGTTTTAAACATCTATGATTCAAGTCATGGTGTTTTATATGGAGACATTGTATAATCAGATTCATGGCGTGGTGTTTTAAAACAACTGGATAAATTGACTATGATTCAAGTCATGGTGTTTTATCTGGAATCCAGAAAACATTGTATTGTGATTACATCCATGGTGTTTTAACATCTGGACAATCAATACAAAACATTCCCAGATTTTAAAACACCATGACTATGATTCAAGTCATGGTATTTTATCTGGAATCCAAAAAACATTAAAACACCAATTCAAGATCGAAGCTTTATGTATATAACCCTTTAATATTATAAAACCTCACGAGTATACTTGCATCACCACGATCCGTTGTGTGTATTCCGAGAATTAAATAAAACTTGAGAATTGCAGTGATCAAAATCCTTATGTTCATCAATTAAATAATGGCGTCGATTTTATGATGAGAATTACGATCAGTATATATGAGATCATGTATAAACCAAAAAGATATGTATCTCCTAAATTAACTCCAAAACCGTTACACACAATTAATTGATAAGAAAAGGTAAATTACTAATGTACCCTTTTGAATTAATTAAGAAAAAGGATACTTGTCATCCCCAAATTATTTCTTACACTTCTCACAAAAGTAGGACTTTTTACAGGATCCTCTACCTAGTGTTTAGAAAGAAAGATATATGAAACGCTCTGTGGTTGCAGTGTTATTTCAAAAGAATGAACAAAATCTGCACCGTACTCATCTTTTCCGTTTTCAGGATCTGTCAACAACATTGTCAAACGAGTCTAACCAAATTAGTTGATTGGAAAGTGAGGTATTGAAATTTGGGGTCATGCAGTTCAAGAAATGAATTGAATCCAAATATTC
Source organism: Helianthus annuus (assembly GCF_002127325.2). Classification (NCBI taxonomy): domain Eukaryota; kingdom Viridiplantae; phylum Streptophyta; class Magnoliopsida; order Asterales; family Asteraceae; genus Helianthus; species Helianthus annuus. The sequence goes on along the minus strand of NC_035434.2, from coordinate 132,756,548 downwards.
TCTCTGGGAGATCAAAGAATTGTAAACATGTTTTTCATTTCTTATGCTTTTCTAATTATAAGATATTAGCAATATTGATTGCTTTTTTTCTTTCGAAGACACAAAGGAAGCCAGTGAGCTATTTTGTTATTTCTGTTTTGCCATAACACAAAGAAGAAAATAACCAAGTGGGTGATCAAGTCAGAATTAACCCTTTCTAATAAATGTTTTAATTTATCTTTTATAAATTTTATCAATTTATAAAAATTTCTAATCTGATACCATTAAAATGAGTTTAAATTGATGATCATATTGGAATAGGGGTGAGGGTGGTACCGGTACCGTATAGAACTGGTACCAAAATTCGTCAAAACTGGGTACCGGTACCGAAATATTCGATATGGTTTGGTACCGTTATTTGAAGGTAAAATTTGGTATTTTACCGGTACCAAAAAGGCCATGGTATCGGTACCGAAAAATCGGTACGGGAAATTCGGTACTGGTAACCGGTACAAAATGCTCAACCCTATATTGGAATTTATGGTAAAGTTAACCATTGCTTGACCAATTTCTAACTTATTAAACATTCTCGGGTTAACAAGTGCATTGGTGGTTCGGTTTTTTTTGTATTCAAAACTCATTTGACAAGTGTTGATAAAAATGGTTTTTATTATCGCTGTGATTATTTAGCCGTGTAATAGTCATATGTTATTATGATAGAGTAGTTGACCAGTTTTTCACCATTTTCTACCTAATTAAATGAATATTTTGGCTTAACATGGGTGGGTCGGGTTTTTTGTGTTCAAATCAATTCAATAAGTGTTGATAAAAATGGTTTTTGTTATCGCTATGGTTATTAGTCGTGTAATAGTCATGAGAGACGAATACGCAAAGTTTAGAGCGAGAAGAAGCACTCGCGAAGAGAGAGAGAGAGAGAGATAAAGATGGAGCTAACACCGCTTCCGGTGTTCCCGGCGGCGCAAGACAGTGCTTTTATCTTCGGTATGCCAGCAACCCCAAATTTCTTCTCATTTATCACATGAAGATACACACACACGCACACACACAGAGAGAGCGACAGAGAGATATGAGAGAGATGTCAGCAATTGTGGTGGATGATCTGTGGTGGTAACTGGCTGCCATCCCACGTTCCCGATGACTTTTTGGCCAGGTGATTCACCCTACATGATCTTCTTTTGTGAAGATCGATGACCTAGGGTTTTGGCGATTACACCTGATAACCATACAATCTTTCATATACCAGAATTGAGTTGAGTAATGCCATCTGAGCCACAGAGAACTATTTAGGTAACCGATTTGAAATCTTTTTTTTTAAATTAGTTAGCTTTTGCAACATTGTTGATCTACATGTGATTGGATAGTTAGGTTACTATGAATCCAAAGCATTCAGATGAAGTTTCATACCGAATTGATTATTTAGGTTTGAATCTAACACATAACAAACTGGCTTTTACTAAACTATACATTATTCTTTACAAGTTATTTGTAAATACAATGATGCCACTTGTTGATGTTTTTAGAATGAAATAAATGATATTGTTATTTTCAGGAATGGGACATGTTATCTGAACTTATTCAGACTCTCAAACGAGAGTGGAACTGGGAATGAAGAGCTTAATGACGATGCTGCCCATGAAGATGAAGACTATGACATAGTGACTATTCATTTGACTTTGACGGTACTGGTCGCATAATATGGCGGAAAGGTTGGTTAGTTTATCTGCACACATTTTATTTGTTCCTGATCTATGTAAGATGTCGGGTTCCACAACACAGTACACACATAAACAAGATTAAAGAAATGCAAAACTGGATGGGAAGCTTCAAGAAGGAAGGGCCGAAATGAACAAATTGGGCATATCAGTGGGGTTTTTTTAGTACAACGGCTGGTGGCGTTTCTCACTTTTTTATTGTGGAGGACCCGAATCTGAGCTTGCGTCTAATCTATCAACTATTTCTCCACCAAATTCCTATGTCAACGGTCAACACTATTGAATAATATAATTTATTGTAAGACCACCCGTGTAACACACGGGTACTTGAACCTTTGTATTTTTTCCAAGTTTAAGGTTTTCAAGTTAAAAATTCTTTTTTGGTGATTGAGGCTTCATCCGAAAACTGAAGTCAAGTAGATGATAACTGGAGGTGGCAAGACGAGATTGGTTGGGTAATGTGTTAAACTGATCCAGGTTGAAATGTATTACTTTTACATTCATAAGTCGTGTAACTTAACTTTGGCGGCTAAACTTGAATATAGTAACATAAGTTATCAGATTCAATAAAGTGGCAATCCAACTCAACTCCTTTACAAAGGCTATAGAATATAGAACTAACAAAAGTAGTGACAATATCTCCATTGCAACACTGAATCTTGTGCTATATCTTTACGCCAAACCGTAAAGGGAATTGGATCTGACGTACCAAATGTTGCAAGTGCTGATGAATATGAATATAAAGATCTCGTTGATTGTTCCGTCTCTAAGAATTAGGGAATTCACTTTTACTCGAAGACGAGTCAGGTTTGGTGAGTTTATTATTTATTTTTCAGTAAAACATTTAATAAGAAAATGTAGGTAAATAGAAACTTTTAATCATCTTTTGAGTGTGTAAATGTGTACGTGTTATAGGTTTTCGTTATGGACTGGGTCAGAATGCTCTATAAGTTAGTTAATTTGAATTAATGTCATAGTAAGTTTGGGATGCTCATTTAGGTTTGTAATTTTGTATTCAATTGAAGATTGATCAGTACATGTACATCTATGGTGTACAAGTTGTTGTATTTTAGCCTAGGTTAGAAACAATCATATCAAGTGATCTTGAACTTATTGCTTCTACTCCTCACATGTGGCCTGTAAAATTCTGGCCTTTTCAAAAAACACATAAGGTTTTTGGTTCTACTTGATGATCTAACCAAATAATTAGTTATTGGAAAGGCTAAACAAGTGAACTGAACTTTTTTTATGCTAAAATGTCTGGTTGCTTTTTGAAGATCAATTTTTTACATGTTTTGACCCGTTAGTAATCAAGTGTGTTGAATACCCTTTGACATATTTCTTTTGCTAGAGGGTGCCCACTGATAAATAGAGATTGGTGAGGGCTCATGGGACTACTGTTGGGATTCCCATGGGGGATGGCACGGCTAATAGTGAAATTTGCTGAAAGGTTGTTTGCTATCAAGGGTGATTTTGCTTCCCTTCATTTGATTCTTTTTTTTTTTTTGAACGACAAATTAGGATTACAGACGGACCACTGGAGTATTTTCGTGCCACCAGCAGAACCACCCTTCATTTGATTCTAATTGCTCTTTTTTTTAACTCTCTATTTAAGTTGATATTAGAATGAGCTTATATGCTTTCCTTTGTTACTTAATTATAACAAAGTACTTAATCATTTGAGATTGCTTATTTTTAAAATCACAGGAGGCACCGCACTGATAAATGGAGTTGGAGCAACAAGACGAGCAGTAATTTGTCAACTAAATCTATCAGAGAAGAGGTGCGTTTGAAAGGAGGCAATTTCCAATAGCCGTATGTTTCGCAATGACGATGAACAAAAGCCAGGGGCAGTCGCTATCAAAAGTTGGTTTGTACTTGAGACAACCCGTATTCACACATGGTAATTGTATGTAGCTTTATCAAGGGTTAAAAGACGAGATGGAGTTAAGCTACCGATACTTGACAACGATGGCAAACCTACGAATAAAACAACTAATGTTGTTTATAAAAAGATCTTTAATGACTTGTTATTTTTTGTTGTATTCATGTATTTCAATTATTTGGCGTACTCTATATCATTTCCGTTAATATTTTAACGTATATATAATTAAAAAATTTACGGCAACAATATTAAAATAGTTATTTTTCTTATTAGCCACCCGTGTAACACACGGGTACTTAGACTAGTTAAATATAAATACAAATGATTTCAGTCTTGAATACAAAGATATTTTAAGATACCTAAAAGATAAGAACTTCTTTTTTGATATAACACATAAAGTTAGGTACAATCTAAAATGCAAGTAAATTAATTTTTCCAAACCAATTACATTTTAATCTTCTCATCTTAATTTCATTTTAATCTCCTATCTTTAACAAAATTATTGATAATTAGTTAATAATTACACTTTACCCCTTTATAAAGAAACTAACTACTCCTACAATTTTTAAACATTCATAACTTTTTTGTTTGTTAATATTTTATAAAAATATATCCACAATAAAAAGGAGTATTTTATTCTCTTTAATTTGAGTATAATATTTTTATAATTTTTTAATTAAACAAATTGATATGTTACGTGATTAACAGTGTCTAAGGGTGAACAATAACTAAATCGTTAACCAGAAACCGAACCGAAATCAACCAAAAAAATTAATTGAAAACAGATTAGCCGAAACCCAAATTTACCAAACGATTATCGATTTTTTTGTACCCACGTTTAACCAAAATAAATCCAACTAACTGAGCCATTCATATTTTCATATATTTCTAGTTTTTATATTTCAGTTCATGTATTTCATATTTATACCTTCATTTTATGTATTTATACTTTCATCTTATGTATTTATACAACCATTTCATGTATTTATATCTCAATTTCATGTATTTCTAAACAAAAGTTTGGTTATGACAATTAACCAAAATTAAACGAATCAAACCAAAAATCGTCAACCAAACACGAACAAACCAAACCAAGTGACCGAAACTGATTGGTTAACAAATAGATTAATCGATGACTTCAGTTTTGGTTGAGGATAATAACCAAACCAACCAAACAATGCACACCTTGGCCATATCTGTGTTTCCCGCTGTAACGCCCAGCGTCCCTGAACTTTAGGAACTTGTCAAGACTAGTCCCTGAAGTTCAACTGTTGTATATAATTAGCCCCTAGTCTATGTGGATTGTCTATTTCTTGAAATGTCTAAGACTATGTTGGGAATGCCTAATTCTATATGATTGAATGTCTAAAGCAATGCTTGAATGTCTATCTAGAATGCCTAATTCTATGTTGGAAATGCCTAATTCTATATGATTGGAATGCCTATCTGGAATGCCTAAATGAGGAATGTCTATGCGTGGGATTGTCTAATTCTATATGACTAAAATGCCTATTCGGAATGTCTATATGCCTGGAATGTCTAAATCACAATACTTGGAATGCCTAAATGTCTATACACTTGGAATGTCTAACTCTATTTGCGTGAAACATCTAAACGTATATTGGAATGCCTAAATCTACTTTTGGAATGTCTATGTTTTGGAATGTCTATATGCTGGGAATGCCTAAAACTATGTTTGGAATGCCTAAATCTATTTGGTGTTTGACTCCTTAGACTCGTGAAACTTGATTCTTGGATGAAAGAGAGACTGGACCCTTGTCACTGGCGGAATCTATTAATCTTGAAAACTTTCTATGTGTATGCTATAATCTAGTCATTCTATTACTCAATATAACGCAACGCCTAACCTAACGCGTAAAATGAATCAAAATCGGGAACGCGAAAGGATGGATTGGCCAGAGTGGCCATCTGATCGGATGACCATATGATCGGATGACCATCCGATCGGATGACCACCCGATCGGATGACCACCCAAGCCGAACCACCCTTTCCCTTCTCTCCTCCTTCACCTATAAATAGGCTATCACATCACCATTTTGAGTGATGTGACAGCTCTGCTCGACCAACACGCGCACACACTATTCCTTCATTTTCTCATCAATTTCGGTACGTTTCAAGCTAGATTCTTGTACTTTCATGATCTACACATCATTCTCTACGTGATTCTCACTTGAAATCACACTTTTCACCGTGAAATCTCTCAGATCTGAGTTCTTGAGGGTGATGTCATCATGGTGGTTGTACAAACTACCATGTGATGTCATTCTGAGCAAGATCTAGCCCAGATCTAAGATGATTCATACGTTTTCACACTAAATCTAATCTAAACCTATACTTTTCATACAAAATATTGGTTAATTCTTCATCTTTCTTCAACTTTTGCTTTATTTTGGTAGAAACCAGATCCAAACAGGCTATAGGCTTGATTCATAGCCTAAAGTCGGTTTAGATCTGAGCATTTCCGGTGAAGACGAGCGTGGGACGGATTCTGACATAAATTCGTTAATGGCGGACGACTGGTTGGACAGGGGTGATTCCCACCCGATCAGGATGGCCTGTTGCTAACGAACTTACAATTGTCACTATACGTGTCGTGCCGTCACCGATAAAACTAGAAACTTAGAATTTTTGCAAACATCGGTAAACTATCAATCTTGGAGGTCCAAACGGACAACCGCCTAACCGGACAGTTGTCCGATCGAGCAGCCATCCGGTTGGAATGTCAAGTTTTTGTGAACTCACCCGAGTGGCAATCCGATCAGATCACCATCCGACCAGACAGCCACATTTGTCTTTTCTTTTTATATTCTCACCCGAGTGGCAACCCGACCGGATGCCCATCCGATCGGGTAGCCATCCTTCATTACAATACTTATGCCACCCGAGCGGACGGCCATCCGACCGGACATCCGTCCGATCAGACAGCCCTTCGACCCGGTGATTGTTTCAACACTTTATACAATCTTGTTACTCTGCCCGACTCTTACCCTATTGAAATCTAATCAGGCTAATTCTTAAAAGAGCTCCCTTTGATCCAATAACAGTTGCGACTGTTAAGCAATCACTGTGAGTATACTCGATCCCCTTTTTACTTTAAACTTTTGGGGTGTAACATGTATTCTATTAAACTAAATACTTTTGGCAATCTATACTCTATCATGCGTGTTTATGAAAACTTGTGCATTCTAGTATTCTATTTTTGCTATGTGACGTTTAATCCAGGGTGTTTAGTTCCGCCTTAACAATAGTAGCGCTATAGGGGGTGCACCTCTCCCATTATTCTTCGGGGGTATTGTTAGGAGGATTCTAGTTTACCTTGAGTCTTGGGTAAACACTAAAGCATCGGGTACTTGGTCTATCACTGCGTGGACTACGACACTAGCACGCTGAAACTATTTTTATTGCTTACATTGTGGATATGAGTTGTTTTAATCTATTATTCTATTATCAAACTTGTATACTCGCCAATACTTTTGTATTGATATTTTAATACATGTTGAAGGTTGATAGGTAGCGATGGAACATGGAAAACAAGCTAGGGGAATGCCTAGAAACGTCACGCTAGCTAACCTAAGTCTTTGAACAATTTGAGCAAATTATGATTTTGAGTTTTGTAATGTGATATTTGGTAATATTTGAATTTTAGACAATTATGCATGAAATCTACTTAAATTATATTGTGACAATAGTGTTATGGGATTTCTCATGAGCAATCTGAACGCCTAGTGCTCGCACCCCGATGTTTCTGCCATCGGTTGGGGTGTGACAGATTGGTATCAGAGCCATAACTATAGGGAATTAGGATAAGTAGGAATACTTGCCCTAGTCTATAGTTCTAGGAACTTGACTCTTATTTGTTGTTTAAGACTTATGCATTCTACCGTATCTGCTTCCTAGCTGCACATGCTTCTATTAAACTTACCCGCCTTTCCTAAAGCTAATACAATGTACACTTTATACTATGAAGACACTGTTACACAGTGTTTATTTCAGCACGAGATTTGCCCACAGGATAGGAGTGACATCCGAACCTTGATGGGAAATCTCCACATTATTTTGGTAGGTCTTGTCTGCGGATAAGAGCCGACAACCTTTGGGGTACGATGCTGTCAAGTTAGAGGTGAAACTCAAACCTTGATAACTAGTCCCACTCCTTGATGATTTTATGTCTCGCCAAAGTCTCGTAACTGCCAATAATTTGAGTACGCGAAATGACCAAAAGGACGAATACCGTAGGCCTAACATCGATGGCATATTTGTCTAAGTAAGTCAAGACGCGTTACCTCAATTCGAAAGGGGTTTGAATCACTTTGGTTAGTCGCTGTTCCTCTACCCAGAACAATCCTATGTTTTAAAAGCCTATCTCGTTTTTATGTTATCTCGATTTAATGAAAGTGGTTTTATCTATAAGGTTTTGAACTTAAATTCTTCGTTTATTTATAAATGCTTTTACGCAAGCTTGCACGTTGTCCGTAACCTAAAACGTTAATCCTAATCTCAGATCAAACTAAATTTACGAAGTTTTATCCTATGTGTAGTCTATGTGGTAAACTTGATCGTCTATGGTATGATATGTTGTTGTGGTGTGAAACACTAAGATGACATGGAAGTACGGGACAGAAGTGGTGTGTCCGAAGCATGGTGGATATGCCGCTGGTACTTCCTATATATAAGTGCTTCTGGCATATTACCAACTTCCATACCAAGTGCCATACGAGATTTAGTGTTTGCAGACCAGTGTAGAAAGTCTATGTAATCTACGGAATGTCTATGTAATCTATGGAAAGCCTATGCAATCTATGAGCAGACTACGTAATCTATGAAAATTCTAGCATGATCTATGGTTGATCTATTGTGTTAATCTATGATAATCTAAGCGCATTAAACTATTTTGAGCTAATATATGTTAAACTACTTTGGTCTGTTGGTTTAATCTGTAATCATCTACTTGGTTAGTCTATGTTAAACTATCTATTTGAGCAAGCTATGATAATCTATCGATATAATCTATGCCAATCTATGAAATGATTTATGTTAAACTACTTGAGTATTCTACGCTGATCTATTTTGAGTATTCTATGTGATTTATTTGAGTAACCTATGAGTAATCTACGGTAATCTATTAATCCATGTGAATATATGATGATGATGATTGGGTATGTTGAGTGTTGCGACACTTAGCATGACACCGAGTACGAGGAGAGGCGATGTGCCCGAAGCGTGGTGGATACGCCGCTGGTACTTCCTATATATAAGCGTTTCTGACACGTTGACCGAACTTTGTAACAATGTGCCATGTGAAGGTCGTGCGTTTTTTAGAGTTAGTCTATCTCGTATCTTAATCCTTTAATCAATCACGAGTGAATCTTTATCATGGGACTTTGTAACCTAGACTTATACGATCCTTATGTTGGAACTCGTAGATGTCTGCTCGAAGACTCTCTGACAACCTAAGGAAATCAAGGGAGAAGTCCCACAAAAAGATGATGTCATTCATGGCCGACCAGATCGTTCGGGTCATGCCAAAGATTGTTTCTGAACTTCAAGGATCTACCACTCCTCCATCCTCTATGGACTATAAGGTAGAGAAGCCGACAACTACCAAGTTCAACTACAAACACTTCGTTTCCTGCAACCCCAAGTCGGTTACAGGCAGTGATGGGGTGACAGCTATGCTTGAGTGGTTTGATAGCATAGAGGTCACTTTCATCAACAGTGAATGCCCTAAACATTTGAAAACCAGGAGTGCAACTGGAGTGTTTCAGGGTAGGGCTTTGTAATGGTGGTCCAATGAAAGAAACATCCGTACTAATGAGACAGCCTATGCTCTCCCATGGGCCGAGGTACGAAAACTCATGATGCTCGAGTTCTGTCCTCCCCATGAGCAGCTCAAGCTCGAAGAAGAATTCTGGCACTTAAAGCAAGTTGGCGATGACAACATGGCGTATACTACCCGGTTCAAGCAGCTAAGTTTTATCGTTCCTCACTTGGTTTCGACTCCTAAGCGGATGATAACCAAGTATATCAATGGTCTGCCTCCCGCTATGCGTGATTCCATCGAAGCAGCTCAGTTAGGATCTATTGAGGAAGTCTGTCGTCTCGCAGCCAGTCTCAACAACAATCGTGTGCGAGACAAGCAGTTTGCTACCCCTGCCCCATCGAAGTCTGCAAATCAAGTCACTCAGTAGCCGAGTGGCAGCAAGAACAAGAAACGGAAAGCTCAGGGCTCGGGATGTAATGTTATTACTCCTGCTGCTAACCCTGCAGCAAAACCTGCTCCTACTCCTGCCGCTGCTAACCCTGCTGCTCCCGAAGTGAGGAAGCAATACACTGGGTCTTATCCCAAGTGTGCGAAATGCAACTTTCATCATCCTGCTACCTCTGCATGCCGATTGTGCACCAGTTGTAACTGTTATGGTCACACGGCTCCATACTGTCGTTAAGCAAATCCTGCTCCTCAAGCCCAGCAAACTCCTGCTCCACCAGCACAAGCAGCACTTCCAGCTCCTCCTCTGCAGAACCTAGGGCCGATCAATGCCATTCGTGCATGCTTTCAGTGTGGGGATACTACTCATCTCCGTAACCGTTGCCCCCAGCTGAACCAAGAACAACAAGCAGCCGCTCGTGGACGAGCATTCAACCTCAATGCCAATCAGGCTCGCAACATCATGACGTGGTGAATGGTATGTTTCTCATTAATAATCTCTACGCTTCGGTTCTATTTGACACTGGTGCCGACAAGAGTTTTGTGTCCGTAGAATTCGAGTCTTTGATAAATTGTACACGCTCTAAGTTACCAGAGTCGTTCTCTGTTGAGGTCGCCAATGGTAAGTCGATTCTTGTGAACTCTATCGTGCGTGATTGTTCCTTGATACTTAACGATCACGTATTCACTATTGATATTATCCCAATGCGTTTGGGTAGTTTTGATGTCATTATTGGTATGAATTGGTTGCGTAAGAACCATGCCGAAATCGTGCGTCATGAAAAGCTCGTATGTCTCCCTCTTCCGTCTGGTGATCTTTTATACGTCTATGGGGACCGACCTTCGAAAGGACTAAGGCTGATGTCATGCACACAAGCGAGCAGAAGTTTACGTAAACAGAACCCTGCCTTCTTGGCCCACGTGGGGAATAAAAGGGCAAGCGGAAGAACATAAGCGATGTACCAGTTGTGCGTGAATTTCCTGATGTCTTTCCTGAGGATCTACCCGGTCTTCCTCCTCCCAGATCCGTTGATTTTCGTATTGACCTCGTGCCTGGTGCGACTCATGTCGCTAGGGCTCCGTACCGTCTTGCACCTTCCGAGATGCAAGAATTATCCAGCCAACTACAGGAACTGCTCGATAAAGGTTTTATTCGTCCAAGTACCTCCCCGTGGGGTGCTCCCGTATTATTTGTCAAAAAGAAGGATGGTTCGTTCCGTATGTGTATCAACTACCATGAACTTAATAAGCTCACCGTGAAGAACCGTTACCTTTTGCCCCGTATTGATGACTTATTTGACCAATTACAAGGCGCGTCGTGTTTCTCTAAAATTGACCTACGTTCAGGATATCATCAACTACGTGTTCTCGAAGATGATATTCCTAAAACCGCGTTTCGTACTCGATATGGGCACTACGAGTTCGTGGTCATGCCTTTTGGTTTGACTAACGCATTTGACTAACGCACCCGCCATGTTCATGGACCATATGAACCACGTTTGTAAACCCTATTTGGATCGTTTTGTTATAGTCTTTATTGATGATATTCTTATTTATTCTAAATCTAAAGCCGATCATGCTCGCCATCTACGTCTTATGCTTGAACTTTTACGTGGTGAACGTCTGTATGCTAAGTTTTCTAAGTGTGAGTTCTGGATTGACGAAGTGCAGTTTCTTGGTCATATTGTTAGTAGGATGGGTATTCATGTTGATCCTTCGAAAATCGAGGCAGTGAAGAATTGGTGTACACCTAAATCTGTGTCTGGGATTCGTTCTTTTCTAGGATTGGCGGGTTATTACCGCCTGTTCATCACGGACTTTTCAAAAATCGTTGTTCCTCTTACTACGCTAACCCAAAAGGAGAAACCTTTTGTTTGGGGTCCCGAGCAAGAGAACTCCTTTCAAACCCTTAAGAATCTTTTGTGTAATGCTCCTGTTTTAACCCTACCTGATGGAAATGACGACTTTGTGGTGTACTATGACGCCTCGAACCTTGGTTTGGGCTGTGTGCTCATGCAGCGGGACAAGGTTATCGCTTATGCCTCTCGTCAACTCAAGGTGCATGAGAAAAACTATACTACTCACGATCTGGAGCTTGGTGCAGTTGTTTTTGCGTTAAAGATATGGCGACACTACCTTTATGGTACTAAGTGTGTGGTCTTCACCGACCATAGGAGCCTTCAACATATCTTTGACCAGAAAGAGCTAAACATGCGACAGAGGTGTTGGGTGGAATTTCTTAACGACTACGACTGTGAAATTCGCTACCATCCTGGTAAGGCAAACGTGGTGGCCGACGCTCTCAGTCGTAAGACTCATGTCCAGGCTATCTGCATATCTAGTGATTTGCATGCTTGTATTCACGAAGCCCAGTATTCGTCTGCTAATGAAGGAAGTCTATCCGTTGAAGTTCATGGCGCTAACGTTGATCAACTCGAAACCAAACCTGATGGTCTTCAGTACTATCTAAATCGCATCTGGGTGCCAGATCGCGATAATCTTCGTGAGCTCATTATGGATGAGGCTCACAAATCTCATTACTCCATCCATCCAGGCGCTGATAAGATGTACCAGGATCTACGTATGACTTATTGGTGGCCCGGCATGAAGAAGGATATTGCTGTGTATGTTTCTAAGTGCCTCATATGTCTGAAGGTGAAAGCTGAACATCAACGTCCTTCCGGACTTTTAGAGCAACCTAAAATCCCTGTCTGGAAGTGGGATAGCATTGCTATGGACTTTATTACCAAACTACCCCGTACCTCTAAAGGTCACGATAGTGTCTGGGTGATTATTGATCGTTTGACCAAATCCGCTCACTTTCTTCCTATTCGTGAAGATTACAGAGTGGAGAAACTTGCTCGAGTCTATACCGATGAGATTATAAGTCGCCATGGCATACCTCTGGACATAATCTCTGACCGTGATGGTCGCTTTACTTCGCGTCTTTGGCAAACATTTCAGTCCGCTATGGGTTCGCACTTGAATTTTAGCACGGCCTTTCATCCTCAGACGGATGGACAGACCGACTGTACTATTCAAACCCTAGAGGACATGCTCCGTTCTTGTGTCATCGACTTTGGTGGTAACTGGGATGTACATTTACCATTGATAGAATTCTCGTACAACAATAGCTATCATTCCAGTATTCAGATGGCTCCTTTTGAAGCTTTGTATGGACGAAAATGCCGATCTCTTCTCAGTTGGCATGAGATTGGGGAAAAGCAGTTCACTGGCCCTGATATTATTCAAGAGGCAACGGATAAGATTCTTCAGATCCGTGATAACTTGATTAAGGCTAGAAGCAGACAAAAGAGCTATGCTGATACAAGGCGCAAGCCTTTGGAATTTGCTGTTGGAGACCGAGTTCTTCTCAAGGTATCTCCCTGGAAGGGAGTAGTTCGCTTTGGTAAAAAGGGAAAGCTCGCTCCTCGCTATGTGGGTCCTTTCGTAATACTTGAAAGGATTGGCAAGGTAGCGTACAAACTTGACTTGCCTCAGGAATTAAACAACGTACATCCAGTGTTCCACGTATCCAACCTACGGAAATGTCTAGCCGACAAGGAACTGCAAGTTCCTCTGGAAGATCTGCAAACAAATGAAGCTGTTCGATTTGTGGAGAAACCGGTCGAAATCATGGATCAAGCTGTCAAGCGTCTGAGGCGCAGCAAAATTCCCATTGTCAAGGTTCGATGGGAAGGGAAGCGAGGTGCTGAGTTCACTTGGGAGTTGAAAAGTGATATGAAGGCCAAGTACCCGCACCTTTTTGAAGAGTCTTATTCTAAGATTTCGGGGACGAAATCTCCTAAAGGAGGGGAGACTGTAACGCCCAGCGTCCCTGAACTTTAGGAACTTGTCAAGACTAGTCCCTGAAGTTCAACTGTTGTCTATAATTAGCCGCTAGTCGATGTGGATTGTCTATTTCTTGAAATGTCTAAGACTATGTTGGGAATGCCTAATTCTATATGATTGAATGTCTAAATCAATGCTTGAATGTCTATCTGGAATGCCTAATTCTGTGTTGGAAATGTCTAATTCTATATGATTGGAATGCCTATCTGGAATGCCTAAATGAGGGATGTCTATGCGTGGGATTGTCTAATTCTATATGACTAAAATGCCTATTCGGAATGTCTATATGCCTGGAATGTCTAAATCACACTACTTCGAATGCCTAAATGTCTATACACTTGGAATATCTAACTCTATGTGCGTGAAACATCTAAACCTATATTGGAATGCCTAAATCTACTTTTGGAATGTCTATGTTTTGGAATGTCTATATGCTGCGAATGCCTAAAACTATGTTTGGAATGCCTAAATCTATTTGGTGTTTGACTCCTTAGACTCGTGAAACTTGATTCTTGGTTGAACGAGAGACTGGAGCCTTGTCACTGGCGGAATCTATTAATCTTGAAAACTTTCTATGTGTATGCTATAATCTAGTCATTCTATTACTCAACTTAACGCAACGCCTAACCTAACGCGTAAAACGAATCAAAATCGGGAACGCGAAAGGATGGATTGGCCAGAATGGCTATCCGATCGGATGACCACCCAAGCCGAACCACCCTTTCCCTTCTCTCCTCCTTCACCTATAAATAGGCTGTCACATCACCATTTTGAGTGATGTGACAGCTCTGCTCGACCAAGAACACGCCCACACGCTATTCCTTCATTTTCTCATCAATTTCGGTACGTTTTAAGCTAGATTCTTGTACTTTCATGATCTACACATCATTCTCTACGTGATTCTCACTTGAAATCACACTTTTCACCGTGAAATCTCTCAGATCTGAGTTCTTGATGGTGATGTCATCATGGTGGTTGTACAAACCACCATGTGATGTCATTCTGAGCAAGATCTAGCCTAGATCTAAGATGATTCATACGTTTTCACACTAAATCTAATCTAAACCTATACTTTTCATACAAAATATTGGTTAATTCTTCATCTTTCTTCAACTTTTGCTTTATTTTGCTAGAAACCGGATCCAAACAGGCTATAGGCTTGATGCATAGCCTAAAGTCGGTTTGGATCTGAGCATTTCCGGAGAAGATGAACGTGGGACGGATTCTGACATAAGTTCGTTAATGGCGAACGACTGGTTGGACAGGGGTGATTCCCACCCGATCAGGACTGCCTGGTGCTATCGAACTTACAATTGTCACTATACGTGTCATGCCGTCACCGATAAAACTAGAAACTTAGAATTTTTGCAAACATCGGTAAACTATCAATCTTGGAGGTCCAAACGGACAGCCGCCCGACCGGACAGCTGTCCGATCGCGCAGCCATCCGGTTGGAATGTCAAGTTTTTGTGCACTCACCCGAGTGGCAATCCGATCGGATCACCATCCGATCGGACAGCCACATTTGTCTTTTCTTTTTATATTCTCACCCGAGTGGCAACCCGACCGGATGCCCATCCGATCGGGCAGCCATCCTTCATTACAATATTTATGCCACCCGAGCGGACGGCCATCCGACCGGACATCCGTCCGATCAAACAGCCCTTCGACCCAGTGACTGTTTCAACACTTTATTCAATCTTGTTACTCTGCCTGACTCTTACCCTATTGAAATCTAATCAGGCTAATTTTAAAAGAGCTCCCTTTGATCCAATAACAGTTGCGACTGTTAAGCAATCACTGTGAGTATACTCGATCCCCTTTTTCTTTAAACTTTTGGGGTGTAACATGTATTCTATTAAACTAAATACTTTTGGCAATCTATACTCTATCCTGTGTGTTTGTGAAAACTTGTGCATTCTAGTATTCTATTTGTGCTATGTGACGTTTAATCCAGGGTGTTTAGTTCCGCCTTAACAATAGTAGCGCTATAGGGGGTGCACCTTTCCCATTATTCTTCGGGGGTATTGTTAGGAGGATTCTAGTTTACCTTGAGTCTTGGGTAAACACTAAAGCATCGGGATACTTGGGCTATCACTGCGTGGACTACGACACTAGCACGGCTGAAACTATTTTTATTGCTTACAGTGTGGATATGAGTTGTTTTAATCTATTATTCTATTATCAAACTTGTATACTCGCCAATACTTTTGTATTGATATTTTAATACATGTTGCAGGTTGATAGGTAGCGATGGCACATGGAAAACAAGCTAGGGGAATGCCTAGAAACGTCACGCTAGCTAACCTAAGTCTTTGAACAATTTGAGCAAATTATGATTTTGAGTTTTGTAATGTGATATTCGGTGATATTTGAATTTTAGACAATTATGCATGAAATATACTTAAATTATATTGTGACAACAGTGTTATGGAATTTCTCATGAGCAATCTGAACGCCTAGTGCTCGCATCCCGATGTTTCCGCCATGGGTTGGGGTGTGACACCCGCCACATCGCAAGGCACCCTTCTAGTATATATATATAGGGTAGGGAATCTAAGAGAAAATCTTCTTCTTTGAGAAACTTGAAAAGCATTCTGGGCCACAGATTTTCTCCAAGCCAAAATATATATTTTTTTTACCTGTAATCGCACGTTTTTAAGAGGTTATTTTTAATACATACACATATGTATATTGTCAATTTTTAAACTATACGTATGTGTATAGTTTGAAACATATATGTACGATGCTTATTTTTCAACGTTAAACACATATATACACTAGAAAAAAAACATATTTAGAACCATAATCTTCCTTTATATACAACATATCTATAATAATTTATACACATTTGTGGGTATATGTGCATTAACAAAGATAGATGTACAACACTTATGTTTCAATTTTAAACATGTATAATATACATACATGTGGATTAGGATCAAATACAAAGGGTAAAATAAGTAAGAATGGTAAGAAGGATTATAGTCCATTGATCTTGGATTTGGAGGGTTGAGATTAGTTTTAGGGAAAAGAATATAATGGAAAGGCATAAAGGGGATCCTACATTTATAAACTTCCTCTCTCCATATGCCAATTTCCCTATCAATTTAAAAAGTCCATAACTTTTTCACACGACATTCTTTTTAAAAGAAAATTTCGCCACAATAACGAGTGTTTTTTTATCTTTAATATGAGTATGAAATTGTCATAAAAAATAAAATAAAAAATTCATTTTAACTAGATTTTTTTTGTAGTGTGTTAAATGTTCTGCTCATTGTGTCTTTCAGTCAGATTTTGGTCATTAAGTTTTTACCAGAGTTTCTATATCAAAACTTATACCACAATGTTAATTTGGATTCCATCCATTACGTTTTTTTTATAAGAACCTATAACACATTGTATGACATAGTGAAGATGGTATTATATCTGGGTTTTTTATACATTGTTTTATAAATTCATATCATTGTGTTTAGTCTGCTATCCATTATGTTTTAATATATTGTTTATTGTGTTTTAGTCTGTTGTCCATTATGTTTTAGTCTGTCGTCCATTGTATTTTAGTCTGTTGTCCATTGTGTCTTTTATCTGTTGTTATCAATTGTGTCTTTCCTTTGCTATCATCAATTGTGTTTTTAGTTTACTTTCCATTGCAATTTTTAGTTTGATACTCATTGTGTTATATGTTATGTCAGTTGTGTTATACGTCATGTCCATTGTGTTTTAGTGTCTGTTGTCTAATGTGTCTTTTACATGTTGTCATCGATTGTGTTTTTGGTCTACTTTACATTGTGTTTTACGTCTTGTCCATTGTGTAATACGCAACTGAGTTTTCGATTTTTTTTTGAAAAGTATAACAATATGGTACCCGTATTAAAGATAAAAAGACGCTCGGTTTTATGGTATTTTAAAAAACAAATGACGTATAAAAAAGTTACGGATGTTTAAAAAATTGGGGGGGGGGATAGGATGTGACTTGCATGTGTCTATGTATAAAAAAGTTACAGACATTTTTCGTGAGAAGTGTGAGAAGGCAGATGAATTAATATGTAGGTATCATGTTTTAGACTTAGACATGATGTTTTAGGTTGTTTTGGCAAGAACACATCAAAGATAACAATTTAAGACACAGTACCATGAATTCTAGGCTTAAAACTTAAACAACCATGCCAAGAACATTAAGTAATGTGTTTTAAGTGTTAATTAGTGTGTTTTAGTTATGTCTTAAATTTCATGTCTAGAATTCATTGCATTGTGTCTTAAATTGTTATGTTTGGTGTTTTTCTTACCAAAACAACAAAAAAAATCATGACTAAGTCCAAAACATGATGTCTACATGTCAATTTCTATGCATTCTCACACTTCTCACAAAAAAATCCTTTTTACAGGAAGCTCACCCTATATATACATAAAAAAAATGATATAAAAAGATTGGATTTTTCAACAATTTTTTTTTTTTTTTTTGCAAAGTGTGGTAAGGTGTTATTGACCTATGTAAAGTGTGTCTTAAATTGTTATGGTTTTAATGATCTAATAAATGTGTGAAATAAGTATTTAATTGAAATTTATGCTAAGTTCTGGTTAGAAATAGCCTACTTATATGTAAAAACCTTGTGAAAAAGCATCAAAACTCCATTGATCATGAATTTTAGTAACTTCAGTAATTAGCAATTGAGTGTTTTTTTGGGGTTTTATGGATACACATGACTAAAATCAGATTTCTATACTAGATATTGAGATATGAGTGTAAATAGCTTCACTAATTTGGAATGGTTGTCATTCGTAATCTTAAATGGTATGTTAGATCATTGGATTATTTACCTCATGTTAGTACAAAATTGAAACCCTTCAAGTATTTGATGGAATGTCTAAATGAACAGTCTTTTTACAAATTTTGTGTGAAACTTGTTGATTTGAAGTGGAGTCAAGTTTAAACCGTTAAAAAAGAAGAGAAATGGATTTGAAAACGATAGTAATGATTCACATATGAACGAAATGATTTTGACGAATTAGACACCAAACGGGTCATTGGGTATCCTTAAATAAAGACAAACGAGCCATAAATTTATGTTTACATTGCTGGCTAAATTAATGGAATTTGATAGTGTTATGATTATAAATATGATAGTGAAGGGATATGGTTCCAGATCTCGCGTCAGCATAACCGTGAGTGACCATTACCCTTATCAAAACCCTCACTAGCTAAAGACTTATATGTGTCCGTGCGGGCACGCGCGAACACAGAGGTCGAATCCAATCTGCCCAATGATGGAAGAGGACTTACCTGGAATATGAGAACGGTATAACAATGCGGCATGGCACCGCATCTAGTGTATGAAAACGGTGTACGCATATCGATGCGGCCTAGCACCGCATCCTGTGAACACTTCTATCAATACAAGGGATTTGGATAACAGCAACAGTCACCACAAGTGGTGATGCGGCCTGGCACCACATCCCACAGTCTTTGCCAGAAGGACAACGCGGGAACAACGACAGTTACCGCAGGTAGCGATGCGGCGCGACACCGCATCCTGCCCACGAGGCAAGTGGGACTGACACCACAGTGCAAGTGGCACCAATGACAGTCGCCTGTCAGGCCATACATAAGCAACAGACTGACACTGCAATAGGACGTGGCTTCACCTCCACGACCGACAAGCCTGACACACCTGCATAAGGGCTGCACGTCGTCAGTCCGTCCATTCAACTCCTCCTTCACTCCTCGGCTATAAATACCGACCCCAAACCAGGTTTGAGGTATCTCTTCACAACTCTCTCACTACTACTACTATCACACTTTGCTTCCCAAGCAAACTACTGATTCTCACGTCGGAGAGTGGTAACAAGGAGCACCCCCCACCCCATCCTCCTTGTTACGAGTCACGGCTTGTTTCCTTGTGTAGGAGATCAACCGGCGGACGATCAAGCCAGCGATCCTCGAGAGGAAGGGATTAACCCTTCTTGACGAGACCAGTGAGTTAACCCTGCCCGGTTAACCATTGTTTCATCATTGGCACCCAACGCTACTCTTAGCACTTTTGTAACCATCCCTCTCCCTCTCAAAAGATCATGTCTGATCGTCTAAACAACACTACCGGGGATAACCTAAACCCTGCAAAACCAGGGCCTGCAGGAACCACTCCTCCAGTCCCAAATCCTGGCCACATTGGCACATCAACGCAAGGGGGCGCATTCCTTACGTTTGAACATGATCTTTCACAGTACGCATCTGTAATCCCTCGGGACATGAACGTTCATGCCTGGTACGACCAGCAAACAGCTCTGCTAGACGCAACATACAACAGAGCATGCGTAGAAGCGTAGGTACCGGTCGGTCCTACCCCGGCACCACATACCCCTGCGAGTCGTATTTTACAATATGATGGCAGGGCCCCCACACGCCCAGCCTCCCGGAGTAGGTGTGAAAATCGCGGATCCTCTTACTAAGAGTTCCGCATAATTGATGAAAATGATTCCTCATATGGGTCTCGTACCAGAGGCCCAGTACATAGCCGCCTGCGCCCTCAAGGCGAAAACAGACGGCAATCCACAGCCCACCGCGGCTTCGGCATTCAAGGTCGGCTTGTACCGCAGTCCCATCACGAAGGGTATGGCCGTACCGACCCGGACGACCATACATATTGCGGGGAATCTCACGCTACCAGCAGCAGACCGGGAGGACGCAATTATGTTCCTCCAAATCAACCCCGCAACACATACCTCCGCTCTGTAAAGCGCCCCCAGAACCAACCCTACAGGCCAAAATCTGCGGCCGAAAACTCCAAATTTGTCCCGTAGATTGCCCACGCCGATGTCACCACCACTAAATTCCCATTAAACATTAGGAAATACAATGGTTCGTCCGACCCGGACGATCACATGAACATCTTCATCGGCGCAGGGTGCAACGGCAGGTGGGATGAGCTCCCCTGGTGTCATTTTTTCCCAGACCCTCACAGGTCTGGCCAGGGCTTGGTTCGATTCTTTGCTAGTAGGATCACTAACCTCATTCGAGGACTTACATTCAAAGTTCCTCGCACATTTTTGCCAACAGCGACGTCACGAGCGTGACTCGATGGACGTCATGAACATTTGGCGCGGAGACAACGAATCTCTTGAGTCGTTTGTCGTCCGCTACAACAAAGAATGCCTGTAGATAGGTGGCGTGGCAGACCAAATGGCACGCAACCATTTCATTGTAGCCGTTAAAGACGAACAAATGGTTATGACTATCTCCAGCAAAGAAAGCTTGCCAAAGAAATGGGAAGACGTCATGGTTGCGGTCAAGAGATACGCCCAGACTCAACGGTCCCTCAAACCGCATATTGCAAAGGCACAGCCTCAAGCGGAAGGCCAGTCCTCCCACCAAGAGCCTAAGCGCAATAACAAACGCAACCGGAACACATGGAATCGCGGCAGCGATCTCAAACCATATGTCCCGCGTAACAACCAGCCCGACGCAAGGGCAACAATCAATGCCTAGCGTGAAAACCAGGCGTCAAAGAAAGAGTCTCGGGACCGCAACTGGACCGAGATTACCCAGTCGCAAAGCGACATCCTCCTTACGGACGCGCAATATCTTCGACCGGCCCAGCCGATAAAGTCCAAGAAAAAACCAGGATCTCATACTATATTGTGAGTATCACAAGGACTCGGGCCACACAACAAACAACTGCATCAGTCTACGACTGGAGATTAAGCGGGCCCTAAAGGATGGGAAGCTGCAACATCTGTTGCCCGTCGCGCAAAAGCCAACCAAGCGCATCACCCCCCACAACGAGGGCACCTCCGCGGGTAAGAGGACCATGTATGTGGCCTCAACCCATATGATCAACGGAGGCAAAGGAAGGCCGCGCAAGGCGGCGAGAAGACCGGACAATGACTGGAAAGACGAGCAAGTCGTCTTTCCAAAAGTCCGAGACGGTCCGCGCGACAGGCGCACCGTCGTTATTACAGGCCACCAGGCTCACTACTGCACCGAGCGATTATTCATCGACCCGGGCAGTACTTCCGACATCATATACGAGCAGTGCTTCAACCAGTTCGATCAGGAAGACAAGGATCGGTTGCAAGCGGTGGACTACCTTTTGGCCGGGTTTGCAGGGGAAACTGTTTTCCCCCTGAGCCAAATTACTTTTCCTGTGCGCCTCACCAACGGAAGGCACACACGGACGGAGGAGGTGAACTACATGGTTTTACCTCACACCTCCAAATATGACGTGCTTCTCGGGAGAGATTCCCAAGGTGACTTCAACATGATTACGTCGGTACCCCACTCTGCGGTCGGTTTCCCAACCAAAACGGGGGTTGCAATAATCTACGCACGCAGGGAAGTCATGTCGTCGAACGAGCTGCGTCCGACCAAGATGGAAAGGCCTACCCCAAACACCCAACCAGAAAAATGG
Source organism: Helianthus annuus (assembly GCF_002127325.2). Classification (NCBI taxonomy): domain Eukaryota; kingdom Viridiplantae; phylum Streptophyta; class Magnoliopsida; order Asterales; family Asteraceae; genus Helianthus; species Helianthus annuus. The sequence continues at coordinate 132,734,464 of NC_035434.2, read as the reverse complement.
GTTCTCAATGCTAGACACCCAGAGCAAACGGTCACGTTGGGCCACGCCTTGTCCCCCAACATCAGAGCGCACCTAAAGCAGCTCCTCTTCAGGAACTAGGATATTTTTGCGTGGACACCCGCAGACATGACAGGAGTGCCACGCGAAATCGGCAACATTTCTTGAATACCTTGCCAGGTATCAAGCCAGTGATCCAAGGCCAACGCCACCTTGGGTCTGCAAAGAACGAGGCGATGCATGAGCAGGTCACAGAACTACTCTCCACAGGCATTCTGCGGGAAGTCCAATACTAGACTTGGTTGTCCAACCCAGGCATGGTAGAAAAACCATCCGGGGGCTGGCGCATGTGCGTCGATTATAAAGATCTCAACAAAGCTTGCCCCAAGGATTGTTACACACTTCCAGAGATCGATGAAAAAGTCGATAACCTCGCACCATTTCGATGGAAGTGTTTCCTCGACTGTTACAAAGGCTACTACCAGGTACAAATGGCAATCGAGACTGAAAATAAAACGGCATTCCGTACGCCCACCGGAAACTACTGCTACACAAAAATGTTGTTCGGGTTGCGCAATGCAGGCGCAACCTATCAAAAATTGTTGAACGACACTTTTCGCGGCCAAATCAGCAAAAGTGTCGAAATCTATATGGACGACCTGGTCGTCATGAGCATGGAGGAGGATACCATGCTCACCGATATTGAAAGAACATTCAAAACTCTGCGAAGCGTCAATATGAAGCTCAATCCAGGGAAATGCTCGTTTTGAATGGGGGAAGGCAAGTTCCTTGGATTCATCGTAACAAAAGATGGATTCAGGGTAAACCCGGAAAAAGTTCAGGTGATAGAGCGCATGCCATCGCCTTCCACGATAAAAGAAATGCAACGACTAGCCGGCAGGCTAGCCACACTGAATAGGTTCCTAGCCAATCATGCAGCTAAGTCCTATCATTTCATCAAAACCCTGCAGAACTGTTTAAAAAAGGAGCAATTCCAATGGACTGTAGAGGCCGAAAACGCTTTACGGGAGATGAAAGAGTGTTTGATTCAACTCCCAACTTTAACCGCACCACGCAAGGATGAGCCACTTATCTTGTACCTATCTGTCGCGGACAACGCGGTAGGTGCAGTACTCATAGTGGAATGAGAGGGAGTTCAAACACTCATGTACTATATCAGCAAAATGCTCAATGACCCAGAGACAAGATACTCCATCATGGAGAAGTTGGTGCTCGCACTAGTGCACGCGTCAAGACGGTTACGACGTTACTTCGAAAACCACGTCATCACGGTGCTAACCAACTATAGGATCGGCCCGATCCTATCAAAACCTGACATCTCAGGGAGATTAGCAAAATGGGCAATTGAACTGGGCGCACACACGCTGAACTATAAGCTGCGCCCCGCAATCAAAGGTAAAGTTCTGGCTGATTTCGTTGCCGAAGTACCGGCAAATCGCATTCAAGAATGCGAAGAAGAACAACACCCTGCACCACCACCATCCTCTTCAGAAACCTGGGCAATAATATATATACCGATGGTGCATCCAACGAGGATGGTCCAGGTGCGGGTCTGCGACTCGTCAGCCCCAATGGCCAAGAGCTTACCTATGCAATCCGCCTCGACTTCAAAAGCACAAATAACGAGGCAGAGAATGAGGCTCTACTGGCAGGGCTACGGCTCGCAGTCAAGCTTGGCGTACAACATCTGGAAGCACACGTCGACTCATTGTTGGTGGCAGGGCAAGTGCGCGGTGACTATGCCGCAAAAGGGGATATCATGATCCTCTACCTCGAACAAGCCTTGCAACTAAAGTCAAAATTCACTTCCTTCAATATCCGCCATATCAACAAAAGTGAAAAAAACCCGCGGATGCACTGTCAAAACTCGCATCCACCAGCTTCCAACACCTGGCAAAGGAGATAAGCATTGAGATTCTGCAAAATCCCTCTGTACCCTTGCGCCAAGTCAATGTCATCCATTACGGTACAACATCCTGGATGACACCAATCATTGCATACTTGCAATCAAGTGTTACTCCCGAAAGCAAGTCTGAGGCACGTAAGTGGCAATACAAAGCGTGCCATTATCAAATGGGAGACGGTATCCTATACCGAAAATCATACCTGGGGCCACTCCTACGCTGCGTCGATCCCCAAGATGCTACATACCTTATTAGAGAGATACACGAGGGAATATGTGGCATACACGCGGGTCCACGAATGGTAATGGGCAAAATTATGAACGCTGGGTATTACTGGCCCGTCATGCACCTGGATGCGGTCAAAGTCTTGCGCAAGTGCTTTAATTGTCAGCGGCACGCCCCCAAGACCTTGCGTCCCAAAAACAACTTGATCCCGGTCACCACCGCATGGCCTTTCCAAAAATGGGCAATCGATGTAGTGGGACCATTTCCAGACGCACCAGGTGCGGTGAAATTTATCATAGTGGCTGTAGATTACTTCACAAAATGGGTAGAGGCAAAACCACTCACCTCAACCACCGCTATGATAACAAAAAAATTCATCTGGGAACATATCATCTGCCGTTTCGGCCTACCGATGTGCATCGTTACCGATAACGGCACCAACTTCGTCGCCGACGACTTTCAAAAATGGCTAAAGGAACTACACATTGAACACATATTTTCCTCGGTGACGCATCCGCAAGGGAATGACCAAGTCGAGAGTATCAATAAAAGTCTAGTCGAAGGCATGAAAGCACGGTTGGGAACAGCCAGACGCGGCTGGGTCGATGAACTCCCAAGTATCTTATAGGCCCACAGGACAAGCCCAAAAACAAGTCACGGTGAGACACCCTTCAGCCTGGTCTATGGCTCGGAAGCGGTGATCCCCGCGGAAGTAAGTATTCCCTCATCCCAGATGTTGGCTATCAACAAGAAGAAAGGCGTGAAAACGCTGCTATCAACGAGGCCACGTACAAAACCAAGCTTGAAAAGTACTACAATTCACGCGTGCGCGTTTGTACTTTTAACTCGGGAGACTACGTCCTTCGCGATAACGAAGCATCTAACGCTGAACGCCCAGGAAAACTTGCCCCCAAGTGGGAAGGACCCTACCTCATCCAGGAGGTCTTGGGCAAAGGCACGTATAAACTACAAACGTTAGAGGGCGAAACTATCGCACGCACATGGAATGCACAACAGCTTCAACGTTGTTACATGTAAGCCATGTTTTTACATTTTCCATGTAACCTATCGGGCCGCAGGCCATTTACAAATAAATAAACGAACGATTCAATGCAATATTGTTTATTACTACTATTACAAATGCGTGTTCCACTTTACGGTATCTGCAAAAACAGATTGGCAAAATCTTCATTCGCGATACCCACACAAAGTGGTGACCACACACAAATATTGTAATAGGCCAGCAAAGGCAAAACATTAAGTGTCTATCCGCCCGGATACACACGTACGGTTTTTACAAAACCTACACAATTCCTAAACCTTAACGGGACAAAAATAGGAATTGACTAATGCTCATACGACAAAGGTATAGAGTATACTCAACCACGCTTTACAGGTAGTAGAGTTTTTCATACTTGCATATCACCTAGATATGCAAAAGGCAAATCCAGACTTAGTGCTATTTACAATAACATTAATTCATACACGTTCAAATATGCAAGTAGTAAAAACACTTGTACAAAATGAGCAAAAACAGTTAAACTTTATATTCAAAAAATTCTTACACCTACGCGGTGTACAAGGGATTTACATAAAGTTCTAACATTTACATTGAGGAAACAAAAGGGCACGCAGGCCAACCTAGTCTTTTTTTGTACCGCTGGTACCAGCACCACCCGTGCCATCACCACCGGTCTCTTCCTCCTCTTCATCATCATCACCATATAACAACCGCAAGCGGTCCACATAGTCTTTTGCGTCCAAGCATTTGTCAAGATCCTCAAGGGCGGAAATGGTCATATCATTGTATGCTGCAAGAGCAGCAGCAAGACGCCCTTCGGTATCCACGCCATGGAACCCGGACCTTTCATCGGTGTATTCGCCTTGGGCCAGAATATTCATATGACTGATGCAGCGGCTGTAGCCAGCTTTAAAACCAGCATCCCGAGCACGCACCCTAATCAGATCTACACCAGCTGCATTCTCAGGTGCGTCCAGGATAGCCTTAACAATCTGCAAAACACAAGCAACAAGGTTACCACAGGCAAACCTAAACAAAAGCAAGGGCACCAGATACTTACATGCCCAATGCCGTGATCACACATCCAATCGCGATCATCCTTGAGCTGGTTAAATGAAGAAATAAGGCTATCTCTAGCCTCACCAGCCTCACTTGCCCGCGCTTCAGCTTCAGTTGCGCGGGCAGTGACCTCCGCAAGCATGGTCTCGCGATTCTGCATTTCAGCCTTTCGAAAACAAAGAACACAAGCATATAAAGATAAACATACTTGGGAAAGAAATCTACAAATTCAACAAACAAAGGCAACTCATACCTGGAGGCTTCCAACAGTCTTGTTTAAATGAGAGCGATCAGCATTCGCTTCTTCAAGGGCCTTGGCAGCACGGGCCCCCACCTCCTTGGCCTCTTCAAGAGCCTTGGCAATACGGGACTCAGTCTCCTTAGCCCCTTTGGCTACCGCCTCAGCTGCGGCCTTCTCCTTGACCAAAGCAGCGTTCGCTACCTTGACATTAGCCAGCTCCTGACGAACACGAAACAGCGTTTCATTCTGTTTCGCCCCAGATTCTTTCCATGTCTTGCGCTCATTAGAAAGGGTTTCTTTCCAACTCTTGCGCTCATCAGAGAGCAATTTGGCGAGAGTACGAACCTGTTTAAGGCCAGCAGTTGCAGCCCACTCCTCAGTCTGCTTATGCTGCTCAAAGGCAGCCTTATCCCATTTGAGCTGCTCTGCACCCTCACGAGCAGCCTTCACCAACTCTTCAGCCTCAGCCCGCAAGCGAGCAGTTTCCTCCTCCCTGCGCCCCAGCACCTTGTAATCTTCCATAATGGCATTCGCCACTATGGAACTCCCCACAAGCATGGAGGAGAGTTGGTTGATACGGAGCTCGCGAGGCAAGGCACGGGCACGGTTAACTTCAAACGGAGTGCCCAAGCCACCCAAAATCTCCTTACAAGCAGAAGGATCACTTGAAATGTCATCCCCTGCATAACACTCCAGGGGGGTCGGTGGTAGCTCGTACTCCGATCCTCCGTGTTGGTGCGGAAGTAAAAATCTAATTCAGACTCTCCAGGCTGAATAGGAGGTCCTTCATAACCCGCACCCCCAGAAGCGGAACTAGAAACCTTCGCGGTGGCGGGAGACTTGTGCTTTTCCGCATCAGACTGTTGCTTTTCACCATGGCAAACTTAAGGTTCAGATCACCAGTATCCTCCGGGGAGATCAGATTGTCTGAGGAATCCACCGTATCAAAGATCTGAGCCGCATCCTTCTTCCCAGTATCCTCTGCCTGCACAGAGGGCTCGCTTACCACCTTAACGAAAGGGCCGGTAAATTCTTTATTAACCCCCGCATCCACAGCCGTGTCATGCGGGGGAGAAAGGGGAGCATCAAACAAAGAGGAGAAATCTCCATCTTGCGGTTCTGCGAGCAGAACAACAATAACCATCAAAAACAAGTTACAATTGCAAAAACTTATAAGGGTATGACACTCACCAGCCGCAACCACAGGCTTTTTCTGCGAGACAGCAGTCGTCCGTTTTATCTGTATCCTCGGACGCTTCTTCTCACCAGCATCAGCAGCTTTCCCCTCTTGTTTTCTCTTCTTCTCACCAGCAGGCTTCGGACCCGCAGAGTTCCTACCTGCAGCCGCACCACCACCTGGAACACCCAAGCCCTCAAGGGTGTCAGATACTACCACGTAATCGGTATATCTGCGGTAACAAGAATGAGAGATACCTGCCGCATGCGGCACCAAAGAGGGCACAACAGTAGCCTCAGGGTTTTTCTTCTGGCGACCCCGCACAATTTTTTCTGGATGCTTTTTCTCCGCATGCTTCTTGGGGACAGTCTTCACCTCAAACTTCCCCAGAGCCCCAAGATTACCTGCGTTTAAACAATCAAGCAAGCAAATCACATGGGTGAACTTCTTTACAAAACAAGGAAGCTATAAATTATACATTTGCCTTGCGGCAGTGGCGCCTTCAGCACCTCGCGTTCAAGAAAGCGGAAGTTGCCAACAATCTCTAGGTTAAAACCTTCACGTTCCGCGCACGGAAGTAACTCAACTTTGTCCTCGAAAGTCGGATCAAACATCCTCCACAGGGGAGCGTCCTCTGATAGTACAGATACAAAATCAGTAAAAAAAAAGGAAGCAAGGAAACCGCACAAAAGTAAAAATGCTTACCACCACTTTTTTTCCCGCAGAACGGGCCTTGCCTTCCTATCAGGCCTGGACAACATCATCCGCAACACCCACAACTGCGAGTTATCCAGCTTCTTGAGCTCAATGGATTTCAACCTTGGGAACCAACTCACTTTAACAGCATTTGGAAGAGCAAGATCCTCCGCCGTAATGGTCTCATTCACGTTCCGAAAAGTCATCTTCGCGGCTACCGCAACAGCCTTAACATAGAAGAACTTCCTCTTCCACTTTGTGAGACCCTTGGGAGGGGTCATCAGCTTGGTGCTCCCATACCGTTGGTTGAAAGAAAAGAACCCGGTGTTCACCGTCAACTGGTAGAACCGCCGAAAATTTTCAACGGTAATCTCCAAACCAAGAGCACAAAAAGTGTACTCAAAATTCCTGATTCGAAACATCCCGAACGGACTCAGATGGGAGATATGAATCTGATAGTACTCCAACACTTCAGCAAAAAACACCGTTAATGGCAGTCAGAGGTTGCCATCATAAAAGAAGTCAGCCCACAGGGTGAGGCATCCCGCCGGAGCGTCGGCACCGGTGTCACCTTCTTGTGGGTACGTAGCCCCAAACTCTTTGGGCATTTGGATACTGGTCACCAGGGTCTCAAACTGATCCTTCAACCACTTTAATACTGGTAGACCACCGCCGGGTGCACCACCATCATCTTCATCTTCTTCCGCCGCCGCCCGTGACGAATGTTCAGGGTTTTCACCCTCCACATTATGTGGATTCGATGGTTCAGCCATTGAAATGGAAAAAATAGAGAAGAAAACGAGTACAAGAACTCAGCAACTCACCGGAATTTCAGAAAAGTTATCGGAGAAGACGAAGACAACACTTTTTTCTCTTGCCGGAAAATTTTGAAATTTTGAACAAGTGAGGGGAAACCACAAACGGTTTCCCCGTATATACTCATCGTAATTAATGCAGAGGGGTAACTGAATCATCACGATCAAAAAGAACGAGTTACGCGGCGACACGTGTCCAGCGACAGTCCCGCTGACGGTTACCACGCGCGCGTGGCCGCCCACGCGCCTGCCAAAGGAGACGTTTACACTCCTGCTACAGTGCATTAATGACCTTGGGCAGTGCAAACGTCCTTTCCTATCAGCACATGCAGAAAATCCTACCAACTTTCACCAACTCACACGTGCGTTCAGCCACGTATGCAACAAAAAACCGACAATATTATCCAAATATAAGCGGTATGCGGTTTCTCTGGTATAACCGCACCATAACCCATACCGCATGTCGTTTTTTACATACCCCTCAAAAAAGGAAAAAAATATATATCTCTACATTATGTAAAGGAGTATAAATAATATCCTCATATTCCCACGAGCACACGTGGAATATGCGGAGATGGCACACACGAGCCCGCACAGGTGTGTCAGATGCTCAGAACCAGTGTCGCTCTTTGGACTGCGAAAACCGCTTCCCAGGACGAAGCAAACCACACTCCTTCAGGCATCTTCAAGCTTCAAATCCCTCGTGTCCGGTTCACAACCACAGAGGGTGCACAAACAGATTCTCCTTATGGAAAAGGATAAGTATGATGCGCGACCGCACATCAGCAACCCTAACTCCTGATCCTTCAAGAGCCGCATACGAGCAAAACACTCTTTTAATGCGAGTCTTTTGTCACAAAATCGTAGACACTCATGAGTCACTGCGGTCATATATCCAGCTACGCGAATGGTAGCTACGGAAGAGCCACGACTAAGTCATCACACAGATGAACGAAGCTACTTCATGGAAAACTGATTCCTATTGAAGCGTGAAGGAAAGTGGCTATAGAACGTGTGCGAACGAGATATCCAATCATCTCGAGAGCTCTCGTTGAGCAACAAGCGAACGAATAGTGGTAACAAGTCTGCTTATGACTTTGTTTGCCCGCTTGTGAGCTGGATAGCATAAACAATGGTGGGCATAACCATGCCTATGACCATGTTTATTTGACCATTATCCAGATTCAAATTGTTCGACCAAACACGGCCAACAATGACGCAAGTACCCCACATTGTTCGACCAAACATGGGCAACAATGCAAAGGAACGAGGTAACCACAAAGGACGTGCGGTTACTTGAAAGCTAATTGGAAGAACATGAACACCCCACAAAGTAAGGATCATCATTACATGTCCAATTGCTGAACATAGAGCTTGAGCAAAGCCACTCAGAGCATTGCATCAGCTACCGCAAAGGTTACAACTAGAGTTACGGCTGCGGATATCTTCCGTCACTGTTACAAAGGTTGGTTCGAAGCCTACTCTCTTCTTCATTCACCACCTAAAAGGTTGGTTCGAAGTTTGTGGACATCTTCAACCACGATCTCAGAGGTTGGTTCGACACACCAACAGGTGGCACCCAACCCTGATGACATCAGAAACAGGTAGCCCATGCTACCAGATCAAAACCCTAGGCTGAGAATTTCGCATCAGACGAAACTTGCCCACCGGTACGGAAGAGGCGTCACACGACTCTACCAGATCCCCGGCTTGATTTTCTAGAAGCAGGAGCCATCTACATGGCCTAGAATCTTCTACAACATACGCACTACCTTCTAGACACCATAGTCCAGTACTCCTCTCACATGCAACTTGCATACGGAAACAACACTATAGTGGGGAGGGACTTGAAGGGGTATGGTCCCAGATCTCGCATCAGCATGACCGCGAGTGACCATTACCCTTATCAAAACCCCCACTAGCTAAAGACTTATATGTGTCCGTGCGGGCACGCGCGAACATAGAGGTCGAATCCAATCTGCCCAATGATGGAAGAGGAATTTACTGGAATATGAGCACGGTATAACAATGCGGCATGGCACCGCATCTAGTGTATGAAAATGGTGTACGCATAGCGATGCGGCCTAGCACCGCATCTTGTGAACACTTCTATCAATACAAGGGATCTGGATAACAGCAACAGTCACCACAAGTGGCGATGCGGCCTGGCACCGCATCCCACAGTCTTTGCCAGAAAACAACGGCAGTTACCGCAGGTAGCGATGCGGTGCGACAAGCCTGACACACCTGCATAAGCAACAGACTGACACTGCAGTAGGAGGTGGCTTCACCTCCATGACCGACAAGCCTGACACACCTGCATAAAGGTTGCACGTCGTCAGTCCGTCCATTCAACTCCTCCTTCACTCCTCGGCTATAAATACCGACCCCAAACCAGGTTTGAGGTATCTCTTCACAACTCTCTCACTACTACTACTATCACACTTTGCTTCCCAAGCAAACTACTGATTCTCACACCGGAGAGTGGTAACAAGGAGCACCCCCCACCCCCATCCTCTTTGTTACGAGTCACGGCTTTTTTCCTTGTGTAGGAGATCAACCGGCGGACGATCCAGCCAGGATCCTCGAGAGGAAGGGATTAACCCTTCTTGAGGAGACCAGTGAGTTAACCCTGCCCGGTTAACCATTGTTTCATCAGATAGTGTGAAAGCCAATGAATGTAAAAATTCCTATGGGATAAAAAGGCTTATATATGATGAAATGTTGATTACTTGACATGATATTAGTTGACTATAGGAAGTCAACATAGCAGAGGAAGAATTCAAAGACCTACGGGCGAAAGTGAGTGCCTCACAATCATATATTTAAAAAAAATTACACATGACTAAATCATTTTAATAGAGTTTGTACTTTTAGTGATAGATGGTATTGAAAGTAGTGTAATAAGAAGAATTGCTCGGGTGTATGATGAATAAATATAGAGAGATTTACTAGAAAATACAAATGTGATAGTATGATAACTCACTTCTAGAACATTGATGTGTCAATATGGACATTTGGGATATCTATAAACATATATAAAGCATTTCCTTTGGGCAAAATAGTAATTTCCGGCACAATTCTTAACACGGCAGCCGAACCATCACGCCTTCTTACCCTAATCTCCATCCCTTTCTCCCATATTTGCCCCTAATTCAATATCAGTCGCCCAAACCATCCGAGCAATTATATGTATAATCAATTAGGTTTTATGATTGAAATCTATTATGAGTTTTCTTTTTGATTGAAATCGACTTTCAACAAAACTGTTTGTTTACCCACAACATTAAATTAATGCAAACTTAAATCACCGGCGTCGCTTCAAATGGCAAATGGGATATGTTCAATGGGTAACACCATAAATGGTAGCGAAGACGGTGGCGGTGGGAGAACCTCGTCATCCACCTAGGGTTTCAATTGCATATTTTGTCTACTAAACATCACAACTGCAATCTTGAAGGAGGCAGAGCCACCGTTACCATCACCGGAATAATCTCGTAATTTCACAGGTTAGTTATCCGGACGTTTAGTTACATATGTCCTGGTGTTATTTATGTATAATCTGTTTCATTATTAGGTCTACAGATTGTCAAATGAGGTGTTATTGTTAACATTCAGGTATCTTAATAGTTTCTAACCCTAAAATAAGTTTCAATTTAGTGCTTATAAAATTTCAGATGTGTAATAGTACTGGTTAATTTGTTGTTGTATGTGTATGAATTTTGTTATGGTCTTAAGTTTGTTTTATAGGTGAAATAGTTGAGGAATGTCTGTGAATTCCTGATTTGATTTACTATGAAAAACTTACTGGTTTGATTAGTGGCGTATGATTTTATTGATTTTAGGTAATATAGGAAAAAATGATACTGATGTGGCTTTCAAAGAGGTTAAAAAATTCCTTGTTTTGTAAATGATACTGATGTGGCTTTCAAACAGGCTTAAAAATTCCTTTTTAAATACGAATGACACATGGGTGTTGCCATACCTTCAGGTCGTGTATATGTATTGATTCGTTTTATAACTACTTTTAGTGGCTTGCGCAAGCCATTAACACATCATCTTTTTTGCAGTTTATTGTTGTAGAAATTCGGTTCCAATGTATGCTAAAGTCTCTGCAGTTCACGTCTTCATCTTCTTTGATTCGCCTGCAATTTAAGGTGAGAGATCTTCCTTAAGTATTTTGTATTGTACCTGTTGTTTTGGAGTTGTAGATTTAAGTGGTAATGCTTCAGTTTGTACTATTGTTGTATAAATATAAAAAGGGAATTCGAAAACATTTAATCTTTTGTCTAAAGTGTTTTCTGATGACTAGTTCTTGTTTATTATCTTTCTAATAATTGTTTTTTGTATTATGTTTAGTTGACGGTGTTATAAGAACAGCAGGGGGTGGGGTTCGGCGAGTCGAACTTGTCACGACGATGGCTATGGATTTCGGCAATGGAAGACGACAAGACATCTTCTCGAGTTCTCGGTCCAATGGTCTATCTTAATCTCTCTTTTCCAGTTCTTGGATGCATTTATTAGTTGAAAATTTACATCTTTTGGATGGTTTAGAAACAGAGAACAGGGCCGAATCACGTTGATATAATCATGTTTACATTGAAATATTCGTTCCTGCCATGAAGCCATTGTTTGTAGAGCTTGCTTCATCAGCAGTGGTAGTTATAACCCTGTTTACATGCCCACCCCTGAGCATAAAAAGGCGAATCCATTCTTGAATGCGAATAGAAGATGTCTGCCCAAATACGGTATGTGTAAACAAATTTGTTTTTATGTCAGCAAGTGATTAGTAGTCGGAAATCATATGCTGACTGCTATCTAAACTACATGAGGCAAGCTAGATATAGTTGAAAATGTTATTGTTGATGTCGTTGAATTTATGAATCACTGTTTGGTTGGCCTAATTTACTGCTAGATAGCTATACAGAACTAACTCTACATTAAAACTTCTTTTTAAATCAAAATGGAAAATAAAATAAATTTGTTTTTATATACTCTACATTGCCTTATGTAAAAGATTTTGGCAAAGGGAACCAAAGGTTATGCTTGGCCTGCTCCTAAGGATACTAATGAGCTTGTTTCAATTTTGTACCCGTTTAGGTCAGTTTTGGTTGGCACTGGCCGGTTTTAGCCCAGTTAAGTCTTGGACAGAGCTAAGTTCTCATAGTGCCTACGCCAAGCCTGCCTTGCGTCTATTTAAGGTGCCTAGCTTGCACCTGTTTTGTTTATACTTTATAAACGACGTCAACTTTTACTTCGAATTACATAACCAGATGCTGATATTAAATTAGGCAACTATTATCAAAACAAGCTTCTTGAAAACTCAAACTCAAGTTTAGCAACAGATCAACAAAAGTCAATGTGTTTGAACAAATATTCATAGTTCTTAGCTGTTAGAATTGGCGAGCAGCGTTGAGCAAAAGACATGGGTTCTTGAGCTTAGATTTGACAAGCGATTGTTTACTTGTCATGTTGTCACCTTCTTTACTGTCTTTTTCTTGTAAACTTTATGTTGATTAACACTGAATTGCTTTTTCTTTACTGTTCCTGAATTCTATCCCAAAAGATCTGAAAGGCAGCTGATGTGGATTTAGTTGTCATCACTGGAGGAACACCTGGATTCTCAGGTTTGTGATATGCGTGAAGTGTGTTATATTTTAGATGTATATTTAAGCCCTTTTTACACTTTTAGCCAAGTTTTAAATTTATAAAACACGATATTTACTAACACTAAACACACATATGGGCAAGTGCACCCATCGTGGACGTAGTATAGTGTTGGTAAGATACCGAGGTCGTCCAAGGACACAAGAGCTTTTAATACCGGTTTATCCTCAACGTCTAATCAAATCAAAAAGTGAGAAAAATGTTTTAAACTAAGAAAAATAAAAACTAACTAAATGCTGAAAAATAAAATAAAATAAAAACAGATAGACAAGATGAATCACTTGGATCCGACACGTGTGTTAGTATAACCTTTGATTATTTTTGCACTTTTGCACTTGTTTAAGAGATTATCTTAGTTATTGTAGTAGGCCCCTCTTTTGAAGGCGACGTTACCCTCAACCCAGTAGTTTGAGTCAGCAAGGATACAATCCTAAAGGGTCGGATTATTGAAAGATAATGAATTAAGTTATTAATGCAAATTGTGGTAGGCCCCGCTTTCGGCGGTGACGTTACCCTCGGCTAAGTAGTCTGAGTCAGCAGGGATACAGTCCTAAATAGCCGGGTTATAGTATTAATAGTAGTTAACTTATGAGGGGGTCAAAGAGTTTGGATCTCCGCCATCCAATACCTATGGGTATTGAAGGAGATCCTACTAAATTTGACCCAGGTCCCAAGCAGGACCTCTAAACGCTGAACAAGGGCAAGACCCTTACCAAACTGTTCCCTTAACCCCCGACCAGGTAGCCAACATACCTCCATATAGACCGTGGAGATATGAATGGTGAAAATCTTTTATTTTATATAGACAGTAAAATAACGCCAAGACACCACGGACAAACGATAAGGAAATATCACCTTCAACATAAGTAACTAGTTATTAAAGTCATTAATACAAAACCAAATAAAAAGTGCAAAAGACTAAAAATAAAAAGTATTATACTAAACACTTGTCTTCACCAAGTGATGTAAGAGACTTAGGCAAACATGGCCTTGATTGTCAAGAACTCTTACGATCAATCTTGGATCCCGAGACGACTCACACACTCTATGATGGACAATGGATGATGGTGGTGGATGATGGTGTTATGGTGGTGGTGGGTGGTGGATGAAGTGTGAGAGAGGTGGTGTGCCAAGGGATGAGATGGAATGAAACCAAGCACCCCTATTTATAGGCTGAACAGAAGGCTAGGCACGGCCCCGTGTCCGCTGGACACGCCCCCGTGCCCGTCTGACACTCTCTCTCTTCATTAATTGTAATTCGCAATTACAATTAATGCGCCTGCTGTACTTTCACCACGCCCCCGTGCCCGCTGGACACGGCCCCGTGGTGGGCAATGGAAGCTTCTACTAGTTTGTCTTTTCTGCTGCTTCTTGGGCACGGCCCCGTGTTCGCTGGACACGGGGCGTGTTCAATCTTCTGTTTTCTCTTCTTTGCCTTAGGGGGTGCCGTTGAGGGTCCGGGCAGTCTACTTTTATTCCTTTTCTTGTATTTATGCTAGAATTAGTTGTCTTTTTGCTTCTTTTGTGATTTTGAGCTCATTTCATCCTGAAAATACAAAAGAAAGACAAAAACACTCTTTTTCCAACATTAGTACTTAAAAAGGGTTAGTTTTATGCCTTAATTGATGTGATTTATATGTTGCATTTTACACACATCAAATACCCCCACACTTGAACTTTTGCTTGTCCTCAAGCAAAACTCTTTAAATGTGGCTTACACTCCCAAATGGAATAGGTAGAAGAGAAAGTTTTTGGCTTGTCCTAGAGTGTCGGGAATCCAAGGTCCTTGTAAGTTTTATTTTTATTTATTTACAATCCTATTCGTTATGATTTATTTTGAACGTTTCATAAGATAAATTACTTATTCGGGCATAGCATGCCTTATTAAAATTCCATTTATATACAAGTTCACATACCTCGCGGGAGATCACTCAACACTCGGCCGAAGGTGTAGATTTTTTTTTTTTTAGTGAATCACTCGTGAGCGGCATGGAACTTACGCCTTCCATAGGCTTGCCAAGCAATCAATCCTCCTCCTTTTTAACTTTTTACCTTTGTAAATATCAAGAGGACTTTTGGGGTGAAGGGTTAGGCTTGGGTTAAAGGTGGTCGGTTGGGTTAGTTAGAAAAAAGGGCGAAAATCGTAAAAAGCGTCGGTTTCCGTGACATACCTTTTTTTAGTGATTTTTTTTTTTTGAAGTATTTCTCCAAACAAGCTCTTATATAGCTTTTGTTTGTTTTTGACTTCATCATTTTTTTTTCACATAAAAAGGCGAGTTTACGAAAAACCGAGCTTGTTACTAAAATAAAGGGTGAAAAATAAAAAAAGGGTTTTTTGGTGGGTAAAAAGAGTTTTGGGGTAATGAAATGAAAGGTTTAGGCTCAAAGGGGCTATCTAGGGGGATTTTGGGTAGGTGGTTTTAAAAAAATGAAAAATAATGGTTTAGAAAAAAAAAATATGGTTAGTCCTAATGCCTCCATCACTTACTTACTTGGGTTTAAGTTGGTAAGGACCGGGAATGTATTGTCGTGGCAAGTTCTAGAGTTGTAAGAACCAAGCGGCTATTCACACAAGAAATGAAAAATGAGCATTTAGTCTAAATATGTATATTTTTATGCTCAATAAAGGCTCAAAACTCACTTTTGTGGGAATGGGTTTTTAATGTGATCAAGTATATATAATCGAATTTTTAACTAGACTTGTTATGCCGTTTCGTAATTTTCTTATGTTGGTTCTTTGTTATCACGACGCTATCGGTTGTAAATTTGTAAAAATATAACCTTTTTAGAACTTGTTATTCCCAAATTAAACTAAGACAAGTAAATGAAAAAAATGAAAAAGTTTTTGAAAAAATTTGGGGTGTTTAGCGGTTCCAATAGAGTTTTGTGTAAGGCTTGTATTTAGGATTTGCAAAATTCAAGGTTTTAGCATCCCCCCATACTTAAATTACACATTATCCTCAATGTGTCCAAAAATAATGTTTTTGGTTGATTAGAATGTGTAAAAGTAGGTTAAAAAGCAAAGATTTATGTTACTGGCATCCTGGACACGGCCCCGTGGTGACCGGGCACGGCCCCGTGGTCAGGTGCCAGTAACAAAAATTAAAGAATTAAAACAGAAGCCTGGACACGGGGGCGTGTCCGCTGAACACGGCCCGTGTCCAGTTACCTGAACTGGGTGTTTTTCTGCAGGTGGCTCAGCACGGGGTCGTGTTGGTTGGGCACGGCCCGTGTTGAGCCTTCTGTTGTTGGAGATTTGTGTCGGGTTGCTCTGTTCTTCGTGCATGGGTCCATTTTTCTCGTTCCCCTTTTCATCCATTACCACCATGAGTGTGTTTTATTCGCTAAACAACCATCAATCTTAAAAACCATCATATCATTGCAACATAGAGAGATATTACATAAAGTTAAAGATGAAAGTACATAAATATTAAACCATGGAGTTCTAGCCCTATGTTTTATTCTAATTTAGCAAAATTTCCAAGAAGCTACTAATCTCGGTTAGATAAGGCTATTTAGAACTCCTTCTTCCGGGTGTGGTCCTCCTCATATGTCGGCGAGCCACTCCTCTACCTCCCTTGGAAGGAGAAAAGAGGGCTCATTTGCATTAGTTTGAGGAGTTTCGACTTCCGCTGGAATTTCTTGTGGTTGTTCCATGGGAGGTTCTGCGGAAAAGTCTTCCCACCCGGTAGGGTTGTTAACCCCGAGTGCCAAGTTCCAGTCCTGTTGTGGAAGGACTGGTTCCATAGGAGGTGCTACCAAAATGTTTAACCTTTGGTGCAAAAGGTTAATTTCTTGGAAGCTACTTTCAAGTCCCATCGTAAGATCGTTAATACGGTCAATTAGGACCTCCTCTACTGACGTCATCTCGTCGAGAGCTTCCCTCAATGCTATCACATAGTGCACAAGTGTAGCTTCAACGGAGGGCCTTCTTCCCCTTCGGCTGTCTGAGGAATGAACGGATGATGTTTCGTTGTTTTCACTCGCCATTCTACGAAAAATAAACCAAAAGCAGTTTATATGACGAAACAGTTTCTGGACACGGCCCCGTGCTCATTGAGCACGGCCCCGTGTTCATCTTTCTGCAGAATTTCGAAGCAAGGAATCTTGGGTTTTTAAGTTATTTTCTGAATTTATGTAGACTTTTTGGTCATAAATAACTTTAAACAATGTTATACAACATGTTTTCACCAAGATTCCATGATCAAAACTCATTGTTTCCTATCACAAAGGTTGAAGAATTCAAACTTTTCATGGTAGTTCTTGGAGAAAGATGAAAAGAAGGAAATGTCTAGAAGAGGAAGGGACAAGATGGGTTGTTGGAACCTTCTTTTAGACTTACCTAGGATTGTTTGAGAGAAGATTCCTTCAAATCTCTGTCCCAAGTTGGTCCAAATGTGAAGGATTTTTGGCTGCATTTATAGAAAACGACAGCCTTCTGGACATGGCCCCGTGGCCCCGTGTGCAGATGAAATTCTGACACAGTTTGTCCGTATTCTGACGTTCTGATCAGAAGGGAATCTTTTGGTGGACACGGGGGCGTGTTGGCCGGGCACGGCCCCGTGTCGGGAAGCTGTTTTATGAAGTTTGTCGCTACTAAGGAGTTTATTTATATCGGGTGGTTCTTGATTTGTTGGAACAACCCCAAAGTGCCTAAGATACCTTAATTGTCCTATACTAAGGCGAGAACGCAAGAGGTTATCGGTGAGGGTAATTCCTATTTTCATTCTAGGTGGACAAGTCCAACCCTTTTCCGGGCTCTCGTTAAAGAAGGTGTATGCCGAATCGCTCAGGTCTATGTATGCATCGAACGAAGTCGATGGGGAGTCCTTCACGGCACAATCGACACAGGGACGACTATCGTCCAAGTCTTTTCTAGGTATGAAGGTATTTTCGGGAGCAACGAGGTTGTCGGAATGCGGTTCCAACATTTCCTCATGGTCATCATCTTGGGATGGATCTATAAAATCCTTCCTAAGTTCTCTTGACCAATTGAGAATTAGCTCTTCTAGTTGAAATAACTCGTCAAGGAGCATTTCTCCTAGAATATCTGGCTGGGCGCATTCGAGGGAGAGATGGTGCTTATTTTTACTTTCGCCCCTCTTAAGGTTACAAGGAATCGGTGGGTCTATATAGTGGGGCCTATAATTGAGAAAATAATATTTTAATTCCTCATGTTCGCCTCCACATAATCGACACCACATACCATAAGAGTGCCGAAAGTAAAAAGAATTACTATCACTCATGTTTGTGTCAGAAATTACCAACCGCCGGGATCTAACGGTTCTGTTTTCAGTAAGAGAATCTTGGGCACGGGGGCGTGTTGAGTGGACATGGCCCCGTGTTCAGCTTACAGTCTGACTTAAAACAGAATTGCCAGTTCCAATGATTGAGCACGGGGGCGTGCTCAGCAGGCACGGCCCCGTGGTGAGCTCTGCAGAAGCTGAAAATCTACGAAAAATCCTAAAAATTAAAGAAAAAAAATAAAAATATGATTAGGCCGTTGATTCCTAACTTTCTTAAAATCCTTGTGTCCCCGGCAGCGGCGCCAAAAAAACTTGATGTGCGTGAAGTGTGTTATATTTTAGATGTATATTTAAGCCCTTTTTACACTTTTAGCCAAGTTTTAAATTTATAAAACACGATATTTACTAACACTAAACACACATATGGGCAAGTGCACCCATCGTGGACATAGTATAGTGTTGGTAAGATACCGAGGTCGTCCAAGGACACAAGAGCTTTTAATACCGGTTTATCCTCAACGTCTAATCAAATCAAAAAGTGAGAAAAATGTTTTAAACTAAGAAAAATAAAAACTAACTAAATGCTGAAAAATAAAATAAAATAAAAACAGATAGACAAGATGAATCACTTGGATCCGACACGTGTGTTAGTATAACCTTTGATTATTTTTGCACTTTTGCACTTGTTTAAGAGATTATCTTAGTTATTGTAGTAGGCCCCTCTTTTGAAGGCGACGTTACCCTCAACCCAGTAGTTTGAGTCAGCAAGGATACAATCCTAAAGGGTCGGATTATTGAAAGATAATGAATTAAGTTATTAATGCAAATTGTGGTAGGCCCCGCTTTCGGCGGTGACGTTACCCTCGGCTAAGTAGTCTGAGTCAGCAGGGATACAGTCCTAAATAGCCGGGTTATAGTATTAATAGTAGTTAACTTATGAGGGGGTCAAAGAGTTTGGATCCCCACCATCCAATACCTATGGGTATTGAAGGAGATCCTACTAAATTTGACCCAGGTCCCAAGCAGGACCTCTAAACGCTGAACAAGGGCAAGACCCTTACCAAACCGTTCCCTTAACCCCCGACCAGGTAGCCAACATACCTCCATATAGACCGTGGAGATATGAATGGTGAAAATCTTTTATTTTATATAGACAGTAAAATAACGCCAAGACACCACGGACAAACGATAAGGAAAGATCACCTTCAACATAAGTAACTAGTTATTAAAGTCATTAATACAAAACCAAATAAAAAGTGCAAAAGATTAAAAATAAAAAGTATTATACTAAACACTTGTCTTCACCAAGTGATGTAAGAGACTTAGGCAAACATGGCCTTGATTGTCAAGAACTCTTACGATCAATCTTGGATCCCGAGACGACTCACACACTCTATGATGGACAATGGATGATGGTGGTGGATGATGGTGTTATGGTGGTGGTGGGTGGTGGATGAAGTGTGAGAGAGGTGGTGTGCCAAGGGATGAGATGGAATGAAACCAAGCACCACTATTTATAGGCTGAACAGAAGGCTGGGCACGGCCCCATGTCCGCTGGACACGCCCCCGTGCCCGTCTGACACTCTCTCTCTTCATTAATTGTAATTCGCAATTACAATTAATGCGCCTGCTGTACTTTCACCACGCCCCCGTGCCCGCTGGACACGGCCCCGTGGTGGGCAATGGAAGCTTCTACTAGTTTGTCTTTTCTGCTGCTTCTTGGGCACGGCCCCGTGTTCGCTGGACACGGGGCGTGTTCAGTCTTCTGTTTTCTCTTCTTTGCCTTAGGGGGTGCCGTTGAGGGTCCGGACAGTCTACTTTTATTCCTTTTCTTGTATTTATGCTAGAATTAGTTGTCTTTTTGCTTCTTTTGTGATTTTGAGCTCATTTCATCCTGAAAATACAAAAGAAAGACAAAAACACTCTTTTTCCAACATTAGTACTTAAAAAGGGTTAGTTTTATGCCTTAATTGATGTGATTTATATGTTGCATTTTACACACATCAGTTTGTCAAACTTGGTTAATGTTGAAAGGAAAGGAGTCAAAGTCTTGTACTTTGCGAGAAAAGATGAGTTTCATGTAGAGACAATTCCATCGTCAAGACCAGCCCTGCTTAGGTGGCGATTCAAAGATGTTAATGGTGGTCAACGTTTCTACAGCACCATCTTTGGTCAACGAGTCAGTTCATTGACCACCTGATTGCTTGATACGTATCATGTTCCGGTTTGCATACTGTCGATTCCGCCGCAACGCGCGGGTCCCCTACTGGTTTACTAATGAAGGAACAAAGTAATATAGTTTAATATAAAGGGTTAATGGATTTAAACACCCCCAACTATTGCCATTTGGTTGCTGGCACTCTCAACTTTGACTTTGGCTTACACCACTCCCAACTTAACACATTGTTTGTCATGGCACCCCCTCGTTAAATAAACACTAACCTGGTTAGGAAAATTAGCCTACATGTCAATTTAATCTAATGTAGCATCTATGACGTGTAATTTTTCCCTGACTCGTCATCTTTAAACTCCCGCCGTGGCTTAGATCTTGCTCGGTGATTGTTATTAGTTTTGGTTTTAGTACGTTTAGTAACCGTAGGGTTCGTAATCGCTTTTGGTGACTGTTGTTATAAGAGAATTCCACAAGAGGTAGGTATCTTTCCCAACCGTTACCAAAATCGATGACACATGCTCGTAACATGTCTTCTAGAGCTTGAATGGTACGCTCGGTTTGACCATCGGTTTATGGGTGATAGGTTGTGCTCATATCTAGAAGGGAGCCGAATGATTTATGCATAGCTTGTCACAGATCAGACGCGAATCGATGGTCATGATCGGAGATGATGGAGATCGGCACTCCATGCCGAGAGACTACTTCCTTCAAGTATATACTGTCAAGTTTGGTAAACTTATCGGTTTCTTTGATCGCGGGGAAATAAGCAGATTTAGTTAGATGGTCCACGATCACCCAAATGAGGTCATTCCCGCTCTAAGTTCTGGGTAGACCGGTAATGAAATCCATCGAAATTTGCTCCCATTTTCACATTGGTAGCTCTGGTTGCTGTAGTAACCCATATGACTTTTGGTATTCTATCTTGACCCTAGCACAGGTCAAGCACTTGCTCACGTAGGTGGCTATGTTAGCTTTCATATTCGACCACCAGTATAGGGTCTTCAAGTCGTGATACATCTTATAAGAGCCATGGTGAACAAAGTAGCGAGACTTATGAGCTTCATCCATAACGAGATCCCTCAAATTTCCGTGTAGTGGAACCCATATTCACTCCATGAAATAACGAATACCATCCAATTTGGTTTCAAGTTGCTTTTCCGTGCCCCACATGGACTCAGCTTGAAGGTTTTCCTCCTTCAACGCATCAGTTTGTACAACACAGATCTGATCAGGAAGGTTAGAATGAATGGTAAGTTGCAAAGCTCGAACTCACTTGGGTCTAGTTTCTTTACGACTGAGGGCATCAACTACCACATTAGCCTTACCCGGATGATATTTGATCGCGCAGTCGTAGTCATTCAGGAGTTCAACCCAACGACGCTATCCCATGTTGAGCTCATTTTGTTCAAGAATATGCTAAAGACTCTTGTGGTCGGTGTATATCGTACACTTAGTACCATGCAAGTAGTGCCTCCAGATTTTGAGGGCAAAAACTACGGCTCCCAATTCCAAATTATGGGTAGTGTGGTTTTTTTCATGAATCTTGAGCTGACGAGATACGTAGGCGATTACTTACTCGCGTTGCATCAGAACGCAACCGAGACCTTGGATAGATGCGCCACAATATATAACAAAATTGTCGGTACCTTCTGGTAGGGATAAGGTAGGTGCACTGCAGAGTTTCTGTTTTAACCATTGGAAAGCAGACTCCTGGGCATCACCCCACCTGTAAGTGGTACCCTTCTGCATCAGAGTAGTGAGAGGTTGGGCAATCTTGGAGAATCACTCGATGAATCTACGATAATAACCTGCCAGGCCTAGGAATTGGCGTATTTCGGTTGGAGTTTTAGGCGCAGGCCAATTTTGGATGGATTCTATTTTGGCTGGGTCGACATGTATTCCAGCTTCATTGACTACATGCCCAAGGAAATGTACTTCCCGAATCCAAAATTCATATTTCGATAGTTTTGCATAAAGTTGCTCGTTCCTCAGAAGCTCCAAGATAAGGCGTAAATGCCCTGCATGCTCATCCTTGGTCTTAGAGTAGATTAGGATATCATCTATGAAGACGATGATAAACTTGTCGAGGTAGGGTTTGCACACATGGTTCATAAGATCCATGAAAATCGCAGGTACGTTGGTTAACCCGAACGGCATGACAAGGAACTCGTAATAGTCGTACCGAGTTCTAAAGGCAGTCTTTGAGATATCTTCGTCTCGTTATTTTTTAAATAATAATAAAATATTACGGAAGTAGGGGCACAACTTTGTAGGGGTCGGCAAGGGCGCCCGACCCCCGGAACTTTTCACTCATTAGTGTCCGGTATGTACTTTTCGTATAGAATTTTTTAGGTATACACGATTTTTGACCCCCCGGTCGGAAATCTCAAGCTTCGACATTGTACAGAAGGGCATATTTTTTCAAGCTCGAACAGAGTACGTGAATTCTCAGAGACTCCTCTGTTTGACCTGATTCATTGCCAAGAAAAATTTACATCAAAACGTAAACCAACTTAGATTTAAGAAACATACTTTAAAAAACACGTAAGAAAATAGTAATTTCTAAGTTAAAGAATGGTAATGCGCGTTGTGGAGGTGATGGAACGTAAAGTAACTCGAACTTATATACAACCTAGTGAAAACATATTATATTTGGCCCGACTTGGATCATTTACGTCAAAATGTAAACCAACTTGGATCTATATCGAAGCGTACTTAAAAACACGTACGAAAATAATGTTTTTATATTAAATATTGGTACCACGTGTGGTGGCGTTGAAATGTAAATTAACTCGAATTTATATCGCCTAATGAAAACGTATTATATATGACAAAACATAAACCAACTGAAAATATACATAAAAATAAGCACGAAAGCGTATTATATTTGAATCGCGTATATAAATTTAGCTCGTAAAACTTGGGAGGGGTTAAAAAGACATTTTACAAAGTTTTTATAAGATAACGAGTGTAGATGACAATGCTAAATGCGGATGATAAAAAAAAATAAAAGACAAAGGTAGTGTTTGTTATGCAGGAATGAGAGAAGTAATGGAATGGACTATTACGAGAGAATGGGAAAAAATGTGTTTGGTTGGTCAAGGTAATGGAATCACCCATTACATATGGCATTCCATTCCCTCAAATTCATTCCATCCACATCCCTTGTTTTTTTTCCATTCCATTCCCTCTCTCACCTACATCACCAACACCTCCCACCACCCCCACCACTAGCCACCCACAAATGCAACCACCCATCGCCGCCACCTTACGCCGTCGACCACCGGCACCACCACCCGTCATGCCACCGCCATCCTCCGCCACCGAACACCGACACCACCGCTACCACCCGCTGCCGCAACCACCCCCTTCGCCATCGAACATCGACACCAACGACCACCGCCACTACAACCCACCACCATCGCCACCCTCCACCACCTAACACCTGCGCCACCACCGGCCACCACCACTAACACCGCCCACTCGCCGCCACCACCCGTCGCCACAACATCGGCACCACTTCCGACCATCGCCCCCCCCCCCCCCCCCCCCCGCCACCAAACACCAGCATCACTGCTGCCACAACCTACCACCGCCGCCATTGACTACCGCCACCCATCGCCAATTTTATTCCTTCTTCTTTTCTTGCCCACCAAACACTACAATGTAATGATTCATTCCATTCCCACATGGTAACCAAACAAGATCATGGAATGGAATGATCCATTTCATTCCTTTGTGAATTTCATTACCTGGTTCATTCCATTCTCTCGTTCATTCCATTACCCCATACGAAACAGACCCAAAAAGAAAGAAAAAAAAGTTGATTTGACTTTTGCAAAAACACATTTTTTTAATGTTATATATATAATTTCTTAAGTTGAGTTTAAAAAGTAAGACACTGCAACACCATTTTATAAAATGTTATATGTATAATTTCTCAAGGTGAGATTAAAAAGTAAGAGTTGGACATGGACCAATAGAGTAATTTACTTTTTATAAAGGGTAAATTACTTTTTGAGTCCGTGTGTTTTAGGGTTTTAACCACTTGAGTTTAAAATCAAAATGTTTAACGCCCTGAGTCTCTATAACCACTTTCCTTAACCATTTGAGTCTAAATTTCTAACACTGTTAGAAATTTTTTGTTAAATTTTGTTAAATGACCAAATTACCCTATAATTAAAAAATAAATAAAAAATTAATTTATTTTTAGTTTTCTCTTTCTCTCTCTTATTATGCTCTTTCTCTCTCATTTCTAAACTCTACGCACGAGATCTAGATCTGCTCTCTCTCACTTTTCATTCTCTCTCTCTAAACCTAAACCACCTCCATCCTGTAACATCCGCCAAAATCGGATCTCCGAAATCCGACCCGGATTTTAAAGCTGGACCCTTTCAAGTAAATAAAAATAAGAATTTTTAAAAATTTTAATATTATACTATTAGATTAAACCATCACGTATTTCGTTGGTTAAAACCGGAATAAAACGGAGGTTAAATGGAAGTTTATAGGTGAGACTCAGTTAACTCAGTTAATAGTTATAAGGGAAATGATTAACTACGTTAAAATTGGTGGTTAAAACAAGTTTTTAACTTAAAGGGATTAAAACCGTCAAAATATCAAAGTTACAAGTTAAGTGGTTGTTTTGTAATTTATGGAAACCATATATTAAAAACGGGTTAGCTAACTAGGTTAGTAAACCTAGTTAAGTCAGTATATATTTTGATTAAATAGGTTAGTTTATAAAGGGAACATCCTAATTGAGTTAAGTTGTAAGTTATATCCAGTTAACAATGTTTAGAAACATGAGGAACTGAATTGTCACTTGTTGATAGTGTATCTAAAATGAAAAACAAAAAAAAGAACAAAATTGTGCTGAGGATGGGATTCGAACCCGCCACCTGTCACTCAACAAAAGGGCAGGCAACCATCTGATCTGCATCTCATTTGTGTTAAATTTTGTAACACGTTTATACTTAAATATTAATTGAAACTCAGATCTCCTCCTTTCTTCTTCGCCGAACACGCTGAAAACGCAAACAAACCGTTCAACACATAAACAAGTCGTTTGAACTTTCGTTTATAGGTATTTCGTTTAAAGGTATAATTAAGTCGATTAATGATGCCAATCAAGCATTTACTTCGAGTTCTATGTTGAGACCCTTAATCATCCTATAACTACTCGGTTTTGAATCAAAATATTACACTCCATTAAAGAACATTATGAATACATTTGGGTTTTACCTCAGTTCGTCAAATTGGAACCCGAAACTTTTACCATTTATTCTTATGATCAAACGACGCAAAACCCCACTGAAATTTATCCATTTTATCACCTCTACGTGGTGAATTTAATCGAAGAACATTCTAGGGCTTGTAACTTGTGCGGACAATATCTCCTTCAATTCTCAACGTTTTCAGGTGATTCGGAAGCCCAACTTGCTTAATTTTTCGTGCTCTACAAAAGCCCTCTATCAATTGTAGTGATAGAAGGCTAATTTATCCAAAATTAACTTTAGTTGAAATTAGGGTTCTTCATGCATAGAATTTGGGGCTTTTAGATTTAGACTTGTGTTTTGATGAAATTAAAAGTATAATATTGTTACATATCATACTAGTATGTTGTGTGTAAATTTTGAGAATTTTTAGATATCAATTGGAATTTTGGTGAATTATATATGTTTTATCATTAGATAAATCAAATAAAAATACAAGATACTCTCAAATCAATCCAATAAATATTTTTATTGATTGTTTCAGATTATATAAAAACCTGGGAATTTTTATAGAATTCTTCCTTAATTTTTGGATAAATCATGAATATAAAATGGATAAATATATATGGTTTAATTATTTAAAATACAAGATTGTCACACATAAAATTTATAAATATTCCCACTGATTTTTAAAGGGTGTATAATTGTTATAGAATTTTTATACATTATTTCTATAATTTTTTATAACTATTATGCAATTAAATAATGGGTGAATTTGTTATACAAATCATTCCCATTATAAAATTATTGTTTTTAAATATTTGTGACAATCAATAAATCATTAAATCTATAATGATAATTAGATGTGTTCATGAACTTAATTAATTATTGGCTTTGTCAAATATTTCAAAACCATTAAAATGGTAATTTTATAATTTTTCCGTTTTAATACAATTCTAAAACATATATAACTATTGCTTTGGTTTTTTTTCTGTCACACCCCGAAATTTCCATATATTACCGGTGGGCCCGGTGGGGAGTATCGTGACGTAATTGATATCATCATAGTCAAACAACACAATTTAAATGCACAGCGGAAGCAAAAGATAATTTTATTACAACCGAATGAGAATATCAAAGTATTACAAACGGTATGCAAAGGGATCCACAGACGGATCAAAATAAAAGAAAACTGTTCAACAGACTTTAGGCATCTAAAACTTGCAAGATTCCCTATTGACGCCCTGAGCTCCCAGCCAATTACGTACAGTACCTGTCACTTAACCTTTTTGGAAAATACGTCAGTTTTCACTGGTAAATACAATTTAACTGACTCATTTTGAAAACGTTTAGAAAATTGATTTGAATGCACAAGGCACAAATTATTTTTATAACTTGGGATAATTTTATTAATAAAAATCTTGTATCCGATTTACATGTTTGTCCAACATATAGGGCCGGTGATAATACAAGCCGGTCAAAATTAATAGACACACCACAAATATAATCTCACAAGAAGACACCCTTACGAGTGAGTATATGCTTTACATAAGCAACAGGAGGTGTTATGCCTACACCTTGTGCTTACGTTGTGGCCATTCACTTTTTAAATGAGCCAAGGATATCCAGGACACGGTCATTAACCCCCAATGTTATTTGTTATCAAGCAATACAGATTAAAACGGGATTATGCAATTTAATCATCTCCGATTAAAAGGTTTCTACACCCGACCAAGCGGTATTTTATATACCGTATCCCAAGCCCGTATAAGGGAAAATAAGTTAAAAGTATTTACCTGAGCTAAATATAAATTCAATCCCAGCCGTATATCAAATCAGCAAGCACAAGTACTTCTACTGGGGCTCTTAATCTGGAACGAAGGTTTTAATAACCTATTAGATTCCTAACGGGTCTTATTTAAGCCTATGCTTAGACCGGTTAGTTTTAAAGGAGGATACGGTTCAAAACGCATGATTAAGCGCAGACTGGATTAGAATGTGATTTAGACCCGACAAGTTTGGAGACTTGTATAATATGGGTAAACTAAAAACATTCTGGATTTTGAAGTGAAAATGATATGGTTTGACCCGTTTCGGTTATTTTATGCAAACTAGTTACATAAACCGATCCGAACGCGAAACATGCGTAACGAGTAACCATAAGAGTCATGAACAAGTTTTCTAAGTTAATATGCTTTAAACATGTTGTGATATCAGAATGATACCTTCCATTATGCCCCAAATGGTTTTAGACCCAATTTATGCCTCATAAGGGCATTTTGGTCATTTTAAAGGGTGAAAAAGGGTTTAAATAATAACCTGAGTTACAGGTCTGATTAAATCAGTAAATATACTTAATTTACTAAGTTATAAAAGTAGGGTATTAATCCTATGTGAAATTTATCGATCTTAATCATTCTAGACGCCGCATGGGCGTTTTGGTAATTTCACATATGCTTAAAAGGTCAAAACTGGAATTCTGATCTTAAGATATTCTCCTATTGTTTAAAATATAAAATTTTACTGAATACATCAGTAGGTTTCAACCTCATATGCTTAGATAGGTTCTAGCACATACTTATGCGTTAAAAACGCTTAAAAAGGCGATTTGGAGCCATTTCCGGGTTTTATATAGAAAACTGATATTTTTAAAATTCCAGCAGGCTCAAAATAATTTAGTTAACATATTAGATCAGTAGAAAAAGGTTTGGGGTCAATCGGATTTATAAAACTCATTTTATAGCCCAAAAGGGCAAAACCGGCATTAGCCGAATTAAGCTTAGAACACTAAGTTATGCTCAGCCTAAAAATAAATAAAAAATCTCCAAAAATCCCAAAATATTTTATTACATCAGTAGGTATAAAGTTTGGTATCGAAAATCGGGTTTAGATAGGCTATATGCTAATTACGCCGATTAATTCATAAAAACTTTCTAATTACGCTAATGAGCATAACTCCTATTTTAGACCTCAAACTGATATCAAATTTTGGGTACAAGTTTATAAATCAGTAACTAAGGTTTCTACTCTTTTACATTTCCAAAAATCACATTTTAAGGGCATTTGGGCATAATGGTCAACTTTTAAGCATTTTACGGAAACATGCATGAACTAGGATTTCTATGGAACCAAGTTGTATAACCTTGGAGGGTTATACTAACTTATAATATGGTCCTAATGGAATCCTAAGGCATATCTAAATTAATCTAAATCGGGTCAGAACTGAAAGTCAAAGCAAAAGTCAACTTTTGCGACTTTCGGTTCCGAACCGAGCCTATACTTAGAATTGTCGGGTTGAACATGCTTAGACATGATCAACTAATATTTACCAAGTTATTAAAGTGAGAAAACTGATTTTATGGTTTTTATATTAATAGTTATGAATTTATTTAATACTAACCCGTTTGACTTTCATTTGACCCGACAATTTAACTAAGTAAATGTGGTAATTAGGAGGTGCCCTTTTGAGGGTTAAACACCTACCTAATTATGGTCACGTAGCCATGTTCGTTGCGAACAATGGCTTAACCGTTTAAAAGTCAAAGCGTTTATCGAAAACGCTTGACTTTTGGTTAAAACGCTAAAAATTAAACTAAGCATGAAGGGATTACTTACAAGAGTCCAAAGGACTGAGGGAGGTTCTCAAAAAGGTTCAAGATCCTCTCCAATTCAGAGAATAAGCAGATTAGAAGGAAAGGTGCAAAAGAAGTGAAGTGGGGAATGGGTATTTATAGGTTTTTGAGGACCGTTAGGATCGTTCCTCGTAAACCGTGATTGAATCTGAACCCTACACATATTACCCATGGTTTTATAAACAATGGGTAGCCCCTAGTTTCCAAAAAACCATTTAAAATTGATAGAAACTGCTGGAACAGGCTGTTTACAGCTGTTTAGCAGCAAACAGCACTTTCATATATGGCAGAAATGGCCCCTGTGAGTTTTATGGTCACTTTAGGCACGTTCAAGGCCCGTTAACCTCATTTTAAGGTCCCACTATGATGTTTAAACATAGGGAACATGAAACATGTTCAAAAACATGTCGGATGTCAGTTCCTTTGGCCGTACGGTCACGTAGTGCGTCGAATTACGACGAAACACGGACGAACGCTCAAAACGGTCCAAATTACGCGACGAGTGGAATTTTATCATGCCACACACTAAAATAAAATATTTTAGTGCTTACATAAATTTTTGGGTGTCCGGGGATATTCAGAATGCGAGATATGCGCAAAAGTGCAAACTTGTGCACTTTTTGACACTTTTAGTCCCTGCATGACATAAAAGTTTATTTTTGCGTACCAAACACCTCTAAACCTATATCTAAGCTATATAAAGGATAAATAGGGTATGTTTAACTTATGTACATATTCCGGAAGGTCCGTTACCATACGATTCGACCTCCTTTTGCAGTTTGACGCAATTAGTCCCTTAATTGCGCAAAGTAGCGCGAAATGCCGTTTAATGATATCTAAGCCTTCCAGGGCAAAAAATAATCATTCCCAAGCATATATTTAAATATTACTATGCTCCCGTTTGCTTAAATGGTCACCGAATGGCGTAGATTCAAAAGTTGACGCTTTAGGCCCCTCTATTGCGCAAACTTGCGCATTTCATCACTTATTAGCATTGAAGCCTCATCTAATCCATATTAGGCATCCTTGAAAGTATTATTAAACATTACGATGCTTCGGGTTCTCTAAAAGATCATTCAGAGGTATAATTAAACATATTGACACTTTTAGTCCCTTATACTTACAAAGTTGCGCGTAACGTCACTTAAAGGCACAAAAGCCTTGGACGGCCAACGATTGGCATTTTCGAGAGCATAATCAAATATCATGAAGCTCTCGGTTTGTTAAAAGGTCACTCAGAGGTAAGAATTAACATGTTGACGCTTTTAACCCTTTATTGCGCAAACTTTCAATTAAATACACAAACGGCTACACTTGATCAACAAGTGGCTTATTTGTGAATATAAAACCATAAAAGGTTATTTAAAAACTTATTTTAGGTATGCTAACACTTCCAGTCCTTTCATAATCAAAGTTTTTGATTTTTCGAAAAATTAGTCCCTAAATCCCAAGGTTTGACTTTATTAGGGTTTATTACACGTGTCAATACATCATTGGACGTGATTTTACGAGGTGTTACATTTTCTTTGTTGAACGAGTATGATTTTATATATTTCCAAGTCCCCAAATAGGAGAACCCAATTTCCTAAAATCATTAGGTTATCTTTTCGTTTAGTATGTCTGTTATTTACAATACGGTTATTATCTTAGAATTCCACATATTCCAGTTCGTGCGTTAATTCTCGTGGAACGTTTCTTCGCAATCTGTGAGTAATTTCTTCCATTTCCCCTTTTTAATCTTTTTACAAATTTTGGGGTGCATCATGTTACATTTTTTGATTTACTTAACATGCTATGATCAAGTGTTATTATATGAATGTCTTATGTGTTCTATTATTCTAGATGCTATTTGATGTCAAGTCTATTGCATGCTATTGAGTCTAGTGGATCCACACGGCTGACTAGGTTCCCCACGGCCATGGGTTGTAGCCTAGTATCGCCAACAGTATTAGACTCGCTCCTCGGGGCTTGAGCCTAATACACGCTATTATCAGGAGTCTATTTATTTTGGTTGTTTGTGGTATTTAATTGTGTATTCTTGTTTGGTAAATTTGGAGTTATGGATATGTTGATTATGTTGATGATATGAGACCATTTACACACTAACCTTGAGGTGCATGTTAAAAATATTTTTTTAAAAGAAATAAATATAAAATTGTTTTCTATAAAAGGAGGAAATTATTCACCAACATTTTGTTGACCCAAAAAAATATATTTTTCTAACGTGGTGCAGGTTTTCAAAGTTGATGATCAAGTGATATGGACACGTAGCATGGGCCTTAGTAAATTAACTTGAAATCTAGATATGTTTGTTTTGAACAATGTACGAAAAAATTTGATTATTATATGTTATGTGACTATTTAAATAGATATGCTTTAAATATTGAAACAATAATTAGTTGTCATGAGCTATGGGCAATCATCATGCCCCGTACCTTTCCGCTGCGGGTCGGGGTGTGACACATCCCACCACCACACCTCCACCATCAACACCATCGTCGCCACTGCCCCTCCACCGTCACCACTACAGCACCCACCACCGCTACAGCTCCACCATCAACACTGATGCGAGAGAAGACACTCGGCTTGTGTTTCCCATCACCGGTGGCGACAACAGAAGCTGATACTGCAATTGGTTTGGAATCTGAGCTTTGCGGCGCTTGGGACGGTCTTCTGGTGGATGATGATTCTGACCGGTGGTGACTCTTGTGCTGCTGTCACGAGTGGCGGTAGTGGTGTGCGTCTTCGTAGTCATCATAATCATAACGATCGCTAGAATATTTCCTATTTGAGGATGGGCGTGGAGGAACATCAGGGTCGTCGTCCCGAGAACGGCGGCGATCGGGTGATCGTCTTTCGATTCTGTGATGGTGACCATCATCTTCTTCTTCATCCGGTAATAATAACAATAATAGTAGGGGTTAATAACAATAATTCGAATAGGTCATGTGCACAAACTGCAGGGGATGATGTTGAACAATAACAACAACAGGTTGTTTGTGAAGATGTTCCGGTTGAGATTGAAGAGGTTGATAAAACTAATGATGTGGTTGAGGTTACTGTTACTGAGAAGGTCGAAAACGAGGCAGCGGGGACATGTTGTTTGAGGGTAATTGAGGAAGGGGAGAAGGATGGGTTAGAAATGTTTGATTATCAAAGGCATCGGAAGAGTTGCTGATGAGTTCTCGAAGGAAGATCTCCTTGTTGCTGTAGAAGGTGGTGATTATTAAAATCAAGAGCTGGTTGATCTCAGCCTAGAATGCAAAAGGGATTTAAAATTGGGTGTGAATTTTGTTTGAAATTGGTTTGGATGATCTCAGCCTGGAATGCAAAAGGGATCTAACAATTAATAATAACTAGTATTAAGCACCCCCGCGTTGCGGTGGGGGCGAACACCAATGCCACACTACTACCAGCGACCACTAACACTAAAGTTGTGGCGTGTTAATACGAAGAAATTAAACCAAAACGTATAACATATAAAAAAATAACTAAATCGATCTAGGACCCCGAGCGTTACGATGAACCTGTCAAACGGGAAAAAATAGACGGCGTAAAAACGTTTAACCACACACGCACGTTGCGCGTGTTTAAGCAATATGTACAACCTATAAATGCGCACACTTGGCAACATTTACAACTTATAAATGCACACACTTTTTGCTAAATAATAGTGTATAAATAAATTCATTAGCATAAAAAATCACTAAAGCTACATATACAACTATAAATGCACACTTATGTTTCAAAATAATAGTATATAAATAATAATATGTAGGGGCATTTTAGTCTTTTAGTGAAAAGCTAACAGAAAATTCAAACAGAGTTAGAAATTTGGACTCAAATAGTTAAGAAAAGTGGTTATAGAAACTCAGGTCATTAAACATTTTGATTTTGGACTCAAGTACTCAAATAGTTAAGAAAAGTGGTTATAGAAACTCAGGTCATTAAACATTTTGATTTTGGACTCAAGTGATTAAAACCTATAAAACACAGGGACTCAAAAAGTAATTTATCATTTTATAAAATTATAAAACTTCTATAAAATTTGGTTATAGACCGGTTTTATTTGATGATTCCTATATGGAGTGGCGGACCTAGGAATTTTTTTTGCTGGAGGTGCAGTATATTTTTAAAGATTTTAGGCCCCTAGCTATATAAAAAAAATCGGTTCATAGCGGGTCGGGTCATGTAAGACAAATGTACATTAAACAAAAATTTATATAATAATAAAAAAATACGTCAAACGTAATTACAAACGTATTTAAAATTGTGCCCTATAGCTTTTCATTTTTTGAAATCTATCCAGAACATCATCTACAGATACTAAACACTCCATAAGTTCATTACATTTTCACTCATGGTTACTATCACATACAAATCGCTCCGTAACTTCAAAAAATAACACTAAACACTTAAAAAAATAAACAATCATAATCAACCATAGTCCATAATTTTCAATTTTATTTTCAAACATTCAGGCCCTACTATTAAATGTTGATTACTTGTAACTAATCATTTAAACAAACAAAGCTATAAATAAAACAACAAAATCATTTAACTACAAGTCTATAACAACCGAAAAAATATAAAAAAAAAACATAAAAAGATTAAACCCTTATACGTCTATATTTTCTCCTAATCATCACATAAAACAAAAAAAAATAAAAAAAACAAAAAAGAAACCATACTAGTTCTATATCAGAATTCTCGCGTAATATGGGTCGGTCTCGACGGAATTTTGGTTTTTCCAGCAAAAAAAGTTGTTCGGCAATGAGCAGTGGCATCAAGTCGTTGGGAGTTTTTTTGGGGCGGAATTTGAAGTTGGAATTGGAATGGGTGGATGGGTTTGGGTTATTTTATTTAGTTCAAATTTCTTTAGGTTGCGTTGGGTTTGGGTTTGGGCTTGGGTGAATAAAAATAGATTGTAGATTGGGCTTTGATTAGGTTAAGCAAGTAAGTTAATAAGTGGTTAAAGAATAATTTTATAAATTGTGTTATATACTTATATATAAAATAATAATTAGTGTTTGATTGTTTTTTATATTTTTATAATATTTTTTTCTAAGTGAGGCAGTTGAAAATTTTCAAGGGGTGCGGGTGAAAATTTCCAAAAGGTGCGGTCGAAATTTCTGACGAAATATAACACTAAAATTTATTTTTTTAAGAGGTACGTCCGCCCACCCTCGGCTTGAGGTGAGTACGCCCTTGCCTATATGGTAATACGGTTCTATAAATATATTTATTTGTTAGAACTTAGAATGATCGAATATTTATAGAAGCCGGCATCAAACTTTCCAAATGGCAGGAACAACTAAGAACATTTTGGTTTGGTTGGCCGTTGGTCCTTTGAACCTTTCTTAGACGTTGAACCAATTGCAATTTTAAAATTAGAAAAAAAGCTTTTGCTTAACCAAAAACTCATACATCCTTTACTTTTCTTTGGGTTTGAACTTGAATCCATAATTTTCACCACGGTTGACCCATTACTCAAACTTGTTATATATAGAGTATAAACCGAATTTAATATGGAGTAAACTTCCGTTTTGCTCCCTGTGGTTTGGTCACTTTAATGGTTTTGTCCCAAACTTTTAAAAATAGTTATTTTCCACCCATAGTTTGCTATGTTTTTTCCATTTTGCTCCCCGCCTCTAACTGCATCCAAATTGTCAGTTTTTTCCATTTTGCTCCCCGCAGGGAGCAAAATGGAAAAATCATAGCAAACTATTGGAGGAAAATGACTATTTTTAAAAGTTTGGGGCAAAACCGTTAAAGTAAAGGGAGCAAAATAGAAGTTTACTCTTTAATATGCGTACACACAATATATTATTATAATAATATAAGAAGCGATTAAAATGTAACTTTACATAATTCTAAGAGTAAGGACTTACAACATTAAGACATATGGTATAATCTGATTGACGATACCGTACTGGTAACGAACAAAACCGAACCAATATTGACAAAACAACGTTGGTATTGTTTCGGTATCATCGAAACCAATATGTTTTTATAATTTTCGATCAATGCAACACATTTTGTTTATATTCAGGGTTGGCCCTGAGAATTCGTGTACCATGTTCGAGCTCGAAAAAACGTGCTCTTAGGCCTTAATGAAATTGGGTATTGGGCTCGCTAAAGGTCTAAACCTAGTGTCAATGAACTAATAACTAATCTAAATCATAAGAACAGTTTTGTAAGTGGGCCTATGTTGGTGTTTGTATGGGTATACCCTATTTAAAAATATTTTACATATACACATCGGGTTTTTTAATAAATAATGTGCCCCTCGAAATATCGGGCTGTGGCTGGTGGTCCTCCCAGCCCAGCCCCAGGGCCGCCCATGTTTATATTAAAATATAAAGTTTTATAAAATTCTGAACACCAATTCGATGCACTTACTTTTATCTAAGTTTCAATACCATTATTTTTATAAAATTCTAAACACCAATACGATGCACTTACTTTTATCTACGTTTCAATACCATTTTTTTTCAAAACCAAATAGCGTTAACGCATAAACATAACCCAGTCCTTAAATACAATACCAGCCAAAAGCAAGCACATGCCTCTTAGATCAGAGATCATAGGTTCTAACCCGAACAAATAATATGTTCAAAATAATTGATGTAACATGGAGTAACATTTGCTGTTAAAAAAAAAGCGTAACCGTTCAGAAAAGCCAATGAGCTGTAGCTCAACTGATATTGGAGGTAGCAAACCGAACTGTTTTTTTTTTTTTTTTTTTTGTGGGGGGGGGGGGGGGAAACCGGTTTGGTTTTTAACTAGTTTTACATGGTGGTAACCCGAACTGGTATTAATCGATTCGGTTAAAAATCGGTTTTAACTGTTTTTCTAAACTGTTTCCAAAGATCAAGAACACTAACCAGTCTACAAACTTCGGTTCGGGTTGAAACAGGTTTAAAAAAACCGGTTTTTTGTCATAAAACCGGTATTTTGTACACATCTAAAACCGGTTCAGTTCGGGTTGAATCTGATCCCAATCGGGTTTTATCGTAATAGGCCTTTGGACCACAGGTTTTATCCGGAATTAGAGTGGCAGGCTTGGGCTACCCAACGTTCTTTGCGGACGTATAGAGTTGCTTTTTGCCATTGAGTTATCGTGGTAAACTGGTAAAGAGAACACAATCGTTCGAAAAACAAAACCTTTCACATATCAGACCACTCAGTATAGAGGATGTCCAAGTCCCGTCGAGGACCGGCACCGCCCCTCCATACCATTTCCCTTCGTCCGCCGACGTCGTGACCGTCGGCCCGTAGATGTTCAAGCCGGTCCTCTCTCTACTTCTTTAGAGCATTCACATCCATGCCATCAAATTATGTGTGTAGAGTTTTTATTATATAAAAAGTATAAAAAGTGGTTGTGAGTGGAGGAGAGAGAAAATGTTAGTGTTCATCTGTATATTTGGGGGGGGGGGGCACTGTTCACCCTCTATAATTTTGTAATATATTTTAAAAGTGCTTGTGAGTGCAGGAGCGAGAAAATATAATGATAAAGGTATAAAAATATTATTTAATGGAAAATGAGAGAGAAAACGTAGTGTTTTTTAGTGTAATTTAGGATGAAAATATGATGAAATGGATGTGAATGCTCTTATACACACACCTATACATACACACACATATATATATTTAGGCCCATCCCCCACACTCTAATACCTTTTAGATCCATCCTATAACAACCCTCGGTAAAACAGATATCCTCATAATATTTCCGACACCCTAATATATTTCTAAATATATCAACTTGTCTTTATATGCACCCCGTATGTGAAAACCGAGCCCCAAAATAGATTATACTATATAAAATAAATAAAAACAATAATTCTTAAGTTGAGGCGGGCCGCGTAGGGCCTCACCTCAAGTCCATGCGGGCCGCGCGAGTAGGAGAACCAGATATCGTCAAACCATAAGCCCAAGCGGGCCGCGTACCTATTCAGTTTAGTTGATGCGGGCCGCGAGCGACCCAATTTGTGGCGTGACCCGGTGCGGCCACGTGTCATCATCGTGGCGAGTCTAGTAGATGAGCCGGACAAGCTAGTCCGTTGACTAGCATTGACGCGGGCCGCGTAGACCCGGCCCAAACTTCACGCGGGCCGCGAGGAAGTCCAGTTACAGCCCTATATAAGAAGGCAACGGGCTTTCGGTTTTCGTCGCTCACAACTTTCTTTCTTTCTAAATTTCTGAAGTAGTATACACTATAGCCGGGTATTATACCCCCTAAAATAGCGAGGTTCTGCTACGATGTAAGTATTATAACCCCTGGAGACGTATTAGATACGCTGCCCGATTGATCTAGGGTTCCGTAACGGCTGTCGTGGTTCTGCCCGACGTAGTCGTTGGAATGCCGTCTCGGGGAGGGTATTACTAATGTTAAAATGGGTTATTATACTAACACACGTGCATTTGTGTAAATTATAGATATTCACCAGGAAACCCTAAAGAATCACCTAAGACAGCAATGTGAGTTGATCCACTTTTTGTAAACCTTTTTGTTACTGTTTTTACAAAACCTCACTTAATTAAATATATACAAGGCAGTTATTGAGTATTTGTAAAGAATACAATTATAGTGGGTATGTTGGGGTTTTGTATACAAAATTGGTTACTGGCATCCCATATGTTGAGTATGACCGTACCACTGATGTTAATTGTGATGTCTTGGATACAAATGTAATTGCGGATGTGCCCTCAATACTGCAAATTGGTTTTTACTTAAACTTGATTAAACTGGGATTCACTCACCAGTATTTCCCACTGACAAAATGTTTTTAAAACGCGTTTCAGGTAACAAAATGTGAAAGCCAAATAGAAGCCAGCTGGACAGCACTGAAGGCTTGGAAAAGTGGCAATAAAGTTACCTAAGAATAAAATGGATGTTTTTATTAAATAAATAGGATTTATTCCTATGAAACGTGTGTATTGAAAACTTGGGTTTTTACCCATATGTTTAATGTTATAAAACATGGTGGTTTACTCTGATTAAATATTTCCTAACTACGATCCTGATGAAAATTTCCGCTGCCAAATTGGATGAATAAAATGTGATACCACCGAAACTGGCTCGCGGCCGCCCGTTCCCGGGAGATAGGGATCGGGGGCTGTGACAGAAGGTGGTATCAGAGCTATGCCACTGATTCAGCCA
The DNA here is from genome assembly GCF_002127325.2 of Helianthus annuus. Lineage (NCBI taxonomy): Eukaryota > Viridiplantae > Streptophyta > Magnoliopsida > Asterales > Asteraceae > Helianthus > Helianthus annuus. The sequence continues at coordinate 132,696,208 of NC_035434.2, read as the reverse complement.
CAGAAGTGTTCTGCTGACATCAAAATTCAAAGTGTTAGGAAATAAACTATGGAAATACGTGTATAATTGTATTTCTTGCTATGTGTTATCTGACTATTTGTTAGTTTACAGTATGAGTGACCAAGGACCTTCTGACGCCTATCGTCAACTGTCTGGTTCGCCTAGGAGCGAAGGCACCTCCTCTTCTCAGCCTGCCCTCTCAGGGTATTCTGCTGACACAGAAGAAGGGATCTTTGTGTTTAAGGCTCAGTCTGAAGAGCCATTTCCTCAGAAAAAGAGGGGATGGTTCAGTAGGGGAGCGCACGAACGTAGGAAAAGAATGAAAAAGTTGCAGGAACAGCGAGTGTTAGCCGCAGCAAAAAGAGAAACTGATGCTTATAATCAGGATATGCTCAATAGGGGTATCGCTAATATCCATATTTTAGCAACCACTGCTGCCGACCCAAACCTGGAACAAATGCTAGCACCCCAACCACAAATTCCTGATCAACCCATGGAAATAGAAAACCAGATAGAAATGCCTGAGTACAACCCGGAGGAGATACCTAGGGTACCTGCACCTGATCCTTTAGACCCAAACAACTACGACCCCTGGTGGGACGATGTTAGGGACTACGTGCAACAAAACCCAATTCTGGAAAATGTGCCAATACCCAACTTAGGAGCTTATCCAGGGTTAGATCCTCAAGATCCCTACAACATTAGTGACGCATATGTTAGGGAAATTTTAGAAAATCCATACCCATACCAGGCCCCTATGCCTCCGTATCAGGAACCCGTACCTCAGTTTCCAAACCCAGTCCTAGAACCTGCACCCCCAATGAGTGCAGAAAATGTCCAGGAACTTAGGACTTTTGGGGAGGAAATTTTAGAAAGCAGTGATCGTATGCGACAGGTGGGAGAACGCCTCGTATGGAAATACGATGAGCGCAATATGGATTTTTGGATGAATCCATATCAGTGAACGCGATGACAATACGGTAGTAATAATAATAATATAATAATATATGTGTGTAGGTGTTAAAAAAAAAAAAAAACTACGGATGCATACTATTAGTATTGTAGTTTTACATTTCAGTCGGTACTGTAAATTTTATTTCTGTACTGGTGTGTATTGATGCATACTATATAAAAAGAGTAAAAGTCGCAATGCTCGACGCTTTTGGTTAAAAAGTGCGTGTCATGTGATTGGCTATATATAAATATTATTTGTGATATTAATATTTGGTAAATGTCTAAAATTCAGATGGCCGACGCGGGAAATCAAGAAAATCTGAATAACGATAACCAGAGTAACATTAACGTGGTTAATGAGAATTCGGACAATAATAACAACGGAAACCAAATGGATAATAGTGCCGTTCAGCATATTGTGGCACAAGGAATTATAGATGCGATGCCATTTATTATTCAAACAGTTCAGGAAGCGAATAATAAAAGTAAGCATAGCAGTAAGCGACCAACTGAACCCGAAAATAGCGTGAACAATGGACCCATACTTCAAGCGCCCGTTCCCAAAAGAAGAAGAACCATGCCACATGGTTGTTCTTACAAGGAATTCTGGTCCTGCAAACCAATAGAATTCTCGGGCAATGAAGGACCCATTGCAGCTTTACGCTGGATAGAGAAAACTGAGGCAGTTCTGAAAATAAGCAAGTGTGCTGAAGAAGATAAAATAATGTTTGCTTCAAATCTGTTTAAAAATGCAGCCTTAGAATGGTGGAACACTATCCTCCAATCCAGAGGAAGTGATAGAATTTATAACATGGAATGGGAGGAATTTAAGAATATGGTAGAAAGGAAATTCTGCCCTCCCAATGAAAAAGAACAGATAGCAAATAAGTTTCTGAATCTAAGAATGACCGGGGTAGATAGTAAGGGTTACACTACCACATTCTTTGAATATGCTAGGATAGTACCTACCCTTGCATCACCTGAACCAGTGTTAATCTCCCGTTACATCTGGGGATTAATTGGAGAGATTAGACATGTAGTCAAGGCAGCTAGACCCCAAACCATAGAGGAAGCTGTAGAACTAGCCAATACCTTGACAGATGAGTTAATCCGTACTAGAGAAGAAGACCAGAGGAGAAACCTAACCCAAAGGCTTACTCAAGAATTCCGTTCTGGGAATTCCAATCGTAGGAATGTAGGTTCTACCTCTGCACCCTACTGCAAAGCCTGCAGAAAGAAGCATTCTGGAAAATGCTCTACTTACTGTAATTTTTGCAAGGCCCTAGGACACAAGGAAGAGAATTGCAAGAAGAAATCCAGTAATGGAATGTGTTTCAATTGTGGGGAAAAAGGTCACATTAGGACAAACTGTCCGAAATTGGCTCCAGCTGCAACCAACAAAAATCCTAAAAATGCCAGAGCATTCGTGCTAACTACAGAGGAAGCCAGGATGATTCCAGACGTAATTGCTGGTACGTTTTTAGTTAATGATATTTTTGCTAAAGTATTATTTGACTCTGGTGCAAACCAAAGTTTTATTAATACTTCGTTTTGCAAACTCCTAAATCAATCATTAACTAAACTACCACAAGAATGTCTAGTGGAAACCGCAAATGGAGAAACTGTTAAGATTTCTGAAATCTTGCAGGGGGCAAGAATAGAAATTTTTAATCAAAAATTTATTGCAAACCTTTACCCAATGAATCTGGTTGGATTTGATGTAGTATTAGGAATGGATTGGTTAATAGCCAATAAAGCCAGTATTTTATGTGATCAAAAGACAATTCAATTAAAATCACCAAGAGGTGAAAAGATCTCAATTAAAGGAGATAAACCTTTTAGATCCACTAAATTCATCTCTGTGATGAAAACTGCAAGTTGTATAAGAAAAGGATCTATAGTGTATTTGATTTCAATAATCACTAACACTAAAGGAAAAGAAGTAAAAGATATCCCAGTAGTATCCCAATTTTCAGATGTCTTTCCAGAAGAATTGCCAGGACTACCGCCAGACAGAGAAGTCGAATTCAGAATCCATCTGCTACCAGGAACAGCACCAATTGCCAAAGCACCTTACCGTTTAGCACCCGCGGAAATGCAAGAACTGAAGAAACAACTAGACGAGTTGTTGGAGAAGGGATTTATACAGCCAAGCTCATCGCCATGGGGAGCGCCGATTTTATTTGTTAAAAAGAAGGACGGATCAATGCGTATGTGCATTGACTACCGTGAATTGAACAAAGTCACGATTAAGAATCGATATCCATTACCGAGGATCGATGATTTGTTTGATCAACTTCAAGGAGCTCGATTTTTCTCTAAAATCGATTTAAGATCAGGATATCATCAATTAAAGGTACAGGAAGAGGATATTCCTAAAACCGCATTCAGAACAAGGTATGGTCATTATGAATTTACTGTCATGCCATTTGGTTTAACCAATGCCCCAGCCGCATTTATGGACATGATGAACCGAATATGTAAGCCATATTTGGATAAATTCATAATTGTCTTCATAGATGATATTCTAATTTACTCTAAAAGTAAAGATGAGCATGCAAAACACTTGCACTTACTTTTAAGTTTATTGAGAAAAGAGAAGCTTTATGCTAAATTTTCAAAGTGCGAGTTCTGGTTAGAACAGGTACAATTTCTCGGACATTTAGTTAACCATGAAGGAATTCATGTAGATCCAACAAAAATCGAGGCAATTACCAAATGGAAAACCCCAGAGTCACCAACTGAAGTTAGAAGTTTCTTAGGATTGGCCGGTTATTATAGAAGATTTATTCGAGATTTTTCTAGAATAGCCATTCCTTTAACTAAGTTAACTTGTAAATCTGTTAAGTTTAAATGGGGACCAAAACAAGAAGAAGCCTTTAGAATCCTTAAGCAAAGATTAACCCATGCACCGATACTAGCATTACCAGAGGGAACTGAAGACTTTGTAGTCTTTTGTGACGCTTCTAAGTTAGGTTATGGATGCGTATTGATGCAACGCCAAAAGGTTATAGCTTATGCATCTAGACAGCTTAAGAGTCATGAAGGAAATTATTCGACCCAGGATTTGGAATTAGGAGCCATAATTTTTGCCCTTAAGATTTGGAGACATTATCTTTATGGTAGTAAGTTCACCATATTCACAGATCATAAGAGTTTAAGATATGTCTTCGGGCAAAAAGAGTTGAATATGAGACAGAGACGCTGGATGGAATTGCTTAGTGATTATGATTGTGATATCCAGTATCATGCAGGAAAAGCCAATGTGGTGGCTGATGCTTTAAGTCGAAAATATCACGAAAAGCCAAAAAGGGTACGTTCTCTTAAATTAAATCTACAAGTAGATTTAAACGAACAGATTAGAAAAGCACAAGAATCAGTAATCAAGGAGGATACTGAAAAATTAAAGGGAATGATTAAGGAATTAGAACAAGGAACAGATGGAATTTGGAGGTTCCATAAAAAGAGAATGTGGATACCTAAATTAGGAAATTTACGTCACCGTATATTAGAAGAAGCCCATAAGTCTAAATATACGATGCATCCAGGAAGTGATAAAATGTACCAGGATTTAAGGAAAAATTTCTGGTGGATAGGAATGAAAAAGGACGTAGCAGCTTATGTTTCTAAATGTTTAACTTGCTCACAAGTTAAAGCTGAACATCAGAAACCCTCAGGATTGTTACAACAATTAGAAATACCAGTTTGGAAATGGGAATTGATAACAATGGATTTTGTTACCAAATTGCCTAAAACAAAGAAAGGTAATGATACAATCTGGGTGATTGTAGATAGGTTAACCAAGTCAGCTCATTTCTTACCAATGAAGGAAACCTTTAGTATGGAACAATTAGCCAAATTATATGTAAATAAAATTGTTTCATTACATGGCATTCCTTTATCAATTGTTTCGGATAGAGATAGCCGTTTTACCTCTCATTTTTGGTCAAGTTTCCAAAAAGCAATGGGAACCAGGTTAAATCTAAGCACAGCTTATCATCCTCAAACGGACGGACAAAGCGAAAGGACAATTTAGACAATGGAGGACATGCTTAGAGCTTGTGTAATTGATTTTGGAGGTAACTGGGACGAACACTTACCTTTAATAGAATTTTCTTATAATAACAGTTATCACACAAGTATCAATGCTGCACCATTCGAAGCACTTTATGGACGAAAGTGCAGAACCCCAGTCTGTTGGGCAGAAATTGGGGAAAAACAATTATCTGGACCTGAGATAGTACAAGAAACAACTGATAAAATCATTCAAGTCAAGGAACGACTGAAAACAGCACGTGATCGCCAAAAGAGCTATGCTGATAACAGACGCAAACCATTAGAATTTCAAGTGGGAGATAAAGTGTTATTGAAAGTCTCTCCCTGGAAAGGAGTGGTAAGATTCATCAAAAGAGGAAAGCTTAGTCCCAGGTATATTGGACCTTTTGAAATTATCCGAAGAATAGGACCTGTAGCTTATCAGCTACGACTGCCAGAGGAAATGGCAGGAATACATGATGTGTTTCATGTATCCAATCTTAAAAAGTGTTTAGTTGATGAATCACTCGTAGTACCTCTTAAGGATATAGAGGTTAATGAGCAACTCAAGTTTGTGGAGAAGCCTCTACAAATTGAAGATAGGAAAGTTAAAAATCTCAAGCATAAGAGATTGGTTCTGGTCAAAGTAAGGTGGGACTCCAAAAGAGGACCTGAATACACGTGGGAACTGGAATCAGAAATGCAAAAGAAATATCCACACTTGTTCCAGTAGACCTCGAGGACGAGCTCTAAAACAAGGTGGGGAGGATATAACAACCCTCGGTAAAACAGATATCCTCATAATATTTCCGACACCCTAATATATTTCTAAATATATCAACTTGTCTTTATATGCACCCCGTATGTGAAAACCGAGCCCCAAAATAGATTATACTATATAAAATAAATAAAAACAATAATTCTTAAGTTGAGGCGGGCCGCGTAGGGCCTCACCTCAAGTCCATGCGGGCCGCGCGAGTAGGAGAACCAGATATCGTCAAACCATAAGCCCAAGCGGGCCGCGTACCTATTCAGTTTAGTTGATGCGGGCCGCGAGCGACCCAATTTGTGGCGTGACCCGGTGCGGCCACGTGTCATCATCGTGGCGAGTCTAGTAGATGAGCCGGACAAGCTAGTCCGTTGACTAGCATTGACGCGGGCCGCGTAGACCCGGCCCAAACTTCACGCGGGCCGCGAGGAAGTCCAGTTACAGCCCTATATAAGAAGGCAACGGGCTTTCGGTTTTCGTCGCTCACAACTTTCTTTCTTTCTAAATTTCTGAAGTAGTATACACTATAGCCGGGTATTATACCCCCTAAAATAGCGAGGTTCTGCTACGATGTAAGTATTATAACCCCTGGAGACGTATTAGATACGCTGCCCGATTGATCTAGGGTTCCGTAACGGCTGTCGTGGTTCTGCCCGACGTAGTCGTTGGAATGCCGTCTCGGGGAGGGTATTACTAATGTTAAAATGGGTTATTATACTAACACACGTGCATTTGTGTAAATTATAGATATTCACCAGGAAACCCTAAAGAATCACCTAAGACAGCAATGTGAGTTGATCCACTTTTTGTAAACCTTTTTGTTACTGTTTTTACAAAACCTCACTTAATTAAATATATACAAGGCAGTTATTGAGTATTTGTAAAGAATACAATTATAGTGGGTATGTTGGGGTTTTGTATACAAAATTGGTTACTGGCATCCCATATGTTGAGTATGACCGTACCACTGATGTTAATTGTGATGTCTTGGATACAAATGTAATTGCGGATGTGCCCTCAATACTGCAAATTGGTTTTTACTTAAACTTGATTAAACTGGGATTCACTCACCAGTATTTCCCACTGACAAAATGTTTTTAAAACGCGTTTCAGGTAACAAAATGTGAAAGCCAAATAGAAGCCAGCTGGACAGCACTGAAGGCTTGGAAAAGTGGCAATAAAGTTACCTAAGAATAAAATGGATGTTTTTATTAAATAAATAGGATTTATTCCTATGAAACGTGTGTATTGAAAACTTGGGTTTTTACCCATATGTTTAATGTTATAAAACATGGTGGTTTACTCTGATTAAATATTTCCTAACTACGATCCTGATGAAAATTTCCGCTGCCAAATTGGATGAATAAAATGTGATACCACCGAAACTGGCTCGCGGCCGCCCGTTCCCGGGAGATAGGGATCGGGGGCTGTGACAGAAGGTGGTATCAGAGCTATGCCACTGATTCAGCCACATAAGTGTTCTGCTGACATCAAAATTCAAAGTGTTAGGAAATAAACTATGGAAATACGTGTATAATTGTATTTCTTGCTATGTGTTATCTGACTATTTGTTAGTTTACAGTATGAGTGACCAAGGACCTTCTGACGCCTATCGTCAACTGTCTGGTTCGCCTAGGAGCGAAGGCACCTCCTCTTCTCAGCATGCCCTCTCAGGGTATTCTGCTGACACAGAAGAAGGGATCTTTGTGTTTAAGGCTCAGTCTGAAGAGCCATTTCCTCAGAAAAAGAGGGGATGGTTCAGTAGGGGAGTGCACGAACGTAGGAAAAGAATGAAAAAGTTGCAGGAACAGCGAGTGTTAGCCGCAGCAAAAAGAGAAACTGATGCTTATAATCAGGATATGCTCAATAGGGGTATCGCTAATATCCATATTTTAGCAACCACTACTGCCGACCCAAACCTGGAACAAATGCTAGCACCCCAACCACAAATTCCTGATCAACCCATGGAAATAGAAAACCAGATAGAAATGCCTGAGTACAACCCGGAGGAGATACCTAGGGTACCTGCACCTGATCCTTTAGACCCAAACAACTACGACCCCTGGTGGGACGATGTTAGGGACTACGTGCAACAAAACCCAATTCTGGAAAATGTGCCAATACCCAACTTAGGAGCTTATCCAGGGTTAGATCCTCAAGATCCCTACAACATTAGTGACGCATATGTTAGGGAAATTTTAGAAAATCCATACCCATACCAGGCCCCTATGCCTCCGTATCAGGAACCCGTACCTCAGTTTCCAAACCCAGTCCTAGAACCTGCACCCCCAATGAGTGCAGAAAATGTCCAGGAACTTAGGACTTTTGGGGAGGAAATTTTAGAAAGCAGTGATCGTATGCGACAGGTGGGAGAACGCCTCGTATGGAAATACGATGAGCGCAATATGGATTTTTGGATGAATCCATATCAGTGAACGCGATGACAATACGGTAGTAATAATAATAATATAATAATATATGTGTGTAGGTGTTAAAAAAAAAAAAACTACGGATGCATACTATTAGTATTGTAGTTTTACATTTCAGTCGTACTGTAAATTTTATTTCTGTACTGGTGTGTATTGATGCATACTATATAAAAAGAGTAAAAGTCGCAATGCTCGACGCTTTTGGTTAAAAAGTGCGTGTCATGTGATTGGCTATATATAAATATTATTTGTGATATTAATATTTGGTAAATGTCTAAAATTCAGATGGCCGACGCGGGAAATCAAGAAAATCTGAATAACGATAACCAGAGTAACATTAACGTGGTTAATGAGAATTCGGACAATAATAACAACGGAAACCAAATGGATAATAGTGCCGTTCAGCATATTGTGGCACAAGGAATTATAGATGCGATGCCATTTATTATTCAAACAGTTCAGGAAGCGAATAATAAAAGTAAGCATAGCAGTAAGCGACCAACTGAACCCGAAAATAGCGTGAACAATGGACCCATACTTCAAGCGCCCGTTCCCAAAAGAAGAAGAACCATGCCACATGGTTGTTCTTACAAGGAATTCTGGTCCTGCAAACCAATAGAATTCTCGGGCAATGAAGGACCCATTGCAGCTTTACGCTGGATAGAGAAAACTGAGGCAGTTCTGAAAATAAGCAAGTGTGCTGAAGAAGATAAAATAATGTTTGCTTCAAATCTGTTTAAAAATGCAGCCTTAGAATGGTGGAACACTATCCTCCAATCCAGAGGAAGTGATAGAATTTATAACATGGAATGGGAGGAATTTAAGAATATGGTAGAAAGGAAATTCTGCCCTCCCAATGAAAAAGAACAGATAGCAAATAAGTTTCTGAATCTAAGAATGACCGGGGTAGATAGTAAGGGTTACGATAGTAAGGGTTACACTACCACATTCTTTGAATATGCTAGGATAGTACCTACCCTTGCATCACCTGAACCAGTGTTAATCTCCCGTTACATCTGGGGATTAATTGGAGAGATTAGACATGTAGTCAAGGCAGCTAGACCCCAAACCATAGAGGAAGCTGTAGAACTAGCCAATACCTTGACAGATGAGTTAATCCGTACTAGAGAAGAAGACCAGAGGAGAAACCTAACCCAAAGGCTTACTCAAGAATTCCGTTCTGGGAATTCCAATCGTAGGAATGTAGGTTCTACCTCTGCACCCTACTGCAAAGCCTGCAGAAAGAAGCATTCTGGAAAATGCTCTACTTACTGTAATTTTTGCAAGGCCCTAGGACACAAGGAAGAGAATTGCAAGAAGAAATCCAGTAATGGAATGTGTTTCAATTGTGGGGAAAAAGGTCACATTAGGACAAACTGTCCGAAATTGGCTCCAGCTGCAACCAACAAAAATCCTAAAAATGCCAGAGCATTCGTGCTAACTACAGAGGAAGCCAGGATGATTCCAGACGTAATTGCTGGTACGTTTTTAGTTAATGATATTTTTGCTAAAGTATTATTTGACTCTGGTGCAAACCAAAGTTTTATTAATACTTCGTTTTGCAAACTCCTAAATCAATCATTAACTAAACTACCACAAGAATGTCTAGTGGAAACCGCAAATGGAGAAACTGTTAAGATTTCTGAAATCTTGCAGGGGGCAAGAATAGAAATTTTTAATCAAAAATTTATTGCAAACCTTTACCCAATGAATCTGGTTGGATTTGATGTAGTATTAGGAATGGATTGGTTAATAGCCAATAAAGCCAGTATTTTATGTGATCAAAAGACAATTCAATTAAAATCACCAAGAGGTGAAAAGATCTCAATTAAAGGAGATAAACCTTTTAGATCCACTAAATTCATCTCTGTGATGAAAACTGCAAGTTGTATAAGAAAAGGATCTATAGTGTATTTGATTTCAATAATCACTAACACTAAAGGAAAAGAAGTAAAAGATATCCCAGTAGTATCCCAATTTTCAGATGTCTTTCCAGAAGAATTGCCAGGACTACCGCCAGACAGAGAAGTCGAATTCAGAATCCATCTGCTACCAGGAACAGCACCAATTGCCAAAGCACCTTACCGTTTAGCACCCGCGGAAATGCAAGAACTGAAGAAACAACTAGACGAGTTGTTGGAGAAGGGATTTATACAGCCAAGCTCATCGCCATGGGAGCGCCGATTTTATTTGTTAAAAAGAAGGACGGATCAATGCGTATGTGCATTGACTACCGTGAATTGAACAAAGTCACGATTAAGAATCGATATCCATTACCGGAGGATCGATGATTTGTTTGATCAACTTCAAGGAGCTCGATTTTTCTCTAAATCGATTTAAGATCAGGATATCATCAATTAAAGGTACAGGAAGAGGATATTCCTAAAACCGCATTCAGAACAAGGTATGGTCATTATGAATTTACTGTCATGCCATTTGGTTTAACCAATGCCCCAGCCCGCATTTATGGACATGATGAACCGAATATGTAAGCCATATTTGGATAAATTCATAATGTCTTCATAGATGATATTCTAATTTACTCTAAAAGTAAAGATGAGCATGCAAAACACTTGCACTTACTTTTAAGTTTATTGAGAAAAGAGAAGCTTTATGCTAAATTTTCAAAGTGCGAGTTCTGGTTAGAACAGGTACAATTTCTTCGGGACATTTAGTTAACCATGAAGGAATTCATGTAGATCCAACAAAAATCGAGGCAATTACCAAATGGAAAACCCCCAGAGTCACCAACTGAAGTTAGAAGTTTCTTAGGATTGCCGGTTATTATAGAAGATTTATTCGAGATTTTTCTAGAATAGCCATTCCTTTAACTAAGTTAACTTGTAAATCTGTTAAGTTAAATGGGGACCAAAACAAGAAGAAGCCTTTAGAATCCTTAAGCAAAGATTAACCCATGCACCGGAACTAGCATTACCAGAGGGAACTGAAGACTTTGTAGTCTTTTGTGACGCTTCTAAGTTAGGTTATGGATGCGTATGATGCAACGCCAAAAAGTTTATAGCTTATGCATCTAGACAACTTAAGAGTCATGAAGGAAATTATTCGACCCATGATTTGGGAATTAGGAGCCATAATTTTTGCCCTTAAGATTTGGAGACATTATCTTTATGGTAGTAAGTTCACCATATTCACAGATCATAAGAGTTTAAGATATGTCTTCGGGCAAAAAGAGTTGAATATGAGACAGAGACGCTGGATTGGAATTGCTTAGTGATTATGATTGTGATATCCAGTATCATGCAGGAAAAGCCAATGTGGTGGCTGATGCTTAAGTCGAAAATATCACGAAAAGCCAAAAAGGGTACGTTCTCTTAAATTAAATCTACAAGTAGATTTAAACGAACAGATTAGAAAAGCACAAGAATCAGTAATCAAGGAGGATACTGAAAAATTAAAGGGAATGATTAAGGAATTAGAACAAGGAACAGATGGAATTTGGAGGTTCCATAAAAAGAGAATGTGGATACCTAAATTAGGAAATTTACGTCACCGTATATTAGAAGAAGCCCATAAGTCTAAATATACGATGCATCCAGGAAGTGATAAAATGTACCAGGATTTAAGGAAAAATTTCTGGTGGATAGGAATGAAAAAGGAGTAGCAGCTTATGTTTCTAAATGTTTAACTTGCTCACAAGTTAAAGCTGAACATCAGAAACCCTCAGGATTGTTACAACAATTAGAAATACCAGTTTGGAAATGGGAATTGATAACAATGGATTTTGTTACCAAATTGCCAAAACAAGAAAGGTAATGATACAATCTGGGTGATTGTAGATAGGTTAACCAAGTCAGCTCATTTCTTACCAATGAAGGAAACCTTTAGTATGGAACAATTAGCCAAATTATATGTAAATAAAATTGTTTCATTACATGGCATTCCTTTATCAATTGTTTCGATAGAGATAGCCGTTTTACCTCTCATTTTTGGTCAAGTTTCCAAAAAAATGGGAACCAGGTTAAATCTAAGCACAGCTTATCATCCTCAAACGGACGGACAAAGCGAAAGGACAATTCAGACAATGGAGGACATGCTTAGAGCTTGTGTAATTGATTTTGGAGGTAACTGGGACGAACACTTACCTTTAATAGAATTTTCTTATAATAACAGTTATCACACAAGTATCAATGCTGCACCATTCGAAGCACTTTATGGACGAAAGTGCAGAACCCCAGTCTGTTGGGCAGAAATTGGGGAAAAACAATTATCTGGACCTGAGATAGTACAAGAAACAACTGATAAAATCATTCAAGTCAAGGAAACGAAAACAGCACGTGATCGCCAAAAGAGCTATGCTGATAACAGACGCAAACCATTAGAATTTCAAGTGGGAGATAAAGTGTTATTGAAAGTCTCTCCCTGGAAAGGAGTGGTAAGATTCATCAAAGAGGAAAGCTTAGTCCCAGGTATATTGGACCTTTTGAAATTATCCGAAGAATAGGACCTGTAGCTATCAGCTACGACTGCCAGAGGAAATGGCAGGAATACATGATGTGTTTCATGTATCCAATCTTAAAAAGTGTTTAGCTGATGAATCACTCGTAGTACCTCTTAAGGATATAGAGGTTAATGAGCAACTCAAGTTTGTGGAGAAGCCTCTACAAATTGAAGATAGGAAAGTTAAAAATCTCAAGCATAAGAGATTGTTCTGGTCAAAGTAAGTGGGACTCCAAAAGAGGACCGAATACACGTGGGAACTGAATCAGAAATGCAAAAGAAATATCCACACTTGTTCCAGTAGACTCGAGGACGAGCTCTAAAACAAGGTGGGGAGGATATAACAACCCTCGGTAAAACAGACATCCTCATAATATTTCGACACCCTAATATATTTAAATATATCAACTTGTCTTTATATGCACCCCGTATGTGAAAACCGAGCCCCAAAATAGATTATACTATATAAATAAATAAAACAATAATTTAAGTTGAGGCGGGCCGCGTAGGGCCTCACCTCAAGTCCAGCGGGCCGCGCAGAGGAGAACCAGATATCGTCAAACCATAAGCCCAAGCGGGCCGCGTACCTATTCAGTTTAGTTGATGCGGGCCGCGAGCGACCCAATTTGTGGCGTGACCCGGTGCGGCCACGTGTCATCATCATGGCGAGTCTAGTAGATGACCGGACAAGCTAGTCCGTTGACTAGCATTGACCGCGGGCCGCGTAGACCCGGCCCAAACTTCACGCGGGCCGCGAGGAAGTCCATTACAGCCCTATATAAGAAGGCAACGGGCTTTCGGTTTCGTCGCTCACAACTTTCTTTCTCTAAATTTCTGAAGTAGTATACATATAGCCGGCATTATACCCCTAAAATAGCGAGGTTCTGCTACGATGTAAGTATTATAACCCCTGGAGACGTATTAGATACGCTGCCCGATTGATCTAGGGTTCCGTAACGCTGTCGTGGTTCTGCCCGACGTAGTCGTTGGAATGC